>NC_055957.1:45162816-46362816 GCF_018492685.1 Alosa sapidissima | reverse complement strand
TCGAATGCTAGTCTAGTATTGTCGTGTGAGTTGTAACCAACTTGTGAAACCAAGACGTAGCCTAGTCTGATTTGGAGACTTCTTTAGCCTGACACAGTCACCTCAAAGCCTCACGGGTGTCGTGTAGGCCCCAGGAGCCGCCAAATCAAAATACTTATGGGTTCGCAAGTTGAGGTAACCCATAGTGACTCATCCCTGTCTGGGGAATAGGCCTACAAGGGAAAGTCTGGCCAAGCTGGTTTATGATGGCTCAAAACAAGCTGAGACAGTCACCGAAGAGCCGTGGTTATCCTCTTTGTAGGCTATTCCTAACCCATCTTACACAACAATCACAACACTTAGGCTAAGGCCCTTTATTCCCATGACGCGTCAATTTGTCCCATTAACATGTTGAACATCTTGGCCTGACGGGATAGCCTAGTGGGGTGACTGATTTCCGTCGCGTCCAATACATTTTTCTTAAACCTGGCTATAGGATTTACATGAAGTGATGTAGCCTATGCTGCTGTTTCAGTAGGACTATCAAGAGTATGCCCAATTGCCAAAATTGGGCAGCGATCTACAGCATATCTACAGGGGCAATTTCACTGTTGTACCTATGTCTGACTAACAATTTCCTCAAAAATAAGGTTGGTGCTTTAAAAAATAAATAAAAAATAAAGTCGATCTCACCTAGCCTACAGAACATAGTTTAATTGCGTTCTTGACTAACATTTAGGGGGGGGGGGGGAGTGTCCTGTTGGAAATCCCCAATGCCCCTGTCTGTCACTGAACTCTGCAGCCAGCCCTGTACAACTTCCCTATGTAAGTGTTATCTGCATTTTCCCAATCCAGCATGTACAGAATGCTTAGGCCTACGAGGTTATCATAATTCATACCTGTCAACATTTAGCTTTCCAAAAACGGGAGATTTTTTTTTTGTTGGGGGGGGGGTCAGTGTTTATACCGGATCTGTGTTTGCATATTTACTACGTTTCATACACGTGTTTCAACACTGCATTTCGGTCGTTGCTTTTACCTTACCATTACCTTACGCATGCCAGTTATGGATCCACAGTTGCCTGCCTGCAGCCCACTTCCAAAACTCCAAAGCTGCTTGCTGTCAGATTTGGTTCCGAGGGAACAAGTTCAGTGTATCAACAACACTCAATAACAGTTTATGTGATGTCTTAATCAATTAAATTCCCAACAGCTAGTTCTGGACAGGTTCTGGAGTAGGCCATTCAACTAGCCCGCTTGCTTACGACGAGACTCAGGCTGCGCTGGCACCCGCTTCCTTTGGGCTTTGGGTTGCCAGGTTTTAGCCTATGACAAAACGGTTGAAATTGAAACTAAGTGATCGTGTATGTGTAGGGTGTATTGCATACACAATCTGGCAACCTGAATGGATCAATGATTTTAAAATGAAGTTTGATGGCCATGCAAATTACGGGAGTTTTCCGGGAGAAATAACAAAACGGGAGTGTGCTAGGAGATGACCTTGAAATACGGGAGAAACCCGGGAAAAACGGGAGGTATGATTTAGACTATACAAATGTCCAGGAGATGTCACTGGAGAGATGGTTATCGCAGAAGTGCAATCCTTCAATCCCTGCAGAGGTGCAATCAAAGATTATACATAGGCGGAGCAAGATAGGCTATTTCATCAGGAGGGTAGGCCTATGCTATTCCATCAACCTCGCTAAAAGGCCAAACCTGCCTTAGCCTATTTCGAGGTCTCACTCATTTTAGTGAGTTCCGTTCCATTAGTAGCCTGGCGAGCCAGACCCACATTAAAATGTAGGGCAGGGGTCTCAAACTCAAATGAGCTGGGGGCCAATTCTGCCAACGTCATCTGATTGGAGGGCCGGCTATTTCTGAAAATGCAATGTTCTTTTTTTCAAATACCACACAAAACTGCAAACAGAAAGTGCAAGTGTTTTTATCTAGTTTTAGACACCTGTGCTAGCAACCTTAGCTTATAAATAAAATAATGATAAAATAAATATTAATACAAATGATAAAATAAATGAAAAACATAAAAACAAGTATGTGTGTGTGTTTCACACCAAATAAAAATATTTCCTCTCATTACTTTTTTAAACCTGGCAAACTAGGCATCAGGGTTAAGAAAGCCATTGCCAACACCATTGGATTTTTATATCAAACTTTCAAAAGGCCATGGCTTGAAAGTGGTCAGAGATAAAGTCCTACTGTAAATGTAAAAATCTTTGAGTAAAACAAAAGTTTATGAAGGGGGTAAATTTACCCATCTAATTTGTCACTGGATGGCAAGCACCTCAAATTATGCACCTTTCAGTAAATACTGGATGAACATATTTAAGCAGGTTTACTTTCCTTTTTTCATATTACCCACATAACAATTTAACAGGAAAACACCTAAGATGTATACCAACACCTAAGATGTTGTGGTTTAGTAAAAGATTACTACAGTATAGGCCTACAATAAAGTATTCTGGTCAAACAGTTCCTATCGCGGGTAATCTGCAGTACCCAGAAGTTCGCATCATATTGCGGGTGACTTTGTAGTTCTTTAGAGCCCTATTTCTACTAGCCCTGCTGTCTGTACCACATCCATTACGGACACTATCATCACGATTACCACTGCAACATCAACCGCTATGTTGGGCAGAGGGTCGAAACAAGCATGGTATGCTTAGTGGACACCGTTGTATACACGCACCTCCATTCACAGACGCACCGTGACTATCACCGTCATAGACGATCGATCATAATCTCCAAAAGGATATTCTCCTTCAGAATTAGAATAGGTGAATAACATAGCTTACCTAAGACTTCATCACACGTGAACGTTTTTCAACATTTGGTGTAGGCCTATTTCTGCTTAATTTCTGCTTCAATTTCTGCAACACTATGGCCTGCATCGCTTCCGCGTCATTACATATGCACGTCTTTGTGTTTCTCGCGTGTAATACAAGTATTTCCTGAAAACTTTGCGCAGCGATTTTGGGTTTGAATCAAGCTCTGGATGTCTTGCACATAGTGGAGCAGAGTAGGCCTACAAATGAGATTTGTCACCGTACCTGGATCTATCGTCTATTTTAATCAGTATCGTTGTTTGTCGCAATTAATAGCCTCAAGGGCGGGATTACATTATTATTTTGTCATACGTCGCGGGCCGGAATTAGGCAGGATTTGGCCCGCGGGCCGGGTGTTTGAGACCACTGCCTTAAGACCAACATACAAAAAAAAGGTGGACCTCCTAGGCCCTACGGTTCTCGAGGTATTCATGGAAACTGTCTCCGGCCACCTACAGGCCAGTTGGTGTATAGTAACATAAATTAATTTATTGTGTGGCCCCCCATGAGCGGAATTCGTGCAGTTTTGACTATGTTAGGTCACAGATACCTGCGATTACAACACCTCATTTTTACTTTTTTGTGTTTAACTAGGTGGCGCTATACATGAAATAAGTGGTTATGGAATGGGTTGACATAGCCTCTTGAGATCAACATGCAAAAAAAAAATGGTCCTCCTAAACCCTACGGTTCTCGAGATATTCACAGAAAACTGTGTCTGCCCTACCCTCCTTTCGGGGGGTCCAGTCCAGCGGGGGGGGGGGGGCTACAGATCAAAACGAAAAACGATGGTTCCATGCTATCCATGTGGGGTTACATGCCCACCAAGTTTTGTGTACCCCGGTCTTACAGTGTCCCGGGAATCCTTGACGGAAATTTGGACATGCGAAAAAGAAGAAGAAATCTGACTAAACCTATATGACTGCCGCTTCGCTGCGCGGCGGTCATAATAATACATTTATTTAATAAAATAATACATTTATTTACTAATTAACTAGTTGTAATATAAGAGTATACAGTAAACATCACGTAGGGTGTGCATTTACTTTTTTGGTATGCTTTCTGAGGCTATAATACCATGGCTCCATGTGATCATATAAACATATGAATATTCAAACCAAAACAACTGTACACGCCAGTTTTTGCTCTGAATTCAGATATTGATTTGATTCAATAATTTACTTAAATAGTACGAGTTTACTATTATAAACTGGAAGTGGGCCAATTTAGTCTGAAGAAGTATTAAAATAGTACATTTACAAGTATACCACAAGCACATTTATACTAAACACTAAATTAAACTTCCTAGATGAATTAAACTTGGGAATTCAACTGCATTTAGGATTACTGAACAAAATAAACTTTAAGTATACCTTAGGACCAAAAGAGAAGGCAATGTAGCCCCACTCCGGCCATGACAGGTAATCAAGCTTTGAGACCAAGATATTGTCTAAAATATTTTTATTGTTGATATTTTTAATGTTAAACTAGACAACTTAGATTTAGAATTAATGAACACAAAAGTGTCATCTGGAGAGCTGATACTAAATGAGCTCTTGCAAGGCAATTCTGGGAATATGACCTGATCATTCCTAACCGACGTGGTGGAGACATTTGATTCTACTGCAGTAGGAATGCAAGTATATTTTCTACCCAAAAACATTACATCCCAATGGTTTAAATGAGAAATTGAACATGTGTTTTTTGTAATTTATATTGTAATATAGTGGGTATATCAGTGTGTTCCATCCTTACTGTTTAAACTGGATGGTAGACATGTGAGTGTGGTTATCTCGTTAAGATCTCATTTTGGAGTGTCCATGTAGATTTGCTATATGTGCTGAAACATGAAACTTTCAGGGTTTGTTCTTGATGACCTAAGCTGTAATTTAAGATCTGGAGGCATTCTCAGTTTGGCCTCTGAGGTCAGATAGAGGTCACTGACCTCTGTAATATGTTGTGACACTACAGGTGAATGGGGTAAAAAAAAAAATAGATATCACCATGAAACTTTCTCAGTTGATTATTCATGTTAAGCTAAGAAAAAAATGTATTGAAAGTTTTTTTAAATTTTAATGTTTAAATATGCAAATTAGGCCTTCTCTTATTAAAAATGTGCTACTTTGCATACATTTTAAAAAACAAAATCAGAATTGTCTGATAAAGCTAGGCTCAAAATATGTTTTTCATTTTGTTGTCATATGAGATGGGAAAATAATTACTGAGGGGTTTATGGACATCTACTTCTATTATTATGTAATTCACCTGTACCTCTGTGAAATGTCTAGGCCCGAAATTAGAAATGGGTGTATCTTAGGATCTAAATGTGATACAAATGTAAACTAAATATGTTTTCCCATGTTTCTGGCCATGAGGAAGATCACTGGCAAAAGATCCAATGATTGGGCGAATCCAAGTACAAAATGCAACAATTCCATATAAATATGGACATGACAAAAATGAACTTGTGGCCTAATACAATTCCTCCAAGAGTGCATCGACGACTCTTCCAGGAGGTAGGTCACAAAAGAACCCAGACTAACATCTGAAGAACTGCAGGCCTCGCTTGCCTCAGTTGAGGTCAGTGTTGTTCGTGATTTAACAATAAGAAAGAGACTGGGCAAAAATTGCATCCATGGGAGAGTTGCAAGGCGAAAACCACTGCTGACCAAAAAGAACATAAAGGTTCATCTCAAATTTGCCAAAAACATCTTGATTACCCCCAAGACTTTTGGGATAATATTCTGTGTACTGATGAGTCAGAACTTTTTGGAAGACATGGGTGTTGTTATATGTAAAGCTAACACAGCATTCCACAATAACCAACAATTACCAACAGTCAAACATGGTGGTGGTAGTGTAATGGTAGGGCTGCTTTGCTGCTTCAAGGCCAAGGCAAAATTAAGGTTTTGGAGTGGCTTAGTCAAAGTCCTGACTTGAATCTGATTCAGTTGACCTTAAACATGCAGTTCATGCTCGAAAACCCTCCAATATGGCAGAATTAAAACAATTCTGCAAAGAAGAGTGGGCCAAAATTCCTCTGCAGCGATGTAAACGACTTGTTGGAAACATTTGATTGCTTTTGTTGCCACCAAGGGTGGCTCAACCAGTTATTTAGGGGAGCAATTACTTTTTCACATGGGTTGTATAGGTTTTGAATAGCTCATTACCTTCAATAAATGAAATGATCATTTAAAAGCTGCATTTTATGTTTACTCGCCTTGTCTTTGTCTTATATTGATATTAGTTTGATGATCTGAAACATTTAAGTTTGACAAATTTGCAAAAATAGAAGAAATCGGGAAGGGGGCAAATATACTTTTTCACCGGACTGTAGATGCACCTGTACAACATCATTGTAAGGTGGCTTTTGCATCTTCTGCAGTTATGATATCAGTCAGTCAGTCAGTCTGTGTCCACATAGACTGACAAGTCTGCATCTTTTGTACTCTTCACACATTTGTCTGTATAGCCCTGTATAAAAATACATTATTGCTTAAAACCAGACTTTTCTCAACAGTTTCATTTTTACAGTATAGTGTAAGTATGGCCCCATTGTTGACATAAGATTGCATAAGATTGTAGGTTTTGGAGACGAAGTAAGGGTCTGGAAAACCCCCTGTTTCTATGGCCATCAGATTTACTACCTCAAAATGGCTTCAAAATGAGGACATCACTTAAAACGGGGATGTCCCAAACCCTGGTCTCACAAGACCCACTGACTCACTTCATGAATAGTCTCACAATTGAACTTACCCAATGTCCTGTCCCCCTTAGTTACTGCTACTTCTGTCAAACATTGCAGGAACTGATCATATAGTTTCACAGGGTAAGCACATAGTCATATAAGAAACTTTATAGTTATTGTTCCTGGTGTGAACGGCCCTTAAGGTTAAATATTTGTATACAATAGTTGTAGTGTTTATTATTGTTCCTTGGGTTAACATTATTTAAGTAAGACTGATTAAGTAACCTGCATAATCATAATAACATATCTAAAACAGTGACTTCAATGATGAAGTTTTACAATTATTAGTTATTATGTGGATTTTTTGTTGGTAGGCTGCTACATGGTTTACATGGCTAAATAAGTTCAACCAGGCCAGCTATATTTCTGAACTTATGCTTGACGGAAATTTGGACCATATTTACCCGCCATTTACATTGAAATTATGAGTAATATATTAGCCTACAGAATGAAGTGTGCTCCAATATGTGTTTAAGTGGTGAAAATGACTGAAAGGAGTGTTTTGTGCCAAGAAATAGTATTTTTGCACTTGTCAAGGTGTCCCTAAGTCTATTCATTAATAGCCACATATTGTTATCCAACATAATCACATATTTTGAGGTCCACATGTATGCGGCAAATGTAAAGTGCTTACCCTGATCGTGAAACTACCCCATAGACAACCGTTTTTTGCCGGCTGGAAAACAGACCATGGACAATTTTCCCAGAAAAAAAAAACAAGCGACACGCGTTAATATCATCCGGCGCAAGGCAGAAGGGAGTGCAGTATGCAGTGGAGGATTGTATTAAAATCAACAATGAAGGAAGACGATTGTTATTGAGGCAAAAGTCGATCAGGCAGGCTACACACAACACTCCGTTTAAGGTGTGTATGCTTCCACTTTAATCAATGGAACTGGCTACACCAGATGTGATAGCAGCGCATAGCCTTAATTTGAAAAAAATCAGGCAAGTTATCTTATTATTTTCACGCTCCCAAAGCAAAAAGCAAAAACCTCACCAACAGTTTTTAACAAATAGATAGTCTAACCACCACCACTCTATACAGGGTGACTGACGGGAGAAACTTCTCATTTAACTACTACAGTACAGTTATGTAAGCTCTCATTCATTCACCTTTCCCAGTCCAGTTTTCATTTAGCCATGTTCACAAATGGGCTGTTTGACTAGATGCTGATATTGTTACATTACATTACATTTAGCAGACACTTCTTGACCAAAGTGACTTACATATGTCAGCTAGATTACAAGGGATCACATTGTCCCCGAAACAACTTGGGGTTAAGTGCCTTGCTCAAGGGCACAACGGTGGAAGCCGGGAATTGAACCAACAACTTTCAGGCTACTGCACGCTAGCCCAGCTCCTTAACCACTACACCACCCCCACCCCATTGGTTCGATCGATTTGACAGATGGACAGATTTTGATCAAATAAAAATAATTCTGTTCTCAGTGCAATTGTGTTTCAGTCTTGCACTTGTAGCCTACACACTATGCCAGATGCAGAACTCACCATTCTGGTACCACACTGTAACCGGCTCCTCTGACCCACGATACAGCTCTCCGTCGCATAGGAAACTCTAACGCGGAAAACACACTCCACTGGAGAGCGGCTGCTCAGTCTCTCTCTGACATAATCATTAGGCCGGAGAAGGAGGAGAAGAAGCTTCTGTTCTGGCGACTGCGTCATCACATGGTGCCAAAGTCCGCAACCTCCTGGAAACACACAAAAAGATTCTTTCTGTGAAATGCTGCCCACATCTTAACCAACGCTCTGAGGCAACACTGTGGCTTTTACCCTGTTTGCTACATCTCGGGATGCTTCCTCTTACTGCACTTTCAGGCAAAATATCCTCCACAGCAAGACCTCAGGGCAAGACCTCTAGTACAGGGCAAAAACATCCAGCACAGGGCAAGGTATCTAACACAGGTCCAAAATAACATCCAGCACAGGGCAAATAAATCTAGCACAGGGCAAAAACATCCAGCGCAGGGCAAGCCTACTCCATAAGCATCTGCCCCATTTCTGTACTGTATGTTCTCATTCAGCAATCTTTCCACTCACTTGGGACAAGACCTTTGGCAGCACAGTATTCCAGGACACTTTTTCCAGGACACAGCTGTATTTATATTGATCAATATTTTCATCTAACAAACTATGTTTTATATTTTGCATTTATGATTCGACCTCAAACCCCAAAGTACACACAAACACATACACACTAGCACTCCGAACCAGATGTGCTTCTGTTTTAAATGAATGAGCTTGACTGACTTACATGAAACAGAGGCTACATTCCAGACTGTTAGACAATTTGGTTACAGTGACAGTTTAAATGAATTTAAATGACTGATTGGTCTTTTCAATCCACTTGGGTCTACAAATAGAGATATTACCGAGACAGTGGGAAGGGACACTAGCAAGCTGGTCTAGACACTTATTTCTCTGTTAGCCTGCGTCAGACTTGAATTATATTTAGATATACATAAATATGTAATATTAACAAATGACATGACAAACTATTAGTCAAACAATCCTGTTGTTTTACACTCCTTGCCCCAAGCAATTTGACTCATTTTACAACACACTTCATAAATAAAGTAACAGAGAGAGACATGTAGGACTGTTACACGTGGCAGTGTTGGTGGTTCCCTTAGGCAAAGGAGACAGGTTGAGAGCGAGCAGGTCAGAGAAATGGCTGCTGATGGCCACCACTTTGTCCATGAAAAATGATAAGCAAAGGTATCAGCAGTAAGTTTGGTAAGGGAGAAGAGGTGGAGGGTTGAGTAGTGATTTGAAGGTAGAGAAAAGTCAGGGTGTCTCTTTGCAAAAGCTGTCTTTGCAGCAGTGATGCTGGCTGAGGAGGATAGCAAGGTCTGGTTTCTTGTGAGATCATTGGCTTGTGAGATCTTTTTTTTTTCCCCGTCATCTACTTACTGAATTTTTGGTCAATGATACCCGGGACACCGAAACACCGGGGCACATGAAATGTGGTGGGTATGTAGCCCCACTAGACTTTTACGGAAAAATGGTTTGTGGGGGTCATTTAGTGACTGTACACTCATTGCCCTGTAGATGGAGGTGTTGAGAGAAGGGTTGTTGGAAGAAGATATTGTCTCACATGCACTCTTTCGATCACTCTGCGTTGTGTATAGTGGAAGAATGATGAACGCCACAACCGACCTTTGCTTTGATATTTATTGCTCTCTGAGATGACAAAAGAAAGAAAATAATCAGGCATCGAGCGAGCCAGGTGCATCACAACTCCTCTGTCGTGGGACAGTTGCAAAAGAGCTACAAGTCGACAATAGTCACACAAGTTTACATAAGCAAATATTCAATATTCAAACTAATATAAAATATGTGGCATACCTGAGATGACAAAATAAAGAAAATAATACCGCTGTCTCGCTATCCGGCAAAAGATTCTTTGGACGCCGCTATTTATGGATTTCCGGCTCCCATTGACTTACATTGAACACATGTAAACAAAACGTCAACGTTATGTGCTCAAACTAACGCCGCTGACTTATGAAAACAACCATTCCACTTTGATACGAAACTACATAATTGTACAACATTTATACAACAAAAATCACAGAATTTGGATGAAGTAATGTGGAGAAATCTTATGCAAAGTGTCAACCCCTAACAATGTGCCCATTGCCCAAATTTATGGTCGACTAATGTCGAATGTCAGAGTAATGACATTGAAAAAGGTACCTTCATGATACACTTCAATTTATAAAGGTACGAAGTATAAAAAGAAAAACACAATTTATCAGATGGATTATCCAAATAATTTGTAACAAAGTACATTTATTCGAGGGGACATCTATTCCCAGAACTATAATGGGTGTTAAATATTCCACAACCACTAGATGGCAGCATGACACAGCACATAAAGTACACATACGCGTCGCTGCGACCTGAATGATGGCGTGGTTGAATATCCACTTCTCCTGCACTTCGGGTCCAAGAGCGGGTGAATTGTATGACCACCAGATGACGCCATTTCACTGCACCTCGGGCCTAATAGCTGCTGTAACTTCGTTTAAGTAATAAGCCTCGAGGAGCCGACGGTTACACTTGTTTTAGGAGCGTTGTTAGCCACGCTGCGCAAGCCGGGTAACAGAAGAAGCCAATAGGCTACAGTCGCGTGTGTTTGTGGTGATTTATTCCATGTATTAACAAAATAATAATGTAACATTAAATAAATAACCTACATAGATAAAAAAAAAACACTAAATAATCACACCAAAAAAGTAAAGAAGCTTTATCATTGATATATAAGCTTACTGAAAATCAAATATAGGCCTAGCCTACAATTGTGTTCCACAGACAATATGTCCTACAGATAACAACAGTAAGAACATAGGTTAGCCTACTGTAAGTCATGACGACACGGGGGCTTAAGTCTCATGTTGGCCTATGACTACGTAGCCTAGGCTACCAAGCACGTCTGGGTCTGCGACAGTGAAATAGCTCCAATATTAATTGTGGCGCCAATGAATATATGCTAACATGAATCTCATCAGTCACCTATAGATAAGGGTTAGGCTATAACATATGTAGGCTATAATGTAAAAATAGGGTCATATCATATAATGTTGACTTATTAAGATGGGGGAGAGAGCTGAACATATTACACTGAACTAATTGTTCATTGTTGAAAATCAATCAAAAGTTTGTAGTTGATCCAGATGTCATTGGTCACAAGGACTGTTAATGGGTGTATCCACAATTGGGACCTTGTTACAAGTTGGTCTTTCAGCTGCTAATGCAATCAGTGGCCGTCAGAAAACATGTTAGACAACTGAGGAATGAGATGCCACACATAAAATGTACAGTCAAACAGAATGCACAAACATCAATGGGAATCCACCAAACACTGCAGGGAACCATGTTATTGTCAATCAGTACTCTGCCACGCTAAATCAGACCCTGCTTATGTTTGTGCAGAGCAGAACAGATATTTGTAGATATGATGCAGGACCTGTTAAGAGAGATTGGCAGCTCAGTCTCCCTCATACTAGTCCCCTAGGTGAACGATGTAATAGCATAGTGCTGCTGCTTCTGATGTGCAAGACAAGACAGAGTATATATTCATAATGTGACAGGCAGCATGTATTTATCATTATGTTACAACCTCTAAACAACTACAATTGATGTTAGAAGAACAAAACAATACATCTTCAAATGTTCATTGCTTATTACATGTGTTATAAAAACAAAATCCTTGTCTGCTTTCTGTGTTTTTGCATGCACCTGTCAACAGGGGTGTAAAGACATATTTGTTCACCATGCACTTAGGCTGTTCTGAGTCATTGTTTGTATGTTATAGTATTTGTTGATCTGCATTTATTGCCCATTGCATTCACATTATTGTTTATTATTGGTATTCTCCTTATTAATGTAGTGTCACCAACATTTAAAATAATATCAACTGACATTGTTATTCATAGCCATATTTATTCTGCTCTTATAAGGTAATACAGTGCACATACTTATATTTCATTTATACTACTCTAAACCACCTTCTGAAAATCAACTGTATTGTGTTTCACTGCACCATATTTCTTGACCTGTCTCACCACCTGCCTATAGGCTACTTACACCACCTTACTTACAACACTTTGAAGAGCCAAAAACAAAGCTCAGCACACCTGTTCTGTGCATCAGCAAAGTTGGAGGGTTAATTTATGAACCATCACTTCTAGCTGAAACATCACTTCTAGTAGGCTACATGTGACGTGTAGGCTAGAAGAGAAGTCTTTATTGTCCACTACTGGGGAAATTCATCGGCAACACTTTGTTACAGTGTACCTACCTAATTAGGTACAGTGGTACAACCTGTGTAACAACATGTACTATCAGGTACTGTACTATCATTGTACTTGCATTATGTATCTGTGGGTACCTACATAGGCTATAGTTGTTACATTGTAATACTGAGTGCTTTTACAAAACGTTGCCAATTTGCCTAAATTTTCATCAGAGGCAAAGAGCTGACCTGAGACCTGCTGGATGGGGTAAATCTGGTTATGAAAGATTTGATATACAAATCATTCTTAGCTCCAGTCAAGGCCTCATTGTCTTCAGTGTACACGTAACAGCTGTGCTGCTACAACCTTGTTACTCTTTGATACAGTGGAATAAACCTATTAAGTGTATCAGTTAATTACGTACATGTACATATGACATGTATGTTGTGTCTTCGATGTCTTGGAACAGGTCTACTAATTCACATGTACTGTGTGGTACACCAGTACATGTGTAACAGCAGACACGTTTCAACACATCAATTACAGGATGCATGACATCATTGACATGTAATATGTACATGTAAGTACTTAACTGGTACATTTATTTGAATGGGTTTATTCCACTGTATCAAAAGAGTAATAAATAACACAGTTGATACATGTACTACAGTATGTAGGGTAATGGCAGACATGTTCCAATACACCTATGACATGTAATGTAATATGTAATTGTAAGTGGGCAATTCCACAGAAAATTGACTTTTTGTCACATCCATAACGCCAGTGAAATGCCTTGGCATTTGTATGATGTGAATGTTACTATTCATTTTTAGTGCATTTTTTCTCATGTACATTCTTCAGCCAAAAATAGCAAATGCTCAAATTTCATGTAATCATTCACATCATACCATACCATCACATTTTATTGGCGTTATGGATGTTAGAAAAAAACATAATTTTCCATGGAATTGACCAAGTACTTAGTACTTATGCCACTGTATCAAAGAGCAATAAGTTAATGTAGTGAATTAGTAGACCTGTTCCAAGACATTGAAGACACAACATACATGTCATATGTACATGTAAGTAATTAACTGGTACACTTAATAGGTTTATTCCACTGTATCAAAGAGTAACAAGGTTGTAGCAGCACAGCTGTTACAAGGATACAAGGATACAAGGAAGTTTATTGTCACATGCATATAGTTACTGGAAGTAAGAAATGCAGTGAAATTATGTCTGGTGTCAGCCTATTTGTGCATTTATATAAATGTAGCGTGACAAGTGTGCTTACATACAGCAAAAACTCTTCTGTATTGCCCTCTCTCTCTCTGTATAAATATATATACATACACGCACACACACACATTACATACATACATACACATATAAATGCGTGACAAGTGTGTATACATGCAGCACTAACTGTTTACAAGCAATAACTTCAGTTCAGTAAAACCGACGACCTGGTCTGTATTGCTCTCTGCATTACATACATACACATATAAATGTAGCGTGACAAGTGTGTTTACATACAGCAAAAACTTCTGTATTGCTCTCTCTCTCTCTGTATATATGTATGTATGTATATATATATATATGTATATATATATATATATATATGTATGTATGTGCACACACACACACTACATACATACACATATAAATGTAGCGTGACAAGTGTGTGTTTACATGCAGCACTAACTTCAGTTCAGACCGACAACCTGTTCTGTATTGCTCTCTCTCTCTCTCTCTGTATGTATGTATGTATGTATGTATGTATGTATGTATGTATGTATGTATGTATGTATGTATATATATATATATATATATATATATGCACACACACATACAGTATATCCATGCATATATACATATGTACATATTGCACACTTGTACACTTTACAACTTGGTGTTGTTGTCCTGAAAACACAACACTTCTGCTGCTCTTACATAACTTGCACCACTATGCCACTTTCTTTATTACTTAGGTCAAACAGAACTACCCAAGCCTTTTATTGGCCTGACTTTGCACTAGTATTTTATTGACTGTCCATGCACAATTTCAACCAAATTTTGCTGCTCTTATTTTTTCATTATTATATGTGCCCTCTTATTTACTTATTTACTTACTTTTTTGTTTACTTGAATGTTATGTTTGTCTGTGGACTTAAATTGGTAAAATGTCTTGTCTTCACCGTGGGATAGTGAGAAACGTAATTTCGATCTCTTTGTATGTCTGGAACATGTGAAGAAATTGACAATAAAGCTGACTTTGACTTTGACTTTGACTTTGATGTATTGTATGTAGTATTGCATTACTAGCCTATTCTAATTTGGTTTGTTCTATTGACATGGAATGAATGAACAGGCACACGTGACTATGGAGTAGGTCTACTTCACAATTCAGATTTTCAGATGGTGCGTTGTGGCAACGTCCCTAAAATCTCGAGTGTCTAGGTTTATTGCTGGCTCCTGGTTGCTGTAGTGCAATGATGTCATCTGCTGGCCGTGCCGCGCAATAGCGCCACAAATATGTAATTTCACTGGACATTACGGTAAAAATCTTGTTTTTCCTTACTAATATTCGTGTCATCCAGCTAACATATTGCTTAATTCTTTTGACATTTCGTTCCTTTATAAATTGTAATGTAATATAAAGGTAAGTTTTTGAATGTCATTACTCTGACATGTGAGGGATAACGGCCACCGACGTGACCTGTTATACGTGACTCATGGACCAGGGGAAATGCCATTAACTCGGCGTCACGCAGCGGCAATTTTCTTAATATCGATATTTCTCCACATTACTTGATCCAAATTCTGTAATTTTTGCTGGATAAATGTTGTACAAAAATGTAGTTTCGTATCAAAGTGGAATGGTTGTTGTCATAAGTCAGCGGCGTTAGTTTGAGCACATAATTGAGGTTTTGTTTACATGTGTTCAATGTAAGTCAATGGGCGCCGGTATTCGGCCAATGGCGGCGCCCAAAGAATCTTTTGCCGGATAGCGAGACAGCGGTGAAAATAATCAGGCATGGACCGAGCCAGGCGCATCACAACTCCTGCCAAACAGACCAGGTAAACCACTTATTAAAACACGACATCAATGAATTTATTGAAGCCACCACATGTCATAACTCAGCTAGCAGCACACTAAACTAGACTAATGCAGCACGCTAACTCTGCTGCACCGTGAGGAAACATTTAAACACATTTAAGTGTGCACGATCGGAATACATTAAAACACATCCCATGTATAAAGTGCACAACACATTATGACAATTCTCACACTATGAATGCCAGAGGCGGACAGAGTACACAGCTTCATTACTTGAGTAAAAGTACAGATAGCCCTGGCTAAATTTTACGTAAAAGTACAACAGTCATATGTCTACTTAAGTAAAAGTACTGCAGTACTTGAGTATCAAGAGTACATTTTCTAAATATTGCATTACTACTGCCATAGTGCTTACATTTATGTACAGAAACGTGGAGTTATGAAAAATGTTAATGTTAATAACTTGGAGAATGTAGGGTACAACCGGGACGATTGAAACGGGGGACGAATGAAACATTCCGGTTTTCTCCGAGTGCAACGATGATAGACGGTCATCATTTGGACAAAACATAGAGCATATTAACCTCCGTTGCTCAGCCAAATGCCTTCCTGTTACGTCCTGTTATCACGGAGTTACAGGCGATAAACGATTTTTGATGGTCACAAGTTTACTTCATTAGCGGTTTATTTTTTTGATTATTAAAGAGTGTTTTTCATTTAAAGGGTTGACTTCATGCTTATTCAGTAGAGCATTTAGTGCTCTCCCCAATCCCAGACGTTCACATTGCATGTTTGTTTACAATGGATGCAAAACAGCCTATAATCAGAGAATGTCTAATAAGGGCTATAATGCTAGATGTCTAGGCGGGACGATTGAAACACCTGTTTCATTTGTCCCGACCAGGCAGTAAACCCCATTTATTCTAAGTCAATGCACACATATCTGTGTTTATACTATATTTTATGCACGTGAGACATGGAAAAGCAGTTTTAGAAAGATGCAAATATATTTGGGGCTATCAGGTAGGGGGTCGAGTTTTGCCATGTTAACCTATGGAGACCGACCCCAGACAGCAAACTGACTACGAAACGCATCCGCCGCGGAGGTAGGGTGAACTCCGGAACGGATCCAGAAATCGGATCCGAAACTGTGTCCACTTGCACACCGCGGCGTATCCGTTGCGGTGGCGGCTCGCGGATCCGATCAGACACCGCGGCGGTCCCTTTGCGTATCCGTACATAAATGGATACATCCGCCCCGGTTTCGCTTTATATCCGTGGCCACTTCAGTCAAGCTCGTGCATGAGTAATGACGTCATCCATAGCAACGAAGACTCACTCTTATTTTAGGAGTTGTCATTTTTCCTTACTAAGAGTAGGTCTGAAAGGCTTTGTGAATAACTTTTAAGACAAAACTCCTAGCTAAAATCTTTTAGTGCGATTTAGAAGTACTCCTAGCAGTAAGATAAAGCCTTTAAAAAAATTAAAAAAATAAAACTAAGAGTGAGTCGTCGTTGATATGGATGACGTCATTACTCATGCACAAGCTTGACTGAAGTAACCACCTTGATTGGCTGATGATTGTAACACGGGAATGATTCCAAACACCTCCCTTACGATGATGAGTGACAGGTGACAGGTCTGAGAATGCCACAAAAAGCGATTTGATAGATAGATAGATAGATAGATAGATACTTTATTGATCCCTAGGGGAAATTTGTGAATAAGTCTTTGTGAGTTAGGAGTCCTCTCGACTTCTTTGAAGCTGTCCCAGACTTAGGTGCTCCTAAATTCACCAGTTGGTGACTGTATTGTTGGGGGGGGGGGGACATAAGATTGAAGGTTATGTCTGAACCATCACTTCTTCCACACAAGGAGCAAACCTCCCATTCTCCTCAAACCATACAAGGAGGCCAAAACAGATAACTAGTACAACTGTTAACATAACACAATGACTTTGATTAATATGAGTAATTGCACACTAGGGGTGTCGCGATTCTCAAAATCCTCGATTCAATTTAATTTTGATTTTATAGTCACGATTCGATTTTTTTTTTACATTTTCATATTTTGCACGAGGTTGTAAACAGAACCAACATAAATGTGAACATAGTAAAATGAAACAACACAATGATAATTTGATTGTTTTGTTTCAGCAAACTCTGAAGAGACCAAGGTTAATGTTCATGGAATATGTACTTATCAATGTGCATTTTAAGCCTTAAAGTAATTTTGGACTGTAACTAGATAATCTTTTCACTTGCTAGGTTGAGTAGGCCAAGTTACTGTTAGGCTAGTTGATGGACATTATATTGGGGGTGTGGCTACATCATTGATTCTACCTTTGTGTTCGAAGTTCGCGATTAAGATGTCATTTTGATTTTGAAATCGTGACATCTGAATTGCACACCCTTACTACCTATTGATTTTTATTTTTTTATAGATTTGTTCTCCATACCGTGGTGGTCACCATCATCCTCAAAGGCATCAACCATGGGGGAGGCAACCCTGCTGTTTCCTAATCGTCGAGTTGGAGCTGAAGGATAGATGGATGGAATTAAGGTGTCAAGCTTATACAACATACACAACACATAGTCACACAGACTTAAGAAACATTCACAGAGCACAACTGTAAGATGACTACATATTCAGTATGCATAGAGGTGATAAAGCTAAAAGCTGGATGGCCCTGGAAATAAAGGACTTCCTCAGCCTGTCTGAGCATGCTAGTGACAAGAGTCCGCCACTAAACTTGTAATGCCACTAAACTTCTGTGTAATGAGTGGGGGTTATTTTGTGGTGGAGAAATAGAATTTATATGTAGGGATATTTCCATTTTTTTTCTTATTTGAAATTATTAGGACATGAATACTCTCTGACTTATTTGCAGGGAGTTGGTGACTCCCAGCAGATGACCCAGATTTAGACCTTTTGGGGGGGTCTGTAGTCCTCCTCTACATCCGTATCACCAAAGAAATGTCTGTTTAAATAAAAAAAAACATCTTTATCTACATGCAAGACAGAGGATGGTTGAACAGGGCATTAATCTCTGTTCTCTGTTATGTGACTGAGAGAATGGCCCAGGCTTAATGTCTGCCCTTTCTGTACGTACACACCGCCATCGACTTGAGCTTCCAAAGAAGCTCTGGTTGCCCTGTCAAGGACGCTTGTCAAAAAAGTACAGGGAAGCTTTGGCCGTTCTGACGTGACAGCATTTTACGTTTGATCATGTTCTATCTTAATACTTTATGCTATTCGATTGGTTGCTGGCCGTTGGTCGCTGAACCGAGTCATAGCGCATTACCATAAAGTTGACTGACTTTCAACTATCTGCTTGACGCTCAAGACGCCCAAAACGCGACGAAGCTGAGAGAAGCTGGCTTCCATTGAAAATGAATGACTTCCTGAATCTTTGGAAGCTCAAGTCGGCGGTGGTGTGTACATACAGTTACAGACTCACAGACCTAAATGCATGTTCACGCTAATTTCACGAGAGTTTAGGGTGTCCTGCTTTTTAAAAAAATAAATAATATATGGTGTTAGTGTGTAACATGAAGGAAAAACACTGACTTCGCTTTTGTTCTCCTTCTCCCAGGCCGTTCCTGTTCATCCTCAGTTTGGAGGTCCGAGGTGCTACATGTCAGAGCCTTCTTTAAAATTTGACGTGCCTCCATGTAAGTATCTGAAAGGTAAACAATGGAGCTTGACATGAGTCTTAAAGGAACATGCTACCATTTTATGAAATTCGGTTATTCACAGTCTCCCCTATAGTTAGATAAGTGCATGCACGGTGACAAAAACATTTTTGCTCACTTATCTTACTCAAGGGCAGATTGTGAATAACCCAATTTCATAAAATGGTGGCATATTCTTTTAAATAGTGGTGGTAGTAGTGGATTTGTAGGTGTAGGATTTGTAAAAAACACTTTGCCAAGAAACAACTGAGATTTGGCATACCAGATGATTTGATGATTCTGACATCATGAATCTGCCAGTCATCCTGTGGCTCCTCTCCATGTTTTACTGCCCTATCTATTCTTTCATCGCTGGTGTAAGTTGGCCACGATGCACAACCATCCTCATACCAACTTTGGGGCACCACTGCTATGGTTTTATTGGCGAGAAATTCAACTATATGGAACATCCTGGAGAACATAATGGAGAAGACAAGAAAAGAAACAAGTGTGAACACACAGTTATTGTGAGTCGGAGTGGGTGGGTTTCCACACAGCGAAACGCCTCACGAATTTCGGGGCCGTGACGGCCAAACCGCTAACCTCGTGACTGCAGTGTCTAGCCTCGACTAAGTTGATGTTGCCTATAAACAATAATTCATGTTCATAGAAACAACAAGGTCAATAAGACATAATATATTTCATACCTGTGTTGCAGCATGTAGCCTAGCTGTCTAACTCCCGCCTCCAAACAGAAACACGCCAACTTTGTTTCGAATTTCGTCTCCATTTAACCTCAATGAGAGCGAAGCGAAATTTCGCCGTGTGGAAACCGACCGTAAGAAGTTCTAGTGGAAAAAGCTTTGACATTTTGTTTTTATTAATTCTGATAATATAGGGGCTCATGTGAAGTGTCAACTTGCACAACACTGATACTGACAGTTGACAGCTGAAAGATTATTAACTTCAGCAAAGTACTTACAGCAACTTATCAGCCCATTTTCTGATGCAGCCACTGCCAGTAAGTCAACTTAAGTCAGTCCTCACCCTGATCTAAACTAGTCATGTTATGATTGGTACTAAAACAAAAACAATGAACAAAAACTATCAAGTAATTAACTAATTAATATCTGAACTAATACACTGATTGAAATGCATTTTTTTAATGCAGGAGAGGAAAGGCCACAAAACCTTCCCTGTGGGGCAGGGCGACACATTTTCCATCAAGTTCCGAAACTTTGGCAGCCTTGATGGTCTCAGATTTGTCTGAAATTACATAAATGTTCAGTGTATCTGAACTAAATGGGTAGGTAAAGAACAATGACTTTCTTCTATATTCCCTATATATTGCATAAATGCCCCCTCCAATGCATTCTACGATGTTTTCGATGCAGACAATGTCCTTTCCCAGCCTGAAAATGTTGTCACCAGTGGATGTTCTGGCAGTCCACTTCTCAGTGGACATCTCGGCATACTGTGCCTTGATAGCCATCCCCCCAACAATAGGGCCTACAAAATGCTGCCGTCTTAAAGAACTGCCAGGTAATGTGACTTCCCGAATTTTTATTTCTGACAGACGACGAATTATCTGGGCCAAAGGATATTCCGGTTTTCTAATCATTTTTTTTATTTTATGCAGGTAATTTTCAAAAGGAAAGGCAGAGAAAGAGTCGAGACACCCATGCTGCTTTACTTCACCTGCAAGATGGGAAATGCAGTGTACATTGTACACAACTTGGTGTCTCCCATAGAGTGTAGCAAAGTGCTGCACAAACGACTTTAATAAATTGTCAGCATAATCGGTGAGGTAGGAAAATGTTGGGCTTACTAAGATGGAGATGCCAGAGAAGAGTAACATAAAATTCTGATAAATGTCTTTGTCCAGAAAACTGGCCAGCATTACATGTCCAGTGTATAAAAGAAACTGCCTTAGCTCAGTGGCCTTCCAGCGATCCAGTTCTCTAAGAGATCGCGGTTTTCTGGCAAACTCCACCGGAATATAGGGTCTCATGGATACCAATTTAGCGGACATTTGTTCAACTATAGTTGCAGGGACACGGACAGTCAGAGGACCACGTAGCCACATATTGAGCAAGCGCCTAACGATCACGTTTGAATATACCTAGTCAACATGTCAATGATAGTAACGTTAGCACCAGCAGCTAACGTTAGCTGCTACAGCTCCGGTCCATGCAACTATACCACCAAGCTAGCAACAGTTAACTGCTACTGCAATGAATGTAGGCTACATGATAACTTTCCCAAATTAAAACAACTTAATATAGGACATAATGGTTACGTCCAGGAGAGAGCTCAAATATGGGGAATGGGAATTCAAATCAGACTGGTCAAAGTCATAACATTAATGCTAACTTTATGCTACACATAGGCTATACTGAAGTAGCCTAACTTTAACCTACTGCAACACCTTATTAAATAGAAACCACAATCCACAAACATTTTGCCAAAACCTTCATCAAGCATTTCGTAGGTTATACGGATTGATTATATTTCAATGACAGATAACAAACATTAATAAAATATATCTTGACGTTACACTTACTTGAAGCAGCCGAACTTCACGCAAAGGAGATCCCGACTAATTCCTACTAGTCAACCCAGCCACAAACCTGAACCGTTATCTTACGGCGCGTCCGAAGTGCGGATCGTATGTGATCCGTTCTGGGTCCGCCGATTGAAAGCGCAGGCGGGGCCGATCCTGGAGGCGGGGCCTATCCTGTTTGCGCAGCGATGTGTGGTGGCTTTAACTACGCAAAAACAGAGTGAAATAACATTTTGTACTATAGAAACATTATATAATTCGAAACATGCATTATTCTAGCTATATTAATGGCATAGTACATGCTATTTCCATAACCACGAGATAAGCGCTTTACCATGACGTCAATGAGTTGTTAACAGACATGAACCAAGACATATAGCCCAGCAGCAATCTATCTAAAATAACACCTACTTGAAGTACTATTCATGATATCTTGTCAAATATTGAAATTGTGGGAAGTTTACATAATTTAAGCTGTATGTTTCATTCGTCCCCCATGCTGTTTCATTCGTCCCAGCCAGGAGAGACGAATGAAACAAAACGCACGTTCGACTTCTCCTTAAATAACTCTTGAACGGTTTTGTTCAGAGCTGTAGATGCAACTGTATTTGACAGAGGATAGATGTAGGTTGCTAGAGACAAAATATTAACTTTCAGTGTTTTACGATGTCTTTGTAAATTACATTTAATTAAGAAGTGTTTAATTCGTCCCAGTTCTCCCCTAAAAGGAATTGAAAGTAAAATCAAGTAATTTCCATCTTTTTACTATGTTGCCAGGGATGGGCAGTATTTCTAATATGTATTTAAAATATGTATTTCAAATACAAAATACTATGTTGTAATTGAAACACTTGAAGCGAAAACTATCATTAACTTGTTCAGCAAATTGAAATAGTCTGGCGAGGTGGGGCCACGGGTTGGCAAATTCCCTAGGAGCATGCATCTCGCTGCAGCCTGCGGGAAGGCGGGCTTGACATCAAGCCCAGCCCACATCCAAGTCAGCCATGTTTTTTTGTATTACGTCAGGCAGTTTAAAATTGCCGCCGGCGGACCGCTGAGTTTTTGCCAAGGGAGCAGGCGAATTCCCGGAAGTAGAAGAATCGACGTAGGCTGGAGGGACCACCTCTCTGCTAACTCCCATAGAAGCCCATTAATTCTAGGATTTGTTTGAAATACCATAACTTCATATAACATATATCCTGTGCTGATATTGTAGCTTCTGTGTAATCCACATAAACACTACAAAGGCAAAACAGACTGTACCTCGTCCGTAACGTTGGTTACCCGTAAGAAGAATGAGCTTGTTCGGTTGGAGGGAAGCTAGCTTTGACGTAGTAGGCTTGTTCGACTTCGGCCGAGTCTGACTTGGTCTGGCTTTCTACGTAAACGTGATCTTCAGAGGCTAGCCGGGAGGAGCTACAACAGAGGGCAGCTCATCCCGGACAGGCAGGCTACAGTCTGCCTGACGTGACTCGCGGGAGATATCGCGGAATTTTGTTTGCAATAAACACAGCAGAACTTTCATTCCTACTCATTAAAATGAGCATGATGACTGACGAAATAAATTCTTATGATGTATTTTAAATAAACCACTGTTGTCATACAGTTAACAGGCCTGCATTGTAGCACATACATTCAATATCAAGTGTTTCCCCTATATGTGTGTCTATCTATTTAGCCAACAGCAGAAAATAACAGAATATCCAAACATTCAGTAGGCTAGCCTACCATTGTTGCAGAAATCACGTATAAGAAGGTATCCCTTCGATTTCTGTTTATTTTCGCATATTCCAACATAAGGAAGCAGCATGAGCCTCCCGTCATAATCGTCATGAGGACATTCCTCCCAAATGGCCCTATCACGTCTTTGAACTGACGTCATGAGGGCGTGTTTCAGCGTGGAAGGCAACTGCAAGATCTGTCTGCAGGCTAAGACTCCCGCGATATTTTAAGGCCATGTGACATGGTGTCATGGTGGTATGTCCCTCCCCGGCTGACAGAAGTCGGACAGAATTTCTAACCAGCAAGCATTGCGTCCATCCCAGTATGCATTGTGTTCAACCCAGCATGCATCACATCAAGTCAGATCTGCACAGATCTGCCTCAAGACGAACTCGCCTAATCTCTCTTTCGCGCCGTAGGGAGATAAACGTATTGTTTGGATAAGAAGCTCAGTCCACCTTACTGTCTATCACGGTAACTCATAAGCAAAACCTAGCATACACGACCATATGTTAAGGTAAAGCATTACACAGAGGCAACCTAATAATAATAAAAAAGTAAACCTAATTTAAAAAATCATTTCAGAGGTTTTCGATGGATTGACCGTAGGTCGGAAAAGTGGAAAGAAGATTAGCTTCAAGGCTATAACTTTGTTTTGTTTTAGCATGACTGTTTTTGAAGATGATCATGTATGGTAGCTTCAACATTAACACGACTCGGTGAGGATGATATTAATAATAATACATAAATAAATAAATGTTTAACTTTGATGACTTTGAAGGCGAAGGAAGTGTGAGAAGAATTTCTGTGTATCTATCATATGAGTTACAAGATTCAGTTCTATGGCTTACGTCACGAAGTTAAAGCTGCTTTAACGTTTCTCCAACCATGACCCATCTACACATTACGGAAACAGTGAAAACAAAAAATACCTCTCTAACCAACGTAACATATTTAGCTGAAGTTAGTGATGCAGATGAAGTTTAGCATAGGCCACCTGTTGTGGAGAAACATGGCCAGCTCTGCGTCAGACTTGATATTCTTCGTTTGACGAAGACGTCACCATCTCAGGAAGCTCCTCCGATGTCCACTTAATTTGTTTCTTGTTTTAATTTTGGAAATTTGCCTGCCTCTTGTAGGCGCGTTCATGACTACAACTGACAGCTGTTGACAGTTGGCCTTTGCTAATTTGGCAACCCAAATAGGAGGACGCGCTAGCCCATTATTAATACGCTATTCTAGAATTAATCGTTCAAAACATAAACGAAAATTCCAAGAGATTCCGCCCCGTAACTGATTTTTTTTCATGGGTTTTACGGGGTTTCACGGGTTAAAGTAATGTTGTCAAATAAGCCATTACTTCAATTCATCGTGTTTCCTCACTCTCTGACAACATATGGTGATCATTTTTGGAATGGTTACAGTTTATTTTCCATTATTTCCTACATACTGGACCTTTAAGTGTGAGTCTGCGCAGTACTGGGGGGGACCAACTGAAAAATCGTTCTATTTGACTCATAGACTATAGACCCTTTCAACAATAAAAACAACAACAATGCTTGAATGTTCTATTTGGGCCCCAATCTACTTCCTCTGCATTAAGATAACATATGGAATGTTAAAAAGGAAGTCTTGTGGGGCCAACTATGATGCTGATAATGGAACTCTCTTGAAAGGGTCCATATATAGACCCTTTCAACAATAAAAACAAAAACAATGCTTGAACGTTCTATTTGGGCCCCAATCTACTTCCTCTGCATTAAGATAACATATGGAATGTTAAAAAGGAAGTCTTGTGGGGCCAACTATGATGCTGATAATGGAACTCTCTTGAAAGGGTCCATATCAACGTTTTGCACCTACGTCATAATGTCATGTGACCGTTTGTTTACAACTAGAGTGGTAGGCAAGAATGGTAGGCAAGGCACTGCAGAGTGGTAGGCAAGCCTACAACAGTCAGGTTGCATAGGCTACACATGGTTACAAATAGCTTCAAAATTGAAATTTTAATATCAAATATTGACCGGGATGCCGACCACTTGTGTAGGCCATAACAGTTGGTTTTACAATAAGAAGCAAAAAGGCAACAAAAAAAACGTTTAGCCTACCTAGTCTCGTGGTTGTGGAGGATGATCGTTAGCAGCTGTGAAGTATTTTATTCTCAAGATGGCCTAATGGTGTAGCCTACTGTCTACGAAGACGTAGGTTAAAATACAACTATCTACAGTCATCCAAAAATGAATTGCCAGAGATAGGCTATGAAGGGAAAAAGTGCAGCATTTTAAACATGGCAAGATTATTTTTACCGGAACAGTTTGTTCTAATTTGTCTCGTGAAATTCGTGCTTGTGGACATCAATCACCTATCTTCTGTCCTTCTATTTCAAGTTATCATGAGTGTCATTTGATTATCACAAAATAAATCAAAACAGAATAGGCTTATGTGCTATAGCCTACAGCTCAGTTAGGCTAACTCCTGTATGTCAAAATAAACTGATTTTTTAGCTGAACTTAACACAGCAACCTCAAACACCGCTGTTAAACCTAGGCTACTGCTTCAGTCATGTAAGAAATAAGCAGTTTATGAATTATCTTTACCCGTTTAATCAAGTCCACATTACTAAAATAACAGCATATTTAAAGGCTGAGCTAGCATAACAGCCTAATATAGCCGATACTGTAATGAACTAGTAAAAAAGTGTCATACAATTAATGAACTCTATCACTTACATTCTGAGTTTTTCTGGGTGGTTATATCCATGCAGATCGTCTTCAAATGAGTCATCGCTGTTTGTTATAATATGTTACAGTATTCATGACTTTAACGACATTAATGTTACATGATGCTGACTGACGCTGGCTATGTAGGCTACCGTTTTAACGTCTGCTGAGTCTACATGCCTACCAAAAGCTGTCGCTGTTCAGTTCAAGTTAAATGATTAAATATTGTTTGATTTTGTGTCAACTTTCAGAGGGAAGACATGTTCCTTTCTGGCCAAATTTCACAGCTTCTAAGAAAGTCTATCGTCTTCGTGGAAACTGAGTTTTGAACAGAGAAAAAAAGTTAGGCTACCATAGGCTACATGCAGGTTCTCCCATAACGTTATCGATACAGATCAATGCACCAAATCAGGGCGATTTTAGCTAAATAACGTTCCTGTGACAGGCTATCAAATATTGAACAATGGGATAACGTTTCATCATCACCTTTATTGATGCCTGAAATGTTGACATTGCTGAAATACAGATGTAGCCTACTGAGAGGCAGCTGCAGACAACGATGTTCAATGGGTTCAACTTGTCCCTTGCCTACCAGGTGGATGTAAACAAAGCTATAGAACCTAGAATACGTCACATGAAAAACGTTAATAGAACTGGACAGTGTGCCGTCTGTTAAGAGTGATGCGAGCGTTAGTCCAGAGCCCCCCGGTGGCTGGCTGCAGTACAATGTGTAACTCCGTCCATCCCCATGTATTTCAATGGCCAAGTAGCCAACTTTCCGTGTCACTTTTCTCTCCTAAAACTATTTTTGTATCAACAACTTTTTATTCGAAAAAATAGTTTTCAAGATGCTTCAATACACACAATTTTTCTTTTCTAGCTGAAATAATTTTTTTTTATGTTATATTAACAAATCTAAAAAGATTCTAGGAGGGTAAATCCTCCCGTAGACGTACATCATTTCAAAATAATACGTCTAAATTGAAAACTGTGACAACTCATTGATAGGCTCTCTCAATATGTCTGTAATCGTATGCCTCTACCACAGGCTTGCTAGTCTTTCACCAGAGAGGGTGCTCCATTATAAATCAAAAATGTAATATTGCAGCCTTCATGTCAGCTGTAAAAATATGAGAACATGGACCTACTCATAGACTGTATATATAGACCCGTTTTCTGTTTGTACACAATGATGACGTAGAACGTTTGCGCGCGCATTTTGGCAACAGAAGTATGGAGGAGATACACAGCTTGTCAAGCTATGCAAGGGGATTATCAGCTAAAGATCGCGAATGTTACTTTAACAAGTTAACTTTAACAAATGGTGTCCGACTTACAGATCCGTCTTCTATTAATACATGGGTTGAAGATGTTAGAAAGTGGCCAAATATACAGTGGCCGGATATATATACCTATTTAATTGAGAAACCAAGTGTGTACACCAGAGAGAAATTACGAGCCTATAAGTCACTGGATGCTTATGAATACGTTGTTTGTGGACATGTACAGGATGTCAAATACCATGACATAGACTCAGAGTTTTGTGTTTTAAGAGCAGAAGTTCTCCCTAGTCAACGACAAGGACACAAGACAATGATGTACGATGCTTGGGTTATAATCAACAAACGAGAAACCTACGTCCTCACAGCTAATTGCACCTGTATGGCAGGGTAAGTAGTATTATTATTTGGTGTTGTAGACTTTTAGATAACAGTTCAGAGGTGCTTTTCCCAAAAAACATAGATGAACTAGCCTATATTAACAAACTTAAGTCAGCAACGTTGTTGGTTAATGCAATTAATCCAACGTTGTTGGTTAATGCAAAAAAGTTGCTAACAGGTAGCATAACATAGCATATAAGTTGCTGTTGCTATAGTTTTGGGAAAGCATCGAGAGCTCTTTGATCTAGTTGTTATGCAAAGATGAAATAACCAGGTGATACCAAGATCCACGCAAAGCTGGTTAGGTGCAGGTAGATTGCAGGAACATACTTAAATAGCAAAAATAAGATAGCTCTACCGCACACTGTTGACGTTTACTCGAGTAAACGTCAACAGTGTGCGGTAGAGCTATCTTATTTTTGCTATGAAATAACCAGGGTTTGAAACTAACATTTTCATGAACACAGACAACAGGGTTCAACATGTCAGCAACCAATATCATTCAGTTATAACCTGATTACGTTTAGGATACTTACCGGTAGTCATATGTCTAGTAAGTTAGATGTTTATTACCATCTAGTAAGTTAGATGTGTACCTACCTCATAGCCAGAGTTGAGATCTGTTTTGAGTGTTACTTTCAAGCCCTGGTCATAACATTATGGATCAGAATGTATGTTTATTAGCCTACTGTATGTTTTTGTGAAATTTCAGGCTTGGGTCATGCTGCAGCCATGCAGCTGCAATATTATTCAAAGTTGAGTTATATGGTAGGATGGGAAGGACAGAGAAAGAAGCGGTTACTTCAGGAGTGTGCATGTGGAAAGATGTCAGCAGGAAAGAAGTCACACCGGCTCCATTGAGGGATATCTGCTTCCAGAAACCAAAAAGGCTAGGCAGGCAACTTTCAGCAGCTTCAACATCTACTAGGAAGAATAGTATCACACCCAGAGGCATGTAGTGTATAATAGTTGACAGAGCCTAGATAAGTTTCCTTTTGCCATTGTGCGTTTAATTAATTCTCGGGATTTCTTTTCAGTGTTTTGACACAATAATAGCCTGAGAAAGGTGTTGATAATGCAAAAATGAACAGGCTGACAGACCAACATGGCTGATTTTTCATTAACACACTCAGTTTGAATAGTTTCACTATTATGTTAGTTTGAATGTCTTCAGATTACTGATTCTAGAAATTAGATTGTTATCTACAGCTTAACTGGTCTGGTTTTTAGAAATATTCTTATGAAGCACACTGATTGTGTCTTTTTGTTGCTCTATTGTCAGTGTTGACAGATGATGACATTCGGGAACTGCGGGATGTGGACCCAGGTGCTGCAGTGCTGACAAGCCTTGAAAACAGTGACACGGACACAGCATCATCTGACACTGATTCAGAGGAACATCCAGACTTACCTGAGCCCTTGACAGCTTTATGGGATGCAACACTAAGGGAGCTCTCACCACAGGACATGCAGGTGAAATGTGAAGATACATTTCATAAACTAAAAACAACACTACAACCTCAGCAATGTGAGAAACTGGAATTTGTGACACGGCAACAGTCAAAGTCAAATGAGTGGCACACCTATAGGGCTGGTCGGATCACAAGCACCAAACTTCACCATGCAACCACAACTGACAAGATAAGCAAAACATACCTAAATGATATAATGCAGTACAACAAAACAGAGTTAAATGTCCCATCTGTGCTCTGGGGTCAAAACATGGAGGAAACAGCAAGACAAGCCTACACTGCATTTATGTCCCAAAGCCATCCAGATTTCAGCATCAGCTCATGTGGCTTAGTAGTACAACCTTCTGAGCCACACCTTGGATCATCGCCAGATGGGATTGTAAGATGTTCCTGCTGTGGCAAAGGGGTGGTAGAGATAAAGTGTCCCTACAAATATAGGAATAGCCTTCAAGGATGTACAGAAGACAAGCAGTTTTGTCTGGACAAGTCATTTTCGTTGAAACATTCGCACACATACTATTATCAAACTCAACTTCACATCTTTGTCTGTGATGTAAGCTATTGTGACTTTGTGTTGTGGACGAAGGAGAAGTTCATTGTGCAACGCATCATAAGAAATGAAGAGTTTCTCCAGGAGGCTTTGCCAAAAGCACATGACTTCTTTATCTCAAATGTGTTGCCTGAATTACTAACAAGAAGACATGATCCTGTCTTGGTGTCACAGAGAGCCTGTGAATACTGTGAAAGACCAGATTTTGGTAAAATGATAATCTGTGCCAAATGCAACAACCACATTCACTACAGTTGTGCACAAATAAAAAGGAAGCGGGCAACATGGTTGTGTAGGAAATGTGTGAGGGTAGAGGCTTGAATGCCTTCATGTACGAGTGGGCAATATGATGTATTGTGATAAAAGACCAGATATGGTGTTAGATGTTGGTTATGGAATGTTTTTCCTTTGTTTTTGAAGTTAGATAAAAGTTAAATGATGTACTGACTATCTACAGTAATAACTATTCCAGATCATATATATAGATTAAAGATCCCATTGTGTAAATGTTTGTGTTATTGACTGCTGTGTCTATGCACTTCAGTGCAACAAGATATTTAAAAGTTGTACTCTTTAATTCAATGTATGTATCAATAGATATAATTTAGACCTAAAAGTATTATTGTTTACAACATACAAAACCAGTTTGATTATAATATATTGTACATACTCCTACTATCCATGTTGTTATTGTTTAATGAAATGAAAATGGAATGAAACTCATTAGTAACAACATTACAAATAAAAAAGTTAAACTACACTCAGAATTGTTGAGATAATCTGGGTGGAGGGGAAGGACCATTACACACACCAGTATCAGCCAATGTGGGGAGGTTTATTAAAATTCATTAAGTAACAGAGAAGAACTGTAACAGTAAGCCTAAATACATGTTTTACAAAAAGTAAAATCCCTTTACATGTCATACATGTTTATGTGTAACTCATTTGGGAACAACACTCTTACAGAGGTTTGTGAGGGCACCACATACAATAACAACATCATCTAGTATGTTAACCTGCGACACTGGAATAACTGTCTGCAAAATCTTAAAGTTTTTCCACCGACCAATTACTCTTTCTACATGGATCCTTACACGGGAAAGTTGTCTAGCTGTGTCCACTTCCTGTGCAGAAAGCTGCTTCTTTCCTTTTGTGAAATGAGGGATACGTAGGGTTGCACCATAGGCCGCAAGCTCGTCTCTGATGAGAAATCCTCTGTCAGCTAAAACCTCATCCCTAGGCTCCAAAAGTTTTAGGAAACCTGACTCATTAGTGATCTGCTTGTCTGAGACCCTTCCTCCCCACCCAGGAGACAGAAATGAAATTGCACCAGCTGGACTGATGGCGATCAAATATTTAATGGTGTTGTTGTGTTTATAGTTTGACCATGTCTGGGCCCTGGCAGTCAGACTACTAGGTCTAGCTATGAAAATTTCGGTGCAATCTATTATGCACCTGCATCTTTTAAAGTTGCGCTTGAATATTTTTGGCATATTTTTCAGTATTGCACCCTTACTTGGCCATTTAATGAGTGGCTTGAGGATGAAGGCCATAGCAGGGACCCAGCTCCGCAAAATATTTGATATGGTGGTTTTTGATACCTGAAATCTATAAGCCAAGTCAGTATTGCATAGGCCCAACCTTAATTTCATCAATATAATCAATAGGTGGTCCTCTACTGTAAGTTTGTTGTGAATTCTCTCTACGCTTCCCATTATTTTGGTAATCAGCCACTCAAAGACCACAGAGGTCAGTCCTGTGAGAAAAAGCAATTGTGTAATGTTGCATTTAACAGTGGTGTAGGAGAATGTAGATTTGTGTAGATCCTCTTTCAGCTTTACATTTTCTGCTCGTAGTGTCTCCAATTCCTGTCGCAGGTTGACATAGTCCTCCTGAAGTTGACAGTATTTCAGGTTCAGATCATCATATTCTCTCCTTGGAACTGGGATGTCCTCTTCAGCTTTAATATAGAAAAATGAAAAATTAACATGTGCGGTAACCAATGAAAACAAGTTCACAATCCAGGGTATTTCACAGTTCCACACAATGAATTTTCCAAACATGACAGAAAAGAAGATACATTATTGATTTCTCATCAGAGACGAGCTTGCGGCCTATGGTGCAACCCTACGTATCCCTCATTTCACAAAAGGAAAGAAGCAGCTTTCTGCACAGGAAGTGGACAGAACTAGACAACTTTCTCTTGTGAGGATCCATGTAGAAAGAGTAATTGGTCGGTGGAAAAAAGAAGATACATTATTGATCCCAGGGAGAGATTTCTCCTCTGCATTTAACCCATCCAGGGGACAGTGGGCCTTGCAGGAGCACGCACGCGCACGCTCACACACACACACACACACACACACTACGAGCAAACTGACTCTTTCAGTGAGGGTGGGAACTGTGACAATCAATCAGTTAATTGTAAGATGATAATTAATATATTCATACCAGGACAATGATCCATGCTGCATTCTTGTTCTGGAGGTTCTGGAGTTTCAGAAGGAGCACGTTGGTTTGCTGCTGTACTAGGTCCGTCTTCTCTCCTCCTTTTCCTATGGTACCTACAGTAACAGCAGAAATATACAGGTAGACTCAGCCACATGTCTCAAAACAGCAGCTGTAAGCTTATTAAAAACAAAATGCAGCACCTAAACGAGGTGGAGCAGCAAAGATAGATCTAACGTTACGTGTCAAATGTTTTCGCTAATCCAGAAGTCGCCAAATCAGTCGGTGAATGCACCATGAACAAAGCAAAAGATTGGAAGATTATCTAGCGTTTCTACTTTGGACACATCAGTTAACTGAAGGGAATTCGAGGTTAAGTCACAGGGTTGACAGGTATGGCTTAGGGGAAAACAAACAATACAAAAAACGACCGAGGAGGGCAACTCTAATCCTACCTGTCCATCTTTGCACCTGGGTTCTGGCTTTGTTTTGTGTATGTAAACACAGATGGCACAAAATCAGGACTACTAGAGTCCAATGACATCTTGCCTGCAAAAATAAAACACAAACACGTCTGTTTAGCTAGCAAGCTATCAAACTTTTAAGCTGCATAGCAAGCTAGCAGCTACTACTAGCTAAATCTAACTCCAGTCTATCCAATTTAAGCTGCATTTTATTATTATTCTACATCATACAATCATAAATGTAAACAAGGCTTTCCTGTAATATTAAAGAGTAGCCTATCTAGATAGATAACCTTACCTGATATAAAGTGGGCGCCGCAGACACGAGCATTTTTGATGATGTCCTCATTCCAGTCCACACGTTTAATAGCTTGCAGCCACAGACGCCTTCGGTTGCTCTGAAATGGTCGTGGTCCTGTCGGAATCCTATAAAACTTAAGTCCACTGGTTGAATAGCGGTTAGTACAACCGTACACGCAACAACCTGACATGTTGATGCCTTATACAGTTCGTGAATACCTACTAACTGGTTGCTACCTCCTCTTCCTCAATCAGAACTGCTGGAAAATAACACGACTTCTGTTGCCAAAATGCGCGCGCAAATATTTGCTGACGTCGGATGTAAATGGGTCTATAGAACTGGACAGTGTGCCGTCTGTTAAGAGCATAGACTGTATATATAGAACTGGACAGTGTGCCGTCTGTTAAGAGTGATGCGAGCGTTAGTCCAGAGCCCCCTGGTGGCTGGCTGCAGTACAATGTGTAACTCCGCCCATCCCCATGTATTTCAATGGCCAAGTAGCCAACTTTCCGTGTCACTTTTCTCATCTAAAACTATTTTTGTATCAACAACTTTTTATTCGAAAAAATAGTTTTCAAGATGCTTCAATACACACAATTTTTCTTTTCTCGCTGAAATTATTTTTTTTTAATGTTATATTAACAAATCTAAAAGGGCGTGTTTACACCTATGATTGACAGCTGGCTGCAGACACTACCGCGTCATCGCTCACTTATTTTAACACCTGATTTCGACCCTATGATTTCGACACATAATCTAACCTAAATAAGTGTTGCTGTTATTATCATTAGGCTATATCTTATCACAGTCTGACTAAATACATATTGATAGTCATACATTGTGTAGTTGCTGGTAAGAGACATCGTTGTTAGTTGTGACAGATTCTTTGTGAAAAAAGATATGTTCTGTTCTTTCGTAGATGCTAAGTATATTAGCTCATAGCATGCTACATCATGCTAGCATTAGCCAGTTGATACGTAAAGTAAAAGGGCTCTGCTATATTGATCCGAAGTGACGTTAGCCATAGTCACCATCATTTACAGTCCTACTTGTTTCAAATGGTTTAACGTAACCAGTGATTGCCGCCATCATCGTTGCAACTTCATTTGAATATACTTTGTCACTGGAGAAGGCGATGTAAAGTGTCATTAACGTTAACTCTTGCTTAGTTTTGCGAATGGCAAAAAACGCCACCTAGCCTGCTAGGTCGACAACCTCGGTATGCCCATTTATGAATCAGCCCGACAAATAACGTTACTTGTGTTTTAGTGAACACATTATTGGACCATAGCTTAACGTGAGGAGGGATTCAAAATTACAAATGGCCAATTTGCTTAGTATGCTCAGAACAGCGGTATCTGAAAATGCGTTAAGGTATCGTTGTTACCTGCGATTGCACTGCTGGAGAAGCATTTTGCATTAGAAATCCTCCCGTAGACGTACATAATTTCAAAATAATACGTCTAAATTGAAAACTGTGACAACTCATTGATAGGCCCTCTCAATATGTCTGTAATCGTATGCCTCTACCACAGGCTTGCTAGTCTTTCACCAGAGAGGGTGCTCCATTATAAATCAAAAATTTAATACTGCAGCCTTCATGTCAGCTGTAAAAATATGGATACTCTAAACATTTTACACATAATCAGGAAGCTACTTTGCTGTTCAGTGTGTGATGTGTTTAAAGTGGTACTACGTTTAAAGAAACATTTTTATTCTTTGTTTCAAGTGCATAAGAAAATACCACATTATGATGGTTATGGTTACCCTTAACAAATACAAAACAATATAATACTTAAAACAGGGATCAATCAATAGCCTAATGAAATAAACAATGAGGGGGGAAAGCAATAATAAATAATAATGCCCATTCAATCAATAATATAATAACAATAACATGGTAAGACTACATTAAGGAGAATATCAATAATAAACAATGTCAAATTAATCAACAGCCTATAATGAAAATAAAACAGTACTACTGCATACAAACCATAATGTATAAGAAGTGCTTAAAAGACCAAAAACTATCACAAGAACGAAGAGCACTGGGCAACTCATTCCACCAACATGGTACCACTGAGGAAAAGAGTCTTGAATTTGACCTAGCGTTTAAGACTGCTCGACACAACAGAAGTTCATCAGAAGACCACAGTGGGCGGTTGGGGATGTATATCTTGATCATTGAATTAAAATAACAAGGAGCAGATCCAGTCAATGTCCTATAGGCCAAAGTGAGAGATTTAAATTTAATTCTGTCTACTGTAGGGAGCCAATGGAGAGTAACTAGGAGAGGAGTTACGATGTGTCCTCTTTGGCTGATTGTGGCATGTTGCAGCATTCTGAATGATAGATCACACAAAAGAAATAAAAAACATTCAATATTGATTTAGTATCAACCAATAATTATTCTGATATTAACATTCTTGTAACATCTACATCTTTGTGTAGGCTACAGTTAAATACTAAGCAATGGCCTCTGACTTAAATACCAAGGCAGTTAAATGACCGTGGTATAGTCTACGTGATACACAGGACTACACAGTAAACCCATTTAAAATAGGCAAGGATATGTATTTAATAACATTTGGGGTTGCTCACAGTATACCCACCACTACAACTAACTAACTCGACTACACCACTAGTTAAATGGCAATTTACAATTTGTGTGAGTTCAGGGGCATACAGAAAGTATGTGCCATGTCCCATGTATAAGGGGCTTCAGGTTGATCCAGTGACGGTGGGTGATGATGTCAGGGAGATGGATGTCAGGGTACTTGGAGAAAGGGGGAGGACATGCCACCTCAGACCACCCCAGCCAAACATCTTCACGTAGGCATTCCCTTGCTTGCAGACTAATGTAGACCATGGAGACCACCTTGCCGCCACCTCCAGTACATTCAGTCATCACCCATATCTTACCTGCAAAAAGGAAAGTTACAATAAAGTTAGTCAGACAATTTTACAACATTACAAAGCATCTAATCAGGCACTCAACACCACTAGTAATACCAATTAATTAAATATATGTGTGCAATAAACTTCACAGCCTACCTATAATGTTAACTACACATTTAAATATGCGGTGTGAATGTTATTAACTTGCGTCAGCTTGAAAAATAACGTTATCAGTATGACTGATCATGGACGTTAGATGACAAACTAAGGTCTTTCTCAAATGTTCACCGATATCCCTGGGAAGTGACTGGTTCTTGGCGTAGCAGCTAGTGTTTAATGCAGGCGTTTCATTTATCGATCATTCACTTATGCGGTCTACAACTACTGACCTACCGATCTATTTTTTACAGTCTATGCTACCGACCTACCATCACAGAAGTAGCTCTAACAGAGGTGTCGTTAACGTTAGAAAAAATGGCTAGTAGTTACATTAACACGAGGTTGATGAGGTCCATGCTTCACATTACGTTAACGTTAACTTGCGTTGCTTTATCACATCATACCGTTGCTTTATCACATCATATACTGTACTGACTGTCTAGTGTTATTAATCCCCATGTACAGTCAATGGTTACTCCATGTTGAGATGGCATACATGATACTGGAAAACAGCAACAACTAATAAAACCAAGTATATCATGCATCGACTGTTAAGGGAGCTGTGTGCTAATCTTCACGTCAATGACTAACTTAGCCTCCCGGTAACGTTAATGTAGCTGCTAACGTTATCATGTAATTCGCTGTCCGCATTTCTGTTGTTAGCTCATTAGTATTCACCATACTAAATTGTCACAGTCTATAATCAACATAATAAGCTCTCTTAGACGTATTTAAGAACACCAATAGACAAAAAAAAACGTTTCAGTCGATACGCAACACTTACCAGACAAGAACAAACCGATTGTTGTTTGTACTGTTTAGCTAACTCAGTCACAGCCGTAAAATTCATCCAGCCAGCTAGCCTTCGGCGCCGAGTCGACCTGCGTTGTGGAAAGGAGAAGGGGGCGGGTTTCACTTGACAAGGGGCGTGTTTAACTCTGAGTGGCAACTGAGTGGGCGTGCCTGACCGCGACTCCTCTTCACTGCGCATGCTTCAACTTTTGCTGCGCAGCCGCACTTCAAATTGGCTCCAAATTTTCCAAGATGGCGTCGCCTCGGCGGCTTCAATTCCATAGAACACTGTAGAATGCAGCCACACTGTCCAGTTCTATATATACAGTCTATGGTTAAGAGTGATACGAGCGTTAGTCCAGAGCCCCCTGGTGGCTGGCTGCAGTACAATGTGTAACTCCGCCTATCCCCATGTATTTCAATGGCCAAGTAGCCAACTTTCCGTGTCACTTTTCTCACCTAAAACTATTTTTGTATCAACAACTTTTTATTCGAAAAAATAGTTTTCAAGATGCTTCAATACACACAATTTTTCTTTTCTCGCTGAATAGATAGATGATAGATGCTAAGTATATTAGCTCATAGCATGCTACATCATGCTAGCATTAGCCAGTTGATAGGTAAAGTAAAAGGGCTCTGCTATATTAATCCGAAGTGACGTTAGCCATAGTCACCATAATTTACAGTCCTACTTGTTTCAAATGGTTTAACGTAACCAGTGATTGCCGCCATCATCGTTGCAACTTCATTTGAATACACTTTGTCACTGGAGAAGGCGATGTTAAGTTTCATTAACGTTAACTCTTGCTTAGTTTTGCGAATGGCAATAAACGCCACCTAGCATGCTAGGTCGACAACCTCGGTATGCCCATTTATGAATCAGCCCGACAAATAACTTTACTTGTGTTTTAGTGAACACATTATTGGACCATAGCTTAACGTGAGGTAGGATTCAAAGTTACAAATGGACAATTTGCTTAGTATGCTCATAACAGCGGTATCTGAAAATGCTGAGTTAAGGTATCGTTGTTACCTGCGACTGCACTGCTGGAGAAGCATTTTGCATTGGTATGATTTGATCAGGTCTTGCCAGTGATGTGTAAATCCTCCCATAGACGTACCCCATTTCAAAATAATACGTCTAAATTGAAAACTGTGACAACTCATTGATAGGCTCTCTCAATATGTCTGTAATCGTATGCCTCTACCACAGGCTTGCTAGTCTTTCACCAGAGGGGGTGCTCCATTATAAATCAAAAATGTAATACTGCAGCCTTCATGTCAGCTGTAAAAATATGAGAACATGGACCTACTACATCAGGATACTCTGTAAACATTTTACACATAATCAGGAAACTACTTTGCTGTTCAGTGTGTGATGTGTTTAAAGTGGTACTACGTTTAAAGAAACATTTTTATTCTTTGTTTCAAGTGCATAAGAAAATACCACATCATGATGATGATGGTTATGGTTACCCTTAACAAATACAAAACAATATAATACTTAAAACAGGGATCAATCAATAGCCTAATGAAATAAACAATGAGGGGGGAAAGCAATAATAAATAATAATGCCCATTCAATCAATAATATAATGTCAAAAACATGGTAAGACTACATTAAGGAGAATATCAATAATAAAAAATATCAAATTAATCAACAGCCTATAATGAAAATAAAACAGTACTACTGCATACAAACCATAATGTATAAGAAGTGCTTAAAAGACCAAAAACTATCACAAGAACGAAGAGCACTGGGCAGCTCATTCCACCAAAATGGAACCACTGAGGAAAAGAGTCTTGAATTTGACCTAGCGTTTATGACTGAAGCTCATCAGAAGACCGCAGTGGGCGGTTGGGGATGTATATCTTGATCATTGAATTAAAATAGCAAGGAGCAGATCCAGTCAGTGTCCTATAGGCCAAAGTGAGAGATTTAAATTTAATTCTGGCTACTGTAGGGAGCCAATGGAGAGTAACTAGGAGAGGAGTTACGATGTGTCCTCTTTGGCTGATTGAAGACCAGTCATGTTACAGCATTCTGAATGATATATCACACAAAATAAATTAAAAAAAAACATTCAATATTGATTTAGTATCAACAAATAATTATTATTTTAGTAACATCTACATCTTTGTGTAGGCTACAGTTAAATACTAAGCAATGGCCTCTGACTTAAATACCAAGGCAGTTAAATGATCGTGGTATAGTATAGTCTACGTGATACACAGGACTACACAGTAAACCCATTTAAAAAGCATCATCATCTCAGTATACCCATTTAAAATAGGCAAGGATACGTATTTAATAACATTTGGGGTTGCTCACAGTATACCCACCACTACAACTAACTAACTAGACTACACCACTGGTTAAATGGCGCATTGCAATTTACAATTTGTGTGAGTTCAGGGGCATACAGAAAGTTGAAGTTTGGGTGACATCAATAAAGAAAATAGAAACAAAGGGATGTGTACAGCCTAGTATGTAGTATGAATGATGTCACATTAACAGAAGGTTCAGAGCAGCGGCAGACTTTTCTTGGTGCCACGCAAGTTATTGAAAGTCATGTGTTTTCAGAACGTAGTGGTGCTGTGCCATGTCCCATGTATAAGGGGCTTCAGGTTGATCCAGTGACGGTGGGTGATGATGTCAGGGAGATGGAGGGACATTCAGCCATCACCCATATCTTACCTGCAAAAAGGAAAGTTACAATAAAGTTAGTCAGACAATTTTACAACATTAGAAAGCATCTAATCAGGCACTTAACACCACTAGTAATACCAATTAATTAAATATATGTGTGCAATAAACTTCACAGCCTACCTACTAGGCCTACACATTTAAATATGCGGTGTGAATGTTATTAACTTGCGTCAGCTTGAAAAATAACGTTATCAGTATGACTGATCATGGACGTTAGATGACAAACTAAGGTCTTTCTCTAATGTTCACTGATATCCCTGGGAAGTGACTGGCTCTTGGCGTAGTGTTTAATGCAGGCGTTTCATTTATCGATCATTCACTTATGCGGCTTACAACTACAGACCTACCGATCTATTTTTTACAGTCTATCTATTCTACCGACCTAGAAGTAGCTCTAACAGAGGTGTCTGTCGTTAACGTTAGAAAAAATGCAACACTGGCAAACTGGCTAGTAGTTACATTAACATGAGGTTGATGAGGTCCATGCTTCACATTACGTTAACTTGCGTTGCTTTATCACATCATACCGTTGCTTTATCACATCATATACTGTACTGACTGTCTAGTGTTATTAGTCCCCATGTAGTCAATGGTTACTCCATGTTGAGATGGCATACAGTGAGATATTTGAAAACAGCAACAACTAATAAAACCAAGTATATCATGCATCGACTGTTACAGGAGCTGTGTGCTAATCTTCACTTCAACGACTAACTTAGTCTCCCGTTAACGGTACCGTTAATGTAGCTGCTAACGTTAGCATGTAATTCGCTGTCCGTATTTCTGTTGTTAGCTCATTAGTATTCACCATACTAAATTGTCACAGTCTATAATCAACATAATAAGCTCTCTTAGACGTATTTAAGAACACCAATAGACAAAAAAACTTTTCAGTTGATACGCAACACTTACCAGACAAGAACAAACCGATTGTTGTTTGTACTGTTTAGCTAACTCAGCCGCAAAATTCATCCTGCCAGCTAGCATTCGGCGGCGCCGAGTCGACCTGTGTTGTGGAAAGGAGAAGGGGGCGGGTTTCACTTGACAAGGGGCGTGTTTAACTCGCTGAGTGGCAACTGAGTGGGCGTGCCTGACCGCGACTCCTCTTCACTGCGCATGCTTCAACTTTTGCTGCGCAGCCGCACTTCAAATTGGCTCCAAATTTTCCAAGATGGCGTCGCCTCGACAGCTTCAATTCCATAGAACACTGCAGAATGCAGCCACACTGTCCAGTTCTATATATACAGTCTATGGTCTATACCGACCTACCATCACAGAAGTAGCTCTAACAGAGGTGTCTGTCGTTAACGTTAGAAAAAATGCAACGCTGGCAAGCTAGTAGTTACATTAACATGACAGGTTGATGAGGTCCATGCTTCACATTACGTTAAAGATGAACTGAACTGAAAGAATCAACATTGATAATGTGTTGATTATGACAATTAAAAATAAATGACACTAAAAAATGTAATTAAAAAAATCAATACGTAGCCTTTTTTAAGCAACACCAAAATTGCGTTTGTTAGTATTAGAACGCTGCCAGTTTCAATGACGTCACTGGCATGGCAACAGCTGCAGCATATTATGTATACACGAAAATTAGTCATTTTAATGGCATGGGTTACACATTTGAGCCTGTGAGGGACAGGCCTGTAGTGTCTTGACTACCACTAGATGGGGGACGATCGGTTTCAGGCTCCAGCTCAACCTTCAGTAGGATCATTTGGGTGAAAATGACTGTGTGGGCGCTGCTGGAGCATGGACACTGGAATATATCTGTTGCAAAGCAGTGGCGAAACGTAGGGAAAATGTTCGAGGAAGCCAAAGTGACGGGAAAAATATGTTTATTTATGTATGTGTTTATTTCGGGGGGTATACATTTTGTGCAATGTATAGCGGCACAACATAGGCTACTGTAGACCTAGCCTACAGGTCATGTAGAAAACTGGACGAGGGCGCTTGAGACAGCAACACGCACGCGGTCTCTCTCTCCCTCCCTCCATCCCTCACACACACACACACATTGCCTACTGTACATCCTCCACACAACTGCATACTCACTCACGACCACTACATTAGGCCTATGCGAAGGCTACGGTGCATATACAAATAAGCTATAACACGCAATGTAGGCTAACGCAGTCTGGACTACTGGCACTCGTGACAGCAACTCACACGGGCTCTCCCTCTCTTGAAACTGTTAAAAACTTCGTTACCCCAAGTTGACCCCAGATACACGGAGGATACACGAGTTTTGCCGTTTATTTTAGGTTAACGTTAGTGGAGAGTTGGCAGATTTTTACCTTGTCGATGTTGATATTGCACGAGTCTCTTGGATAGCAGCTCTGCGAGTTAAACTCCCTCAACAATCTGCCCTGAGATGGTGAACAACTGGCTTCAGGGTGAGTAGAAAGGGACATTGGATTCTGTTTACAGACCCGCTGTGGTTACCAGCTGGTAGACGCATTATTATCGATCTGTGATATCGTCGGAGTCATACTCTCTATGGTCGGAGGGCTAGCTTGTGGAGTTTGACATAAGAGTGTTTCCAAGGTGTTTAGCTGCTAGCCCTTTCCTAGGTTGGATCGTATGGTAGCCTATCTAACACTGCCTATCTAACATTGGACCTCATCTGAGGCTACTTCGAGATATTATTCCAAAGGGGACAGATAGGCTACTGCACTTAAAACTTTAAAAGACTGAACGAACCTTCCCGGACTTTGTAATTGCGACCAGTGACTGCATTGGGTGAACAAAGCCGAAGTTGAAACTTAGGCTCCATGGCACATAGACTGTGGGCTCACCCTAGCCTAGAAATCTAGACGCACCCTAGCGGCGGCAAATTAATTTGCTCAGCCTGTACGTCTAGTATCAAACCATAGGGATTTCTATTGGCTGACGCCGTGGACTTCATCCAACCACAGCGCTCTATTAAGGCGGGCTTAACAGGATAACGACAGTCCTGTGACGGTGAACAACAAGGAAGGTGGCTATGGCTAAGGAAGAGCGGTTGTTTGAATCAGCGTTGGCATCAACTTTGGAGGAGTTGAACTTGTGCTTTTCTTTGAAAGTTGAGCAACACAATGCACTTAAGTAATTCCTTTCGAAGAAGGATGTATTTGCCGTTTTGCCGACCGGATACGGATATGGTCGTAGCGCTGGCCTATTGCATGCCTAGGCAGTTTGAAAGACAATTCTCTGCCCGCCCCTTGGATTAAGCGAGGTAAATGGTTCAATTCCAGACTATACATTTCAATGATATAGGATGGCCCGCCAGGCTAGGCTCACCCTTCTATTGAAAAAGACTAGCTGCCCCACCGAGTTTGCGATAAAGTAAGCACGAAAAGGGTTTTTTAAGTAAGGATATGGCGAGTCAATGGCCTTTATTCGTCCAAAGTTACAGACCAGTTTCCATAGTGCACATCTTATCAATAGTTTGAATGTCGTGTGTGTTTCTGCTCATTGACAAAATAGCGTTCAGTATGATTCATGCCCAATTAATTTCCCCTGTTAAAGTGTTCGCCTTTGTTTCACTAGGTTTCATTTTGTATGAGATTTTGTGATGTAGGCTAGCCTATGATATACGGCTTATGGTCAATATGTAACTCAGCTAGGCCTAATGTTAGTTTCCTCAGCCATGTCAGTTAGCCTCAGACTCATTATCTGCTATGGCTGCTAGTGCGGAGTAGCTTACCATGCCAGTGACGTAGCCGATTGTTGAAATCCAACATGGCGGTGCCCGTGTAACAACAACACTTTCAACGTACAATTTTATCCCTTTTAATAAATTCAGCCATTTTAATCATTGTATCAATGAGAAGAATTAAAATACATCTGTTATATCACCTTTACTTCAAATTCCAGTTCAGTTCATCTTTAACGTTAACTTGCGTTGCTTTATCACATCATACCGTTGCTTTATCACACACTGTACTGACTGTCTAGTGTTATTAATCCCCATGTACAGTCAATGGTTACTCCATGTTGAGATGGCATACATTGAGATATTTGAAAACAGCAACAACTAATAAAACCAAGTATATCATGCATCGACTGTTACGGGAGCTGTGTGCTAATCTTCACTTCAACGACTAACTTAGCCTCCCGTTAACGGTAACGTTAATGTAGCTGCTAACGTTAGCATGTAATTCGCTGTCCACATTTCTGTTGTTAGCTCATTAGTATTCACCATACTAAATTGTCACAGTCTATAATCAACATAATGAGCTCTCTTAGACGTATTTAAGAACACCAATAGACAAAAAAAAAACTTTTCAGTTGATACGCAACACTTACCAGACAAGAATAAACCGATTGTTGTTTGTACTGTTTAGCTAACTCACAGCCGCAAAATTCATCCAGCCAGCTAGCCTTCGGCGCCGGGTCGACCTGCGTTGTGGAAAGGAGAAGGGGGGGGATTTCACTTGACAAGGGGTGTGTTTAACTCGCTGAGTGGCAACTGAGTGGGCGTGCCTGACCGCGACTCCTCTTCACTGCGCATGCTTCAATTTTTGCTGCGCAGCCGCACTTCAAATTGGCTCCAAATTTTCCAAGATGCCGTCGCCTCGGCGGCTTCAATTCCATAGAACACTGCAGAATGCAGCCACACTGTCCAGTTCTATATATACAGTCTATGATTTGACTCAGTGCCCTCCCATTGAAAACGACGGAGTCTGTTCGTCCATTTCTTGTACTGTCTATGGTTTTTGCACATCGCTTCTACCGCGGTCCGCTGGGCTGGGCCGACAAGTAGCCTATCTACCGGTGGTCCGATATCTGCTTGCTATCTGGGCAGTAGCCTATATTTGAGATGAGGATATGTCTAGCTTGATCTAACCGGTTAACGTTACACAATGCAATGCTGGTTCACCTGTTGTTAATAAAGCAAAATCGCCCCTTGTAGGCTACATTTGGTTGTAATGGAGAATTCTTGCTGTTAAACTGATAGTCCATGATAATGAAACAACACACCATTCTACTTTGAGTGCTAAATTAAATGAAATATGGCTCGTTTTCCGTTTGAACACATTGTCATCAATATTTAAAATGACCAATTTTTTGAATGTGCATAGGCCGGAAATCAAATAAACGAAAAAGTACACGAACCCCATTACAGTAACTAGCCTAGGCCTACATGAAAAATTCACTGTTGTTGCATGAAATGTTATTTGTGTTTAGCCTACATCATCAGTTTCTATCATCTAATATGAAACAATATACTATATAGAATCTAATTCGCTACCGGCCTGTCGGTAGTAAAGCCAAAGCGTATGGGGAGTGACGTAGGCAAAGAAAACATGGCTGAGTTGGATGTGGGCGGGGCTTGGTGTCAAGCCTCGCCTTCCCGCAGGCTGCAGCGAGATGTACTTGGAAATTCCCGGCATCCAGTAACCTGCTGCGTCTTCATCCATTGTTTCGCCCATGGTTTCGTCTCTTATCTAAATCTGACCATGGAGTTGACTTTGGCGGAAAGCTGAAGGTGATTGCTGATAGGCTGTCCCAATCAGTGGTGCCTGCACAATCCAATCACGTTTGAGAGGGAAACAAATTGAGGGTTTCCGAGATTTTTAATTTTTCTTTTTTTTTTTTTAGAAGAAGTAACGTGTACTCACGGTTATGGATAGAAATGTAGTGGAGTAAAGAGTACAATATTTGCCTCTCAAATGTACTTGAGTAAAGTCATGAGTACTCCCCAAAAATGATACTCGAGTAAAGTACAGATCCCTCAAAATTGTACTCAAGTACTGTACTCAAGTAAATGTACTCCGTTACTGTCCGGCTCTGGGTAAAGCACATAGATACATGGGTACAATGAACACCCAACCATCGGCACAGGAGCCAGTAGCACCTTTGAGAAACACTAAAGGTCTCAAGATCACATGTAAACAAAGGCACAAGACCTTCTTTAAGTGATACACGCTAGTTCAATGTACACACTGCAAACCTCACAGCACTCTGATGAACATGGTTTAAAGACGTGGTTTAGAGATTCACACTACACAGCACCGCAAACTCCAAACTTTAAGTGAGAACTAGTGAAAGAAACCTGCTTTCCCATGGAGTCTCCTACTGATGCGCTAACCTGGCCACACCCACCTAGGCTGACTGCGGAAGGGGAGGGAGATTAAAGAAGTAAAAAGTAAAGAAAAAACACTCTAGCCCGTGGCTACACTACATACACGCACATACAACAATTACTACCCCCACAGGCTAGAGGAAAAGAAAATAAGAAATCAAGGAAACAAGGACAGTACCTAAACAATGAGCAGCACACACACACACACACATGCAATCACAGTATAGAGCAGCGGTCCCCAACCACCGGGCCGCGGACCGGTACCGGGCCGCGGGACATTCCTAACCGGGCCGTAGCCTACGACATGAGTTTAAAAAAAAATGCATGCAAACTAAACTAAATTTAATTCGCAATAATGTCACGTTTTTACATGGCATAGGCCTATATGCAGTTGTTTGATTGCACGCATGTTTGCATTTTGCAAGGTCTGTTTTCTTACGTCTGTCTGTCCCGCCTTCAACACTTTTACATATTGCCTTCAGCGCTGCGCAGCCTCAGGTCAGCTCACTTCACTTGATCAGTTCTTGGCGAACGGTATGTCACACGAAGTTAGCTAAACTGCTAGAATGAGCAACAAAAAACAAGCATCTTTAGCAGGTCACTGGCCAGAGTGTTTGAGTTGAGAGAGCCGCTGCAGAGATTTCTTACAGAAAAAAGCTGCACATTTTGGACTGGGTGTCAAAACTCGCTTACCTGTGTGACATATTCGGATTGCTTAATGACCTCAACCGGTCACTCCAGGGCAGAATGACGACTGTCTTTAAACTGGCAGATAAAGTCGCTGCATTTAAAGCCAAGCTTGATTTGTGGGGACGACGAGTGGACCGTGTATTTGATATGTTCCAAACAGTAGTGGGGGTTTTGGAAGAGACTGAGGCAGGGCCCTTTCTCTCGCAGTTGGTGCGCAATCATCTTGTTGCGCTTTCAAATGAGTTTGAGCATTACTTCCCATCCTCCAAAGATCCACGGCAAACCAATGAGTGGGTCCGCAACCCATTTGTCAATATCCCAAATAGTCCTAACTTGTCAGCGCAGGAGGAAGAGCAGTTGATCGAAATTGCAAATGATGGTGGTCTTAAGAGTGTCTATAAGGAAACCTCTCTGGCAGGTTTTCGGATCAATAACAAAGCAGAATATCCCGAGATAGCCGTAAAAGCGCTGAAGACGTTGCTACCATTTCCCACCACGAGGCCGGGTTTTCGGCAATGACTGCAACTAAGACCAAATTGCGCAATCGACTGGACATTTCAAACACACTGAGGGTGTCACTGTCTTCCATCATTCCATAAGCAGGGCTCCCACTGATTATATTCGTAATGCACGTTTAGTTCCCATGTTTTGTTCCCATATTTTGTTAAGCATGTTCACATGTAGGCTATAGATGTAGCTTCAAGTTGTTCAATGTTCATAGTTCATATTGTTCAATTTTCACTTCTTCAAGTTCACGTTTTTCACATGTTTAAGAGATCGTTACCTTCACTGTTCATACATAACTGGAGCTAGTTCTTTTCAAGTAATGCATGCACAACACATATGGAACATGGAACCCCCCCCCCCGCCGCCGGTCCGTGGAAAATAAAATAGGAATCAAACCGGTCCATGGTACATAAAAGGTTGGGGACCCCTGGTATAGAGAACAGCAACTAGCGAAATGGTGTAGCTGTACAGATCTGTCGTAGGGTTAACAATGCATGAGGGGTCAGTTTAAGTTTACAGGTCACATCCCACCGCAGACACAGTATTCAGCAGAGCTCGTTACCCCAAGAACTGTTTTGGTATCACTCTGCCGTAACGTGCTCGCCCACATCGGCTATTGTCTACCACTGAGACTACCAAGGCTCCGCCAGCGTCTGCTCCCCCCAACGCACTTTACACTCCAACACAGCACCCAAATCTCGGCTACATCCAACAAAGCTACAGGTAAAATGACAATATTCCGGTCTAAGGACCACAGGAGTCTATATATAAGCCTGCCTCAATTGTGTTACGTGATTCAATCAGTGCCCATTCCACCCGGCAATTAATGACGTAATTGGAGTGTGAGAGAGTGTGTAAGCAAGGGAGAGTGTGAGTGAATTTAACAGGAGTGTAAGAAATACACTTAGGGATCCTACCCCTAACCTTGCCCACAGGCTACATAAGCAATAAGGACTGTAAAAGATAAAGAATATACTAAGGGCCCGTCCCAATACCTCCCCTACCCCTAGATTTTTGCCCTAACCCTCATTTTTGCGCGTGCACGTGTAGGGGTAGGGTGTCCCATTACTTTAGGGAGCAAGACGGAGTGCTATTTCCCCCTTAAAATCAACCCTCAAAACATAGCCAGGACCTATGCAGGCTTAAAACGAAGTGGGAGATGAAATTACCCAGGATACCTTGCGAGCTCAGCGAGCCGGCCAAACTTTTCGACCAAGATGGCGGACGCCGCTGGAAAAGAACAACTCCATTGTAAGTATATTTTCGCAAATAAGCATGTTAAAATTACGGAATATGTTGGAATATGTTAGTTTGAACACAAGTTTTGTGTTGGTCAAGTTTTGAACACTAATGTTAGAAAATATGTCACGAAGCTATCTGACGATGTCTCCCGACTGCTTCAAGAGAGTCTGCCCATCAAATATGCATCTGATCTGGGTAGTTAGGATGCGTGTTCCGGCGTTTACATGAACACGTATAACCCAGGCTTATCGAGAGTTCAATCATATTCGTGATATGGCGTTCATGAGGACGGGAAAACCTGAGTTGAAGCTTAAGCGAAAGCTAACGGGAAAGTTCTCGTAACAGTCGGCTATCCCGGTGTCATTCTGAGTACTCCAACTAGCATATTATTATGGTTACTTAAATCCTAATCGTAACTGGGATAGTTGGTGCAATTAAACACACTCATCAGATCGTATTGACCATTTCAAAGTCCGTCTTGTTCTCTTCTGTTAATTTGCAATTTACTAACTGGTGTCTTATATTTCAGGGACTGTCGAGCAGGCCTCATCAGGTTCAGGGCTGAAAATGAGAAGTTCACCAAAAAAAAATATGCCTCCAAACTGTTATGGGAGTGAGTGACCAGATTGTACAATTCAATAACTGATAACAATATCAGTGTGTGATAATGCTCTAACCCCCAGCTACAATGCATTTCGACACAAGCTATTCATCATATTTGTATGTTTATAGGAAAGCAGTGAAAGACCTGGGCCTGGAAGGGAAAATGACAGGAGAGAAGGCAGCCAAGAAGTGGGAGAATTTGAAGAAATGGTACAAGGTAAGTCTTTGGATAGAGATCTGTTTCATGTCTTCATCACCGACATCTTCACATGATTCAATTTTGCTCCCTCTCTCTCTCTCGTGTGTGTGTGTGTGTGTGTGTGTGTGCGCGTGCGTGCGTGCATGTTGTTACTGTAGGACCTGAAACAACCAAAGACGGGCTCAGGTACAGACAGTGGCGAAACAACAGCATCGAATTGGCGGTACTATGAGGCGATGCACGCCGTTTTGGGGGGAAGGCCAGCAATAGATCCTCCCGTGATTGTGGCATCTTTCAAGCCGGCAGAGGACCCTACATCATTGTTAATGGTAAGTTGATAGGAGTAGGAACTAACAGTTTCATAAATAGCCTATAACTGGTGCAATACTGATGGGCTACCCCCCCTCCCATCCCCAGGCCATTGTCACGCCCGAACCTGAACCCCCCGAGGAAGACATCTCTGAGGCTGGATCTACTCTTCCTCCCACCACCCCAATTCATCCCACTGCACCAACCACCGCTCGTCCCACCTCTTCAGCTTTCCCCACTACACCAACCCCCGCTCGTCCCACAACTTCAGCCACTACTCTTCCCCCCACCATTCCAGCTGCTACTCGTCTCCCCACCACTCCATCTCCAAAAAAAAGGAAGAGGGGCAATAATAAGAGGCGCTGCAGGGCATGCAAGGCCCGCCTAGTTAACCTGAAGTCCCCAATGGTCTCTAACTCCACATTAAACCACAGGCGTAGGATGGGCATGTTGACATTCAACCTGCAGTATGTCAATGGACGGTCACTCTGGAAAACAATGAACAACCACCAATATTATTGCATAAGTCATGGCCCAACAAAACCAGTTTGATCAAGTAGCCTAATAAAAACACGTTTTGCATCACACATTCCACAGTCAGTGTAGATTATTTACCATAATAGTAAATGCAAAGGAGTTGTGATTTCAAATCTGCAGCCATAAATGTTTCTCTCTTTAATCTACTGATCTGATTCCAATCTCTGGAGGCCCAGATGTGTGTCCCTCCCCCACATGATGGTGTGATTCTTGCTTTCAGTAAACAGCAGTTTTGAGGTATCAACCTCAACCTAGTTGTGTGTGCTTGAATTTGTTTTTATTTACTTTCTTATTTACTTTTCTATTTTATCGACACAACAGGCTTGTTGTAGTTGGGCTAGCTTTAAAACATCAACAGCTTAGTTGAACATATCGTGAAAATATTTAAACAAATCGACTTACCTGAAACAAATCCACGGCCACAAAGCCAAGACGACGGCGAATGCGTCTTCTGCTTTCCACATGTCTTCTATGTTGATTAAGCAGCCGTAGATAAATTAACACAGCCCACGCAACAGGCAACACAACCGCTGGACCCGGCATGTTCATGAATGAAAATAGTAGCAGGCTACTACCGGTAGACACGTCGGCGCTGCGCGTGACGTAGGTGAGCACGTTCGCTACGCTAATTTGCATGTAGTGGTGTCCCAATTCATAGGGAAAGATCTTCACCTCCACTTCCCTTGTCGAGGGGACTTTAATGTTGAGGGCAATCAAAACCAAGTGGAAGTTTTAAGGGGGGAGAAATGGGACGGGCCCTAAGTATACTAAAATACAAATTATAAATAAAACTTAATCTAAATCAATTTTAAAAAACAGTATCCACATAGTGGGTGATTCCTAATCAGGTGCGCTTGCAATGACTGAAGCAGGGACTAAGCCTGTGGTCCTCTGTGCATAAGGTAAAGTAAGGTGCTCTTTGTGAATGAGTGTCATGGTGATGGTGCAAATGAGTAAGTCAAACAGTGCAACAGTGCAAGTCTATATATCTATGTATAAATAACTATATTAAGAAAGGCATAAGTGTGGTCATAGTTCGGCTGTGGCATGGAGGGAGGGGTTGTGCATATGTGCTAATAAAGTACGCAAACAGTGAGGCAGAAGACAATGGTAAAGTGGCTAGTGGAGAGACAGTTCAAGACATGGAGGTGGTGAAGAGGCAGACAGACTATGCGGAGAAGTCTATTTCTCCTCTCCCCTTAAGTGATGCATTGAACAGTTCAATGGCCCTGGGGATGAATGACTTCCTCAGTCTGTCTGTTGTGCAAGGCAGTGAGCGAAGTCTCCAGCTGATCAGGCTCTTCTGCTTTACAATAGTGCTGTGAAGTGGATGACACTCATTGTCCAAGATGGTGATCAGATTGTTCAGGGTCATTTTGTCAGATATTGAAGTGATGCACTCCAGTTCAGCTCCCACTACAGAGCCAACTTTCCTTACCAGCCTGTCAAGTCGCCCCGCATCCATTCTTGGCAACAACAGACTGTTAGAACATCCTGAGGAGCTTGCTGCACACATTGAAGGAGCACAGCCTCCTCAGGAAGTACAGCCTGCTCTGCCCTTTCTTGTAGAGTGCGTCAGTGTTGGCTGACCAGTCCAGTTTATTGTCCAAGTGGAGACCCAGGTACTTGTAGGTGTTTACCACCTCGACATTGACCCCATCAATGGAGACTGGTAGCAGAGTGGGCTTAGACCTGCGGAAATCCACCACCATCTACTTGGTCTATGAAGTGTTGAGTTGGAGATGATTGAGTTTGCACCATTGCACAAAGTCCTCCACCAGGCTCCTATACTCCTCCTGCCCGTTCCTGATACACCCCACAATTGCAGTATCGTCAGAAAACATGTGGCATGACTCAGTGTTGTAGCAGAAGTCAGATGTGTACAAGGTGAACAGGACTGGAGAGAGCACAGTTCCCTGTGGCGCTCCGGTGCTGCTGATCACAGTGTCAGAGAAACAGTTCTTCAGTCTGACGAGCTGTGGTCGCTCCGTCAGGTAATCTGTGATCCAGGTTACCAGGTGAGCGTCCATACCCATCTGCAAGAGCTTGTTTCCCAGTCTGAGGGGTTGGATGGTGTTAAAAGCTGATGGTAATTTTCATGTACCCCAGTTATCTTGAAACTCAGTCAGGATGAATGGTCAATCAGGAAACAGGCTTTATTCTTTACAATGATGTGCATCAAGGGAGAGCCACAAGTTTCACCAAGAGGATTCACCCGTATCTCTAACTACACAGAGGTGTATACCAGACATGTGGACTCGAGTCAGACTCGAGTCATGATTTTAATGACTTCAGACTCGACTTGATAAAATTCGGCATGACTTGCGACTCGACTTGGACTTGAATACTTTTCACTCGAGACTTGACTCAGACTTTGCCTCGTTGACGTTGTCAAAAAATACATTTCCTGTTCGTTGGACCAGTCACCCCAGAGTCGCTTTTACTTCCGCGACGAAAAAAACAAAACACATAGTGGACACAAACAGGCAGAGCACAGTGATCAGTGCTTCTGTTACCACCACACGCATCAAGCACTGTTTGTAGGGCACCAAGAGACAGAGGAAGGACAAATATTAAATAACTATTATAGCTTTACTACAGACTGATTTGCATTCTTGTTAGATAACGTTTACAATGTCAAAATGCACCAACAGCATGTTACATAAAGATGATAGCCTACTTTTCGGGTCCTCTCCATTAAGACCCAACTTGAACGTTTAATTGAGAACGCGTTTCAGCTCGCACGAAAGGGAGAGAAAACAAGTGGCAGGTTCCAGCTGGCTTGTCCTTGTTGATGATGACTGATATCTCCTTTTAAATATAATAAACGTATAAAGGGAAATCATGAAGGAAACAAAGACGAGATTAGAGGAAATTGCGGATTTATCTGGTTCTCACTACTGTTATAAACTGTGAGAGCCAGCACTTTGACATAGGCTGCACTCACTATGATTTGGAAAATGGACAATAATATGAAGAGTTGTCTTTACCTTTGTGTAATGGAACTGGTGAGTCTTGAAGTCTTCAATAATTCGTTTACATGAAGCACATGATATTATGCGGATTGAAATGCATTTCACTAGCTAGGTGACTACTGGCTACCAGGCTCATAATTCACTTTTAATTGCAAACAGAAAATGTCTAGCAACTAGCAAGCATCGTGTCATTACATGCTTTTATTTCCAAAGGAATGAAAGCTGTTTGTGCCAACTTAATATCATGCTTATCATTGTTAATATTGTGCTATACATGTGGCACAAACAATGTTAAAGTTTGTGGACTAGCCATAGCTATATTTGCTGGTAAAAAAGATCATTAGGAGAGCGTGTGGACAGTGGCACACAATGGGCTTAAAGGGATGGTGCACCATTTACAAACAAGTTAAACAGCATCACATGTGTAGTATTTAAGAAATGAATACTTTAAAACAAAATTACTGTGTCCATATTATCATTTAAATAATATAGAAGTGTTTTACTTTTACCTTTTTGGTTACTGAGTAAATTTGTGATTTATGCTGTATTTAATAGGTCATATAAGAAGCTTAGTCTTTAGGGAGAAAATATACTTTTTAATCGCAATTAATCTAGATGAATTAATTTCATATATGAGAAAATATGAGATTAATTTGTTTGGTTTTTTTATTGTTTGACAGCCAACTAATTAATTAACCGCAGCAATTTACTAATTTAGAAGGCAAATCTGTGGCCTAGCACAGTGAAATGCCATCAGTCAAATTATTACTCATTCTTACAGTGGAGGCTGCAATTTGGAAAAACAATATATATTTGTGTCTTATAGCTATCCGTTTCGTACAGATTACTCAGGTATGCTCATGCGTATATTTCACAGGTATGTGCATGCTTTCAAGACAGAACCATTGAACATATTTGAATATGTATTTATAAAAAAATACTGTAGATTAGATTGATGTGTCAAAATTATGATCGATAGTCTAATAATGGCATTATTAAGTGAAGAGTATCTGATGACTTGAAAAAGATTGGGACTTGGACTTGGACTCGACTTGGCTTTGATGTGACTTGGACTTGGACTCGACTTGCCCTTCTCTGTATTTTACTTGGGACTTGACTGCTAAGACTTGGGACTTACTTGTGACTTGCCAAACAGTGACTTGGTCCCACCTCTGGTGTATACTAACTTTATGTTACAAACAAAAGAAGGAGTGACCTCTAGGTCCAACCCAGTTTGAATATGCAATAGAAAGGGAGGATGAGGATTAGGCCTTCATCAGGTCTGGTCAGCTTCTATTGTCTTTTAATTAAGGGCCTGTCCACACGGAGACGCTTTTTAGGTTAAACGCAGAGGTTTTGCTTCGTCTTGGCCGAGCGTCCAAACGAATCCTGTAAACGCACTGCCCGAAACCGCACTTTTCTGAAACCTGGTCCCAGAGTGGAGAAATCTGAAACCGTAGCCCGTTTGAGTTAGTTTAGACAGCGAAACCGCACATCCTGCTTGCGTATCGATGATGTCATCGCCACACCTCAGCTGCCCTGGACGATTACACTCCGTTAAGATAAATATCACAACTGATGCTGCGCAGCGCCGATAGCTTATGACTTGGTGGACTAAACACTGTTTTTCCCGGTGTTTTTTTATGCATTCTAGCTACTGTTAGTGACGCGAGAGAACTTAAGTTATTAGGAAAGTGCGGTGTAAGTTTAGGCTACATTAATTTGTGCGTAGTGCCAGTGTCATTCATATATTTTACATGTCTTACAACATATATACATGCATTCACAGTCGAGTGAAATCAGATATAAGCATACAAAGACGCTTAGAACTCACGTTAAGCTGATGGTAGCACACTGAATGCGAATGCACGATTTGATGCAGGCAAAAGTATTGACTGTTACTAACAAAGGTTTTATAGCAATATTATAAATGTGGCGACAGAATAGCCTAGAACTTGGGTAAGCCTTGCGTTTAGTAGCTTAATTGCGGTGATAGCCAAAACTAATGTGAATCACGGACTATCCTACAACCAAAGAAAGTAAAGGTGATTAGTAGGCCTACCTGCGTTAGCCAAATAAAGGACGGGACTGCACCCTTCACAAACTGTAAAATAAAGTTTATTAGTTTTACAGTTGGCTACAGTTGACAGTTCACCATCAGTCCACACAAACAATTCTGGTTTCCTTGCACTAGCCATTTCGCCGTAGCCTATTCTGTCTGTTTTTAAAGCGCAAGTTTTGCAAGTTTTGGTGAATTTCTGTAAAGACACAGTGCCACCTATAGGCCTGGGGTATGAAGTAACGCGTTGAGTCGTGTTGAGATGGATCCGTTTGGACACAAATATTCTTGATACGGTTCCAGGAAAGACGGAGGAAAAAAAGATCGGTTTGGTACGTGTGGACTAGGCCTAAAACTACCCCCTTTCCTGGGAAGTTCCTCAGAGGCCTGGCCCCTCACTGTGTCTACAAACAATAACATTTCACACCTGGTGATAGGCAAAAGGCCTAGACTGGCTTTCATTGAATTCAAGGATAAACAAAGGATGCTTGCATAGGACAAGGACAGGAGAAATACAGTAGAATATAATGCTTATTCACAATTCTTTCAAATCCCCCTTTTCAAGTCCTTAAAGACTTGAACATCTAAACTTGCTTACACAAATTATGAATCAGCTTATTAACAACAGAGGACTTTTAGATATGTGGAAAGAGGTTACAGATCTTTTCGTGTGGTGTGTGTATGTGTGTGCAAAGAGTGTGCTTAGGGTGTATGTAGGAATGGCTGGTTTTGCACTGCTGAGATCTTAAATGTATCACCAGAAAGTTGGGCAATGCTGGCTTCAGCTCTTTGTCCCCAAGTTAAGAATGCTCCCCAGCTTTCTACCATAGGGAGGCCTAAACTCCACATTTGCCGATATTTGTCATTCATGTTTTTAGCAGCAGTATCGATTATAAAACTAGACCCAAGATCCGGTGTGTCTGGACAGTGTGGAAGAATTTTTAGCTTAAAGGTCTGTAAAAACTGAGTCTGAAATAAGGTTTGTCTTTCTTGTTAGTAGTTTATTAATCTCTGCGCAGAGAGGTCTCATAAGCATCAGGCTATCAGGATACAGAGACAAAGTCTGTGCACCCAAGAGACAATCAGTTGTTTTCTCACACACACATTTATACCTCACACAGTATCATAATCTCATTGTATCATTACACCCTCTCTGCACATACACATGACTTGGTCAATACAATGGGTTATTTAAGAATCAAGGACATTAATAACATTTCTAACGTCATACAACACATGATTTGCCATCGGACCATTAGGTATTGAAACAGAAGTATCAAATAATAAGAACTAATAAGAACTTTAAGAACTAGATTAGTGTCAAACAGAAAGAGTGAATTCACACTGCATTAGAAGTATCAATTATACGGAACATCGCAAGCTAGGCTAAACACAGGAGTCCATTCAAAAGTGTGAAATCATACAGAAACACAAGTATCATAACCTGGATTACAGATTACCTGACCGAGCGACCACAGTTCGTCAGACTGAAGAACTGTCTCTCTGACACTGTGATCTGCAGCACCGGAGCGCCACAGGGAACTGTGCTCTCTCCAGTCCTGTTCACCCTGTACACATCTGACTTCTGCTACAACACCGAGTCATGCCACATGCAGAAGTTTTCTGATGATACTGCAATTGTGGGGTGTATCAGGAACGGGCAGGAGGAGGAGTACAGGAGCCTGGTGGAGGACTTTGTGCAATGGTGCAAACTCAATCATCTTCAACTTAACACTTCAAAGACCAAGGAGATGGTGGTGGATTTCCGCAGGTCTAAGCCCACTCTGCTACCAGTTCACATTGATGGGGTCAATGTGGAGGTGGTTAGCACCTACAAGTATCTGGGTCTCCACCTGGACAATAAACTGGACTGGTCAGCCAACACTGATGCACTCTACAAGAAAGGGCAGAGCAGGCTGTACTTCCTGAGGAGGCTGCGGTCCTTCAATGTGTGCAGTAAGCTCCTCAGGATGTTCTACCAGTCTGTTGTTGCCAGCGTCCTCTTCTATGCAGTAGTATGCTGGGGTGGAAGCACAAGTAAGAAGGATGTGGGGCGAATTGACAGGCTGGTAAGGAAAGCTGGCTCTGTAGTGGGAGCTGAACTGGAGTGTATCACTTCACTATCTGACAAAAGGACCCTGAACAAACTGATCAACATCTTGGACAATGAGTGTCACCCACTCCACAGCACTATTGTTAAACAGAAGAGCCTGATCAGCTGGAGACTTCGCTCACTGCCTTGCACAACTGACAGACTGAGAAAGTCATTTGTCCCCAGGGCCATTGAACTGTTCAATGCCTCACTTAAGGGAAGAGGAGAGATAGACTTCTCTGCATAGTCTGTCTGCCTCTTCATCCCCTCCATGTTTGGTACTGTCTGTCCACTAGCCACTTGTACCACTGTCTTTATGCCTCACTGTTTGCGTGCTATGTTAGCACATTAGCACATATGCATAACCCCCCCCCCCCTCCATGCCACAGCCGAACTGTGGCCACACTTATACATTTTCTTAAATAGTTAAATATATAGATATATAGACTTTCCTTTACTTTATTTCTGCATTGTTGCACTGTTGACTTACTCATTTGCACTATCACCATGACCACTATCACCATTGCACTACCACCATGACACTCACTCATTCACACAGAGCACCTTAGAGCACCTTACCATACCTTACTATGCACAGAGAATCACAGGCTCAGTCCCTGCCTCAGTCATTGCAAGCGCCTCTGATTTATTAATCACCACTATGTGGATACTGTTTTTAGAATTGATTTAGATTAAGTGTTAGTATAATTTGTAATTTTGTTATTTGTATTTTAGTATATTTTTATATATTGTATTAAGTGTTAGTATAATTTGTATTTTAGTATATTTAGCATATTCTTTATCTTCTACTGTCCTTACTGCTTAGTTGTGTTTTTATATTATATACTTTAATTACTCTTCTGCTGTTAAAGAATGTGTTTGTCTTGTATGTATGCTGCTGAGACCTTGAATTTCCCCAGGGGATCAATAAAGTATCTATCTATCTATCTATCTAAATCAAAGGTTAAGGTCCCTCTGTCATTTTCCCCTCACAACAGCAGGCAGCCAATGTCCTGTGTTTCTCTGCAAACAGAGTGGACCATGAGGTGAAAGACTCTCTTGGTCCCTGCGTGCAAGCAGTCAGAGAGGTAAATGAATAATGCCCTCTTCCTAAGATTTCCTGAGTTATGTTCTCATAATCAGCTAAGTACACTTCCCAGGCTGCATCACTATCAGGCGTAGCCCTAGGCCAATTAGCATCAGACAAGCGTGTGGCATAGCCCAAAGGGGCTTTGGCTTTTATCACAGTAACAACTTCACTGAATTCAAAACAAAAGGTGATTACAGCATCTTTCAATTTCACCCAGAAATCAACATTTGGGTCTTGTGTGTTGAGTGGCGGTAAGGACTGCAAAATGTGGCTTAGAGCTCCAGGTGTCATAGGAGTGCCAATTCCCAGAGTACCTCGGTGGCCAGGTCCTTTGTAAGTCAAATTGACGCCATGGATCATTTGACCTCCAGCGGTGTCTGCGGGTGTTATGGGCCTAATGGGAGCCATTTGACGGTATGTTTGTGATATAAATGGGGTGGCTACAGGTTGAATTCTGTACACACTCTCCTGTTGTTTCACAAAAGGTGGGGGAGGGGCTGAGGGCTCATTAGCCCCCATCACAGCAGCAATTTGTCCACACTTAGGCCTAGTCCACACGTACCAAACCGATCTTTTTTTCCTCCGTCTTCCCTGGAACCGTATCAAGAATATTTGTGTCCAAACGGATCCATCTCAACGCGACTCAACATGTTACTTCATACCCCAGGCCTATAGGTGGCACTGTTTCTTTACAGAAACTTGCGCTTTACAAACAGACAGAATAGGCTACGACGAAATGGCTAGTGCAAGGAAACCAGAATTGTTTGTGTGGACTGATGGTGAACTGTCAACTGTAGTCAACTGTAAAACTAATAAACTTTATTTTACGGTTTGTGAAGGGTGCAGACCCGTCCTTTATTTGGCTAACGCAGTTAGGCCTACTAATCACCTTTACTTTCTTTGGTTGTAGGATAGTACGTGATTCACATTAGTTTTGGCTATCACCGCAATTAAGCTACTAAACGCAAGGCTTACCCAAGTTCTAGGCTATTCTGTCGCCACATTTATAATATTGCTATAAAACCTTCGTTAGTAACAGTCAATACATTTGCCTGCATCAAATCGCGCATTTGCATTCAGTGTGCTACCATCGGCTTAACGTGAGTTCTAAGCGTCTTTGTATGCTTATATCTGATTTCACTCGACTTGTATAAGCGTCTAAGTGTCTTTGTATGCTTATATCTGATTTCACTCGAATGCATGTATATATGTTGTAAGACATGTAAAATAAATGAATGATACTGGCACTACGCACAAATTAATGTAGCCTAAACTTACACCGCACTTTCCTAATAACTTAAATTCTCTCGCGTCACTGACAGTAGCTAGAATGCATAAAAAAACACCGGGAAAAACAGTGTAATCGTAGGTAATGTCATGTATGAAAACTAGTATTGTTAGGCAATACTATAAGTGCAAGTCCAGGGCAGCTGAGGTGTGGCGATGACATCATCGATACGCAAGCAGGATGTGCGGTTTCGCTGTCTAAACGAATTCAAACGGGCTACGGTTTCAGATTTTTTCACTCTGGGACCAGGTTTCAGAAAAGTGCGGTTTCGGGCAGTGCGTTTACAGGATTCGTTTGGACGCTCGGCCAAAACAAAGCAAAACCTCTGCGTTTAACCTAAAAAGCGTCTCCGTGTGGACAGGCCCTTATCATTAACTTGGGCAGCAGCCTCTTCAACTTTCATCACTAACTCGTTTATGAGTCGTGTATAATCTACAATCCCTTTGGGATCTTTTACATCAATGGTTGGGACTGTTCCCATTAAGTTCTCAGCAACCTTCAACAACTTATCAGTAGCATTTTTCATTTTCTTTCACAGTTTAGGCAAAGATGTAGGATTACCATCTGACTCTGTCAAAAATCCCTGTGATCTCTTTGTCCACATACAAACAAGATAGCGGGAATAATGTCTCTGTTTCTTTTCAGATTTAAGACCGAGAATCCATTCACTAGCTTTTCTGACTCCCCAAACCTGTTGGAAGCCATCTTTAACCATATCAGCCTTAAAGGGACATTCCACCAGTGGAGACATGAATATGTATTGAAAGTGGGTCATATATGTAGTAGAATAGTAGCATAAATGTCTAATTTGGTGCCTTCTTGACCGAGAAAAGGCAGAAAATGACTTTTTAGTGCTTGTGGATTGCAGACAACAATCCCCATAGTGCATTGCAATGCTCAGCTCCGTAGGCCACTCCCACTGTCGAACTCAATTGTTCAACTCCGCCCATAATCTGTCAACCAAGGCTCGAGCGTTGAGCTCCACTCTACGCTACCTGGAAATCATTTCAAACAATTTCTAGTGAAGACTTAGTTTGCGAACTCATTAGTGAATTACTCCTCGTTTGTGTTTCGAAATGGTGTGCACTTGCATGTTACCGGGATGTTCAGCCAGCACAAGGAAAATACACGGGAGTACATTTTCATAGATTACCCAATGAGTTGGAGTTGTGCAAAAAGTGGCTACGGGATATCAATAACCCGAAGTTCGGAGAGCACACAGCCATTGAAGCACTAAAACATCTGATGGTGTGCAGTCTACATTTCAAGGCAGAAGAACCCCTTAGGAGTGAAGAGACCCGCGCTTGTGAAAACCGCAATTCCGTCGATATTTACCTTGCCAGATGATGTCGACGAACAGCCAGGACCTTCTGGAACTACAGTGGGTCCCCGTTAAGTTTGGACGGGTTCCTTCAGGAATCACGCACTCCATTTTCTCAGCAGAAATGGCACAAACTGCAGTTGACACAAACAACCACAAGGTGTCACTTTGGAGTTCTGCCACTACTATTTTTGATACGACTTGACTTACTGCTTCCATGATGCATTTTCCAAGTCAGTAGAACAATCAGAGAAAGCTGAGCCATTACCAAACACATATGATAATACAATAGCGTGAGTTTATATATCTTATACCCTATTTGTCACGGTTACTTATAGATTTGATAGTGTAACGATAAGCGCATGAGACTTTCAGCGGGGGCACGGGAACTTAAATTGATCACGGTAGTTTAAGCTTACACTTGACAAAACATTCTAATATGAAAATGTAGATGCAATTGTTGTAAGATGGTGCAGCTCCTTTAAGAAAGCACCGTGTGCAGGGATGGAGAGAGAGAACGCGAGAGGGGATATGTGTTAGAACTTAGATGCATGTGGAAAGTGCTGTTGAGACTGGAGCGAGTCATATTCAAAATAATGCAAAAAATAAATCCGCAGATAAAACCAATTATCCTCATTCATTGCAACCGCAGCATGCCTGCTTGCTGACGTTCAAACGAAAAATATATCAAAGCACCTTTTGCGTTTGAAAGTAGCACGAATTTAAACAGCTTGACAAATGATTTAGCTAATTGATTATAGCCTGTACAGTACATTGTTAGCCTACAGACCAATTTCCATAGTGCACATCTTATCAACAGTTTGAATGTCGTGTGTTTCTGCATTGACAATACCGTTCAGCCCAATGATTCATGCCCAATTAATTTCCCCTGTTAAAGTGTTCGCCTTTGTTACACTATTTGGTTTCATGATAGCCTATGATAAACACCATATGGCCAAATACTCAGCTAATGTTATAGGCTATACAATTTCCCCTCTTAAAGACAAGCTGGTGTAGCTTATTAGACTAGGCTACTATTAAAATGCACCGACGGTAGCCTTGGCTATGTGTAAAGTAAGCTATCGCATGATTTCATGCACGTAAGTTCATGCATCTGTTATAGCCTGTACAGCAATTGTTGAACATTTACCTGTACAAGTACATTGTTAGCCTACAGACCAATTTCCATAGTGCACATCTTATCAACAGTTTGAATGTCGTGTGTTTCTGCATTGACAAATACAGTTCAGCACAATGATTCATGCCCAATTAATTTCCCCTGTTAAAGTGTTCGCCTTTGTTACACTATTTGGTTTCATGATGTAGCCTATGATAAACACCATATGGCCAAATACTCAGCTAATGTTATAGGCTATACAATTTCCCCTCTTAAAGACAAGCTGGTGTAGCTTATTAGACTAGGCTACTATTAAAATGCACCGATGGTAGCCTTGGCTATGTGTAAAGTAGGCGTAAGTTCATGCATCTGTCAAGTTCGTACAGGGCCTCGCACCCCCTTGCGACGGCCCTGCAGCTCCTCCTAAGACAGCGAGGAAAAAGTTAAAATACGCGATAAACCCGGGAAAAGTTGACATGTTTGTTTCGGTCCCAGTGATTATTTGTGAAATTGTGCAAACGACAGCCTTTTCAAGGCATTTCAAGGAAGGAGTCGTAGCATGCAAGCTCCCAAATTGACCCAGTAGACAGAAGGCATCAATATCCTAAATTGTTGGGACTGGGGAGGGTCATGCGTTTTTTCTCAATCACTTTGGAGTGTCAGAAAAATGTCTTGCTGGCGAGGGAGGGTCACGTCTTTTTTGACTAACGCTCCCAAAACTCCTCCGGTAGCCCCTTAAATAAATAACGAACAGTCCCTAATTGATTATAGCCTGTAGGCCTACACCAGCAATTGTTGAACATATACCTGTACAGGACATTGACAGTAGCCCAGCCTAACAAGCAGATGTTGCAAAAAAGACGCAATTAATCAGAAATAAATAATGTAATCTGCATCGCTTTATTTAACAAACTGCAAGCAACAAGAGGGTTGAGTTCGCTGTGAGGCCCAAGAGCAGAGCCTATCTGCTAAGGCACTCGATAGGCTATAACGAGCTGTGTGCGCCTGGAAAGACAATAAGATGCTTTCTGAATAGCACAGCGAAGACGGCTCTGGTCATCCCATACCCTCCCCCCACTTCCTGTAGCCTACCATTATGACTTTGCCGTTTTGGGACATTAAGCTTTTTCACGTTAAGCCCCCCTCCCCCACCCCCTTCTTTCACAAGCAGTGAAAGTAGTAACACTTTTTGGTAGACAAAGGAGGGTTCTCCGCGCTTCTGTCGTTTGGCCACAATCCGGTGCAACCAGGCCAGGACAGATATTTTAGAGCAGGGGTGTCAAACTCATTTTCATAGAGCGCCACATCATTGAATTTATAGGTTACTGAGGGCCACATAATCGGCGAACATGTGCATGGTGCAACCATGAAATCGGTATTGCAGTATGGCTTATTCAAAATTGGTGTGTAATGGTCCTAACCACTTTAAAACAGTGTGGCTGAAATAAAAAACAAACAGCCTACAACAGTAACATTTTCAAATGCAACTTCTAGGCCTACAGTATTAGTTAACAACTGATCAATATGCATTCATGGACTGACATTGATGAGAATAAACTGCAGTCAATAATGTGCATAACAATGTCCATAACACATATCACCACTAAAATTAACTGTGGCTAAGAAAGGTACTGTGTGTGTGTGTGTGTGTGTGTGTGTGTGTGTGTGTGTGAGAGAGAGAGAGAGAGAGAGAGAGCTATGGTACGTACACCCACCCACCCCCGCAAAAACAAATTCACGCGTGTACAATATTTGTCCGTTTCTCGGTTTTAGGTCCGTGCATTGCAAAAAAAAGTAGCCTACATAGCATAACAATATCCACATGCAATAATACAACAACAACGTGTACGATGACCTATTAATTTGGACAAATTGATACAGCCCTATAGCTAAAGTTACCTTTAGTTTTGTTCTAGCGTACCGTGACGTCTGGCTTTAAACAGCTGTAATCGAACGTTCTGACAAGCACACCAATTGCCTACCTTGTTCTTGCCCATCTGGAATAACTCCTCTAGCTTTGCTGTCTCCATCCTTTCTGTTTTCATTGTTTAAACTTGTGATATCCATAACTAGTGAATTAGCCCAACATTGTGTGCTGATAACCATATATAGATAGCCGAGTAAAAGAAAACAACAAGTAGCCTAGTTGTGCCTGCGTGCATATTCTGTCTTTAAAGTTTAATGATGTTCTGCACCTTTTATTAAAGAATAAAGAAAATTAAGAAGACATCTGAGCTGCACCGGCGTCTCTCCTTCTCTCTAACACTTTTTGGCTTTGGCTAAATATTTCTAAAATCATTTGAGTTTCACTAGTCACATAAAATTACGATTTTTGCATCATTGTGGGAGGAAGTGTAAAGAGGTGAATACGGATTTCTTCCATCTCAGGTGGAAATGAGAGAGTGTTGCATGACCATTCAAAAGTATGACTGGGTTTCTAACAATGCAAAGCCTAATGCAAATGGGTGGAGTGTTCCTTTAAGTTTTGCATGCTCTGTCTCATCCCCAATCATAGCCATAGCAATCTGTACACTCAAAGGAACCTTAACACATGAATCCTGTTTGTCCATATCGTGACCAGTTTCCACTATTCAAATAATTAAATTTAAACTTCAGATATCAATTCAATTTCAAACTAGTTGTAAATTCATCCAAATATCAATTTGTAAGCCAAATATCTTTTTCATACATCCTGTGTGACCAGCAGCATATTCTTATACTATTGTTTCAGGTGAGAGACCCCAGGCAAGCAGTCCCCAATATAGTAGCATTTACAGGAGAGTGGCCCTTTTCTCCAACTACCCAAAATATGGCTTCAGAGAAACCCAACTAGATCTCACTGAGACCACTTGTATACTTGTCAGTACTATGGCCATTTACAGAGCAAAAATGCTCTAACACCCAAAATATGGCTTCAGAGAAGCCCAACTAGATCTCACAGAGACCACTCGTCAGTGCGTATGGCCATTTACAGAGCAGGAATGCTCTAACGCCCAATATGGCTTCCAGAGTGGGAGCCCAATATCCTCCAAGAGGTCAACTGTCAATCCTCATCAGGATGACTATGGGACTCCAGAATCTTACCACCAGAAAACACAAATGCTCACCTTAAGAGTGCTGTCAACCAGGATGATGAAGATGTTAGCAGACTTGATTCTCAGTAAATCCAAAATTGTAATCACACGGTTGATAAAACTGATGGTAATTTTCTTGTACCCCAGTTATCTTGAATCTCAGTCAGGATGAATGGTCAATCAGGAAACAGGCTTTATTCTTTACAATGATGTCCAGAGGAAACTTTTGCTTCTCATTTGTATCCCTTCTGTTGCTAAGGAGGCAAAATGGTGATTCTCTTTTAAGGATCATTTAAGTATTACTTTTGTCACAATTATTTCTCCTAATTTTGCCTTAGGAGAAATAAAACAAGCAAAAGATGAGACACATAGCAATAAGACAAGTAGGAGTCACATAAGAGATATTAGTTTGAGAAGCAGAAGAAATACAGGAGATCTCTTATATGTTTGAGTGTAGTCTCACTTACAACTTGTTTCTCCTTAGGAGAAATAATAGAGCAGATGGAGTCACATAAGAGATATTAGTTTGAGAAGCAGGAGAAATACGGGAGATCTCTTATATGTTTACAACTTGTTTCTCCTTAGGAGAAATAATAGAGCAAATGAGGAGACATTGCAATGAGAAACTGTTGAGAAGTAGGAGTTACAATTGAGATATCAGTTTGAGGGTCAAAAAATAGGGCACGCCATAGCATTTCAAACTTTTATTTTATAAAACAAAGCAAAACAGTTGTACTTTAAAAATGGACTTTAAGCAATGGGAGCTTGCACAGTTGCACTTTAAAATGGACTTCAAGCAATGGAAGTTAGTTCAAGTTATGGAATTGTTAGTTTGTGAGCCACTCAAAAATACAAAGTAAGACATTTGTTTGACCGTCTGCTTTCATAACTGTGGGAATTTTGATACAGCACAAAGATCAGACACACCTTATTAATCACTTAAACACAGAATGGGGGATGTGATAACTACCACTCACATTTGCTATATGTTGCCCAATTGAAAAACAGATTGTATTGATATATTTGTCAAGCTTAAACAAGTTTGTTGAATTCCCTCACCTCATCTAGTGAGTAAACTGTATTGTCAGGCTAGGATTAACCCCTATCCATCTTACCACTAGGCAAAACCTTGTTTTGGTTGGACTAAGCCTATTCAGTGTAAAAAAAAAAATGTGCATCTGAAAATAGTTTAGTTCAGAGTCCTGATGTCAAAAAAGTAATTTGGGCAATTTTTTTGCCATCTGGGAGCTGGCTCCATAGTCAGAACGCATAACAACTAAATGCAGCGTTGCCTTGTTTAGTTCTGATAGTGGGTTTCAACAGGAACATTTCTCCTGTGATCAGTGAGGTTTAAGTGATGAGTATTGCTGGAACATGTCACACAGTCTCATTGAAGGGCAAATCTGGTGTAAACTGATTCAAAGCCTTGTTGTTCGAGCTCACCAGGCACTGTCCAAAGGACAAAGAACAATAAAATGTGTCATAACCTAGACAAGTTATGGACAAGAAAGTAAAGCTGACTCAATATGGCAAAAAAGCCTTCGGTATCTTCTTTCCATTACAGGGTTTCCCCAGGTTTGACCACACCAAATAATACTTTTTTAAAGACCTTTTTAAGACCACTTACATGAAAATTAAGACCTACATCACACCCATTATGCGGTTGTAAAACACCAGATCAAATCCATAATGACAATTAAAACAACACTTCCCCATGATGTGCTGTCCTCTCCTTTCGACTGATTATGTTGATTCATTGCTGCCGGTGCGAAAACCCAAAGTATTGTTTGCGCATATCCTAAGAAATTAGACTGGTGTAGTTGCCACGATACCAAAATTATTGTTTCGATACCGATACCACATCAAGAATTGCGATTTCGATACTTCTTCGATAATTCTTAAAAAATGTATTTGATTTGGGGGCCCAGACCACCTTGACATCATCAGTAATATTGAATATAGTGTTATCATTCACACCAGTGGGCATCCTAGATTCTGCTTGACTCTTTCCACACACACGGAAAATTATGGCTTATTTCATATGTTTCTATTTCATATACCTTCGAATTCATATAAAGCAGGGGTCTCAAACTCAAATGAGCTGGGGGCCAATTCTGCCAACGTCATCTGATTGGAGGGCCGGCTATTTCTGAAAATGCAATGTTCTTTTTTTCAAATACCACACAAAACTGCAAACAGAAAGTGCAAGTGTTTTTATCTAGTTTTAGACACCTGTGCTAGCAACCTTAGCTTATAAATAAAATAATGATAAAATAAATATTAATACAAATTATAAAATAAATGAAAAACATAAAAAACAGGTATGCGTGTGTGTTTCACACCAAATACAAATATTTCCTCTCATAACTTTTTTAAACCTGGCAAACTAGGCATCAGGGTTAAGAAAGCAACACCATTGGATTTTTATATAAAAATTTAAAAGGCCATGGCTTGAAAGTGGTCAGAGATAAAGTTATACTGTAAATGTAAAAATCTTTGAGTAAAACAAAAGTTTATGAAGGGGGTAAATGTACCCATCTAATTTGTCACTGGATGGCAAGCACTTCAAATTATGCACCTTTCAGTAAATACTGGATGAACATATTTAAGCAGGTTTACTTTCCTTTTTTCATACTACCCACATAACAAATTAACAGAAAAACACCTAAGATGTATACCAACACCTAAGATGTTGTGATTTAGTAATAGATTACTACAATATAGGCCTACAATAAAGTTTTCTGGTGAAACAGTTCCTATCGCGGGTAATCTGCAGTAGCCTACCCAGAAGTTCGCATCATATTACGGGTGACTTTGTAGTCCTATTTCTACTAGCCCTGCTGTCTGTACCACATCCATTACGGACACTATCATCACGATTACCACTGCAACCTCCAAGCTATGTTGGGCAGAGGGTCGAAACAAGCATGGTATGCTTAGTGGACACCGTTGTATACACGCACCTCCATTCACAGACGCACCGTGACTATCACCGTCATAGACAATCGATCATAATCTCCAAAAGGATATTCTCCTTCAGAATTAGAATTAGAATAGGTGAATAACATAGCTTACCTAAGACTTCAACACACGTGAACGTTTTTCAACATTTGGTGTAGGCCTGGCTATTTCTGCTTAATTTCTGCTTCAATTTCTGCAACACTATGGCCTGCATCGCTTCCGTGTCATTACAAATGCACGTCTTTGTGTTTCTCGCGTGTAATACAAGTAAAAACTGAAAACTTTGCACAGCGATTTTGGGTTTGAATCTATGGATGTCTTGCACATAGTGGAGCAGAGTAGGCCTACAAATGAGATTTGTCACCGTACCTGGATCTATCGTCTATTTTAATCAGTATCGTTGTTTGTCGCAATTAATAGCCTCAAGGGCCGGATTACATTATTATTTTGTCATACGTCGCGGGCCGGAATTGGGCAGGACGCGGGCCGGGTGTTTGAGACCCCTGATATAAAGTGTACAGTTAATGTATAGTATTTTTTAATCTGCATAATTACTATTAATCTGCTTAATTGCTAAACATATTTAGTCATTTGAATACTTAATATATTTATTTTTAAACTATTACACCTAGGCAAATTTTAATGTGGTGTGTAGACCTGAGTACGTGAGTAATTACTGTAGCCTTCAGTGTCACGGTTTTAGGCTAGTGAATAATAGTTGCACATAATGCATAAGGATATGTGGATGCAATTCATTGTTGTCTGTCATTAGATAAAATAAATGTAAATAAAAAACTATCAAGTTCATAGAAGGGATCATGTTCAATAATGATTTTAGCACTAATACGAATGACATACATGACCTGAGCTAGCAGAATTAGTTAGCAAGGAGCTCTCTCCAGATGTAAAAGTTTGCAAAGGTTGCGCTGCCTATTTCTAAATGACATTAAACCCAATAGTAGACCTACGTACATCTCATAGCCTAGGTAGGTTAGCAACACAAAGTTGAGAGGTGCAAGTGAGCAAAGAAACTTGATATTATTATGTGTTACCACAGAATCACTTAAGCTAAACTAGCAGCCATGTCTCGCTGTTTATGGCACGTCAGCTGCGCATATGTGTGTGAGGAGAAAAGACGCACAGCCCAGGCTTGGGGAGGAGGAACTAGAAGCATGCCTTGTGCACACAAACAAGAACACGGTCATTCTTAAAAGTATTGATACTAATAAAATTAGGTATGTGACAACTGTTAATAGCTATTGCGACACTTTTGTAGTATCGGTGCACCGTGCAACCCTAAATTAGACGATCTCTGACGTTAATCAACCCCCTGTTGAATTTTCACATTGTTGTTTTTTCCTAGCCTAGAAATCTAGACGCACCCTAGCGGCGGCAAATTAATTTGCTCAGCCTGTACGTCTAGTATCAAACCATGGCCGTGGACGTCATCCAATCACAGCGCTCTATTTTGTTAGAGTCTTAAGGCGGGCTTAACAGGATGGCGACAGTCCTGCGACAGTGAACAACAAGGAAGGTGGCTATGGCAAACGAAGAGCGGTTGTTTGAATCGGCGTTGGCGTCAACTTTGGAGGAGTTGGACTTGTGCTTTTCTTTGAAAGTTGAGCAACACAATGCACTTAAGTCATTCCTTTCGAAGAAGGATGTATTTGCTGTTTTGCCGACCGGATACGGATATGGTCGTAGCGCTGGCCTATTGCATGCCTAGGCAGTTTGAAAGACAATTCTCTGTCCGCCCCTTGGATTAAGCGAGGTGAATGGCTCGATTCCAGACTATACATTTCAATGATATAGGATGGCCCGCCAGGCTAGTTTTTTCCCCCATTTCACCTTGCTTGCAGGCTAGTATAATTAAAATTGAAGACCTTCATTTAAAAAATTAAGACTTTGGCAACGGAATTTAAGACTTTTTCAGACCTTAATTAAGGAACATGACATTTAAGACCGTTTAAAGACTTTTAAGACCCCGCGGCTACCCTGCATTATGTCAGGAATACCAAAAGTACTTCTATACGGCTCTGGGCTATACTTCCCTGTCTTTAACTCAGAATTGGCTGTGCCACATTTTCTTTTTCCTATAAACAGCACAGTGATTTCCAACAAGAGCTATGGATCAATTCATACCGGATTTGTCCTTTAAGTGATTTGTAAACAAGGAGTGCTTTAGGGTCAATCCGGTAAATCAAAGACAATGACTCAATATTACATCTAAATTAGCCCAAAACATTTAGCTCTGATCACTCAAGAGACACTGACAATTGTCAAGAACAAAAACAAAATACAGAAAATACAGTATACACCAGGGGTATTCAATTAATCTTCAGCGAGGTCGTTACGGAAAATTTCCTCAAGCAAAGGTCCGGAGCATCATAATGTTTAGGCTATGTATATGTATGTATGTATAATATATATACAGGGGCGGAGCCAGAGGGGTGGCTCCGGGTGGCACAGGCCACCCTTGAGATTCGATTGGCCACCCCAGGTGCCACCCCAAATCCTAGTCTACGATTGGCCATTAACATGGTGTAAGGCGGGACCTTTCTTGATGCACTTGCATCAGTGTGAAGTGTCAGACGTCAGGAATGTAAGTGGCAAACACACTTGCCTTTATTGGCCTGCGGCACAATTGAACTGCGGAACGAAAGGTTTCCCCGATCAGGAAATACTCCTTAATACGCAACTTTGTGTAGGCTTAACAGAGGTAGCCTAAATATCGTGCCTATGACGATGACAGCTTAAAAAAAAAAAAAAACATTTATTTCACTTGTCTCGCTGGATTGAAGGCAGAATGTGGGCTGTTGCGGAAATTGATGAATGAGGGTCGGGAGATTCCGTTAACAAAAACCTAAAGTTTTGCTAACATTTTCTCCATTATTATCGTAAAATATGTCTCCATGCAGGGCAGGGCTGGTTCTAACCTAGGCTAGGCTACTATATTTGGGTGGGCTGGTAGAAATTTGGGTGGACAACATAGCAAAGCTGTCAAATTGGATCAAAACTAACATAAACACAAAACAAACAGTACTACCTAGCTTGAGTTGCTGCAGCCAACAGCCAGGGATAGGCAGTATGTCTGATACATGCATGTAAAATACAAAATAGTATGTTTTGTGTATGTCATTTTTATTTTATTTAGTTGGAAAAAAATGGCATCGTATTTTGTATCAAATACTAGGTTTGTAGTTCAAAAATAGTGCCAAATTTTTTTGGTAAACCAATAACCTACTTTTGGTGATGTGATTATAAAAGTGCAAAACAATGAATGCAGCACTGGTGCTGACTTGTAATTTGCCCAGACTTGTTGTGATTAGAATATTGAGATTCAGGCAGATAAGTTTCTTGAGAACTTTAGTCATCCAATTCAAACACATGGTTATGTGGTTGCCCTGCAAGAAGTTGCACCATGTGCAACGTGCACAATGTTTGCTCACATACAGTACACAATACACTCCTTCATACCAACCTCAAGTTTCTTGAGAACTTTAAAGTTTATTAATCAAAGGAAGACATGGAACCGGTTATGGTTGCCCTGCAACCCCACGTGAAAATTGAATTAATAATTTGCCCAGACTTGTTGTGATCATAATATTGAGATTCAGGAAGATGAAATTGCTCACATACACAATACACTCCTTTATACCAACCTCAAGTTTCTTGAGAAAATAAACAAATAGACAAAAAAGCAGGTCAAATTATTGTAACAGCTACAAAAATAGATGGCCATAGAGTGGGGGAAATGTCTTGGATGAGTATATTTTGTATATCTTCATTTACAGTAATATAATAAAATTGATTATATTTTAATGTCCCCATGATGGAATTTGTTTTAGAACAGCATAGCCCAGTGACAGACAACTTAGATAATTAACTTTAATATGTTTGTATTAAATTTTATTCAAATACAAAGACATTTTATGTGAGAGTAAGGTATTTGTGTTTTTTTTTGTCCTTCAATTTATGAGTATGGTGTTTGCATCTGGTTTCCCTAATGTATTTGTGCTAATTTCACATCTTGAGCCTGTTTCTGTTTATCTGGATGTTTTGTCTCATGCCACCCTTGAATCAGTGCCTCACTAGTGCCACCCTTGTTAAAAATGTCTAGAATCGCCACTGTGTATATATAATATTAGGATGAATGGATGGAGCCTAGTTGTAGATAGATAGATACTTTATTGATCCCCAAGGGGAAATTCAAGAAGATTGTAGGCCTAGGCCTAATGTTTAATGTGAAATAAAATAAGTAGCCTAAAAGGCAACATTTGAAATGAGGAGAAATAAGGCAAGATAAGAGTGATTGGGGAGAAAAACTGAGTAGCCGTGGCTATTTTAAAGATCTTAAAGTGAACTTAAAATAAAATTTGAGCTGAGACAAGGCTGGTTCCTTGAACCCATTAATCAGCAAGTTTAATTTAATTTTTTTAGTTTTTTTTATGTTGACCCGAAATCCTGGAAACCCAGGAACATCACGTTGTTGGCCAGTGAATGCATGTCGGCTTAACTAGATTGTGGTGGATCAATCATATTGCCTTCTTAAATTGTAAAAAATATTCTGTGGTCTCAGTTTACTGTTGAATGGGCCTAGCCTACCCTATGCTTGCTCAATATGCTTTGTCTAGTAGAGGTGCTTCAAATTGGCGCTTTTAAAAATCGCCTGTCTCAGAATAGAAGAGGTCCAGGGCAGAGTGCGAATTACCCCACCATAATTGGGGGGTACTGCTCCTTCACTTTTTCTATGACCATCATGGTCCACTACCATATCAATCCCCACCGGGATCGCCAAGTGCAACATGTGTTGTGCAACACATACAAGGTCTAAACATGCGACAAACTGATAATCAGTCATTGTTCTTATATATTCTGTTGTCTCCCTGCGGCCTGTTCACGGTTATATCCTGTGCCTCTCCTGTCTGCTGGCCCTCCTTTCCTTAACACAATGTTCCTACAGTGAAAATAGGAGTTGACTTGTATTGTAACTGTAATGATATTGTTTCACAATATCAGAAACATTATCTGACCCCCCCAAAACTAATATTTCTGTCTCTTTGCAATTGATTGCAATTGATATCAATGATTAATATGATTGCCCTCAGTAAAAAAGCATGTTTATACATGATTAGAGTCTCGTGACGCCGGCTACTGCGTGTGTAGGTCAAAGTCCGCCGATCGCGGCATTCCCCTATTTTGTCAAATTGATTTTTATTCCTCTGGGTGTTGCAACTGATATCAATGATTAATATGATTGCCCTCAGTAAAAAAGCACAAGAAACAGGACGCAAACAGTTACAAACAGTCAGGTTCTTTGCTTCATAAGATGTCGCGGGCGATCGGGGACGCGATGACCAGAGGGCGGCGTCGCGTAAAACAACGTGAGACCGCGGAAACGGCCGTCGGATTCGAACCGGCGACGCAATTCTTAAAGTGCTATATAGCACAGCGCTGCCTTTTCTATGTGTGCCACGGAGACACTGATTAATGCAATGCTCATAATATACATGATTAGAGTCTCGTGACGCCGGCTACTGCGTGTGTAGGTCAAAGTCCGCCGATCGCGGCATTCCCCTATTTTGTAAAATTGATTTTTATTCCTCTGGGTGTTGCAATTGATATCAATGATTAATATGATTGCCCTCAGTAAAAAAGCACAAGAAACAGGACGCAAACAGTTACAAACAGTCAGGTTCTTTGCTTCATAAGATGTCGCGGGCGATCGGGGACGCGATGACCAGAGGGCGGCGTCGCGTAAAACAACGTGAGACCGCGGAAACGGCCGTCGGATTCGAACCGGCGACGCAATTCTTAAAGTGCTATATAGCACAGCGCTGCCTTTTCTGTGTGCCACGGAGACGCTGATTAATGCAGTGCTCATAATATACATGATTAGAGTCTCGTGACGCCGGCTACTGTGTGTGCAGGTCAAAGTCCGCCGATCGCGGCATTCCCCTATCTTGTAAAATTTATTTTTATTCCTCTGGGTGTTGCAATTGATATCAATGATTAATATGATTGCCCTCAGTAAAAAAGCACAAGAAACAGGACGAAAACAGTTACAAACAGTCAGGTTCTTTGCTTCATAAGATGTCGCGGGCGATCGGGGACGCGATGACCAGAGGGCGGCGTCGCGTAAAACAACGTGAGACCGCGGAAACGGCCGCCGGATTCGAACCGGCGACGCAATTCTTAAAGTGCTATATAGCACAGCGCTGCCTTTTCTATGTGTGCCACGGAGACGCTGGTTAATGCTCATTATATACATGATTAGAGTCTCGTGACGCCAGCTACTGCGTGTGTAGGTCAAAGTCCGCCGATCGCGGCATTCCCCTATTTTGTAAAATTGATTTTTATTCCTCTGGGTGTTGCAATTGATCAGAGTGCGAATTACCCCACTATAATTGGGGGGTACTGCTCCTTCACTTCTTCTATGACCATCATGGTCCACTACCATATCAATCCCCACCGTGATCGCCAAGTGCAACATGTGTTGTGCATGGGGTTGCAAATGGGAATTTTCAATGTTGGAAACTTTCCATGGGAATTAACAGGAATATATGGAAATTAATAGGAATAAACGGGAAATAATGGAAATAAACTGGGAATTTTTAATATGGCAAGTTAGTCTATAACAGGGAACTTAAACGTAGTGGGCAAAACCCCATCTTGCAGCATAATATTAGTTAAAACAACCTTATTTACAGTAATGCAATTTCAGTCAAATTTCTACCCTGCACATACGTCAATCCCATGCACACAGCAATCAGCATAGGCTACTAGACATAAAGGAAACCTATGGTGTGTTCATGTGCATGGGGAAAATAAATTCCCAGTGAAAATGTCATCTCATGTGGGAATAACTGATGTGAAACTGGGGGAAGTTTGCAAACAGAGTTGCACAGTTATGGGCTTGTCGTCACTTTTGTCCTCATTCAAATGGGTGTACGTCATTTTGCATAAACTGTAATGGGACGATTAATCTGTCTGATTAAGATTGACAACTTATATATAACTTAAATAATCTATAAGGTTTGGTTAGGGTGGTATGTTGTGTCATTGTATTTTTTTTTACCATTTTCTGGGATTTTAACTGAACAAACTGATAGTCAGTTAATGTTCCAACCAATCGGATTTTGTTGTTGAGTGGCGTGGTTTATCTTGGCAGTTCAGTGGTTTCAGTGTTGCTAGCTTAACACGCTAGTAAAGCATAGGCAGAGAATGGGATTCCCGCTAGCACAGTAGCTAGCTTTGTATGCTAAGCTAAGCGAAAATACGAACAAACAAATCATATTGCTTATTACGAAACAAAATGTTAATGTTTGTATATGAAACAGTATGAATTACCAAAAATTCTCAGTTAATTCCCGTAAATTCCCATAATTTCCTTTAATTCCATGAAAGTTTCCAATTTGGAATATTCCCAATATTCCCCAGCTTAACTTCCCATAGAAAGTTTCCGGTAAGTTTCCGGAAATTTACCGGAAATTTTCCATCCCTTTGCAACATACTGCAGGCTCTGCTTTACTATACTGAAGTACCGTTGCAGAGCAGTGTGTCACTTTAGCCACTAGGGGCACCCATCAGGACCTGTTCGCGAGGCTATGAACAGTAAATTTACATTTAGACTGGATGGGATTCTTACATAATACCCAATAGGAGTCTTCTACCCACCCTCTCATTACAATTAGCATAATAGCCGTTTCAGGCACTAGTTAACTAGTGAGCTGCTTCACTGCCACACATGCAAACTAGTGAGACTTGTTCCACTAGTTAACTAGTGGACAAAAACGGTCAGTTTGTTTCTCTTTTTAGGTGTAACTAGTTAACTAGTGAACAAAATATACATGCCACTAGTTAACTAGTAAGGCCTACAACACCCTCACTAGTAAACTAGAGGGTATTTTTGCCTTTACGTGTTAACGTGCTCACTAGTCAAGATATCTGAATAAATGCTCAATCGGCTTGCCATATTGCAGAGGTTGTGGAAGATGGAAATGGAGGCCTTAGTTCAGATCAAAGTTTGGTGAAGTTGATTTACAAATCTCCTCTGTGTTGTGTTTTGTTGGTTTGAACCCATTTAAGATTATCAATATTCTCAAAGGAATTTGAAGCCTTTGGCAGGAGTAACGTTAGTATTTTCAGGCTGTTTAGAAGTTTTTTGCTGATTCAACAACTAAAATGTTTTGGAAGATATTGGAAACCCTATTTTGTTTGATTTATTTACTAGCCAATGTTAGCTGGGGCCTGTACTACGAAGGGAGCTTAACCTACCCAGATGTAACCCAGGGTTACTTTGTTAAACCAGGGTTGACAAAACCTGGTTATCTTAACTGCCGTGCAAAGGCAAAAGGCCGTAACTTCAATTTTATCAAAAATGAGTTTTTGTCATTTTTGGAACAATGGGCATCAATTTTATCATGTGGACAAATATCTTGAGTCAATTTTGTTGTTTTCTTATCAAAATAAGATGCTGTTTTTGCCGTAACTTCAAAAAGCAGAGGGTAAGCCAAGGCATAGCCCGTAACATCAGGGCTTGAAAACGAAATTATTTTTTAAACGTTCCGTTCCGAACGGTTCAGGTAGGCTTATGTTTATCGTTTTCATTCTTGCATGCGTTCCGCCACCAACATATCGGTCCTGAACCGGTTCGGAACGCAAAATATCGTTCGTTCTTAAAGTTCCGGCAGTGTTTGGCGGGCCTATTAAGTCTATTTTTGTGGACTTTACCTTAGAATAGACGTAGGCTACTCATTATGTCCCCTTAAATTAGCCTATACCGTAGCTATGCCCAAAAATAATAAATCACAGGCGGCATCCAAAAACATTCAGATGGGCTATCCATCCCATAGCCTACAGACTTACTGTAGGCCTAACCTATGCCTATAAATAATTTCTTATCAAAAATATTTCTGGATACGTGCTAAACTCCTTACCTGGTTGTAGCCTAAGTTTTATCCATATGGAGATCTTCAAAGGCTTGCGCTATAATTCCAACCCTGTTTATAAACGAACCTGTCTGTTGCTGACAAGGTTCTATATATACAGTCTATGGTCACATCACATGGTTAGGCCTACTGTTTGCAAATGTGAACTTGAAAATATGTGCAATTAAAACAAATAAGCCAATGAAAATCATTTGAGAATTGTTGTACAACAGCTAGAGCTCTTACAGATCAGACTAATTTATAAAACAAATAGGTCTGGATGAGCATTACATTAGTTCACTTAGAGAGCTCTCTGATGGATAAGCCTGAGTAAAATATGAGATATATAAATTGAGCAAGTCTGAGTATTGTATAAGCCTTTGCTGAGATCTCTTTTGTAAATCAAAAAAGGACTAAACTGAGATGACTAGAATGAGAACGTTCAAGCTTGTGAAGAGATCTCTTTTACAGAACTGATGGAGCCTAATCTGAGATTTACCAAAAAGATCTGAAATGAGAATTGCATGAGTTTACAGAGAGAGCTCTCTGGTGGATCAGCCTGAGTAAAATATGAGATGTATAAATTAGACAACACTGAGCATTAGTTAAAATATTGATGAGATCTCATTTGTATATTAAAGGGAGTCTACACTGAGATAACTTAACTCTTTTGCTCCAGAGACAAACCAAGCGGGAGAGAAAAACAATAATCTCATTTTTATATCACTGTGATCTCATTATTGTCTAGGAGAAACAATTGAGAAAGAGAGGAGCTCTCATTTTAACATTTTCTTTCCTCTGGGTGTGCATCAAGGGAGAGCCACAAGTTTCACCAAGAGGATTCACCCGTATGTCTAACTACACAGAGGTGTATACTAACTTTATGTTACAAACAAAAGAAGGAGTGACCTCTAGGTCCAACCCAGTTTGAATATGCAATAGAAAGGGAGGATGAGGATTAGGCCTTCATCAGGTCTGGTCAGTTTATTGTCTTTTAATTAAAACCACCCCCTTTCCTGGGAAGTTCCTCAGAGGCCTGACCCCTCACTGTGTCTATAAACAATAACATTTCACACCTGGTGATAGGCAAAAGGCCTAGACTGGCTTTCATTGAATTCAAGGATAAACAAAGGATGCTTGCATAGGACAAGGACAGGAGAAATACAGTAGACTATAATGCTTATTCACAATTCTTTCAAAGCACTTGAGAAATCAAAGAACATGATTCTCACAGCACTTTTCATAGGCTGAAAATGGTATGTGGGGTAGCCTAGGCACTTGAAAATCTATGTACAGTAGAAGTAAAAGTAGCTCAGTGTATGGGCATTTAGTGTACAAAGTTCCAATGTTGTACCATAGATAAACTAGATGTACAGCAGAGCGGAATAAAATATGACCGCCGGCCAGTCCTGCACAGTCTCTCCTCAAAAATAAATCACACATGTCAATTTGTCTCCATTTCCTACTCCATCTTATTGTGTGCATGTGTGCGTTTGCTTTTGTGTATATGTGTCTGTCTGTGTGTGTGTGTTTGCTTCCTGCATGTGTGTGTGTGTTTTATGTGTCTGTACGTGTGTGTGTGTGTTCGCTTGTGAGTGAGTAATGGCGTGTATGTGTGTGTGCCTGCTTGTCTGCATGTGTGTGTTTTTATATGTGTGTGCGTGTTTGTGTGTGGGTGTGTTTATGTGTGGGTGTGTTTGTGCATGCGTTTGTGTTTATGTGTGTGTTCGTGTGCTTATGTGTGTGAGTCTGTGCATGTGTACCTGTGTGTGTGCATGTGAGTGTGTGTTTATGTGTGTCTGCATACCTGTTTGTGTGTGTGTGTGTTTGTCTGTGCTTGTGTGTGTGTGTGTGTGCGTTTATGTGTGTCTGCTTGCCTGCATGTGTGTGTGTGTGTTTTATGTGTCTGTATGTGTGTTCGCTTGTGAGTAGGTGTGTGGGGGTAATGGTGTGTGTGTGTGTACATAATGTAAGATAACGGCCACAGAACTTTATATCAAGACTTTCATGAACCATTATCAGTGAATGATGTTGACAAACATTTATAATCCACCAAGAGACAAAATATTAGCGCAACACACTCGGAAACCATGACCACTTAATGTTATTTTAAAGTTGTTTTAAACATAAGTGGTAGAAGCTAACAGCTACTGGTAATGTTAGCTAAATGACTGTCTGATAATGTTGCCACCAAGAAACAAAAACCACCCAGTAACGCCCAGTAAGTTACATAGCTATAATATGAAGCTACCCCGAATGAATGAATAAGATGCTGTTTGGTATGATTATTACCGTACAGTGAAGAGACTAGCATTACTTCGACTGTGTTAGCTAATATTAGCTGACAAACGTTAGTTGCACCCATAGGCTGCACCACCACGAAGCTGCTAACGTTACCAGCTGTTGGTAGGTAGCTTCAAGCTATGCTAATAGTTTGTTGTAAAAGTTCTTTCTGTTCAGCAGTTCATACCCAGTGAACACAGAACTATGTTTTTATGATGATAAAATGATTTAAAATGATTTAAACATTTTATGTTTTCCTGTTCAACGTGCACTTAGTTCTTTAAGCGCTTCTTATGCGTTATGGTTTGTATAATATTGTTTTATTTCCATTAGGCTGTTGATTAATTTAACATTATTGGGGGCCAAGCAGCGAAGCTGCGAGGACCTCATTGTGTTTCTACGTTTTCCTATTATTATTATTATTATTATTATATGCAATGGGAGTCTATGGCAGCCCATAGAACCGTATGGTAAAAAGTTGGGAAATTTGGCACACTGATTGGGGACGGTCCCATGATTCATGTCACCAAGTTTCATGTCGGCAACTCGAACCCTCTCGCGCCACCAACAGGCCAAAGTTGGACATGCGTTCATACACGTAACTTTTGACCTGTTGGTCCGATTTTCAAAAGTCAGGTATTGTTGGAATCCTTGGACCAAGCCGAGTTCAACGCATTTTCAACGGATTTTCCGCCATTTTGGATTTCATCAAAAACACTTAAAATGTATCAGGGGTCACATACTTTCTCTGATTCCCACCAAATTTGACACAGATCATCTTCAGACCAAGCCTCAAAAAAAAGTTATCACTTTTTGTCTTCGGAAGTATTACCGTTCGCCCGTAAAAGCCAATCAAAATTTGCGGTGAAGCTGCCAAACAGGAAGTGAGCTCATATCTTAAGTGACCTTTGACCTCTAGGGGGCGCTGTAATTCACAAACATGCCTTTTGGCCTGTAGCTGCTGCTGTGCTTAGAATTAAATTGTACTAGTGGTGTCTGGTAATACTGTGAAAGGTCCTTAGGTCAACTGAGGGCAACTTGTCACATCAATATAATTTATTCGGCCGCCATATTTGATTTGATCAAAAACACCAACAATTTCGCACAGGTCACAAATTTCATCTGATCTTCACCAAAATTGGCACAGACCATCTTCAGACCATGCCTTGTCACTTCATGTATTTCTGTAATAATTGCTAGAAGTATTCGCCCGTCACATCCAATCGAAATTTGTGGCGAAGCCGCCAAACAGGAAGTGAGCTCATATCTCAGCAATCGTTGCATGTATCAAAACCAAACTTGGTACATGGACTCATGACCCCATCAGGTGAATGCCGAAGACATTTTGTGACCTTTGACCTCTAGGGTCACTGCAATTATCAAAAATGCATTTTGCCTTGTAACTTTTGACGTGCTAGACGTGAAACTTGCTTTGACAGCTTATGGCCATACGTCTGATTGCAGCATTGAGCTAACAGCATTTCATTGCCATGGTTACTCCGGCCTATCTGCTTGACCCCCTCATTGCTGCTTGCAGCTGTATTTGTTTATTATTGATATTCTCCTTAATATAGTCCCATGTTATTGTTTTTTATATTATTAAATGGACACTATTGTTATTGTATGTGCTATTCTCCTTATTATAGTTTGACCAACATTCGAATCTGTTCCCTGTTATATTTTAAATATTATGTTGTTTTTTGTATTTATGTGTCGCTTTGGACAAAACCATAACCATGAGTCTGTCTTTGTGTATATTTAACCCTTAAAGGAGTACCCAGTGTGACGGGAATGTTGGGAAATGAACGTTCTAAAGAATATCTGGGTTCATTGAATTCAACATAGAATTTTAGAACCTTCAATTGTTGCGGAACTTAGAATGTTCAAAAACCTACACCTTTAAGGGTTAATATCAACATTAGCAGTAATTGTAAGGTAATGTTACAATTAACATTAGTAACGTTAGTTAGCATGAATGACACAATTGTTAACCTGGTTGAGGCTGAACGAAATTGGCAGGCAGAATATTCATTCATATCACGAAAGGTAGCCTATGTCTCTGGGTGGACTTTTAAAATCAGCCTGGATAAATAAAAAGTTAAAAGCAGATACATACCTTCCGAAATCGCCTGATTTCCATTGCATGTTGACAGCTGCTGGACTGGACGGTTGGTAGAATGATGTGTACGTGTGTGTGTGCGTGCGTGTGCTTCTGTGCGTTCTGTGTGTGTGTGTGTGTGTGGGGGGGGGGGGGAGGGGGGGGGGGGGGGGGGGTTCGCTTGTGAGTAGGTGTGTGGGGTAATGGGGTGTGTGTGTGTTTATGTGTGTGTGTGCACATTTGTGTGTGTATCGGTGTGTTTTTGTGTGTGTGTGTGCACATGGGTGTGTTTTTGCATGTGTTTATGTGTGTGTGCGTGCATGCGAGTGCTTATGTGCATGCCTGTGTGTGTGTGTATGTGTGCATGTGAGTCTGTGCGTGCGTGCCTATGTGTGTACATGTGCATGCGTACGTATGCTACATGTCTACTGTGTGTGTCTATGTGTGTGCGTGTGTCTTTATGTGTGTGTATTTATGCGTGTGTGTGTTTATGTGTGTATGTGCAATGTGCATGTGTAACAGGGTGCTGCATAGGAAGTGCCAAGGGGCCAATCACAGTAGCCTGACTACGCCACCCTGAGGCCTAATGCATCAGGGAATCTTTAAGAGATCGTACCTGTAAACCGAGACAGTTCTTTCAGGTTCGATATTACACAGGGGAGACATGAATTCCAGGAAAACAAAGGATTTATTAATACACAAAAGGTTGGGCAGTGGAGATCTGAGGGTGGCAACTATGGAAGTCCACACAAATATCATACATGCAAGCATAATGAAAGGTTCACCTGTTACACAGCATAAGCACACAGCAAAGCTATAAGCAATACATCAGAAATATCACATGTGTGCTTAGACTAGCCCCCCCTCAGAGCCACCTACTAAATAAACATAAGTTACAAACAAAAAGGACAAGACAAGCAAAACAAAAACCAAAAAGAACAAATAACCAAAGCAAATCCAAGACAAGACAAGACAGCAGCACGACCCATGTTAGCCCACCAGCATGGCTGTGCTGCCTAAAAGAACAGAACACAGAAGAAGATTAAACAATGAAAACACCACAACATACATAACAGAAAACCACAAATACAGGGAAACAGCATACCTGACGGTAGCACAGACAGGAACTACACCAATGGCGCCTACATTGCTATGGCTGCTGCCCCTCTTAAGTAGCACTCCACTGGAGCCAGATTGATTAATTGCCATTTGCCCCACCCCCTTCATTAGCACTGGCAGGTGCTATTGGAAAAAGCAGGCAGAGAAGGTCTCTGCCTGCTACACATGCATGCGTGTGTGTGGCTAAATGGTGTTTTATGCCCCCAACGTCGTCTTCCAGGTAGCGCTGCAACTGCTGACTTAAAGGCACCTAATCCTAAACCTAACCCCAACCCTAACCCATGCCTAACCCTAGTGCCTTCCAGGCAGCGCTGCCTTGAAGACAACGTTGGGGGCATAAAACACCAAGAAACGTGTGAGTGTGTGCATACCTGTGTGTGTGTATGTGTGCCAGCATGTGCGTACATGTATCTTTATGTGTGTGTTTGCGTGTGTGTGTGCCTGCATGTGTGTGCATGTATCTTCATGTGTGTGTTTGCGTGTGTTAATGACTGCGTGTGTGTGTGCATGCGTAGTGTACAGTCACTAAATGTACACATATAATAATTTATTGTATAACTTGGCATGCTTTCAGATGGTGCCAGAATGATCCAACACCTCCAATTTTGTGCAGTTTTTACCCTGTCAGCCAGAGATGCGATTTATGCTTTTTCAGGCCGACGGATCAACATGAAAAACAATGGTTCCGTGTCAGCCCTGTCTTTCAGTGTCCCAGTGGAATCGTTGACACAAAATCACTGAAGAAAAAAAAAAATCCGGAAGAAAAAAAACTCTGACTAAACCTATATGACCGCTGTTTTGCTGCGCGTTGAATGAAACATTGTACATCAGTGGCACTTTATACACAAAATGACTATAAACTGAGCTATTTACACATTGATTTTCGTGTTCTAGCTACCCCACATACCATTTTAGTCCTATGAGCATTACCAAAAAATGCTGTAGGTGCCAAATGTCTGTCATTGAATTTATGTTTAATTATTTTAAAATGTAATATGTTTACGAATTCTGGTGTTTAATTAGGTTTTTAATTTTGTTTAATTAGGTGCATGTCACTTTAAGGACGTAAGTTTAGATGAGAACGTGATTGAACATTAGTTTGGTGCACGGCGTGAGTAGTTAGGAGTTCCACGTTTTTTCTGACCGTGTCAGTCGTGGATTGTATTAGGAAGTTTATACTTGGATGAAATATCTGTTTCATGTGGCATTTGTTACAATAAATATACAAAAGACAACTGGAAGACAATATTTTGTAAGAACACGCGTCAGCCATAGGACTCCTCTTAGATGGGTTTGTTTATTGGAATCCTACAAATGCAATCACCTTGTTTTATCCTTAAAATCTTCATGTGCATTTGTTAGAGACCTCAAATATTGGCTCAACATGAATAAATTATTGTATTTGCAGACAAAATAATAATTGGTGTCATGTGGATACAAAATGTCAATGTCACTAGTTTTTCATTTATTCCATATCTAGGGCCTTATAAAACTAATGGGCATTTAGTAGGCTACAAACTTTTAATGGTCCAGTCTTCCACCCTACAAAGTTTGAGCAGGCTGGGAATAATACTCAAGACATTAATAGGGCAAACATGGCCAAGATAAGGCATTTCTGATAGTGTGAAAATTATACAAAATCAAGGGTGAAAGAATTTCTGAAAAAAATGGAATTTAACAAAAATATTTTGCAGGTCCTAGTTTTGGGACATAAATATTCGGTAGACAAACTTTGCACAAAATCTGAGATGGTGCACCAACCATTTTCCTAGATTTTGTCTGAGGGTGTACTCACATAGGCACGATTCACTTGTACCGTGCTTTAGTACGGTTCTCCCCTGTTCTTGGTCCGCACTCACCCTGCATTCTATCAAACTGTACCTAGGTTAGGTTGAGCTGCTGTGCTCTAGAATTTTTGCATAGTCGCGACCAGAAGCCCAACCGTACCATGCCCAAGTCCACCTCCTCAAGCAGACCTGGGCACAGATTAGCATACCGTGCCCGGGTTCGGTATGGAGCGATCACACTGGTCAAACGTACCGGACTTTGCGGGTTAAACATACTCGGGTACAGTGCGGATGGCATAGTGTGAGTATGCCCTGATTTGATTCGGAATAAACCTATGCCCAACTCTACCTGTCCTTTCCCCCTTGAGACAACCTTTTAAAATCTTGTAAACATAAAAAAATTTAGCTGAAGCATTATTTTCATTTAAATCTAACTTAAAATGTTTTATCAGGGTATCTATAAACTTCCATGACACACCCTTGTTGATTTTGCTCCCATGTAGTGAGAAGGATGATAAGAGGCAAAAAATTCCACAAAGATTACTGATGAAGAAATAAAGAAAAAGGCAGTATCTGGAGACCATATTTCCAAAACAATAGTCAGATGTGGCCTCCATTGCTAATAGATGATTTAGAAGGCATGCAGGAAAAAGCCTTTCTTGTCATTTAATTATAAATGTAAGTAGCTGGAGATGATGGACTATGGACTTACACATTCTCTGACACATTAGCTTGGATATCTTGTAAAGCTAACTGTGCAGATGTGTCCTTACAAGGTTTATTGCCAATAGAATCCAGAAATACTCAACCACAGAGTTTAGCCTACTGTTTATTTCAGTCATGATATGTGTTGTAACCCATAAAAAAAACACATACCGGACATGTTGAAAAGGTGATATGTCTTTAAAGGAGGTCTTTAAAGACAGTATTTATTGCTGTCTCCCTATGTGTGTTGCTGTTTCCTAGCAGCAATGAAATTGCCATTTACAATAGTGACTATGCCATCTGTGCTTGTGTGATCTTCTAAAAAAGAACAACACAGTGTGGCTCCATGACTGCAGCTCTACTCCAGGGCCGGAGTACAGACCGCAGCAGACGGATCTGGGAAGTGGGCCTGACCTGGCGTCCATCTGTGTTAGATCCAGCGCTCGGTCACCTCACCTCATCTGGGCCATGTAAACACGTTGAATTACCTTTGTGTATGAAAGGTGTGGCTGTGGAGCTGTTTACCCTTTGTGACATACAGTGAAAATTTGCAAGCTAACTCTCTGCAGACAAGTTGGGCGACCATTGTCAACCTTTTATCTTATATGACCCATACCACACAGTGCATGTCTGGTGTTGCACAATGTATATCTACTAAACATTCTTCCATAATACCTTCCAACAGGTGTGTTAACCATGGGCATGACAGTCATCAACATCCCCAGCTCTTCATTTTGTCCTGATTACACTGACCTCGCAGCTCTGAGTCATTGCAGAGTTTGTACTTGCTTGTTGCACCTCATCTGGGCCATGTAAAACACACTGAATCACCTTTGTGTATGAAAGGTGTGGCTGTGCAGCTGTGGCTGTGGTTACCGTGTCATGCAGTGAAAATTTGCAAAGGAAGTGATTTGTTTGTTTTCCTGTAGCACACCTAAGCCGGTCATGGTATGTAATGTACAGTATTCATGCCCCACTCAATTGATCATGCATACGTAGTTCAAGTTCAATACAAGTTCAGCTAAACTCTCTGCAGACAAATTGGGTTACACGAAATCTTTAACCACCCCCACCCCATTCACCATCTTTGTCAGCCTTATCTTATATGACCATACCACACAGTGCGTGCTGGTTGTGCACAATGTATATTTACTAAACATTCTTCCAGTGTACCCACATAATACCTTCTGTTGAATATTGGTGGTTTTATTGTTACTTGTTTTGTAACAAAGGGCCGACTCTAGATCAGTCGTATTGCTTGCCTCCAACCAGCCAATCAGAGAGCACGCTGCCCTCCGGGACTTCAGAACGTTGTTAATACAGAGGAAGAAGAAAGTTCTGGAGAGAGCTGGCGTTAATTTACTGAGTGTGCTGTTTAAATGGTTGTTTGTTTTATTGTTACTTGTTTTGTAACAAAGGGCCGACTCTAGATCAGTCGTATTGCTTGCCTCCAACCAGCCAATCAGAGAGCACGCTGCCCTCCGGGACTTCAGAACGTTGTTAATACAGAGGAAGAAGAAAGTTCTGGAGAGAGCTGGCGTTAATTTACTGAGTGTGCTGTTTAAATGGTTGTTTGTTATAGTGTTTCAAGGTGTATTTTCTACTTGTGTGCGTTCAGTAACAAGTGAGTATCTGTATTATGTTCGGTGTATGTTATGTGTCAAGTAATGGAGGAAATATCGTATAAGCGTGAGGCACGCGATTCACACGTGCATTTACCGCGAGTGAAATGCTTATGCTGTAAGTGTGGACTTAGCCACACATAATGTTAGGACACATTCCATTTGAATGTCGAATAGTACCATGTTTATTATTATGTATGCCTACGTGACTTGTTTACCATATTATGCTATACTTACCTGTTACATGCTCATCAATAGTGCTAATGTTAATGTAGTGAGGTCATACTATGTTCAGCTAAGCTAGGTTGCTATTATAACATGTAGCAGACATATAGGCTATAGCTCATGTTGTAGCTTATGTTTATTTGTATTTAGCACATAGCTGATTATTGTCTCTCTTTCTATTATCACCTGCAGAACCACACACACACACACACATACCCACTTACACACCCATACACATAGACCTGTTTATTAGGATTCAGCCATCTGTGGATTTCTGCAATAAACCTGTTGGAAGAACATTTTGGTGTGCACATTCTGACCGATGTCCCTCAGCGGCCACAGCTTTAAGTTGACCTCAAGATCTAGTTAATGTCCATCAGAACATGTTTATTGTCTATTTGTCTCAGCCACATAAATAGCTGAGAACAGAATGTTTATTGTAAGAAGACAGAACGCCAAATGGTGTACCTAACTAATTGCTTGCCCCAGAAGAGACAGCTTAATTAAATCTACCCAGGAAGGCCAAATCACTACCTACCCCCCTCCAATCTGACCCCAGACAGGAATGTATATTCTGTCACCTATATCTAACCATGAGTGTTCTAGATGTGAGATTATTACCTTGGCTTCACTTTGTAACAATGCTGTGCTGTGCGCAGGGCTGGACTGGGACAAGCCTCCTAGTTTCCATACTTACCTTCCTTACTTCCCTGTCATCAGTTCTAAACAATGGTGTTCTTTCAGGTACTTATCTAACGTTGGTAATGTTTTCCTCTTTTGCATGTTTACGTGTTGGTTTCTAACTGTCTAGTGGCCTTAGATACTTTTTGGCGTGCATGTGAATGCATACGCGTAGAGGAACAGGACAACAAGCTTCTACTGCAGAGTGGTACACAGGCCTTTTCAATGGAAATTTACCACTCTCCATGAGCTCATTTCATATTGATGTCTCAGGGTTTTATGTAAATCGTTCAGTTGCCTTTTGCATGAAGATGACTTGAAATATTATATTTTCACCCATCTTTAGCAGGGGAACCCTTAGTCAAATAATTTCAATATTATGATAGCCAATGACATGGTGGTCCTAGCCAATGTATTTTAAAAAAAAGGCCACTGAGTTTTGGCTCTGAGCCAGTGTAGGAGAGGTGGAGCGTGATAAGAGTTGTTATTGGGCCAGTCCAGTGTCAGTACAGAAATTGAACCAATGGGCCGCTGACGGTCCTTGATTTGGGCCGATTGGTGCCCATGTTTTAAAATAACGATAACAAGTAATAATTTAATTCGATCGACCCAAAAGGTAGGCTACGCCGGCCCACCGGTAAATGCCCGGTATGCCAGATGGCCAGTCCAGCCCTGGCTGTGCGTACAACAGAGCTACTCTGTTGTTACATCCAGAATAAAGAACTATTCTTTCACAAGACAGCCTCAATTTTTTACCTGCTCTTATAACTACATTCGGATCTACTCGGTCAACGGTGTCTCCATTTGGAATTAAGGAGACTAATTTTATGGTTATGGATACGAAATAAACAATGAAAATGAGGGAAAAAAGCAATAATAGCCTAAACATTATTCCACTGCTTGGTTGAATTTCCCATTGTCCTACGTAATTTAGAACGACCGTTAACCGTATGTTATTTGCACACCTATGAAGAAGATCCATTTTGTGGGCCGTATCACACTGGTATATTAATTGTATATTAATTCGCCGAACTCGTTGTGAAGTTTAAATGAACTTTCACGTTGCATCTGAGCTGTAAAGTGCAGACGTTCAGAACATGGCAACATTGTAGCATATGACGGAGGTGGCTTTTAGCTAGATGGATGACAGCAGGCTAAGTAAAATAGCGATGTTTCCAAGCTAAAGTTCATCAGAATCTTGGGATACGCCTTGACAACGGGAGAGATAGAACTAACGACTGGCCTTTGGCCGTAGCAACCATCCATTTAGAACTAGTAACGGCAGTTTGTCCTGCAAGTTAAGAAATTAGTTGATATGTGTTGGAAGAAAGTAGTTCTACAAACAAGACAAGTTTTAGCGATTAAAACGTTTAAATTGTAACAGGAAATGAACACAGCACAAGTGGCAACAGTGGAATAAGCGCTTCGCGTCGGGGCTGTTTTACAACCTCGACCGTGCATTAAAGGTGCGATTTGTAGGATTGTTACCGAACGTTCTGTAGGCCAAAATCAAAACACTGGTGAACGTTCTCAAGACTACCAGACGCAAGCCTCTTTTGGGTTGCCAGATGTAATGAAGACTTAGTTAACGTTAGTTGACCTGCAGCTGCTTTAACGTTTCTCCAACCATGACCCAGCTACACATTACGGAAACAGTGAAAACAAAAAATACCTCTCTAACCAACGTAACATATTTAGCTGAAGTTAGCGATGCAGATGAAGTTTAGCCTAGGCTACCTGTCGTGGAGAAATATGGGCAGCTTTGCGTCAGACTTGATATTCTTCATTTGACGAAGACGTCACCATCTCAGGAAGCTCCTCCGATGTCCACTTAATTTGTTTATTGTTTTAATTTTGGAAATTTGCCTGCCTCTTGTAGGCGTTCATGACTATAACTGACAGCTGTTGACAGTTGGCCTTTGCTAATTTGGCAACACAAATAGGAGGCGTTAGCCCATTATTAATACGCTATTCTAGAATTAATCGTTCAAGACATAAACGGAAATTCCAAGAGATTCCGTAACTCATTTTTTTCATGGGTTTTACGGGGTTTTACGGGTTAGAGTAATGTCAATTAAGCCAATACTTCAATTCATTGTGTTTCCTTACTCTCTGACAACATATGGTGATCATTTTTGGAATGGTTACAGTTAATTTTCCATCATTTCCTACATACTTGACCTTTAACTTCTGTAAACAGACCACCGTGTCGTCCATTATCACTTAGCCTACATAATGTCCATTCAATCAATAATATAAAAACAATAACATGGTAAGACTTCTTCACTTCCAACAGGTGTGTTAACCATGGGCATGACAGTCATCAACATCCCCAGCTCTCCATTTTGTCCTGATTACACTGACCTCGCAGATTCAACAATTTGTAGCCTACAAACTGCACCACACAGTGGATTACCTGCAAAAGCATGTAACTTGTTCAAAATGCTCAGTCTCAACATGGCAGTGCCATCAGAATGACAAGTTTCTGTCACTGGACAAGATAAAAATGTTTTGTCATGTTGTCAATATAACAGTTAACTCTCATATTTTCTTATGAAAATGCAAAGGCTGTAGTTCTGGCTATGCAAGTACATCTAAATATGAACACCAACATGACAAAACCCAGCCGTTTGAGACTCTCCGTACAATATATCAATTCCATCGATTGTGATGGGAAACGTGAACTCACTGGCTAATAAGACTGACGAACTGGATGCCCTGGTAAGAAACCAGAAGTTGTACAGGGAATGTAGTTTGTTATGCTTTACGGAGACGTGGCTAACAAGCCATATCCCCACTTCTAACGTTGAGCTGCCTGGCTTCAGTGTAGCTCGTTTGGACAGAGACTGTAAACTTTCTGGCAAAAAGAAGGGAGGCGGACTGGTGCTATACATTAACAATAGATGGTGCAATCCCGGACATGTAACAGTAAAGGAGACTGTATGCTGTAAGGATGTGGAGTTATTAGCGGTTAGTCTCCGTCCGTACTATATGCCGAGGGAGTTCTCGCACGCAATTGCTGTCTGTGTTTACGTTCCACCTCGAGCTCTTCCGGATACAGCGTGTGACGTCATCCACTCCACAATCGCAAGGCTTCAAACTCAACACACTGACGCCTTTTTTGTGATCTCTGGTGACTTCAATCACATAACACTGGATTCCACACTCACAAATTTTTACCAGTATGTTGACTGCCCTACAAGGAAAAACAGGACAATAGACCTCATGTATGCAAACGTGAGGGATGCATACAGTGCAAACCCCCTCCCCCCACTGGGAAAGTCAGACCACAACCTCATTCATCTCCAGCCAATGTACAAGCCCAAAGTACAGAGGCTACCAGTTCCCACACGCACCTTCAGGAAGTGGACACCCGAAGTGGATGAGGCTCTGAGAGACTGCTTCGAGTGTACTGACTGGAGTGTGTTACAGAATGGAGAGGACTTGGAGGAGGTCACACAGTGCACAACTGACCAACTGAACTTCTGCATGGACATTGTTGTTCCCACCAGAACTGTACGCTGCTTTCCCAACAACAAGCCTTGGATAACCAGCAATGTCAAGACCCTTCTCAACAGGAAAAAGATGGCATTCAGAGAGGGGGACATGGCAGAGCTGAGGCGCGTGCAAGGGGAACTCAAATTCAAGCTGAAGGAAGCTAAGGAGGATTACAGAAAGAAGGTGGAACAGAAGCTGCAGGAAAACAACTTGAAGGAGACATGGGACTGCATGAAGGTTATCACTGGCCTGAAGAAGAACAGCAGCTCTGTGGAGGGGGACCTGGACAGGGCGAACCAGTTGAACCACTTCTACAACAGGTTTGACTGCCCTGCTCCAGCTCCAATTCTCGCACGCAATTGCTGTCTGTGTTTACGTTCCACCTCGAGCTCTTCCGGATACAGCGTGTGACGTCATCCACTCCACAATCGCAAGGCTTCAAACTCAACACACTGACGCCTTTTTTGTGATCTCTGGTGACTTCAATCACATAACACTGGATTCCACACTCACAAATTTTTACCAGTATGTTGACTGCCCTACAAGGAAAAACAGGACAATAGACCTCATGTATGCAAACGTGAGGGATGCATACAGTGCAAACCCCCTCCCCCCACTGGGAAAGTCAGACCACAACCTCATTCATCTCCAGCCAATGTACAAGCCCAAAGTACAGAGGCTACCAGTTCCCACACGCACCTTCAGGAAGTGGACACCCGAAGTGGATGAGGCTCTGAGAGACTGCTTCGAGTGTACTGACTGGAGTGTGTTACAGAATGGAGAGGACTTGGAGGAGGTCACACAGTGCACAACTGACCAACTGAACTTCTGCATGGACATTGTTGTTCCCACCAGAACTGTACGCTGCTTTCCCAACAACAAGCCTTGGATAACCAGCAATGTCAAGACCCTTCTCAACAGGAAAAAGATGGCATTCAGAGAGGGGGACATGGCAGAGCTGAGGCGCGTGCAAGGGGAACTCAAATTCAAGCTGAAGGAAGCTAAGGAGGATTACAGAAAGAAGGTGGAACAGAAGCTGCAGGAAAACAACTTGAAGGAGACATGGGACTGCATGAAGGTTATCACTGGCCTGAAGAAGAACAGCAGCTCTGTGGAGGGGGGACCTGGACAGGGTGAACCAGTTGAACCACTTCTACAACAGGTTTGACTGCCCTGCTCCAGCTCCAATGGCGGTGGTCTGTCCACCAGCCCTCACCCTCACACCCCCTCAATACCAGCGCAACACTCACCTCCATCATCACAGGCTATCGTACCCCCACCATCACTGGATTTTGCACCCCTCCCCCACATGGCGATCATGAACAATGAGGTGACAACGACCTCAGTCAACAGCCATCAGACACACAGATCCCAGATGCACCCCTCCCCCTCCCCTCCCCTTACACCCCTCACCATTACAAAAGATCAAGTGACAGTCCGACTTAAGAAATTGCGCAGCAATAAAGCAGCTGGGCCTGACAGACTGTGCCCAAGGCTACTCAAGGCCTGTGCTGCTGAACTGGGGGAGCCACTGAAGCACATCTTCAATTTGAGCCTACGCCTTGGACAAGTTCCAACACTGTGGAAGACATCATGTCTCACCCCTGTCCCTAAGAAGCCACACCCTAGTGAGCTTAATGACTACAGACCTGTCGCTCTTACATCACATGTGATGAAGACAATGGAGCGATTGGTCTTAGGCATGCTCAGACCCCAGGTACGCCATGCACTAGACCCGTTAGACCAGTTTGCTTACCAGGAGAAAGTGGGCGTGGACGATGCCATCACTTATCTTCTACACAGGACACATTCCCACCTGGACAAGGGGAAATGTGCTGTGAGAATCATGTTCTTTGATTTCTCAAGTGCTTTTAACACCATCCAGCCCCTCAGATTGGGAGACAAGCTCTTGCAGATGGGTGTGGACGCTCACCTGGTAACCTGGATTACAGATTACCTGACCGAGTGCCCACAGTTCGTCAGACTGAAGAACTGTCTCTCTGACACTGTGATCTGCAGCACCGGAGCGCCACAGGGAACTGTGCTCTCTCCAGTCCTGTTCACCCTGTACACATCTGACTTCTGCTACAACACCGAGTCATGCCACATGCAGAAGTTTTCTGATGATACTGCAATTGTGGGGTGTATCAGGAACGGGCAGGAGGAGGAGTACAGGAGCCTGGTGGAGGACTTTGTGCAATGGTGCAAACTCAATCATCTTCAACTTAACACTTCAAAGGCCAAGGAGATGGTGGTGGATTTCCGCAGGTCTAAGCCCACTCTGCTACCAGTCCACATTGATGGGGTCAATGTGGAGGTGGTTTGCACCTACAAGTATCTGGGTCTCCACCTGGACAATAAACTGGACTGGTCAGCCAACACTGACGCACTCTACAAGAAAGGCAGAGCAGGCTGTACTTCCTGAGGAGGCTGCGGTCCTTCAATGTGTGCAGTAAGCTCCTCAGGATGTTCTACCAGTCTGTTGTTGCCAGCATCCTCTTCTATGCAGTAGTATGCTGGGGAGGAAGCACAAGGAAGAAGGATGTGGGGCGAATTGACAGGCTGGTAAGGAAAGCTGGCTCTGTAGTTGGAGCTGAACTGGAGAGCATCACTTCACTATCTGACAAAAGGACCCTGAACAAACTGATCAACATCTTGGACAATGAGTGTCACCCACTCCACAGCACTGTTGTTAAGCAGAAGAGCCTGATCAGCTGGAGACTTCGCTCACTGCCTTGCACAACTGACAGACTGAGAAAGTAATTTGTCCCCAGGGCCATTGAACTGTTCAATGCCTCACTTAAGGGAAAAGGAGAGATAGACTTCTCTGCTTAGTCTGTCTGCCTCTCCACCCTCTTCATGTTTGAGTACTGACTGCCCACTACTCTGCATAGCCTCTTCACCCCCTCCATGTTTGGTACTGTCTGTCCAGTAGCCACTTGTACCACTGTCTTTATGCCTCACTGTTTGCGTGCTATATTAGCACATCAGCACATATGCATACCCCCCCCCCATGCCACAGCCGAACTGTGGTCACACTTATACATTTTCTTAAATAGTTAAATATATAGACTTTACTTTATTTCTGCATTGTTGCACTGTTGACTTACTCATTTGCACTATCACCATGACCACCATCACCATTGCACTACCACCATGACACTCATTCACACAGAGCACCTTAGAGCACCTTACCATACCTTACTATGCACAGAGAATCACAGGCTCAGTCCCTGCCTCAGTCATTGCAAGCGCCTCTGATTTTTTAATCACCACTATGTGGATACTGTTTTTAGAATTGATTTAGATTAAGTGTTAGTATAATTTGTATTTTTGTAATTTGTATTTTAGTATATTTTTATATATTGTATTAAGTGTTAGTATAATTTGTATTTTAGTATATTTAGCATATTCTTTATCTTCTACTGTCCTTACTGCTTAGTTGTGTTTTTATATTATATACTTTAATTACTCTTTCTGCTGTTAAAGAATGTGTTTGTGTTGTATGTATGCTGCTGCTGAGACCTTGAATTTCCCCTGGGGATCAATAAAGTATCTATCTATCTATCTATCTATATCTTCACCTTCAAGTTTTTCACAGCAGATGTTCTCCTGTGGAACTGGTGCATATGAACTAGCATACAGGGCAGAACCTTGAATAGGCATAGAAGGGTCTCACTGCTACATATAGCTTTTCCTACTCAGCCTCTATCTCTTTTTCTCTGTGGCCCCTTCTGATGTGGTGTCAGTGTGCACAATGGTAGGTATGGGAATAAGTGCAAGCCTGATAAGGAACAACTAGAGTTAAGGTAGCACAATATTAGTGAAGTTAAGGGCCTTCATTGGCACAAGTGCCAGGCTGTCTGCCTTTGTTCAAAGCGGAACTTACACAACCTGTTGCAAAGGCATGCACATGCTTCGAGGTGGTCAAAGGAAACCACCTTTCTGTGGAATAACTCTGCAACTGTTGCAGCAAAGATTATTAAATGGCTTGCCTCTAGGAGGCACATAACTTTAGTTCATTACCTTTCCAGAAGTACTCGATGTGAATGTACAGGTTACGAGAAATCATTTTTGCAACGACATGCTAGCTGATATCGCCGGATTACAGCGACTACGCTAAGATAAAGCTAACCGGGCCGTTTCTAGATTAGGACAATGGCTGGGTCGGCTATAAAATGCTTTGGCTCACTCCTCCAACTCTAGGGACTGCGGGGAGTGACCCAATTTCACCTAGGGGTGGCATATTCCTTTAACCAGACACACTCACTTCGTGAAGAGAGTCTGGGCACTCACAATTGGAAAATGTGTAGACAACCACCAAGCTTGGCATTCAAACTGTCCCCATACGTTTCCATGAAGAATTCATAAAGGTTCCCTGCCACACAAAACCGTTTTTACTTGTATTTTTTATTTTTTTTTAAATATGTTAGGTCCATATGTGTTTGTGTTATGTTGTGAATGTGAAAATGAACTGCTACCTCTGTCAGCTCTAGCCACTGAAAAGAAATAAGCTGAGAAATCAGGCCAATTACAAAAGCTGGTCAGTCTGACGTGAAAGCTCGTATTCATGACCAGTTGACATCGCACACACAGAATTCGTCTAGCTCAGTGACAGTTTTCGTATGCAAGGATGGCTGAACGCCAACGGGCTTGTGCGCTATGCACGAATAGAACTTCAACAATGCACATGTTGCCCAAGAACCCAGAGTTGAGGATCAAATGGCTTCAGTTTATTTTTTGGAACAATTGAGGGGTACACCTCAGTACACCTGCCTACACTTCAGTTAGTGGGGGGGGGGGGGGGTATTGATAGGCTGTGTGTGTGTGTGTTGCAAGATGTACATCAAGAAAATGTGCGCTTGTTTTAATTTCAATTTCAATTTAATTTCACTTATAGAGCGCCAAAACATTACACATGTCTCATGGCGCTTTACAGAGAAAAGAAAAGAGGCCCATGGGTAACAGGGGTGAGGAAAAACTCCATAGAATTGGAGATACATATAGGTAGAAGCTGAGTTGAGGATCAAATGGCTTCAGTTTATTTTTTGGAACAATTGAGGGGTACACCTCAGTACACCTGCCTACACTTCAGTTAGTGGGGGGGGGGGGGGGGTATTGATAGGCTGTGTGTGTGTGTGTTGCAAGATGTACATCAAGAAAATGTGCGCTTGTTTTAATTTCAATTTCAATTTAATTTCACTTATAGAGCGCCAAAACATTACACATGTCTCATGGCGCTTTACAGAGAAAAGAAAAGAGGCCCATGGGTAACAGGGGTGAGGAAAAACTCCATAGAATTGGAGATACATATAGGTAGAAGCCTAGGGTCAGTTACAGAACAGTAAGGTCTGTATTGTGACTGTGCGTGTGTGTGTGGATGTGAGGTTAGCCTATATCTATGTTTTTATGTCTCTGTGTTATTGGTGTTAGCTCACCTTCTGTGTTAATGTATGCTTCCATGTCAATGTAATTTGTGTAACCACACTATCTCGATGCCCAAGACAAATTTCTCTATGTTAGAGACATTAAAGGCTCATCTTATACATGATAAATGCATAAGTTATTCAGATGTAGAGAATAGAACATGGTGTTTAAAGCCACCTGAGTATGTTACAAGAGGTGGGATGGTTACACATTCGGTATGATAATGCATGAGTCCTATTTAGTGTCAAATAGTCCAGTGTAGGAAATGGAATTGTCCAGGGGGGTTAGGAGTTGTCACAAGGCAAGTGGTGGGTCGCTAGGCTGTAAAGGCCAGGAATCTGGGCAGATGATGGGTTGCTAGGTTGTACGGGCCACAATTTTATAAAATTATGCACTATTTTACTAAATAGTGCATCATTTTATAAAACTATGGGCCCATTTACAAAATTCTGTCAAATGAACGGAGCAACATGAGTTCACTATTTACTAAAATTAGTGCACAATCTAGTAAAATGAGATCATAACTTAGTAAAACGAGTGCACAATTTGGTCAAATGAGTGCACATTCTCACGATACACGAACAAAAACAAATCTTGCAATGACGCCTCCAGCGCTCCGTATTGAATGAATGTAGCCTACTGGCCTACTCATTTTCTATCTGGTGCAATACAAGAATCATTTCAATTCAAAGACACTTCTACTTAAACCAAACAACTCTGAAATGGACATCACAAGCAGCTGCAGAATCACACTTTTGAATCTGGCTTTTTTCTGTCTCAGCAGCAAATAGACTAGCCTAGTTGTTTATCTAAAACTCTGAGCAAGACATGTCATATGTACAAAACTGCACAAAATTTGAAGTGTATGATCATTATGACACCCTCTAAATCCATGCCAAGTTTCCTGGAATTCCGTTATTTGGGGGGGCATACATTAGATAGATAGATAGATAGATAGATAGATACTTTATTGATCCCCAAGGGGAAATTCAAATTCATTAAAGGTGCTCTAAGCGATGCCACATGTTTTTTAGGCTAAAACATTTTATGTCACTTACTGCAAACATCACCTAACCAACCGCTAGCTGTCTGTGTCCTGAATACACTGTAAAAAAATGCGATCTCTGTGGACAGCCCAGGCTCCAAAAACGGCAACAAAAATAACCTGGGCAAACCTAGCCCATAAAATAAAATAAGATACGATTAGAGCACGACGACGATACGATTAGAGCACCTTTAAATTAATTTATGTGTACATTTAGTGACAGTACACCAATTGGCCTGTAGATGGTGGAGTTGAGTGTAGGGTTGCCGGAAGAGGATTATATTGAAATGAACTTACTACATTTCTGCAAGCACACACACATGCACACAGGCATGCACACACACACCCACTCACACACACACACATAAACACACGCACACACTAGAGTGCGGTGCGGGCCGCAAATTTCTGTCCGAACCCGGCAAGCGTCCGACAGAGTTGCGTCCAAACCCGACAGGCATTTTCATTTTTATGTCCGAACCCGACCCGAGCACGACGCAGATGATGCCTCAGTTATTCCCATGCTAGTGATTAAACGTTCACGTTTGTGGATAGCCTGTCTTTTTAGCCCATTAAACGGAACAAACAACAAATGGAATTGTCTACAGAATCAGATGGGCGTGCACGCACGCAGGTCACACACAGCGCACATTAATACACAAGAGACCCAAGCAAGCATAGCCTATTGAAATAGATTTCTAGTCTTACCATTGACGAAAAGTCTTGAAATGAACTGCAACAGTATTTGAGACTACAGTGCCTCTGTCACTGATCCATATGCAGCATCGACATTAATTGGGGCAACTCGAGGAAATCCTCATCCAGTTGAACGAGACGACCTTATAGCCTACCGGTAGCCTATGTCTTTACCACAGTAGGCTATGCCAGGGGTTCCCAAACTTTTCCACGACAAGGCCCCCCAAATACCACTAGGTTCTGGCCAAGGACCCCCTTGATGTGTTATTAAATTAAAATATACAAAAATACATTACACTAATCCTAATAATTATTTTAGCCACAAGTACTTCGTGATGGAGCATACAGTGTGTAAAAATTGTATTTGTATTGTATTGTATTTGTATATAATGTTAAGATATGCCTCACATTATTATAATGGCATTGTATAACAACCCTCATAGTAATAGGTATATTTTACATTTTTCAAATGTATTTATTTGTTGCTTTTATTTTTCCTTCCAACTTGCTGAGGCCCCCCTGGCACCCCCTCACGGCCCCCACTTTGAAAACCACTGGGCTATGCAACGCAAATAATCTTAAAATCTTCTGATAGGCTAACAACTTTTTTTTTAACGTCACCCAAGACATGCCGCCTGAAATGCACATGCGTTGTCACGGCTACATAAACAAATCTTGCACACAGGAAGAAAGCTGTCTTTCTTACATTTAGGTCTTTTTTACATTTTACTTTATTCTCAAAATGCATCATGTAAAGCAGACCTGTTGGTTACCCAACATAATAAGCAATTTTAAATGTAAAGCTTCCAATGCATATCGCCCCCATATGTCCAAACCCGAACCGAACCCGACTTTCTAAATATTTGTCCGAACCCGACCCGACCCGTCGGGCTCAGGTCGGGTAGCCACACTCTAGCACACACATGCAGGCACGCACATGCACGCACACACAGGCGCACACACGCATGCACACACACACATATACACACACATAAAGAGCTTAAAGGTCTACACACGAGGATGGCAATGCGACGGCGATTGATCTGTTGGAATTCAAAGTTTAATTTCAGATTATTCAATAAATGTAAACTATACAATGCTAAATTGATAGCAGCACCAAACAGTTACTGTATGTGTTAAGAGCTAAATTCCAGTAGCAGCAACTGGAATCCATGCATTTCCACAGAATTATTTTTGGATTTTCGATGGGGTTACGGTCAGGCGAGTTTGCTGACCAATTAAGAAGAGGGATACCATGGTCCTTAAACCAGTTACTGGTAGCTTTGGCACTGTGTGCAGGTGCCAAGTCCTGTTGGAAAATGAAATTTGCATTTCCATAAAGTTGGTCAGCAGCAGTAAGTATGAAGTGCTCTAAAACTTCCTGGTAGATGGCTGCGTTGACCCTGGACCTCAGAAAACACAGTGGACCAACACCAGCAGATGACATGGCACCCCAAACCATCACTGACTGTGGAAACTATACAGCTTCAAGCAACGTGGATTCTGTGCCTCTCCTCTCTTCCTCCAGACTCTGGGACCTTGATTTCCAAAGGAAATGCAAAATTTACTTTCATCAGGGAACATAACGTTGGACCACTCAGCAGCAGTCCAGTCCTTTTTGTCTTTAGCCCAGGGGAGACGCTTCTGACGCTGTCTTTTGTTCAAGAGTGGCTTGACACAAGGAATGCGACAGCTGAAACCCATGTCTTGCATACGTCTGTACGTGATGGTTCTTGAAGCACTGACTCCAGCTGCAGTCCACTCTTTGTGAATCTCCCCCACTTTTTTTTAAAGGATTTTGAACATTAAATGACTTCACCGACCAAAGCTTTCAGAGCAGCCACATAGCGTTAAACACTATTGCTGAAAGTGAATAAATGGGCATTGAAAAAACAAGGTATGGATAACCACAACCACTCAAGCAGCTAGTAATGATAAAAGCTAATGATTATCCTGTTAAAGACTAATGCTGCCTGGAAATATTTTTCTATTATTGTATAGAGTGGTGTTTGTTAGCCTTACCTTGTTTTTCTTTATTTATTCATTTCCAGCTCTCCTTCATCTCCTTCAGCCTGTTCAGTCTGTTGCTGGCATAGGCTTGCAATATTGGAGACTGTTGAAGCTTCCACATTGGTGTTATTTTGGCACCACCGGCCTCTGCCCGCCGCAACTTCAATATATAGGCGGACTTCTTACGCTAGTAAAGATGCGCTCATAGAATCTTGGCTCTGAGTCAAAATGGGATGGGGCCTGAGAAGAGCTGTTATTTGATCAATCCAGTGTCAGTTTGAAAAAGAACCAATGGGCCAATGACTGCTATGGGCCGATCGTTGGCCAATCTAATTAAATTGTATATTCTATTGGCCCACCCAGAACGGTTCCGGGACCCACTTTTGGGTCTCACCAGTTAAGAAACACTGGTACAGCACTAACAAAGCAGTTTGACTATCTTGTTAAAAAAAAATGGCGTAAGAACTGTGTGTGTGCTCTCACACCAAAAAGTTAACAGTGTTGGGCCATAACTGGATATGACTAAGTGTGAAAAACATGTCAGTTTTCAAACTCACACGTGTTTCTAAATAGAAAATTTTGACAAGTTTTGAATCCCTTAGCAAGCCAGATAGAGAGGTGTCATGAGCAAATGTTATTTGCTTGCTTTCCCTGGCAATAATAGTAAAAAAAAAAAAAAAAAACATAAGTTCAATGAGTTCAATGAGAACACTAAGTTTCCTCATTTTTGTCTTTGTCAATGCCCAACCCTGCAGGGCCCTGAGAGGTGGGGCTTTACTCTTTGCCTTTTAAGTGCATCAATCAGGGTGTGCACAGTGGGCTGTCCTGGCCACCAGCCGCTTAGCCATGGACCTCTCGATCCCGTTCCTGCTGCTGGTCCAGGGAATCAACACGTTGCTGAACTGGTCCCTGGTGTTGCTGGTCCACCAATCCCACCTGGGTCTCACCAGTAGCTTCATGGGGACCTTCTGTGCCTCTTTGACGTTGGTGGACACTCTCTTCACTGTCGTGGAGCTGACCATTTACAGGCTGCAGGACTTCAGCCTCTTTGGCGTGCGGTTCACGACCCAGCACATATGTTTGCTGGTGCAGATAGCAGGATTCGTCTACAGCACGCTGCAGTGGCCTGTGCTGTTTGCGGCTGGGCTCGACCATTATGGATCTTTCCCGGTTGGATCTAAGCAAACTTGCCGGAATCTGAAGCTGAATTATGCAGCCTGTGCTGTCTTGCTGTGGGTAGTTGCACTGCTCTATGTGTTTTTAGGGTCTGGCTGCCACCCAGTGGTGGAGGATTCTCCTCACCTGCTTTTGGATCACTGCCTGACTCAGAGAAACTGGACAAGCTCCCAGATTTCCTTTGCCCTGCTGATGACTGTGGCTTGCATCAGGCTGTACGCTAGGATGATGGTCAGTAAAGACAAGCCTACGGAGGAAGCCAACAGGCACCCTGTGCAAAAATCTCAAAACTGTGATCACTCAAGGCTACACATCCTGGATCAGGCCCTCATCACGTTCACTAGGACCTGGGCTGCTTTTCTAATACTGATGGTAGTCATTCTGGTCTGGCAGATAGACGTGCCGTCACACTTGATGATGAATGTTCCTTGGCTATCTTTCCTCAACAGTTTCCTGATAAGTGTATCTCTATGCACACATGACCAAAAGCTAAATGCATATAAGAGCTTAACATTTACTGATGGCTTCTGCCAGTGGAATTTTGCTTTTACTGATGGGTAATGTGACAAATTGTTTAAATATGTTGAGGCTAACAATTGTTTTGCACTGGTTGTACTTAAAATCTTCCTGTACTGGTTGTACCTGATATCTGGTTGTACTTATCAACAATCATGGTAAAATAATTCAGGGTTTCCAGAGTTTCCAAACTTTTGGAGAGCCCTTCTGTACTTCAATTCGTTTCTCTCATTTATTTGACACTTGATGGGTGAACCTATCTGACACACAAGTGACAAGTAAATCTAACCACGATTTGCAAACGTGAAGTTTGCTTTTGGGCCTCCGCTGCCCTCTACTGTTCGATGACTGTGGTTGCACCCACCTAAGGTTACAGGCATATTCCTAGGAAAAGCATTCAACCATCATCTATGTCTTGAACATGTATTTCATATTTCATAATTCTTAATTTTCCAAATATATCTATCCAACTAGATGTCAAGTCTTAAGGAAAAGTTGTAATGATAAAGCCTTGCTGACTGCCGGCAAAATTTCAAGTAATAGGCAAAAAACTTTATGGATAAAGTTTTGATGACAATGATTGAAAATGCACATGGCTGCAGTTTTTCTGTGTGGCATTTATCAATTTCAACAGTACAACATTACACATTAGTGTATGTGGGAGATCATGGAGATCAGACCAGATTCATATTTATTGAATATTTTTAGAGTATTGTTTACTGCAGTTTGTTGTCTGATTAATTCAATCAATCGAAGGAATTAAGTCCAGACTGTTTTACAGTCCTGCGGTTCGTTCCAATAAAGAAAAAAAATAAAAATATGTACATTTAAACACCACTTTGGCAGAACTAGATCTGCAGTGTTATTTTATATGTACTTGACAATTGTGGGTTCATAACGGTTCTGACCTTTAATAGCTGGTTGATCTAACATTCCCCGTCAGTGAGTCAATATTGGCCTGATGAGAGCAAATCATTAATTCACATGTGCAGAAAAAGTGAAATAGAAATGGAAAAAAAAAAATTCAAATTACATTATGATGGTTGATAGAACATCTTTGCATATGATCTCATGACTCAAGCAATGCAGTAATACCTAGATGCTTTGGAGGCCACCGCTATTTAACAGAGGCCTATTTCATCAGCGATTGATAGTGTACAAAAAGCAGCAAACAATTGTACACAATCAGTTGCATTGATATGCCGAAACGTTTGCTGTTTGTTGGAAATAATAACAAATAGATTTTATGATGTGCACAAGTAATGAGATAATGTGGATGTTAAAACAACTAGTTTTGAGAATTTCAAGTCAAATCTGAGAAATGCGCCAAAGTGAGTGAGAATAACTGTAGATACAGCAGTTAAAATTTAATTCAATATGGATTTAATTTGGCTGGATTCAGAGGATAAAACAGGATGTCTGTATTTGGGTTAAGATAAGGGTAACCACCATGATACAATTGAGGGGAAAAAATCTCAATGACACAGCAATCTTGACACTACAGGACTTTACTTGAATTTAATCCAAGTTCAATGTCTATACAAGATATATGTACAAGGTCTGAAATTAGGAAAATAAACAAAACACTAGATACAACTGAGGTATTAGCTAAAAGCATGTACAGGTATGCATTTTGCTAGTAAATATCAATTATGATAAATGGTTAGAGATGCGTCATCTGCTTATAAAACATTTTTAATATCACAACATGAGGTAGGAGAACAGTGTCTCATTTCATGCAAGAGCAAACTTCTTATCACACCGCAGAATTGGCAACATAGTATGCAATGGTCATACATAGACACTGCATTTTCAGAATTGCTTTTTGTCCCCATCAAAGAAACATTAACAAATCATTATTTTATTTTCTTTCAAAAAGGAATATGTTTAAATGTTTTTTTCAGAGTGATCGGTTGTCTTTCACAAAAAAAAAAGAAACTCCACTGCTTCCAAGGCTGGGAGCTAGCGACACATCCATGCCTTCTTAATATCCATATTGATATATAAAAATCTGTGATCGTTCACCACGCTGGGAGATGGGCTGTGCTGGCAGATAGTAGATGGTTGGAGGGTGTGGGTGCGTGTGGGAGGGGTGGTGGTGAACGTGAAGTCTCCTCATTTGCACAGTACCGTTGTTCACAAGTGAGAGTGGTCAGAGAGGGCTCTGTGGATTCGCAAGTCAAAAATGCCCTCTTGCAGAGGTACGGTTCTTGCAATGTCCACAGTCATGGTGCATGCATGACCAATATGTACAGCAAGAGTCATATACTTCCTTCCCAACTCTGCCAAGTGTGTAGACCACAACACCACATACTCGGATACCTGCTATAAAACATACAGCTCCCTCCCCAGGTATAGAAAAAAAAATGCAATTTACACAATGTTCCACAGCATTGACAAAATCAAATAATCTAGAAAAGTCCAGAAATACACGGAAATATCTCGACACATAAAAAACAGCATTTTCTTGACCGAGGTAATTATAGCAAGTAATAATAATAATAATAATAATAATAATAATAATACTGATTGTTTGCATTTGCTTCAGAACATACTGACAACGCATTTAGCTTCCATGTATGCCTTTCCAAAACCTTCCATTGGTTTAAATCACATGTGGTCATGTACACAGCACAACAAGCATGGACAGCCTGTAGAGCAGAGAGAGCTGGGGTCATCGATCTGGTTTTAGGGCACTGTGTTGCACTTGCTCTCAGGAAGTCTTTATACATGTACACTCATACAGGCGCGCCTTACACACAATCCCATTAGTAGGATCAATCAGTAGGGTCAACTAACTGCGGCTGCAGAACATGGGGTTACCACATATGCAATTCCACCTCCAGCTACTGAGCTGTGCCAAGCCATGCTCTTTAGAGCTCTTTAGAGTCACAGCCTCAGGCTTCACAGTCAGAGAAATCAAACGTGTGTATCCATTTATGCCAAAACTTTTTTCTAATGACCTTGAGAAATTCTGATAGCATCTGAATCAGTCCTTTGAAGACAAAAAAAGATATGAATTGCAAACATAAAAGTCATCAGTTTTGGAGGGCAAGGTGCAGCAGCAATGCAGTTCAGTCACAGCCCCAAATATATCCCACAAATACAAAAGTTACTCTTAGTTCTTTCAGTATAAATGCAAAAAAAAGAAAACCTGCAAGGAATTACAGTTTTTTGTGTGTTTTTCTGATTCAGTCCATATAACTTTTAGTAATTTCCTCATACAACAGTTAATATATATATTAATAACTACTATATACTGTATATACAAGATTAATATAAATCTTTATTAGTGAATACATTAAATAGCTTCTCAATATATCCATGAAAAGTTTAAGAACCAAAAAAGCAAACATGTACAGCATTATTTGATCACTAAATTCTTTGTTATTTTTTCCCCCCTCCATTCTTTTTTCCATCCACATAATGAAATAGATGCAAAAATGTGTGGAGCTTCACCACATCTTTCTTCCCTCCAATGACAACCAATTATTTGCACTACTAATTCAGGTCAAATGTCGGGTTCTGACTGCAGTAAGATGCTTCAGGCGTAATCCTTCCCCTCCCCTACTGCCTCCCTCCCCACACACAACTGCCCCCCTCACCACCCCATCCATCTGCTCACTCACTGCAAGGAGCAAACAAACAAACAAACAAACAAACAACTACACACACAAGACAGTGAGTAGCCAAGCAAGCACACAGGGCACTAGCATGAAGAGGCCTTGGGGTTGTCTCTGGGAGGGAGTCTGATGGCGCCCCTTAGCCCTGGAGCCTCCACTCCCGTCCTCCACTGGGGGAGAGTAGCCTAGAGGGGGAGTGGGTGGTATGGTGGTCTATCTGAAGGCCCACACAACAACACACTGCTGGGGTTGGTTGGGTCGGGTGGGGTGAAGGAGCACAAACCGGTCTGAGGGAAACCATTTGCACGAGTAGAGGTGAACCTAAATCTGCCAGCCTCCATGCACTGGTGAGACTAATGCTATTTTTTGTTTTGTTACAACTTAAATGCAGCAGCACAACTGTTTTATTGTTTTGAAAAAAACACACAAATATATAATATATATATATGTGTGTGTGTGTGTGTGTGTGTGTGTGTGAAGGGGGCAACCATTAAAAAACCCAAACACACAAACCTAATTCTTGTCAACAGATGAAGTTAGGTGAGCTAGTCCAAGCACACCTCCTGTTCACAGTGATTCAATCCTCAGTCAAACCATCAGAAACAAGCAAACATTCGCAACCCAAAAACAAATGGGCAGAGGTGGCCTGTGTGTACCAACCCCATCAAAACACATTGGACACAGTTGACACCATACACCATCCTGTCCAGTAGAGGGCGTGCATGCACATCTGTGCCTGCTGCTCAGTGGCCGCTCAGACAAGGTTTTTCATGATTTTTTTTCTCTCCATTTCCTCCGTCATGAGACAGAGGGACTCTGGAGGCAGGTGAAAGATAAATAGATAGTGGATCTCACATGAATGCTCCAAACTGCACTGGAGGAGGAGACAAGGCATTCGGCCTCAGTCCCTTCCTTAATTGCGATGAGGTTATGTAGTTTATGTAGGAGGATCCTAATGCTCTTTACTATAAATGTCCAAATAGTACCCTCCGCCTGATAGAACTTGAAACGTGTGTTTTAAAAACAACAAAAAAAAAAACTTTCATTTCAGTTTCAAAACCAAAAGACGCAACAACATGAACATCCATGCAGTTCCCTGCTGCCGCTGGCTGGTGGAGGCTGGTGGCCAGTAAAGGGCTGTATGCAGGAGAGGGGTGGGGGGTTCTGTGGGCTCCAGGGTGGTGGCGGTGGGGGAGCCAGGTAGCATAAAGAGACAGTCAGAGCCCAGGGACACTCAGACCTGTACTGAACCCGGAGCCCAATCCCGGCCAGGACAAGAGCTCAGAGGGACTCTCACACCTCAGTCAGTCTTGGGCACAGAGGAGCAGACTCACAGCCCAGAGGAACAGGGGCTGGCGGTGCAGTGGGGTGGTGTGGTGTCGTGGAGGAGGGAGCCTAAGCCTACGGAGTCCTTCAAACTATCTCCCTGTTGTTGGCCAAGCAATTTCCCGGCCAGAACTATAAATTAAAAATCAACATGCACAGTCGAAACAACAAAGTGAAATGAAGCAAACAAGCAAAATCTTAAATATTATAAACAAACAAGACAATAAAAAAGATGGAAGGGGGCAGTGGGTAGACAGATATAAAGGAGGGTTGTGGAAGGGGGCGGATATGATCCTGTTAAAGAAATATTAAATTAAAAAAAAATTAAAAAACAGCATAAATGTCCAAAAAACATAATCAGTCAGTGAAGAGAGAGAGCTGATGAACGTGAGGAGCCACAGCAGAGTGGCCCTCCTCTCTCCACGCAGGGCTCCGCAGGCTTCTCAGAATGTTTTTGCTGGTGTCCTGCAAGTCTGTGGCCTGGTTCTCCTGGGCTCCAGGGATGGAGGGGGAGGGAGGGCGTGGTTGAGCTGGGGTGGGCTGGCCGGGGCCTGGGGCTCTCGGTGCGTGATCCTCTAGCCGGAGGCCAGCTCGGGACCCTGTGACGTGGAGAGAGAGGCCTCTGTAGGGGTGGGGGTGCTGGAGGGTGGAGGAGTGTGGCTGGGGCTGATGGCGGTGATCATCTGCTGCCGGAGCTGGCCGATGGTGAGCTCTAGGCACTCCCGCGCTTCCCGCTCCCGCTGCAGCTCGTCCTGCAGCTCAGCGCGCTCAGCCTCCGCGCGCTCCAGACGCGCACGCAGCTTAGACAGCTGAAAACACACACACACACACACACACACACACACACACACAGAGGGGGCAGTTTAGTCTCACGTGGATGCACACATTTTTAAAATCCTGTTAGACTGTCAGAACCTGATGCCAACACACAGAATGCACAGGGAGGAGGTGGAGGCCCCAGCCTGGCTTTGTGTTGTGTGTCTGGGAGGGAGGGATGGAGGGAGGGAGGGGGATGGAGAAAGAGAGAGAGACAGAAGCGAGAGAGGGAGAGGGAGGAGAGGGAGGGTATGTGTCCCTGTGCGGCGCTGGAGCGAGCGCAGCCATGAGGCCGACAGAAAAGAGGCCACTGAGAGCCCCACACAAAGAGCCAGTGAGGCGCAGAGGCCCGACCAGCCTCGCTGGCACCAGCCCCATCCCCGACCCCCTCCCCCAACACCCTGAGACGACACACAGCCCTCCCCAGGCCGCCCTCGCATGGCACCCTCCGTCCTGGGACCTGAGGCCTGGGCGGCACCCCTTCCCCTCGGACTGAGACAACAGCCCAGTGCTCCAAGAGTACTGCAGCACAGGGCCTCAGCTCACTGGTGAAGCATCTGCTCGACCGTGCCTTAAAACTGGCCAGAGTACAAGTATAGAGACGCCGTCTGATTGGTCCTTGTGGCAAATGGAATTACAAATTATACTAGAATACTAACTAATTCCAAATAACATTTTACATATGCCACCACGTTGTGTTCTGATTCATATGCACATTTTTGATGCAGAAGCTTGAGCATTTCTTTTCTATTCCAATATAAAACACACTAGTCAGTGCTGAGCATGTATTATATTTATCCAGGCAGCCTGAGTCCTTGCTGAGCTGTGAGCATACAGGAGGACAGACCGCTGTAAGCAGTTCGCAGGTGTGTGTTCACATACATCCGAGTAAACATGTTTAAGATGTGAGACAGGCAGCAGCTGTTGTTTGAAGGGGAGTGCAGCCAATTCCTGACAGGAGGCGGTCTTACATCAGTCTTTAGCTTAAACTGTGATGTTCTGGATTATAATATGGGGGTGTGCTGCCTGCATGTTTCAGTGAAACTAAACTAAACTTGAAACTAAACAATCTATTTTCTTTTTCTAAAAGTCAAGGAAGGCTAGGCAGTGGGCCTACCTGTGCCGTATAGTGTAGTGGGCCTACCTGTAAGGTCTACCTGTGCGGTGAACCTGTGCTGTGCACCTGTGTGGTGTAGTGTAGGGGGCCTACCTGTAAGGTCTACCTGTGTGGTGTAGTGTAGGGGGCCTACCTGTAAGGTCTACCTGTGCAGTGTACCTGTGCTGTGCACCTGTGTGGTGTAGTGTAGGGGTCCTACCTGTGTGGTGTAGTGTAGGGGTCCTACCTGTGTGGTGTAGTGTAGGGGGCCTACCTGTGTGGTGTAGTGTAGGGGTCCTACCTGTAAGGCCTACCTGTGTGGTGTAGTGTAGGGGTCCTACCTGTGTGGTGTAGTGTAGGGGTCCTACCTGTAAGGTCTACCTGTGCAGTATAGTATAGTGGGCCTACCTGTGTGGTGTAGTGTAGGGGGCCTACCTGTGTGGTGTAGTGTAGTGGGCCTACCTGTAAGGTCTACCTGTGCAGTATAGTATAGTGGGCCTACCTGTGTGGTGTAGTGTAGTGGGCCTACCTGTGTGGTGTAGTGTAGTGGGCCTACCTGTGTGGTGTAGTGCGCCTCCTGCTGCTTGTGGCTGCCTGGCTCACAGACGCAGCTCTGCTGCCGGAGCTGCTCCAGACGCGTCTCCAGCTCCCGCTGCTCCTGCTGCGCCTCCCCCAGCCGCTGAGCATGCTCAGTGTGCATCGCCGCCAGTTCCGTCTGCAGCTCGCTGTGCTCAGCGCTCAACTCCCGCAGGCGCGCCGCCGAGCCGCCCCGCATCGCCTCCAGCTCCTACACACAGACACACACACAATCATAGATAAGTCACATGAGACCCAGAATGTACACAAACACACATACGTGTACACAACATACATATATTCTGTTATATACCCAAGACATGCACATCATTTTCATTTAAAATTGAGTATGTTTAAATATTTTCACACATATTTCAATGGGACTACAAACTATGGGCAGCAACAACAATTTCACGCACATTTGTATTATCACTGACATGAAAGAAATTCAATTTACCAAAGAGATAGATCTTACTTTTTATTATTTGTATATTTATTTAAGCTATGGCAATATTAAATGTGAAAGATCACCACCAATGGGTAACAGGAAGACTATAAAAGTATAGATTGTGCAGTGGTCATGAAACAAACATCTTCTGGTCTACTGACAGGGCAGAGATGCATGAAAGCTTTCATATGTGGGCACTGAACTGCCATGCTTTTGGTTTGTTTGTTTGTGATTGTTAATGTGTAGTGGTGAGTCAGGAGCTTCTAGTAAGCACAGCGGTGGCAATCACCCTGATGAGTCACCTACTCACTTCCTGGCAATGGCTAACGTCTGCACTTGTAGGGTGTCTGTGATGAGTGAACAAAGGGAGTGCATGGTTGGGTCCACAATATGCCAGAGCAAGGTTTCACCTTAAAGAAGCAACCCCGGGTCACCAGAGGCCACAGAGATTGACCTAGATGACTTCCTGTTATGATTGTATGTGAGCCTCATACACTGTCCCACAGACACAGACACACACACATATACACACACAGACACACACACGCAACTCACCATCTCCAGCTGTAACTGCTTGTGCAGCGTGGCGTTCAGCCTCTCCTGTTGCCGGCTGTACATCTGCACGATCTCCAGGACGATGCGGTCCTTGTCGTCCTCGGCACCGTTGCTATCCTTGGCCACCGCTGTGTCTGCCACGGCCGCAGTTGCCAGCATAGGTGTGTGGGCGCTCTTGCCGCCGGTTGCCACAGCAACCTCGGCAGCCGGCGGAGCCTGGCGCTCGGCGGCCTCGTCTGAAGGGACTGCTGCAGACGGGGAGGAGTGCAGATCTGAGGAGGGAGAGAAGGAGAGAGATTAGAGAGATGGAGTAAAGAGAGATGAGAAAGGTAAGAGATGAGAGAGGGGAGAGAGGCAAAAAGAGTGATGGAGGGTGAATAAAGGAGGGAGAGAAAGGGATAGAATAAATGAATGGGGGAAATTAAGAAAGAAAGATAGATGAAGGGAGAGGGAGGGATAAAGTGAAACAGAGAGAGAGAGAGCCATTGTACAAAAGACAGCTAGATGAAGTTCTCCATGTCTGCTGTATTCTACCATATGTTACACTTTTACACTGCTGTTTAACAAGCTTGAGCAATAAAGAGAGAGCGAGACCACGGCAGAACCTCAACCCCCACACACACACATCCACACTTGTGCCGTGTGTGACTAACACTCTGTGGGGGTGTGTGTGTGTGTATGTTTGCTACTGCAGAGCTAACGTGGCTCTGAAGGTCAGTTTGTAGGAGGACGAGGAGGTGGAGTGGTGGCTTGGAGGCCAGAAAAGGAGAGAGAGAGAGAGAGAGAGAGAGAGAGAGAACCACACACGTTAGAAGGGGAGGACTAGAAGCAGAATAGTGCTGGAGCAGGGAGAAAAATGGAAGCCAGAGAGAGCAGAGAAGCTATGGAGGCTATAGAGGCTCACTCTCACTGCTGCAGCTCCCTATGGCACCGGCGCAAACACTGGCAGCATGAGAGAAACAGAGGGGAAGAGAGAGAGAGAAAGAGAATGTGAGGGAGATGTGAGACAGACAGACAGAGAGAGAGAGAGAAAGAGAGAGAGAGAGGGGTTGTCATGCGCTCAGCGGAGCGACTCCTCACACCGTCCAAGGGGGATTGGAGACGGAAAAATGCCTTCAAATGTAGGACAGAGAGCAGGTCTGCTGCTGCTGCAGAGAGGAGCGGGAAACACACACACACACGAACACACCACCCCTGCAGTGACTCGTATCTGTCTCCTACTGCAAGCACACGCACGCACGCACGCACGCACAAGCACAGCAACCCTAAAGGCACACACATACATATACACACACACACACACACACACACATGCACACCCTACATAAACATCTTGCACTCACAAACTCTGAGCATACACACACCCACGCTAGACATCCACATGTTCCAGGCGAAGCGACCGAGAGAGAGAGACAGACACAGAGAGATAGAGGTGGGGAGGGGCGAGATAATAGAGGAGGACGCCAGAGTGAATGGGCAGAGATGGGGGAAGAGGAAGAAGCTAAGGGAGAGATAGGCAGGCTGTGTGTGGGAAATCATCTCCATGAAGAGAGGGGTTAAAGCAGAGCAGAGAGAGAGAGAGAGAGAGAGAGAGAGAGAGAGAGAGAGAGAGAGAGAGAGAGAGAGAGAGAGAGAGGAGCAGAGCGGCGTGGAGGAGAGGAAGAGATGCAAAGTGCTGCGGTGCAGAGGACCCCCCGCCTCCCCTCCCCTCCCCTCCCCCACCACTTAGACAAGACCTGGCACATGCTGCAGTTCACTCACTCACTCACTCACTCACTCGCTCGCTCGCTCACTCACTCGCTCGCTCACTCGCTCACTCTCTCCCTGAGCAGCGAGCAGGAGAGCTCTATAAACTCTATAAATTAACGGTGAGCCTCTCTCCCTCCCTCTCTCTCTTGCCCTTTACCTCAGAGTCAACAGCAGACAGGCCTGGCCACGAACCTGACCTGAGGTATAAAACACACCTTGGCCTGCTAGTGAGTGTGAGTGTGTGTGTGTGTGTGTGTGTGTGTACGTCTCTTTACACTTGTGTCCTTGTAGAGGAAGGATGACTTCCATCTTAAGCATCAGCTCTGTGTGAATCCCTATTTAATTCTGTGTGTGTGTGTGTGTGTGTGCGCTCACCCATGGGCGGTGTGTCCTGTCTGTTGTGACTGTTGTGCTGTTTGAGCAGTGCCCCGAGCACCTCCTGGTTGACCTCCGCCTCCTTCCGCAGAGACACGTTGGGGGGCAGCATCTTATCATACGGGTACAGGTAGTAACTGTAGCATAGGAAGAGACACAGAGAGAGAGAAGAGTTAAACACACACACACACACGCAATATGGCCGCCTCTTATCTACCTCTCCAGTTGGTTCCGTTCTGTGAGCTGATACTGAAGCACATGAATTCCTGTGCGTCTCCTAAGATAAGACTAACCGACTCGTGTAAACACACACACACACACGCACACACACACACTTGTGTCTTGAATGCATTAGACTAGTAATTACAGAGGTACCAGGACATCTAGCTGTGCAAAGAGAGGACTGTTTCAGCTTTTAGTTTTGTTGCTTTATTATTCAAGTCGTGGAAGTGTAAATGAGGCTGTGTGACTGTGACGCTGTGTGAAAGGTCAGGGTGAGGCAGAGGGCCATGCGAGAGGCTCCTGACATCAGAGCGACAGAAGCACACACACACACACACACGGCAGCCCAGCTCTAATCCTGCCCTGCACCGCCCCGGCTTGCTGTCTAGCCGGGTGCACATGGGCCACCCTGTCCTGCCCTGCCTTTGTGCCAGCGCTTGGCTGTAATCCATCTTATTCCCGGGGCTTCTAATCTGGGCCAGATTACACCCAGCGAGACAGCAGAGGCACGAAGAGGGAGTGGGCCGGGTGATGTGTGCCTCAGCTGCAGGCTGGGACTGCGTCTGCTAGGCACGGCAGACATGTCCGTGTGCAGTTTTATTCACTGTGTGCTTTCAGCTATTCTACATATGTGTATAAGCATGTGTATATCTGAGTGTATCTGTGTCTTATATATTTGTGTATCTGCTGAGCGAGTGTCGATGCATAGGTGCATAGATGCATACGTGACTAGCTAATAAAGTCTATTTGAGTGTGCAGGTGTGTACATACATTTTCCTTGCACGTGTGTGTGTGTTTGTGTGTGTGTGTGTGTGTGTTTACCTGGGGTGGACGGTGGTTTCGTGTCCAGGCTCCTCTTTGATGTCAGGGAACAGATGGCTGAACACTGTGCCAGTGTGGCCTTTGCCCTGCGAGGACACGAGGGGAAGGATACATAAGTAGGAGCCTGCAAACACGCTGAGGACAGCAGGCTACTGGACTAGACACCATCTCAACTATCACACAGGAAACACCACTCACCTCGGCCATGTCCACACATGTGAGAGTTTAAATGTGTACATAATTATGTTAATGTGTCAAAATGTCTTTGTTTGTTTTGTGTAAGTTGTGAAGTGAGGGATGGGAAACTTGAGACAGAACCCAGTAAACAGCAAAACGATGCTAAAATGGTGTCAGTAAAAAAAGCTAACGTCTGGCTATATAGCACGTTGAAATCAACAGCAATATCTGAGCATTTTTTGTCCTCCATTTTTGCATGTTGTTGCTATGGTTTTTTGAGCAAAGATCACATGATAAGCCAGGGCCGATCACAGGACAATAAACAACAGTGCTATTTTGGTGAACGGAGAGCCACTGTTTCAGTATTAGTGTGGACAAGGTCTTAGAATTAGAAATAGGAAAGAGCTACTTCCTCTCGTTAAGCGCACCACTTCATTACATTTCTTTTCATGCTATAAGCTCTTTGGTGTAAAAGGGACAATGCTTGAAAGACAGACAGACACAGACACAGGCACACGCACGCACACAAAGAAAAAACTGCTGCTGCACCCATTCTCCAACTGTCAACAAACACAGAAACACACCGACAGACACACATACCGACAGACACACACACACTGCTCATCTCAGCAGTGGGAGCCTGGAGCAGTGTAAACAGGAGTGGCAAAACAAACACCCCGCTGCAGCTCCAACCATAACATTTGCATACAGCAAAAGCCATCCATCCAGCACTAGGCTGGCAGGCCTGACAGGTAGAGCAGAAAGGGTGTGTGTGTGTGTGTGTGTGTGTGTGATGGTAGCCGCCTGGCTGTACTGTATGAATGGATGGCTGTTCTGAGGGTGGAGAAGACAAACTATGGCACTGAAGGGGTTTTAACAAGATAGCAGTGGATGCGTGTAAGTGCGTGTGTATGAGTAAGTATATGTGTTACACTGTGTTAGCGTAACTTTGTGTGTGGGTGTGTGTATGTGTGTGTATGCGTGCATGTTACAGCATGTGTGTAGGCAAGAGTGTGTGTGTGGGTTGTCACGGTGACGGTTCTTTGATGAGAAGATGCTGGGGGATGGGTAGTACAGGGAGTGCAAGTAGGGAGTGAATAACATCCACACACTACACACATTAAAAACATGTGTGTGTGTGTGTGTGTGTGTGTGTGTGTGTGTGTGTGTGTGTGTGTGTGTGTGTGTGTGTGTGTGTGTGTGTGTATTGGGCATTACCTTTTTAGTGAGCTCGTTTTCCGAAAGCTTGCCATTGGAGGAGCAGTGGTGGTGGTTAGAGGTGGCCTTCACCATATGGCTATCTTCATCCACAGCCTTCAGAGAAGGAGAGAGGAAGGGAGGGAGGGAGAGAGAGGGGGGGAGATGGTGAAAAATTGAATGGTCTTCCAGTGATAAACACACTGCCAATGAAACGCACTTGTGGCAATGTTCAGCATTCTCAGTATTCACATCTTATCTACCAAGTTAAAAGCTTTTCACCGTGAACCCCCTTTGCTCCCATATACACAGACCTAGAACACCTCTGACACACACACACACACACACACTCACATCAGAGAGAACATTGCATATGATTAACTGCACTGCGCTGTTGCCAGGCTGAGGTATGTGCATAAACTCTCAGCTCTCATTCTCCTCGCCATGGTCACATGTTACATACAACCCCCCACCCGCTTCTCCCCCATCTCCACACACACACACACACATCGTCCTTGCCAGTCGCCACAGCGTTGCTAGCAAATCTCCCCAGTGCCCTCGGAACCCCTGGAACAGGCAGGGGTGCACTGATCTGGAATCATTAAACAGTATAAGAGAGGGGGTGCTCTCTGGCCTCTGATCCTGGAACAGCTATAGAGAAGAGAGTGTGTGTGTGTGTGTGTGTGTGTGTGTGTTGGGAGGGTGATGGGGAGGAAATGCGCCTTCATGTTAACCCAATATCCCCAATGCCTACAAAACCAACAGAAGGAGAGAACGTCTCCATTGTGTAATCTAAAGCATTACGTACACATGCGAGCACAGGAGGAACACACACACAAAGCCTGTGTGCGTACTTTCTCTTGCTAGTTCTACAGCATTACACAATGCATCTCCACTGTTCCTTCCTCTATCTCAGTCATTTCTCTCTCATCCACCAGCAGCATTTAAACTGCTTCACTTTTCCAAAAACAAACAAACACACACACACCTCAGCTACGGCATGTGTGTGTGTGTTTGCGCTGAGAAACCATAATACTTATCCTCAAGGCCATCAACATGGAGCAGTGGTCCCTAGCAGACACACACACACAGAACCTGAGCACACCCACATACATCTGCATGCATTGACACAAGCTCTGTGTGGGTGGAGGATGGGCTCTAAACAAACCCACATACTAATAAATCAGAGCAACTAGTAAGCACATAGACTAGTAATGAGAGGAGAAAAGTAATTAGTGCCTGTTATTGTCTACATCACTGAGGCTCTGTCTGCTTTAGTAATTCACAGTCTATCTGTCTGACTGTCTCTATTTTTCTCTCACACAATTATCCTTTTTCTCTCTCTCTCTCCCTCTCTCTCATAGCACCTTGTAATCTTATTTTAATGAAACTCTTCTCGTGCCCCCATCCTGGTCTCACACACACACACACAGTTAGGTATATGTCTGTGTCTGTGTAAAGAAGGTCTCCTTGCACAGTAGCATTACTATAGTCAATGCATTTTCTTTCTGGACCACTCTATATAACACACGCATGTATACACACCCAAAGAGTGGGGTCTACCCACTGCCCTACAGAGGCGAGCTTTTCTGACAATGTGGATTAGCATTCCTGCGGCTCACTCAGCTGAACTCTCCCCCTGCTGTTCTTAATCCATCAGCAGTCTGCTATGGCTTGGCGGCTCTCTCTTTCTCATTCACACACACACACACACACTCAAACAGCACGAAGGCACGCATGCGCACGCACACACACACACACACACACACACACACACACACACACACACACACACACACAAACAGCACATGAAGACACTCGCACACATGCACACACACACACACACAATTACTCCCACTCTTGGGTGACTCCTACCCTACACAACTCTAATCAGCGCCAAGTGGCACTGCGCATTCTCTCACTCACCCGGTTAACGTTAACTCGGAAAGCACTGCAGTGTCACCATTAACCACAGACACAAACACACATCCACACACACTCACACCAGTGGACTTGTGCATACACACGCCCACACGCACACCTTGTTGGACAGGGTCACAGTCACACTGGCCTGAAAAACTATCCTGGTGTTCCAGTGCCACCATCACTGTTCTTTGGTTTCTTTTTAAGCCATGACGATGAGCCTTGATCAGCAACTACTATTGGACACTCTCAGGAAACAGGTAAAATGTCAGATTACCTGGTGAATACTTTAAAAATTAGAAAATTAGAATGTGAGCAGACACATGCGAGGACAAATGGAAGGGTGTGTGTGTGTGTGTGTGTGTGTGTGTGTGTGTGTTACTAATGTGCTGACTGGAAAAGGCTTGACCACCCCATGTCACACCCAGTAAGTTCATACGGGCACTCAAGGTTGTCCATCCTGTGGTGTCCATCCTGTTAACCCTGGTCAAATCAGCAAGAATGTGCGCACACACACACACACACACACACACACACACACAGCCTGTGTTTTCAGCTGCCAACACAGCACGGGGAAATACAACCCAGTCAGCTTGAGGACAAACTCTATCTAGGCCATGGTAGAGTGTGCTCAATACAAGTGCACACGTGCGCACACACAGACAGACCCACACATACACAGCGGTGACCTTTTTCAATGCATGTGTTTAGATGTGAATGTGTGGGAGTGTGTACAATATAGTGAAAGTGTGAATAACAACAGCACAGAAAAAGTATCGGAACTCCCCCTATTACCGTCGGTCCCGTATTTCCGCCGTCTTGCGTGTATGTGTCACTTAATATCCATTACAACAGTGTTGTAAGGCTGCGTGTACACATCCGCTTGGAGCTCCAGTGGAATTTTAATTTTATGACGAGAATTCTTGGTCTAACCGTTCATGTGCCGTTGAAACGGCATAAATAGGTGACCCATCAGGCCAGCACTATAACTCCGAGCGTGGTGAACAAAATCGGATATTTCAGGCAGTAAATGCTCCCGTCCATCTGTCCAGCTCAACCACTACCTCTGACCGTGTCGAACAAAACAGTTAAAAAAAACGCTAAAAAGAAAGAAAAGAAAAGAAAGGGAAGACTACAAACAGGCTGCAGGTTCCATGCAGGCGGGCGGGCGTTCATGTTGGGCAGGGGGAGAGAAGTGGCACACAAAGCCCCTCAGTGTTCCCTCTGCCAGGAGCCTGGCACGGACCAGGGCCCAGCACAGGAACCAAGCCCCTCTAGGGGGGCACATGGTGCTGAAGGGCAACCCTTAGTGCATAGGGAGACAGGGGGAGGGAGAGAGGGAGAAGAAGGGGGAGAGAGAGAGAGAGAGAGAGAGAGAGAGAGATAAATGGGTGGAAAGAGAAAAAAGTATAGAAGTAATAGAGGGAGGGTGGCAGAGTGCCACAAAGGAGAAAGGAGAGTTTTTGAAAAATGGCAGACAGGGAGACAGACAGTCAATCAGTCAGAGGGGGAGGAGGAATGAGGTTGCTCCGTTTCTTCCCCACATCCTGTGGCGCTCCAGGCCTTCTAAGGCGTATCAGACTGGCGGGCGGATAGTGGGCGGGCAGGTTTTTTTTTGGCCTGGCCCGTTCCCAGCGCTGGGCATATGGACGGGAGTCACCCCTTGTGCCAGGCAGGAGGGTGGTCCGCCCAATAGAACAGAGGCCTTTGTGTGGCACTGCTAATTCACACGGGTGTATCAACCAGCCAGCACAAACTGCCCACCACCAAGCCCCAACAGGCCCGACAGGGGCCCACGCACACGGCACAGAAACACACAATGCAGCTCACCATGACAAGCAGCAAAGAATTACACTCAGACTCAGGCCGAACCTTCAGTCTAACAGGAAATAAAGCAAACAAACAAAAATGTCTTATACTCTACAACACACACACAGACAAACACACAGACAAACACACAAACACACACAGCTGCCAGACACACACAGATGCCAATCAGCAGAGGCACATAGCAGTACTCAGACAGGTTCACTCTTGACCACAGTTGGCTGTGAGCCCAAGGCAATTTTTTTGGCCAGTGAGGGTTGACTGGAGAGAAAGAGAGGTAGGGAGGGAGGGGGAGAGAGGTTGGGAGAGAGACAGAGAGAGAGAGCGAGAGAGAGAGAGAGAAGGGGGGGAGATGGGGAGAGAGGGAGGGGGGGGGGGAACGAGTTAGAGGGAGGGAGGTAGAGGGCAGAGACACATGGGTATTCCGTCTAGACGGCTGTGATGGGCAGTGGCGGCAGCAGCAGCACCCACCCGCACACAGACTGTTCTGTCTGAGCCTGCTCTGAGCCAGACTACACGTCTGGCACTTGTTTTTCTGGCTCTCTCTCCCCCCACCCCCTTCTCTTTCTCCCTCTCCCTCTCTTTCCGTGAGCGTCTAATCACACTTAGCGTTCAGATAAGGTTCGTCAGACAGACTCGTCACTGTCAACTGACTCAGTGCAGCCATTTCAGGTTCCAGCCTCACAATTGGGAACAGATCACAGATAACACAATGGCCAAGGACCACAGAGGAATGACAGCATGAGAGAGATGAAGAGAGAGAGAGAGAGAGAGAGAGAGAGAGAGAGAGAGAGAGAGAGAGAGAGAGAGAGAGAGAGAGAGAGAGAGAGACAGACAGACAGACAGACAGACAGACAGACAGACAGACAGACAGACAGACAGACAGACAGAGACAGACATAGGCTGAGGTGGTGTAGTCTGGGAAATCTTTTTCTTGTTCCCTCCTCCAGTTAGTGTCAGGTTTTGGACAGGCCAACAGAGTGCAGTCTGTTCGCAGTGCTGAATATGGCCAGCTCTAAAATACTCTCATGAATGGAGAGCTGTGTGCAGTGGACCTAAAGCGCTTCACACTAACCCAATGAGGAATGTGTGTGTACACATGCAAGCGCACACACACACGCACACGCACACACACACTTATTGAAAGAAAAAAACCTTCACACAAAAACACACATACCAGGAAAAGCTAAATACGGCATGAAAATATTTAAAGCCAAATTCAATCACATATATAGAGAAACAAACAAATACAGAAAGCGGACTCAAAATATACTTCATAAAATAATAATAATTTAAAAAAAACATCACAACACAAACACAAACTTTCAGAAATGCACAAATAAACAGCCGCAAACACAGACACAGGGAGGAAGCATAGGAATGTAGGGAGGCATTGCTCCTGTGCTTTGATTGGTCTGCGATCCCTAAAGCAGTAATTACCCAGCTGTCAGCGCTCACCTCCCTGAATTACACATACGGCACTGGCATGAGGGGGTGGACAAACACAAGCACTTTACTGTAAAGAAGACCACTGTTACCACACACACACACGTTGAGACATTGATGGTGTGTAGTTCACACATGTACAATCAGACAGACACACACACACACACACACGATGGCAAAGCAGAGGAGCACAACCTTCTCGTCTCCCTTGGACACACACACACACGATGGCAAAGCAGAGGAGCACAACCTTCTCGTCTCCCTTGGACACACACCATCCCCCCAGTGTTAGTCAGAGCAGCACTAGAGGCACACACATCTGCAGCGGACATGGCAGCTGTGCACAGGAGAGGGAGTATGTGTGTGTGTGTGAGGTTCAGTGTCAGAGACATGTTTCCCTGTTGGCCAGTCTGTATGTCTGGCTGTGTCAGCATGCATGTGTGTGTGAGTGTCCATGTGGCTTGTGAGTGAGTGTCTGAGTATGTCTGTGACTTGAGTGTCTGTCAGAGTATGCGTAGTTTGTGCGTGTGTGTATACAAGTGTGAGTGTGTATGTGTGTATATTGTGTGTGTAATGTGTGTGTGTGTGTGTGTATATACTGTGTGTATATGAGTGTGTGTATGTACTGTGTGTATATGAGTGTGTGTATGTACTGTGTATATATGAGTGTGTGTTGAATGAAAGCAGGCCTCCATCTGTGCTTGTCTGCAGTAAGTGGCGATGAGAGCCGAGGGCCTGACTGTATGCTGTAAGTGGGCCATTGTGGGGCCAGGGGGATCTCTCTCTCTCTCTCTCTCTCTCTCTCTCTGAGAGCACAATCGGTGGTGAGTGGATTGCACTCCATCTGTCTGGGCGGCACGTCCGTCAGCGTGCCCTCTGACTCACAGCCCCCTCTTCGCCCACTCAGCCTCCCTAACGCCATCGCCACGGACGTCACAGTCACCACATTAATTAATGCGATTCTCACGCAACAGCCAATCAAAACAAGTTGAGCTGTCCTCCGCTCCCGATGAGGCCTGAGACAACGGGGAAGACGGGTAACGAGCAACGAAGAAGAGATGAAACAGGAGGAATGAAAGGGAAAGAGATGGTGAGATGGAGAGACAGAAGGATGAAAGAGGAAAGCAGGTGTTGGAGGCTTAGAGGTGCGTGCTGAGGAGCAGAGGATTCTGGGATGCCAAGGGCTGCATCAGCAGCAGCCGCCACCACCAACCTCCCTGAAGATCATCACAGCAAGACACGTCGAGCATGCCCGCCCACCCACCGCTCACGGCATGCGGCCTGACGGTCACAGACATCACACACACACACACACACACAGAGGGAGGGAGAGATAAAGAAAGGGAGATAGAGAAGAGCAGAGGAAGAAGGACACAAGACTCATGCATTTTGCATGAACCTGCTTGTTAGGGGGCCAGAGATTAGTTATGCATGGGGGGTGGGTTCTCTCTATGTGCAAGAGAGAGTGAGGAAGGGGTGGGTAGAGAAAGAGAAGAGAGAGTGAGAGAAAAAAGCGAGAGAGAGAGAGAGAGAGAGAGAGAGAGAGAGAGAGAGAGAGAGAGAGAGAGAGAGAGGAATGGAAAGTAGGGCTGGGCGATATATCGGTATAACGACTACAACCGATATATTTTTTAAAACGATACATTTTATCAAAGCCACTTGCTCTTCTGTGTTCAGACCATTCAGATAGCCGCAGCTCTGCTCAACTGCGCCCCTTGCGTGTGCACGTTCTCCCTCGCAGCACAACAAACTTTTAAACATGACAGACACCGAGTCAGATTTTGTTTATCAGAGGTTGGTGCTGATCCCTATTCCGTCGGCACATCAACGGCTAGACCGAGAATTCTCGTTGTGAAATCAAAATTCCACTGGAGCTCCAAGCGGTTTTGTACACGCAGATTTAAGTTACAACACTGTTTACAGCTCTTCGACTCACGGTAAAATGTCATTTTTGGTACATAGCCTAGCTAATTTAAATACACTGATGAATGCTTGCGTTTAGCGAGATACAGTAGCAGATCCTTTAGGGAGACAACCTACACACTGATTTTATTAAGAGGATATGGACGTGACTCACAAGCAGTTAGGGGCATCATTTTTTATGATTCCTGAAACCCCATTCAATCGTGCATAGGGATTTTTCTTACGAACCGGAACATGCAAAAATGAACGCATACAAAACGACGGTAACGTCTATCACACTCTTGATGAGTGACTCAGTTACGTTGTTTAAGTAGCCTAATTGTGTAAAACTATTTTTGTTGTTGATAGCAACATGTCTAGGCCATCATAGGGCCTAGATGACAAGCAAATGTAGCCTATCAAACCCTTACGGGTAAAAAAAAACTGCATTGTGTGACACAACTGCAGATTTTTTCAATATTTTTGTGCCCAAAATATTGCATTGTGCAGTACAATGTAGGCCTGCGTTGTCAGTCAGGGTCAACTTTTGGTCTTTTGTTATTTGCACAGCTTTATCAGAGCAACTGTAGCCTATGCCTATTGTAGGCCTATGTTATTGTTTACACTTTTTTGCACAGCTCTGTTAGAGCAGTCTGAAATTAATATAATTAAAACTGGCTGTGTTGTCATAATTGTGGTGTTGAGTGAATATATGAAGCACTTCGCTCTTTCTGTTTGAAATATCAATATTGTATCGATATTGTATATCGCCAATCAGCCCCAAAATATCGGGATATCAGTTTTGGTCCATATCGCCCAGCCCTAATGGAAAGTGAGAGGGAGCGAGACTTGCCAGGAGGCTAGGTTGCCTGGCTGACGGTCCTGCTCATCTCCCGTAACAGGGACCAGACACACACACACACACCCCTGCCCCTGGTCTTGCTTCTTTACCCATATTGGAATAGGAACAAAACCAATGTAGAGGGGGAGTGAAAGTGTGTGAGAGAGAGAGAGAGAGAGAGAGAGAGAGCGCAAATTGAAAGAGGAAGCAGCAGAGGAGAGCCGAGATGATCTGACGGCACCAGGAGGGATCTGAGATCAGCAGGAGAGACCTACTTACACAGACCAAAGCAGAACCCCTCACAGAACTCCCACACACAAACATAGACACACACTTCGACACACACACACACACACACACAGACACGTGTGTGTAACAAACCAACACAATAAGGGGTGGGTTTGTTTGACAAACATCCACTTCAGAGAAAACAACCCTGTTACACATGATAAGCCACAGTTGCTACACAAAGAGAGGGCAATAAATATACATGCCTTAACGAGGGATCAAACCCAGTGCCTGTCTGTCTGCCGGGCATGATAAGTGCACTCTACCAGCTCCAAAGAGAACGCACCACAGCAGAGAGCAGGTCTAAGATGGACTGAATTTATCTAGGCTAGCGCCCAGCCTACAATACGGAGAGCCAAGCCACTGGTGGAGGTCATCTCAAATGGACAGACGAGCCCTGTAATCTCCATAAACAGATGTGAGTATTCGTCTTCTTTTCACAGACTATTCGTTTAAATGACCTGCAGAGGAGGCAGAAGAGTACACGTTTCACTTTACAGGTATGCGGTCTCTCTGGAACTTGAGTGGTTTTACACCTAGCGCCACATAATCAAAGACAAATGGTAACAGCGTAGCAAACCATCCTACTGTGCAAACCAGGTCATTAAGACAAGTGTAGGGTGCAACTAGGTAGTGAAACTGGGCAAACCCACATCCATACATTAAGAGAAAAGAAATGCTACCAGGCATTAGCATAAAACATGCTGACCCCTGGCTGACTGGGGTGTGGGGCTGGCCTGTCTGACAGGAGTAGGAATGCGTCTGCATATGAATGCACTGCCAGTGCTGCTACGCTACACACACACACACACGCACACACACACACACACAGGCTCAGAGGGGCCTCATGTGGGATGTGTCTCCGCCCTCCCTCTCAGGCTGGGTTCATGAGCAGGGGAAAACACACACACACACACACACACAGGGGCCGCTTTTCCCGAGGCACCTCAAGGGAGGGGGGGGTTGTCCCAATAGTCCACCCCCCAACCCCCCACCCTACCTACCTTCAGCAGGGGTGAGAGAAGAAGAGAGGGGAGGGGAGGCTACTGAGCCTCTCAGCAACGCGATTAGAGGCATAGCGAGCCGAGGGGCTTAGCAGAGGTTAAACAGAGACAGGCGGGGGAGGCACGGGGAGGGTGCACTCTGCAGCCTGGAGTCTGGCACCCATGGTTCCCAGGCCAGAAGTGGAGCAGAGGAGAGGCCGTTCAGGCCGGACGAGAACCACCTGTGAGGCCACGGAGTGATTCACACACTCGCCGTGTCGCTCTCAGCCTGACTGATGAGTAGCACGGGAGTGACTCTAAAATGGAAAAACCATAAGGCACTGAGGTGCCTAGTGTCTGTCTGTATGTAAACCCAGATCCCTGGAGACTGAGTATATATATATATATATATGTGTGTGTGGGTGTGTAAGTTTGTATTTGGGGTGAGGATGGGGGGGTAGATCACACACTGCAATCTTTCTTCATGCAAAGACGCCCACTTGACCAGCAGCATTGGTGCTCCAATTCCTTGCTAACCACAAGAGCACATTACTGAAATCATATGTACCATGACTGACAACTGAACAGAGATTGGGAAAGAGAATTGGAACGAAAGGCCAAGAGGAGAGACAGCCATGCTCTCTTATCACACATCTGATAATGCCGTGTCTGGGTTAATGTTAAACCACGGGTGCTGCCTGTTGAGGAGGCCCCCATCTCCCCAGAAGACTAGAGTAGAGTGCCCTCCAGTTCTCGTGTGTGTATCGGCATTAATCACAGTGTCCTCAAGGGACAGAGAGCAGCCGCGTCTCTCCAAACGCAAACACACTCAGGGCTTTAAAGTTGACACCATCATCATCCTCCTCCTTCCTCACTCGCTTTTGCTTTCCTTCTTTCCCTCTCTCCCTTCTCTGCACATTCCGGGAGTCGCACTGGGATCTGACGGCCATTTAATATCCTCGTCGGCTATCGTTTAATTACAGCACGTCATTCCTCGTTACAACACATTCCCTGCTAATGTGCGTGCTGCCACGTTAGCGTCGTGCCTCTCCCTCTCTCCTTTACACCGTTACTAGCGGTCGCTGTAGCAATGCGTTGCCACAAACACCAGATCCCGTCTAGACGACAGGCTGGGAGGCAGGAAGCAGCACATTGAGGATTTCCCAGCGAGGGGCCAGGAGGAGGACGGTAGAGCGGAAACCTCGCTGAAGATGCGGCGAGGCTGGGGGGAGACACACTGAGGGTGCAGCAAATGTGGGGAGAGACTGAGAGCAGCTCCTTAGCAGCCAGCTAATGCGAATGCGTGAAGAGTCCTGTGCCTCTGTGGACCAGCGTGGGTTTCTATGGCTCCATTGAGTGGTGAAATACACTCAGACAGGGTGTGTTTTGGTTGTCATTTGTGTACAATGCACATACTCACACACAGTAACTCACACACAGAGACAGACAGACAGACAGACAGACAGAGAGACACGGATAGACAGGCTGAAAGGTAGGTGGTTCGGACACCTGCCTTTCGACGTGTTGTTTCCTGATAACCACGCACTAGATAGATAGATAGATAGATAGATAGATAGATACTTTATTGATCCCCAGGGGAAATTCAAATTCACTCCTGAGTGCATCTCTGGCCCGCTGTGGGACAGCAGCCAGACCTCGGGTCCTAAATCCGGCAGGCAGCCGCTGCGAGCCAGTGGGCCACAGGGACCACACACAGCAGGCCAGCGCCTTCCCAGGGCCCTCCGGGGCCCAAGCAGCACGTATTAATAGGCCAGGCAGACACTGGAGCCACTCAGGACCTCACAGTAGGCCTTTCTATGGCTATGGGGTGGTTTAAGGGCTGTTTGTGTGGAGGAAATACACATGCGGGGGTTGGGGATAGGGGTGGGGAGGGGCTGGGCATTGTTGCATAAGAATTGGCAGACGTCAGAGGATGAAGAGGTTTTCGCCTGATTGGCTGGCTTGTTCTGGACCAGAGCACCTAATTTCAGTGGAGGTTCCGGGAGGTCAAGCTTTCGCCTCGGAAACAGCCAGCGGCCATGCATAACGAGCGTCTGCGCGTGTTTTCATGTTGCCCAGCCTGCTGTCGCATGAGTGGACAATGGACACACTCCACAGACAATCCTCTCCTTCTCCCTGAGAGCACAGAGTCCGAGGTGCCGGAATTAGACACAGACAGATCTTCAATAAACACTTCCAGTCACGCCTCTCCCACCCCACCCGCGGCCTTTTCTTCAAAGATGTACGGCTCCTTCTCTCCCCTCACACCATCCGTGTCACAGCGTCTCCCACATCCATCAGAGGACCAGACCGATCAATACCTTCACACTGTCACATATCTCTCCCTCTCTCTCTGTCTCTCTCTCTCAGTCTGTCTCTCTCTCTCAGTCTGTCTCTCTCTCTCTCTGTCTGTCTGTCTGTCTGTCTCTCTCTCTCTCTCTCTCTCTGTCTGTCTCTCTCTCTCTCTCTCTGTCTGTCTCTCTCTCTCTGTAGGCCTTTTCACTCAGAGATCACGCTAAATTCGCGGGAAGAGGGGACGTCTTTTTGCCGTCTTTTTGTGTCTGAAAGCGAGGTGAAAATTTGCCGGCCTGCTGATCTCTTCACATGATGCGGCATTTTGGGGAGCCAGGAAGCAGGGTCAGCTATAGTAAATTAAATTGTGACGTGCAACAGGGGCGTGTAGAGTGATAGTCATAGCAGGCCTTATGTGCGTGGGCCTTTAGATACAGCAGGTGTGTGATTTCAAAAACCACGGCGGGAGAACCGACTGCACTTTGGTTAGCTTGCATTTGCTTTGCTGTTGCTGTTAGAATGTTAAATTCTTGCAATAGATGTCTTCAGACAATAAAACGTAATTTGGAAGGGAAACTGAAGAGAAGAGTTGCCCCTTGCGTTGGCCGTACAATGTACTGTGCGTACAATTTATTCATGAAATAATTCAATTACAACAATTAAAATAGCTTGTGTACTGTCTTAATTGAAACATGCTTCGCGCACAAATGATAGCCTAGGGCAAAGAGAATGGACATCTCAACATAAGGATACATTAGAAGATGATGATTAGTGTAAACTTTGTCACACAACGTAATAAGCAGTTCTTTAAAAACGCAACGTTCCATTCAGTCATAAACCATTCAAGCGTAGGCCAGGCCTAGTGCTCGTCATGAAAAGAAAACAGCAGCTTAATATTTTTCAGGTGTTTAACAGTAGGCCTAGGCGCACTGTTAGCAGTTATGCCGAAGGCAGTGAGATTATTAGGCACTGCATCCTGTCACTCAACATCGCAGTTCGGGTTGATAAGATTCAGTTAATGCGAGTATGGATGGGACAACCAAACAGCAGTGTAGGCAAAGCAAATCCTAATTGTTAGGTTACCATAGCTGTCTTTTCTCTAGGCCTGGGCCTATCGGAAATCGCGACATAAGCACATTGGTTTCTGTTTTCTTTTTTTTCTTGTTGGGTAGTGAAGCGATAATGCATTTAAAGCAGTACATAATGTGAGCCAGAGCCGATATGGCCAGAACTGCTGCTCTGTAAAGGTATTTCTGTCCCACCCAAATTTGCTCAACTACTTGCGAAGTAGCCTATTCATCACAGACATCACATGTATCACATGAAAGAGCTTTTTCTCAGCCTTTAAACGATGTTAGTGTTTAGTTGTTGTGGTAAACGGTTCGCGAGAAAAGTAACTTTAATTTAATCATATTTTTTGCGCCCGTCTCCCTACCCATTCATCTTGGTGGAATACTTCGCGAACTTTCCCTCAACACATGACAAACCACATATCAGAATAAACAGCAGACCTTACCGAACATAATGGTGTAAAGCATTCCCCTGCACAGTTAGCCATTCCAGAGTAATCCAGTTTTAAATTTGCAGCAATGTCTTCATGCATGTCTCCAACTTTGCGGTTCCTAATGTGTTTAAATTGTTCAATAAGTCTACATAATTTTATAACAGGCCAAATACAAAATAAATGTTACAAATATCGCCTAGATATCTGTAAGCATTACAATCAGAGGATATACATATAGGGCAGACAGACGCTCATGAGTTCATGCAATCGCTGGATTTTAGGATAGCCTATTATGGATTGCATTCCAAGCTACAGTCAACTCTAGCAGGCATTGAATGACTGGAGACTTTGTGAATTTATAGATTGACATAATGTGCTGTCTCTGCTATTGCTGCTTTTGATCAGTTAGATTTATTTGCAATCTCCTGTGGTGGGCTGGACATAGCATTGAAATGCCCGCCCAGATTCCCCTTTCCGCCTCGACCCATTCACACTGGTGGCAGAACGAAAAAACTCGGCAAAATGTCTAGGGGGCTTGGTAGTAAATTTGGCGAGACACTTTGTCCCGCCGTTCCGCCTCGGTCTATGTGAAAGGGACAGTCGTTCCGCAATTCTGGTACATAAATCGCGGCAATTTTGCCAGTGTGAAAGGGCCTTGTGTCTCTCTCTGTGTCTCTCTCTGTTTCAGACACTAACAAGCCCATCTTCCTTACATAACCACTGACTTATTTAGTGCTTCAGCCACTTAACATGCTTTTCTGAGAGTCTGAACTTCCATTGCTTAAGGGGCTTGGGAGGAAAATGTCGATACGGTCCGAGCACTAAAGGACATCTCTTGCCCAAGTGGTGAACCAACACTGGTTTCAAAATGGAGGAGAAATCAAAACACGTCTACGAAAGGCTGAGGACTGTATGAGCCAGCAGGCAGGCAGACAGGCAGTTAGACTGCGTGCAGGATGCTGTGGTTTTCCCTCCATGTTGCTCGCTGTCCTCCATTTTGAGGTTGTGTGGAGTGGGTGAAAGGGTCTGTTGGCTGAAGAGTTCCACCGTGTCAGTGGGACTCGCTGAAAAGGGAGTAAGGTCAGGGTGGAAAGTGGAGAGAGAGAGAGAGAGAGAGAGAGAGAGAGGAATGAGGAACCCATGGGTGGTGGAAGGCCCACTGAGAGACGAGGAGACAGACGAGTCTTGAAAAAAAAACAAAAAAAAAAAGCCACAGCACAAGAGAGACAGACCGATAAGAGACAGAGAAGACAGCGGAAAAAACAAACAGTGGAAATTCAGAAACTAGAGGGTGAGAATGACAGGCAGAGACCAAGAAAAGCGGTAGAGAGGAAAGCTGAACGAGGTAAGATAGAGAGGAAGTGAAAGGGGGGGAGGGCAGAGAGAGCTGGTCTGTGGTATATGAACTCACTGGTTTCCAAATAGAGAATGGGAGCATAGACACACAGCTGTCTGCACCTCACCACAGCTGCTGTCTACCTCAGACACACACAAACAGTCTCACCACACACACACACACAGAGAGAGAGAGAGAGAGAGAGAGAGAGAGAGAGAGAGAGAGAGAGAGAGAGAGAGAGAAGGACAGAGACACAGACAGGCTTACAACCTAATACAAGCTGGACACAAAGTCAAATGGACAGGACACACAAGCTGTCTTACAGGCTGACACACACACACACACACACACGCCCACGCCCACAAACACACACACACACACACACACAGGGGTAGACAGAGGTGCAGACATACAGGCAGACAGGGACACAGACAGGCAAACAAACAGATAGCGATACGGACAGGCACATGGCCAACCACACAAACACACTAACTGGCAACGGGAGAACAGGCATCCAGAGACAGTCGGCCAGCACAGAGAGAGCAGACTTCTCTGGCAGCCAACCCTGTCTGCACAGCAGGCCTCCATAGCAGACACTGTTCCACCAGACACGCGCATGCGCACACACACACAGACACACAGACACACACACACCTCTCCCTCCCTCTATGACTCTTCCCCCTATCATCTCTTCTGTCTGTACATTGGCCAGTACACAGACAGACAGACAGACACACACACGAAATGAGTAACGCCACTATCGCCCTCACTATCCTTCAAACCAGACATCAGACTTCCAGACAGCTTTTCACTCTGTTCTCTACCATTAACGTCATGCACTCTCAAGAACAGAGAGCAGACGCTGGCTCTGCGCTGTGCTGCGGATGTGCGCAGTGCTGTTATGGTTTAGACAAGTTCCTTGTGATGTCTACAGAGAGTAAACGTAACACCCCAGCGTTTCCTGGCCAGCAGGAGGGAGGATGTGGACCCGCTGGTCAGCAGCTCACCGATCTACTTGGCACACATTGACATGACCAGCGCCGACCCGATCAATCCCGCCTGACCTTGTTTGTTGTGACAAACCGTTCAATCAGATCAGGGCTCCTAGATGTCCCCTCCTACCACTGCGATGTACGTGCAGCACTACACTAACCTATTAAAAAACCCAGGGCCATTTCTTTTCTTTTTTGTCATTTTATAGCTGTTCAAATATTGTGACAACAGGATACCAAACAGTTACCACATAAAACACACAAATAGTCTCACAGGTTCAGGCTGACGGCTTTCTCTCCACTCTTTGGAGGGCCTTGGACTGTTGATGCCAGCATGCACAAACACGGACATGAGACCGGGCGGTGGGGTGGTGGGCACAGTAAGGGGAGAGTAAATGGGGTTAAATCAACATGGAGCAGAAGGCATCAGTCAAAGAGCATGTGCTTCAATAACATTCACTCAGCTTTGGAAAGTCTGAGTCAGTCTCACTTCAGAGAACTACTTCTCACACACACACACACACACACAATGGAGGATGTCTGGGGTGAGTGCCACCATCAGGGAGCATGTCTGCCTTAACCACTTCCCACACAAAGACACACCACACACATACACACACTCTCCCGATCACACACACTTACACACACTGTATTTTCTTTAGAGAAGTATGTTTGAGATACATCCAGTGTCTACTAGTACTAACGGTACTGTGACCTTTCACACACTCACTCATTCCCGTCTGGTTTCCCAGTCGTATAGGGGACACATAGCAACGCTTACACACCTGTTTCCTCAACACTGGAGGGTGCTTGTGTGTTTGTGTGTTTGTGTGTGTGTGTGTGTCTGTGTGGAGGGGGTGGTTGATTGTCCTTCCAAGACCAGAGCCTGGAAAGCCAAACTGTTTAGCCATACGCTTACATGTAAGCAAGGTACTCACAGCCAGAGAGAGAGAGAGAAAGACAGAAAAAGAGATAGATCAGAGCATTGAGCATTAATCAGAGAAAGGGGAATAGACAGTACAGGATGTACCTGTAATGAAAACACACTAGAACAATTTCACAACCCAATGACAATTTACTCAACCCGAAAGCACTCGCTGAGGGGGAAAAAACACTGGAGGCTCTTGAGCTGTAATTAAATTTTTTTTTTTAAAAAACACATACACACAGAAGACAAAAACAAACTCTAGAAAAACAAAGTTCTGAAATCCCCTGAGAGCAGAGCGATACAGAGGGTACAAGAGAAGTACGGCACACACACACACACACACACACACACACACACACACGTGTCACTGCTTCAGCAACTAATAGCTAGACAGAAGGTACCACTGACTAACAGCGCAGCTTGGCGCACCTAACACCCGCCACCCTAATACTGTGTGTGTGTGTGTGTGTTTGTGTGTGTGTGTTTGTGTGTGTGTGTGTGTGTGTGTGTGTGTGTGTGTGTGTGAGAGAGAGAGAGAGAGTGTGTGTTTGTGTGTTACTGTAGTGGCTCACAATTACGTCAAGAATGCATCTGTGTATGTCTGTGGTTGTAGGAGTGTAGACTACATCATATGGCACAGGTATACAGCATACATCTGTGTCAGACGAAGCGTCTCTATGAATGTGTCAAGTGACTGTGTGTGTGTGTGTGTGTGTGTGTGTGTGTGTGTCTGTGTTCAGGATGAGGTCATCCTGTATAGCAGACATGGCTTTATGACTGATTGGCTCAAGGTCTGTGTCAGCGTCCTCTCAGACAGTTACAGTGTGCGCAGCAGAGACAGGGGGGGGGGTTATGTAGTTTAGGCGCTAGACAAGACACCAGACGGTATTTCCGGCACACTTGCACAAGCACGCTGGGTGTGACTGGGGCTGCTACCTCATACTCACTCAGACAAATAGAACAGGGTGTCAGGGTGTGTGTGTGTGTGTGTGTGTGTGTGTGTGTGTGTGTGTGTGTGTGTGTGTGTGTATAGTCACAGGCTTGATCTGATAACTACCACAGTGGAACAGACAGAAGAGAAGGCTGGCTAGGTGGAAGCAGCTGGGTGTTGGGGGTTGGGTGTTTGTGTGTGTGTGTGTGTGTGTGTGTGGGGGGGGGGGTGTTGCCTCTCTATTGTCCACCTCTCAGAGCAGTGGGCCGGTCATGAGCCGCAGCCAACACAAGGCTGAAAAGCCCTGGCCTGGTCAAAAGGTCATGAGACATGGCCACTCAATGGCACTGAAACAATCCAGACCATTTTCTACTGTAGCCCACAGCTTCAATAGGCTTTGCAATGAGGGTGACTTTGTGCCCTTTTTTCCATCGGCAAAAAAAAAGAAAAAGAAAAGAAAAGAGAGGAAAAAAAACACACAAACTATGGAACAATCCACCGGGTTCTAACCTTTAATATTCATAGAGTTGCCAAAGGATGCAGTTGGTGATGCAATGTGGGCATTTCCCTAGCAGATCCTGCCCGTAAGCTCTACCTTGCAGCAGTGGGTGGGGAGGACCGGGGGGAGGGGCGGTGGTGAATAATGACACAAAAAGCTAAGGCTGAGAGGTAGACTCTGAAACCACAACTGAGTAATACAAACCCTCCAATTGGACATCCCGCACCACAATCACCCAGAAAAACAGAGTGCTAATTACCACACCCTGCCCTAGTCTTTTGTTAAGGTGGGTTGTTGTTTTCGGTGACCTGAGGCTGACCGAGGGGCCAAATGATGTACTTTCCCCTTTGGCTCTGGCCAGCTGGCCTCCCCCAGCACGGCTGGCACAAGAGAGCAAATGTCACCTGCCCCTCTCTATCTCTCACACACACACACACACACACACACACACACACGATGTGGGTCAGTCGAAGTTTAGGAAAACAACCATGAGACAGAGAGGACACAGCAGGCCTGGAGGTATCAGCTGCAGCCATCTCCGGCCCCAGCAGACAGCATCAGAGACACTGCCGGCCAGCCAAAGCAGACCGGAAATACGACCCTCGGCCACAACCTCTCCTGCTCCCCTCAACACCCACTGCAGGGCGAAGTGCATGAAGGAAACCAACCCACTACACAGGAGAGAGGGAAGTAGGGAAAAAACACCAGAAAAATGAACTGAAATCAAAACAAAGGAAGCAGACAGAAGTCTCTGCTCTGCACCCCCCCCCCCCTTGCAGGCACTAGGAGGGCAGGAAAGACATAATAGGATATGATTTTACAGGAAAAAAAGAGGGGGAAAAACTGAGACAGAGGGCCACTTACTTTTTCTAGCAGGAGTTTGGGCTGGTAGTGGAACTTCTCCTTCATCTGCTCCAGTAGCTGTTTGAGGCGTGGCTCCTCGGCAGAGCCCAGATACTTGCGGGCGAGCAGCAGGTAGCAGGGCCACTTCGCCGAGTCGAAGCCCCAGTGGCACGTGCGCTTGTCCGACGACTTGTGCGAGTGCATGACGAAGTTCTGCGGCGAGAAGAGCAGCTGGCACTCCATGCACTGGATGCAGGGCGCATCGGGTGTCACGTAGAACTGTGGCACGAACAGGCCCTGGCACTTGCCCAGGCACTGGTGCTCCACCTGGAAGTTGTCCCTGCTCTCCTTCAGCAGGCCCTGGGCAGACAGCTTGGCGGCCAGCTCCGGGGGCAGGGCGGTGCCAGGGCGCAGCAGAGCGTTGCAGAGGCGCTGGGCGTCGGTGAGCGTGATGAGGCCGCAGGAGGGCGCGTTGAAAGGCAGGATGCCCAGCACCTTGAGGATGTGCAGCTGCTCACCGTCGCAGCGCGAGCAGTAGACGTAGAGCTCGTCGCACACGGCGTTAATCTGCTGCAGCGAGAAGTCGCGCAGCACCGAGTTGAGTACCTGCGGCAGGCACAGGCGCTTCTCCCCGCCCACCGCGAAGCAGGAGATGGACTCGCCCTCCAGAAGCGAGTGGGTGAGCTCCGTGGAGCTGTCGCAGGGCACCAGGAGCGGTCCACCCCCCAGGGCTGGCGGGGAGGGCATGGAATTGAGCTGGGCCGCGCTTGAGGTTGTGTCCTGGGCTGTCTTGGCGGAGAAGGCCGCAGGCCCCCCCAGTGAGCTCTGGCTGCTGAGGGTGAACTGGGCCAGAGTGTGCTTCAGGCCGGGGCTGAGATCTAGAGCCTTGGCCACACTGCCGTGGAGGTCCCGGCCCTCGGGGTCCAGCTCGGCCCCCAGGAGCTCCGCGTCCACGTGCTCGTGCTTCACCTTGGGGCCACAGGGCAGGCTCTCCTGGCTGCGCCGCTTCAGGTTCATCTCGGCCATCACACGCTTCTTGATGGGCGCGTAGTCCAGCTGCTCGCGGTACAGACGCTTCATGTTGCCCTTGAAGGAGGTCAGGTCTTTAAAGGGGGTCTTCAAACTTGTTTGAGTGCTGGCCATGGTCAAACACAGGTTCATTCAGTTGTTTGAACTTAAGTTGTTCTTTTTAAGCTGGTTTAAACTTGGTGTCTTGTACTCTAATCCACTCTGTCAAAAAATATGAATCCTCTTGCATCCACATTTATACATGGTGATGAAATAATTCAGTAGGTTTTCTCAATGTCCTGAAAGAGAGAGGGATAAGAGATGTGAATAGGCTTCCAAATAATTCACACACAAAAATAAGGTGAAAATTGGGCTTTGGAACAAAAAAAGTCAGTGTGGGGGTGGTTGGGTTCATACATTACTTGACAGAGGAAACAATGAGCCAAATGGCCATTACCCTACATAATTTCACAAATAGACCTAAACCAGAGAGGAATAAGCAACTTGACTTATCAGCAGCGGATAGTCAGGTGAACGACTTATTCTGCAACCAGCAGCTCCCATTTCCCCACTTAAACCCCGACTAAAACGTGTTCACACTAGTCTGATAATACAATTAGCTGTTTTCCCAAACAGGTCGGAGCGAGCACCGCTGTGGATTGTCAGCGGGTGAGCTCCCTGTTCGAGCACGGTGACTGCCCGCTGACCCCATCACCCAAGTGAAAAGAGTTGATAGACTATCAACACTCTTTCAACGCATCCTTTAAAAGCACAGCAAGATAAAAACGGCCGAACAAAAGGACCAATGGATGTGCATGTGCAGGGACTACTGTGAACAACACATACGATTGTAATTTCTTTGATGACTTGTCACACCATAAAATAACGATTTAAAAATAACGATTTAACCACAGATATTAAGCTTACGGGTTGTTACTATTGTAAGCTATAAATGTATTTATCATGAGAACACAACCAGTGCCCTTACAGATTGCAAGTTATGTGTTGCAATAACATTTCAGGTCGAAAAACAAACACATTTCAACATACTCAATTCGGGATGAAACAGGGGTAACAAGCAAGTGATTGTCCAAAACAAATTCTGGTGAAATCTGCGCTAGCTTGCACGACGTTGTCTGTCCACTGAAGAACCAACGCTTAGCAACAACAGTCTGTATTTCAACACGAGAATTTTAGCTGATATAAACAGAAATGCTAGACACAACCAGGTATGTAGTGGCCTACATACAGGTGATGACTAATTTAAAACTGCAACATTGCGTGCAATATAACCATAATTTAAACATATTTTATCGCAGCCTATCGGAGCTGCCACCCGCTGCTGCTGATGCCTTCAATGGTTCAGACCACTGCGTTTTCATTTCACGCGCGTAAGAATGATTTGGGTGTTATGTATTAGCTAAATGTGGCAAATTATTATAACCATTCTACATGTTAAAACACCCCCGAAAAGAACCACAGTATTACCATGGTCCATGGCGTACGGTCACCCCCTCGCTCATACAAGCAAGGACACAACACAGCTCTCTCCTCTCCTTCACCTCCTTTCCTCCCCGCTCGACACGCAGCGCACATACACAGGCTACCCCGTCACTGTTTCACCCCTAGCAATGGTATGCAAACAGCCGTGATGGTGACATTCACGAGCCCGAAACAAGCGCAATCAGTCACTGATCAGAAGACCACTCTAATTTAAAAAAAGTAGTGAGAGAAAAATAACTGACCCACCAAGCTATTTTATTGCTGAAAAGCAGAATGTGTCATTTGGTAGACTAGCACACATACCTTCGAAATTACACTCAGCACACAACCAGTCTAGCCTATTAGAAATTGCTTTCCGACAGGGCTTTCACACTAATCGTGTTGCAGCATTATGGGAATCGGGCAACCAAGTACGTTAAGTGTTTCGACAGAATATTTTCCCCACTAATATGGCCAGTTTCTGTGTATATGTAATCCCTGTGAGTCGGTGGAGTATAATTTGGCACCGTTTGACATTTTGACATAACGCTAACGTTACAACCATTTGGCGAAGCGGCAGTGGTGTTACCACGGGACTCTCAGCGACATCACACAACCCCTGCAATGAACAACCCACATTTCCCAAATGAACTTGAGTGACCATGATTTCACACGGACACCATTCACAAACGTTATTTTGTTTACCCTTTAACCCATGAACAGTTGTCTTGAACCATTTTAAAAGGCTACGACAGTCTAACGAGCAGCCGAAGCCACTTGATAATTCCTCTCTTGCCAAGCAAGCGGGGCTGATGAGTACTTGCTAACTAGCGCGCTACGTATTCTAGTTCAGTGTGAATAAACCTTGTTAGCTAGCTTGGCTTGCTAGCGTAAAAACCCTCTCAAGCGTAGCTAGCTAGCTAATCTTATCTATGATCTGGTGTAACTAAACAATTCTAGACAAGGCAACAAAGGCGGAAATACGGCAATTTCAGAAATACTGGACGCAACCAGAGTTACCGGCACAATTAAATAGGAATAGTAAGGGACTTGCCTCGAAAAAATGCTCACGTTCCCCGAGCTGAAGTCGTGTGTGTCTCCTCTCAGCCTGACTGACCGTCAACAAGACGCAGTCAGAAACACCACTACAGACAGTCACAACGTCACAGCTCAAGCCGAAAGGATACGTCACTAAACCCGGATTGGGCATGCCTCGGAAACGGAGCGGGGGTGTCTGGCTCATAGTCTGTCTCGAGGTCATTAGGCTCTGTAAACCTGCACAAGGGAACGACGACAAAACAGTGCAATGTTATCAGTCATAGGCTATGTCTGATTTTGATTTATGTGCGCAAAACGTTTGATCAATGGGCTAAATAAATACAAGACTTAATCTCAACGACAGGAAGACTACATAGGCATGCTATAGGCCTAGCCTACTCTGGTTTATATTTCTGCAAGAGAATTCACAATTTTACCACAATTTAGGCTACCAAGTATTTTTGACAAACTGCCTGATCTTAAAGATTTATATGAATGTGTTGTTTGGTTGTCATGAATAATGATATAAGGTAGCCCTAGCCTAAAATGAAAAGGATTGAATTGAAAAAGAACCGTCCAATGGACAACTGTACTTTAATAGGCTAATAAAACAGGAGCTATTTTTACATTTGGTAGTCTGTAGCCTAGCAATTAAGTCAGGCCTCTTCCTCCACGCACTGGTGCAAGACATCACATAAAATGGCTAGTGTAGGCCTACTGTTTACCCCAATAATACTTGAAAAAGCCAAAGTTCAACACATGAAAATAGATGTGAGCAATGAATGCATCACTAAATTGATTTTCTCACCTCCCAAATATAAAAATCCCTTTTTGTGTTAGGAGGGGTAATTTAACCCCATACCTAATGTTAATTGAAAGCTTGCCCTCTGAGTTACAGACTGCCTAATGGTCAAGACTGAATATAGTATGGGGGACTGAACAGAAGCATCAATGGGAGGAGCTTTTAGTCTGGGGCCGACTCTTACAGATGAGGCAGTAAACGCACCCCTGACGCTTGAGGTTTGCAAGGAAATGAGGTTTCCAAGGAGATGTTTCACCAGGCAAGACAAATGTACATTTATTGAAGTGTAAATGTGGCATCAACATAGCCCTGTAACTTGGGGACAAACAAAAATCTAAAATAAAAAAGAAACAAAACAAAAAAAACATGTGCAGCATTATGAAGTCCAATTCATTTTCATTTCAAAGTAGCCTATCTACGTTTCAACCAGAAACCCTCTAGGAATAGATTTAAATGGTCTATAGTGCAATATCAGGCCTTAAGCAGGCATTAGCAACCTTAGAGTTAGTGTGGCATCAAAATGAGTTTGAAACCATTACTTCAAGGTGAAAGAACTACACTCTGTTGCTTTAAGCAAAAAAAACAAAACAAAACAAAACATTTATTCTGTGAACTGATGCGTTGGTACAGACTGAACATAATGTCAAAAGGTTTCAAAATGAGTGAATAAGACTTCTATTTCTATTTGTATAAGGCTTTTATTTCTATTTTTACCATCTCTAACATGTTGTAACATCTCATTTGCTTAAAAAAATCCTTCAGGACAAATAACGTAACTTACTTACTACTAAAATCTGGACATGAACAATAGGGTTAATTTGCAGCACATATCTTTTCAAGTCACCTGCCTTTTTATACCTCATTTATAATACAGGGTGATTCTTGGCTCTTGTGAGGGCAAATTGTCTCTGCAGTGGATTGGAACCAGGAAGGCTCTCTGTCCTCTGAGATCAGTGACAATTCAGCAATGTCACACATCCAACATGGGGGAGAGCCTGCCTCATGCAGAGCCACTTCTAGCACTAATTCTCAGTGGACAGCCAGAATACAGTCCTCTGTCAAAGTCACCCAAGGTGAGCGTGTGTAGTGGGCCCAGGGTCTATTTCACGGTAGATGGTGGATGGGGGTCCTTAACAAGCCAAGAGAGCGCTCCACCATCTGGTAACCATAGAGTTAGGCTGTAAAGGCAGGCAGGGAATTTAATTACAAGCTGCAGCATTGTGTTACAAGGCTTTTCCCTCTCTCATCTTCCTGCAGTTTTTGGCCCCACTGCTGGTGGGATTGTCAGACTATGTTGATACAAGTCATTAATAATGAGGTGGTACATTTTTAGTTCTTTGTCTTTTTCCTCTATGAATGAAAACAGACTTGAAGTAGATTTCTCAAGCCTATAGGCACACCGTTCCTAGTGTGTTTCAACAAGACCGGCTTGCTGGGAGCTTCAAGTGGCTTCATGAGAGCCAGCTTCCCAAAAGCTCATGAGCTAAAGTTACACGGAGACATGGATGCCAGTTCCCTTTGTTTAGTCTGGGCTGATTCTCTACAGGCCCCGGCACAGGACTGGAACACTTACGCCGGCTAACAAAACAAAACACCCCGCGTTGGCATGGAGACCAGCACTCACAGTCCAAAGGGATCATTAGTGAAATGGAAAGGGAAAAGTAACAGTTTGAAGAAATATGAAGTCATTTAAATTCTTCAGCTGACAAGAACCATGTTTTCTACCATACAAATACGGCTGTAATAAATCATTTTTGCATTATTATTGTTTTAATAATGAACAAGACCTGAATTTGTCTTTTTTTTTTTATTTTGAATATCATTTCTGTTTTAGACAGACTTTTCACTGAAAAACAAATACGAGTGGTGGTATAGTCATTTGTGACATCATCTCAACACAAAGTATTCAGTAACTTTTAGCTCTCAACCTTTTTTGCTCGAACGCTTTACCACATTTGAACAGGATTATTCACTTAAATACTTTTAACAAAATGTTGATAGGTGAAATAAATTCATAACGTTTCAAAGTTAGTAATGTGCTTTTCACAGAGTACTTCACCTGAAGGCAGCCAAAAATCAAATGTTTTTGTTGTGGTGTTTGTGTTTTGTGGATTGCCACCACACGGTCCTAATGCCTTTATTTTACGGCCACATTCGCGGACTGGTGCACCAATCACTCTAGGAATGTTGGAAGGGCTCTGACTAACCAAATCATTGCTAACACAGGGGTACCAATGAGTTCCTCACACTGGGGAACCAGTGCAAGCATATACAGGCATGTGAAGGCCAGCCTGGTGTGGAATGAGGGAGGGAGTGCGTACGTGTGTGTGTGAGAGAAAGAGCGCGCATCTGAGCATGTGAGAGTACGGTACATTTACCAGTGTTTGGTCATTTGATCTTCTAAAGGCCTGTCGGACTTCTAAGGTCAGCTCATTCTTGTGTAGAATTTAAAAAAAAATGTTATAGGATGCTTAAAAACAAAAATGACAAATCACAAGCATAGTGTCAAGTGAGAGAGGGGTGAGAGGGAGGGGTGTGGACTGAGAGCAAGGTGTTGGAAAGGGTGTATGTGTAGGTAGTGGGTGGGGGGGGCTCAGGGGAAGCTAGGCAAGAGATGTCCCAGCAGGAAGCACATATCCGACATGGGTGTCATGTCAAGTACAAACATCGCCAACAGCTTTCTCTTCAGTAACTTAACAGCAATTTAAAGAGACAATGACAGAAAGAAAACAAATGAAAAAATATCAATAGACCAACAGTGTGAATCGGTGATCGTACAAAAATAAACATAGAAAGAACAGAGCAAAAAAAAAAAAAACAATATCAGAAAGGCAATGTCTTAAAAGGTGAAAAAGAACAGAACAAAAACAAAATAAAATCAAGGATCTCTATGATTAATCTTGAGACGGCGCAACGATCTACAGTTTACATCTACCACGTGTCCCACCAGGAACATCCTGTCCTTTCCTAGCGTGGGATATTATCTTTTTTTTTTTGGTCCTGTGTAAAGGTAATGTTGCATGGATGGTCTTTTCTATCATAGTTTAGGGGGGGAGGGGGTCCTCCATTACAGCACACTCCTCCTCTTTTCCTCCCCTCTCCTTTCAGAAATTCCCTCTCCATTCACAGTTTGTCAGTATTTACATTATTGTTCATGTTCCTGGGCTCCTTGTGTGGCTCCCCTCACCAGGTGGCTGGGCTCAGAAGTGGACCCCCCGGTCTTCACTACATCTGCGGACAGACCGTATGGGGCTCGCCTCTCTCTGGCATGGACAGGAAGCCTGGCTTTATAAAAACACTTTGTACATTTTTCCATACCGCTATTTCTTTAAATAGGCAGAGAGAGGAAAAGCACAAAACTTACACAGAAGGATAAGCGTAAATGAAGGCTAGTATTGTATTTTTCTTATCTGCATTTCCCATTGCACGAAGCAGAAATGGCTGTTGAAGAGGTAAGAGAAAGTGTTCAAAACATGCCCCCTGTGAACAGTATTATTTTTAGTACTTTAACTCCAATATATGTTCACTTGCTTTCTTACAGATATGTACACATAAAGTCTTCATCCTCACACGGGAGCCGGGGGAAAAGACAGTGCTGTATGTCGTCTTAGCTTTCTCCCATTCTACCTCGTGACCTCTGACCTATAGCCCACAAACGGCCACTGATAAAAGGCACCGATAAATACGCTGATATCAGTGCGGCTTTACATGATACAAAAATAATTATGAAACAGACAAAAACAAAAAGTAGACTTAAGGACTAGTGGTTATAAATGGCAGAGTGAGATTGGTTTGGCAACTAGCGTCCCGGAGCTCATGGCAGCTCCTTCAGCAGTAGGATGAAGATCATCAGGGTTTTTGTTTGGTTTAGTGTTTGCACGCGTGTTCGCCGGTATGTTGGTGCACATTTAACCATGCAGTGTTGAACAAAAGGCAACCGGGGCGGCCAAGAGCAGTGTTGATCACACACACTCTTCAGCCGACATCAGGAGGGGATTGATGTACTCGAAGCCCTCAAACTCAGACTGGTCGATCTTCTTTACAGCATCACTGAAAGAACAAATAACAACACGAGTAAGGCATTCGATATGACAAACTTTACATAACTAACCGTATTTCTAATAATAAGGTCTGAAACAGGTCACAGATATCTATGGTGGCTCGGGATGACACTTACTCATCATCTGGAGTTAACTGGATGGGCTCATTGGTAAACTGGACATCGAAGTTATCCAATCCAAACTCGCCGGAAATGTTGGGCTTAAATGGTGGCACCACTTGTTTCTGTTCCATCTAAAATAAAGAGTTCATATTTCAATCAGACAACTGACCCAAAATAGTTCCAATAGCATGTGTTACATACTATAATATTTGGTATAAGGACTGTTGCATCAGCCAGTTTAAATAGTACTTCAGATATGCAAGTGTTCCATTACAAAATATCACTTAATAATACAAAAGAAGATTGGTAAGATAATAATAATAATATTGATCAATTTAATGACATGCATAACCTAACCTACATTTCTATATCAGAGTCCCTTGCTACACCATTTTGTGTGAAGTGAGCTGTCTACTCCATTAGGTCAGAGCAGAGCCGAGGATAAAGCAAACTCCACCTGCAGGCCATCTGGAGAAGTGCAGCCCAGCTGTCAGAGAGGAAAGTGTAACCTGACCCAGACAGACAGACAGTCTGACCGCTACTTCCCTCCCTCCTGACGCTGGCCCAGACCAAACAGGGATAAAAGGTCACAGCAATCCTCTGCCGTCTCTCTTTCTCTCTGCCTTTCTCAAACCCACAGAACAAGCTGTTTCAGCTGGCTGGGCAGAGCGATAATGTTCCGGCCCCTTGCGGACACCCCAGTGTGGAGATAGCCACAGCGAACCAACACACTTTCCTTTGGTTTTCACTTTGTTGAGAACCATGAATGGAACATTTTCCCCCTTTTAACATATCTTTTAATATATCATTATGAAGCCTTTGTGACGGCAATAAAATAACTCACGAGGTCCCAGTCAACGTTCCTGAAGAAGGGGTGTCCCATGATGTCAGCGAAGCCTGTCTGTGGGTGGCAGCCCAGTCGCTCCTTGGGATCCTGACATAACACACATATAATGGGGTGAGGTTGTTGGGGTGGTTGCCACGTCATTCCTAAAAAGGCTTTGTTTCCAGAGAAGAGTTTTAAGTACCAACTGAGATTCAGAGCTTTATTCCTGCTTACCTTGTTCAGGAAGCCTTTCAGTACGCTGGCAGCTTTGACAGATAATGAGCGAGGGATACGGATCTGTTTCTCCAATATAACTGAGGAAACGCAGAAGGCATGGGATAAGCTGTGGCATCACGCAAGTATGGGAATATCAAGAGCAAAAAGCTGAAGTGAATGTGAAAAAAGTAATTGAGGGGAATGTACTACCTTGGAAAAGATAGTCTTCTGTGTTTTGGTCAGGGTTGTCCGAGCTGCCCACAATATCAAAAGGTGACCTTCCAGCCATCATCTCAAACATGAGAACTCCAAGTGCCCACCAGTCTACACTGAAGCCTGTGTAAACAGATCAACATGCATTATTTCAGACTTCAATGACATGAAAAGTGGAGAAAAAGGTGTCCTGCTAATGAACAGGTTTTCAGACAAAACACTGGCTGGTTTGTTCCACTCTATAATTTATGGGCTGTCTGAGGAACTTCAATGATGTGACCTAGATGTCCAACAGAAGCGTGTGCATGTTTACCGTAGTCCTCTCCCCTTAGGATCTCGGGAGCAATGTAGTTAGGGGTCCCACAGAAGGTGCTGGTCGTGTCTCCTGGCCTCAGACCCTCCTGTGATGATAATAATGGCATCACATTAAACCAGTTTTAGAATTTTTTTTATATTTACCTATATTTCAAAGAATGTCTGTAGCAAAAAAAGGGCCTTTTCACAACTTTTTTTTCACTTGCTCATGAGGTTGCAGAGTAATGTTGTATACTTTTAAGCCATATTTATGTCTAAGTTTATTTACTTATTATTGTATTATATTGTATTATATTACATTATTCTTATTATCCATTTAATGCAAGTCTGAAATAGATCAGTAAGTATTTAAAAAAATGTTAATCGTGTCACGATAATCAAATTCTTCCTGGATTCGTTTGTTTTGTGGTCTGTGGAAACTCAGTACTTTTATTTATTTCTTTTAAGTGGCTAACGGAACTACCCATCTGTGCTGAGTCACGAGAGAGGTCATGCTGCGTTCAGTGAAAAGTTTGCGGAGAGTGACTCACTCAAGATAGAAAGTAAGCAAAAAATGGTTTCAGGTTTTCCAGCACCAACCTCTTTATACATCGTTCACACATTTACCCAGCCACCCACACACACACCCACAGGCGCGCGCACGCGCGCACGCGCACGCGCACGCGCACACACACACACACACACACACACACATACACACACACACACACACACACAAACCTTAGAGAAGAAAAGATCAGTTCCTGTTCCATGAACCCACACCCACCTTGCACATGCCGTAGTCAGTGAGCTTGATGTGTCCCTCGGACTCGAGGAGCACGTTGTCCAGTTTCAGGTCTCTGTAGATGATGCCACGCTCGTGGAGGTAATTTAAGGCCAGGCTGATTTCTGCTGAGTAAAATCTGAACAGGATGGAGAGGGGAAACCCATCATACCAGATTTACTACACAACTACCAACAGCCAAAAAACATTGGACACGGGCGCACACACACACACAGAGTTATGACTATAAATATGTATAAACACAAACCGTGGGTGCACTATAGCATTCAAGAAAAGAAAAGAAAAAAAAAAAACACAACCTACATTAGAACAGCTCAACAGGAGAAATTCCTAGTTTCATATTGTTTGCTCATATCCTTCACCATGCATAGGATTTGCTTCCATCTCCTCTTTAAAGAGTGGGTGTACTGAAACTCACACACACACACCCAACACTAATAGCCTCCTCTGAAATATAACAAGCCCCATTTTAGCTCGTCCACCTCTGACAGTCTACTGAGAACAGCGGAGGATGCCAAGGGTGCCCGGATCATTACACAAGCACAGGGCAGAACAAGCACAGATGACGCAAGGACAGACTCATTCATCAAGCGGGGGGGGGGGGGGGGGGGGGGGGGGGGGGCTGGGGGTAGGGGGGTTCTTGGGGGGGGTTCCTGGTGGCAGATGAACAAGTGTAACTCACCTGGCGTGCTCCTCGGGGAGCTTGCGCTGCCGCTGCATGTGGAACATCAGATCACCGCCGTTCACATACTCAATCACGAAGAAGAGCCTGCCAAACACACAGCGCTAGATTAGATCAGAGGGGAAAACCTACACTGTTGCATTCCTTGTGTTAGAAGAACTGAATATCTACAGGCTATAGCTAGTCCTGTTACTTATCAGTCAATTAGCTTAGTGTAACATCCTTCTCACAGGATAGCCATTTTAAAACAAATGACAGGATATAGGCAATTTAACATACCCATAATGTGTTTACATGTCTTAACATGCATATTACACATTCTTTGCAAACCATAAAAGGTTACACACTCACAGACACAATTGGGCATGTGAGCTAAGAGGACACAGATTCCTCGTGTGTCGGAGCTTGTGATACAGACCTGCTCTCCGTCTGGAAACAAGAATGCAGTCCCACGAGGAAGGGGTGGTTGGAGGCCTGCTCGAAGACATGCTTCTCTGTCTGGACCCAGTCAATGTCCTGGAGCAGCAGAGAGGGAGGGACACACACACACACACACACACACACACACACACACACACACACACACACACACGTCATTAATACTCATTATGCCACTGTTCATTTTCTTTTAAATAAACAAAACCAAATACAACTTCCCAGTTCACAACTAAGCTATAACATATAAAGCACACTAGCACTGAACTTGCTTGCATTGGGCTGAGACCTACTCTTGAATGTGGGAATATACACAAACACAGGCAGGTGCCGACTAAGGTGCACAGCCTACATGCTGGGGGTCAATGGGAGGGGCTTACTCCCCCCTGCTCCTCTGTGTGTTAAGTTCATCAAACACAAGGCCCTTAGGGAAAACACCACAAAAAAACCCCCATAAAAAACCCCTTAACCTCACCTACCGCCCAAATACAAGATACTTTATCACAAAATAACAAAACCCACAATAGAATCTATGTACATTTCATAAAGCCCAAGTAATAATACATCATATCTTAGGGTTCGGGACTTAACATTCCCTGACCTTTTCAGTAAAGGGGACCCCAAATACTGTGATGGTGTAGGCTACTAAATACATCATCCTGATTAGGTATCAGAGCTAGTGAGCGGAGCTGAGCAGTGCGAATATCCCGCTCCTCGCTCAGGTGGCTCCTCCGCTCAAATTCACGTCAGGCCGCTCCGCTCAATTTCACTCCCCGCTCCACTTCAAAATCCTCCCGCTCTAGTGAAATCGCTCCACGCTCGCTCCAATTTAAAAGAGGGAGAAATAATCTACAAGCCGAATTGTACCTCAGAAAATTTAAATCCCAAAGAACTGAGAGCAACGGCAATGTCACTCATAGAACATGTATTGTAAAAGATAGCCTAATGCAACACCGACAGTGCAACAACAAACAAGCTTGGCAACGTCAATACACATAAGCCTAAAACTAAAGGGATATGTGGGATTAATTGCCTAAATAATACAGGTTTAGCATCCAAGTTTTACTTCAGCCTTACTCAAAGCATAGGCTATTCAAATTGCTCACGTTTTTCTTTGCTCTCCTTAGCATGCTTCCGTGAAATGTGTCTTCTTAAATTCCAAAATAAATCTCACTGGAACAGTGTCACCACATAGTTGTTCTTGCTCTACATTGTTAGTATCTAGTTGTTTTGTAGGAATAGTACGCTTGTAAGCCCAATGACTTTCAGTTTCCTTTCTAAAATATTTAGCGACTTAATCCCCAACGAATTTACTGTAACGTTGGCACACTGGACTATGTGCTACGTACTCTGGGACAATGCATTCTGGGATACGGGGGAGAACTCTGGGGGTTGTTTGTGTGTGTTAATGCCTTCATTTACTGTTTTAATGTCCGTGTTTTAGTGTAGCGTGTTACCCTTTTAGGTCTTCCTCGTGTGTGATCCTTTTTGTGTGGGGGGCTGCGTCCAGCCCTGTATGTGTAGTGTGTGTGTGTGTGTTTGACATGCCTAGTGTGTGCTGTTTTCGTTGTGTGTGTCCCTGCCCCTGTTTCTGTTTGCTAGTCAATAAAAGCGGCGGTCGAACCGAGCAATGCCCAAACTCAAGACGTCACATTACTATGGATTTCATTATGAAGAAACGAAGTCTTGGTGGATTAGGGCATGCCTCTGACTCGTGGTGCGAGCAGGTATCGGAGCGGAACAGAGCGGGCGCTCCGGCCTCTTAAATAAAAAACGCTCGGCACTCCAACAAAATTCCATCCGCTCCGCTCACTAGCTCTGTTAGGTATGCATTGTATGCAATGAATTACAAGTTGTGTGTTATATGTGCCTATGATCATTTCAGGCTTTGGTAAGAAAATGGGTCACAAATAGCATCCATACAGTTATCAGATGGCAACTTTGCAGGTTCTGTGTATACATGTGGACAACATTGGGTTTGGTTTCAAAATGCTAGAACATTTATGAACATTTCAAAAGGCAAAAAATGTGAGCACAAAATAATCAAAACACACAACAGTGTGCGTGCGTGTGTGTGTGTGTGTGTGTGTGTACAAATGCATGCATACTCTTATATTATACAACTCAGGAATACTGAAAAAAATATTCTTTTCTTTGCTTTGCTTTGCTTTCATTTGCTTGATGTGCATCAAAAAGCGTGTTAGGGAGTGAGTGCTTGAATTGTCTGCCAGTTACTGCCGATACAGTAACACGCGAGGGCCCCGTGTGGGAGGGTGTGCGTGCATGCGTCTCACCTCGTCGTCGTTGACCAGCTCCTTCTTCACCACCTTCATGGCGTAGATGCGCTCTGTCTTCTTTAGCCGCACCAGCAGCACTTTGGCGTAGCTGCCCCGGCCGATCACGCGCAGCAGGTCAAAGTCGATCAGCCCCAGGCTGGACGTGGCCTTCCCAACATCCCGGCTCGTCGCCTGCAGACCCCAGAGGGCACAGAGAGAGACGGGTGAGGCGCCAGGGACAGCCTCTGTTCCACACACTCCTCATTTGATGGACACTATGAGTAAGCAACACTAAGTCCAATGTGTGAAAGACAAACTTCCCTTGGGACACTGAAGTCCATCTTATCTTAAACAGAATCCTTATTCCCCAGTGACTACTGGGCTTTTGCACATATACTGTCCATATATTACTGTGTAATGAAAACTCAGCAAGCTGCCTCAAAGCCACGTGTAACAACACTAGCAGGCTACTCTAATCTGCATCAGGCCACTGTTTCTCCCGTGAGTGTATTTTTATTTTTGCATGCATCAACAACACAATGCAGATGTTCAGCATTCACAACCCCATACACTGCATATCACCATAATAACCCCATATGCTGCCCCTTTACTCTCTCCGCCTTTCCAGCCCATAACACCCCTCCACCCAAACCCCTGGAGAGAAACCTCAGCAACTCCCGCCCCCACACACACACACACTCCAGCTGCTGTGCGGCACCCCTGACTGGGCCCGTTTATCATGTGCGGACGCCACAGACAACCCCTGCCGGGCCCACAGAGAGAAGGCCTCTCCTACTTCATTAGTGCCCACGAAAGGAAATCAATAATCCTAGAAGGCGCTCGTCTGTCAGCACACCCCGACCTGCCCCCACCCCCTTACCCCTTAACTAACGGCAGAGTCCTAACCACCCCACCTGACCCCCTTACCCCTTAACTAACGGCAGAGCCCAAACCATCCCACCCCCCGGAACCACTTCTGAAGAGGCTCCTGCATTACCCTTTGATGATCTCATTTAGTCATTTAGTAGACTTAATAGTACTGTACTAATATATCTAATAATCTGTGTAGGCCTACTCCCTGCATGTTTAGTCCATTACCTTGGTGTTGTTACCAAGGTAATAGAATGTATTGGTTTGTACCTGTGCACTTAACACAGGTTTATTTCAATAATTGATCTACCTGACTGAGGGCCAGCAACGTGCGTGTAAAATCATTGCGAGGTATGTACAAACAGGCCGCAATGATGTAAAAGCGCAAACTGCCTGTCGCGGGAGCTGAAAATGGCAAACTGCGTTTTCTGTGTCATGTATATGCATTCATGGGAGGATTCAGGGGAAAGTGGGAGTTTAGCGTAAAGAGATGGGAGGGGAAGCGTAAAGAGCGCCTAGTTATGTATTCCGCAGTATGTACAAAGACTGCTTGTGAAAGCGCACGTCTTTTCTGCGCCTAAATACTTCCGCCTTGTAAAAGCAGGTGTTAATCCAAATTACCGTTCAATGAGTCAATAAGACAACCTTTCAAAGACAACAGAATCGCTATTTAGAGCACCAGTTTTGTAAGTCTTTGTACTATCAAAAGCAACCTTAACTTTCGTTGGCCTTTCAAATGTCTTACTTTCACTTTCAGGTTATTCACTTAAACTTTCCTACTTGCTAGATTTGACAATCTTCCATAGACTACGTGCACAAGTAGTTTGAGTAGAACTACTGATCTCCATTATCTCCCTGCTTGTTGACATCTTATCATGTATGGTATTATTTCATGATCGCTAAACGTTTGATTCTTTTTAATGTTGTCATCAGTTAACTTCAACTGTGCTTGTATGTAGGCTCTGCCGTTCAGTTGTGGACGTTCGCAATCGCAAATTGCGGTAATGGGCGGAGAAAGGCAGAGAAAGGCGCAGATTACACTATGAATTGAGAGTTTAATAAATACGACGGAAACTTGGGTCTGACAGCGTTCGCAATCTGCGGTTTGTCCATGGCGCTGATAACGCTATGTTCGCGAATGTACAGCGGGGAAAATAAGTATTGAACACGTCAACATTTTTTTCAGTAAGTATACTTCCAGTGAGGCTATTTGCATGAAATTTTCACCAGACATTAGTATTAACTCAGATAATCCACCCATTTAAAAAATCCAAACATTAAAGTCCATAGATAGAGTTATGTGCAATAAAGTGGAATAACACAGGAAAAAAGTATTGAACACGCCTGCTGAAATTTCTTAAATACTTTGTGGAAAAGCCTTTATTTGTAATGACAGCTTCAAGGCATTTCCTGTATGATTAAACTAATCAGTCACAGTATTCTGGTGTGCGTTTGGCCCATTCTTTTAAACAGATAGTCCTTTAATATTGAAGATTCCAGGGGTCCCGCTTGTGAATCTTGATCTTTAGTTAACTTCCAAAACTGTTCAATTAAATTGAAGTCAGGGCCTTGATTTCCTTTCTCTGAAACCAATTGAGAGTTTCCTTTGCTGAATGGTTTGAATCATTGTCCTGCTGGAAGGTCTAGCCATGTCTCATCCTCATCATCCTGGTGGATGTAAAGATTTTCCCAGAACAAAATGACTCCATTCATCATTCCTTCAACTGTATGAAGTCTGCTAGTACCACAAGATGAAAAAAAGCCCACACCATGATGCCACCACTACCAAACCTCACTGTTGGTAGGGTATTTTTAGGGTGATGCACAGTACTATTTCTCTTCCAAATATGGTGTGTAGTATGACATCCAAAAAGTTACATTTTTAACCAGAATACATTCTCTCAGTATTTCATAGGATTGTTCAAATGTTGTGTAGCAAACCTTCAACAAGCTTTGACATGTTTTTCTTCAGCAATAGAGTCATGCGGGATGAGCGTGCATAGAGGCCATGGCGGTGGAGTGCATATGATTTTCTCTGTAACAATTGTACCTGCTGCCTCCAAATCTTTCTGGAGCTTTCTCAGAGTGGTCCTTGGCTCTTGGGCTACTCTTCTGACTATCCTTCTGACGTCCTGGTCAGAAATATTGCAAGGAGATCCTGTGCATGGCCAGTTGATGATGTAGTGATGTACCTTCCACTTGCAAATAATGGCTCCAATACTGCTTGCTGGATGATTCTAAAGTTTTGAAGTGCATCTGTAACCATTTCCATTAATATGTTTTGCCACAATGAGGTTGCAAAGATCTTGGTAGAGCTCTTTGCTTTTACCCATCATGAAATGTTTGTTGTGTGACACCTTGCTATCAAAAACCTTTTTATAGCCCACCAGTATGTACTAACCCAGCTTATATCAATTTGTACAGATAGGAGGGATAATTTCTCGAACTATTTATAGATTCCAGTTTGTTCTTTGCCATTCCTTCCGTTTGTGTACTGCTTTTTCTTAGCGTGTTCAATACTTTTTCCCTGTGCCATTCCACTTTTTTACTCATAACACTACTTTTAGACATTAATGTTTGGATTTTTATATATGTGTGGATTACCTAAGTTAATACTAATGTCCGGTGAAAATTTCATGCAAATAGCCTCACTGGAAGTATACTTACTGAAAAAAATGTTGATGTGTTCAATACTTATTTTCCCCGCTGTACGTACTTCTGGCCCTAAGATGGTTAGTGAATGGGTGGAACAAACATGTGGTAGCACTTTTGCTTTCTGAAGCCAGTGTCCCACCTCTGGTTGTTGGTAGCATGGTCTACTAATATGAGCTACAGGAAGAAAATGAATGATGCTTGTGACCATGACAATCTGACAACAACTCCACAGCAAGCCGTGCAGGCGTGCAGCGTCACACTGTGCATCGACCACACGCTTACAGCCACTAAAAACACAGCCAAATGCAGGGCTTGGATTCTCCATCAAAAGCGTTGCCTTTGCTCAATACAGTCTTCTGTGAATATAGCGTCTCTTGTGCTCTCTGTCAGAACCCCCCCCCACACCTCAAGCCTAGAGAACCATGGGCCCCGTCAGAGCTAATGGAGAAAGGGAGAGGGAGCGAGAGCCAGGCCTATAGCTCATGGTGACAGTCAGACAGTGCGGAGTGGGAGAGTGCTGATCTGAAGGTGCTCACCTCTTTCTCCTCCCCGTCATGATTCAGGCTTTCGTTGGAGTATTTGTGTGGATGGACTAGAAGGAGGAGAGACAGGAGTGAGTCATTTCTCAGCTTCTCAGAAATCTTTGCTCTCTCGCTCTCTCTGTGACGACCTGTTCAATTATCTGGTCTGATGTGTCATGTGTGAGTGTGTGTTTGTGTGTATGTGTCTATACAGCTGCATGATTACAAAACCTGACAACCACTTAACATTCCATTTTTAAGTAGGTGCCTCTGGAATGATCGGGTTGAATAAATCATTGAAATCAATCGAAACCTGTATGTCGGTCAGTTAACCGGGACAATAGGGGTTACTGGTGTAAGAGGCTAATTGCTGGTCCTGTACACGTGTTTCGAACGCAGCCTGCAGGGCTGTAGTGCTCCAGCATCTGAGCTTGTGGTCCAGTGTGGTTAGTGAGAGCTGCTCTTCTTTCTTTCCTATAATGAATGGTGTGCAAGGCTTACAAAGACACAGAGCAAGCAGGAGCCAGACAGTCAGATCAAGCCTGACCAACACTACAAGAAACAGCCAGAGCCTGGGTATTAGATTGTCTGTGTGTGGATGTATGTGTTTGTCTGTGCCTGCCACTATGTCTGTGTGTCTATATCCATGCCCCTGTATGTCAATGTTTGAGCGTCTGCTTGACTAGACGTCTGTGTGTGTTTGTATGCATGTGTGTTTGTATGCGAGTGTGTGTATGTGTGTCCAGGTGTACAGTGACATGTCAGGATTACTGTCTGTGTGTGTGCATTTGTGTGTGTGTGTGTGTCAGTATGAGAGTAGCATCCGCAGCGGAAGGCAGACCCATACCTGTTTTGGGATGGTCTGAGGGGGCCGACACCTGGTCCATGGAAGGCAGGAGGGGCTCCTGGAGGGGAGAGACACAGTGGGTCAGGCCATCTTCTCACATACCTGCTCTACCAAATGCTTTGTTACCTTGACTGCTTTTGTCTGAGAATGATAGGGCTTAACTCATAAATGATTTAAGGTTACACAATGTGCATTCCTCATCTGGTTGTAGTCATTTGTAATTTCTTTTTTTAAATCATTAAAACACTACAATCTTTGTGGGCTACTCCATATATGTTGAAGGTACCTTTCTTTGTTTTAAGGTAACCCCACCATAGGCATTGAGGCTGAGCTCACCTGGATCATCTGCCTGCCGCACTCCACAGTCACCATCTTGTGGCACTTCTTGTGGACCAGCAGCTTGCAGTTGACACACTTGTAGCCCTGCCGGCCCAGGCCCCAGATGCGGTCTGTGCAGATGGCACAGTGTGCCCGCTGCCCACAGAGGAGAGGAACACCCAGTCAGTCAACTGGCACTGCCACAAGGGCGCGCGCACACACACACACACACACACTTGGCGCACACACACACACACACACACACACACACACACACGGCACACTTGTGAGAGGGCACGGCTAAGCTTGGCTACTTCAAATCTCAGAGGCAAATAAATATTTTATGAGCCCTTGTAATTATCCTAAACACAATCAATGTTAGAGTATCCAGTTAAACAAAAGGTCTAATTGCTCCAAGCTGTCAGGCAGTTTAATTGATTAGCAGTGAGAGTGCTATCGGATGGAAGTGTGAGTATATGTGTGTATGTGTTGGTGTGGTTGCTGACCCGATTGAAGCGCTTGGCCTGGAAGGCATGTCCGTTGGCATAGTAGAGCTTCCTCCAGCGGCGAGCCCCGCGTCGGTATATGGACTCTGACGGGAGACACACGCACACACATAAGAGGTCACTCTCCGACGACCAAAGACCATTGAGCACATAAACACCCAGTCCAGTCCCAATAAGCTTCACCATTAGCTAGGCACTCAGAAACAATCATCCGGCCATTATGGCTCCATTTTCTGGGGCTCTCTGCAACAGCCTCTATATCTAGACTTTCTACAACCAGTTCAGCAACATTAGGCCCTAATAATGCATCAGTCCTGGAGGCAAGGTGGGGAAAGGTGGGAGTGTGTGGGGAGAGCACTTACTGTCTTCCCCAGGGCAAGGCATGCCAGGCTTCTCAGGAACACAGGGAAACACTGGAGAGAGAGAGAGAGAGAGAGAGAGAGAGAGAGTTAGAGGGAGTGCAAACCTAAACTAAAACTGAGACCCCATTGAGAGTCATGCATGTGCATGTTGTTGGTAGTGTGTTGGTAGTGTGTGTGCGTGAATGTGTGTGTGTGTGTGTGTGTGTGTGTGTGTGTGTGTGTGTGTGTGTGTGTGTGTGTGTGAGATACCAAGTGTATTTGTCTTTGAAGGTGCATTTCCAAACAGCATAAGCTACAGTGCATTGAGCGAGCATGCATGAATGGATGTGTGTGTGTGTGTGTGTGTGGTGGCAGAGGGTGAGTTGCTGCTGTCAATAAGAAGAAGGATCTCCCCTTGAAGAAGGATCTCCCCTCACATGTCTGCTCACTTCATCACCCTTTTAATTACCGGAGAGCTCTCCACACAGACCTCCGTCACGTTAGCCTTTTAACTGCTCGCTATCAATCAATTAAGTGCGCACCTGATTGGGTGAGGCCAAATGAAAACCAAACATCATGCCAGGCCATCGTTTCCCTGGAGCTCTTAAGACTATAGAAAAAATTGAGAGGATGCCTTTAAAATGCATCAGGCAAAATGAACAGCAGAAGTCTTTTCCAAAGTGTTTTTGCTTTATGTTATCCAAGCGAAGAGTTATACGACAAAGATGTCCTGAACATCAAAAGGGCTTTTAGAAGTTTAAAACTGTGACTGTACACAACGTCCATATGCAAACCTCGCTGAGTTACACAAAAATGGAGCGTCTTGAGGAGGTACTCGATAAAACTACAGGTACAACATTATTGTCCTTGGAGACCTAATTACTGGGATTTTGTAGAGAGCTTTCTTGCTTTGCTGTGCAGTTTTATCTGCCCGTGTGTGTGTGTGTGTGTGTGTGTGTGTGTGTGTGTGTGTGTGTGTGTGTGTTTACTGCGAAACATTTGATGCATTATTAAGAGGTGAGAGATGCAGTCGTGACAGACTCTGTCTTTCAAGTTCAGTGCGAGATTGACTCAACACGAACATGATATCAACATTCTCCACAAACAACATACCATCAACAACTGGAGGTTTACACACAACCATAGCCATTTGTTAAGTTTGTCTTCCTCAACATATGCAGTGATCAATATGTTAACTGTTCTTTATACTATTTCACTGCCTTCAGTCAAATTTATCGTCTTTATCTTTAACTAATAGCTTCCTCATTAACTCAAAATGCTTTGCATGGTCTGTTGCATGTTTGTCATGATGCCGCAGGTCACTTAAATCAAGTGCAATATTTCCCAAATGAGAGGTAAAGTAGGGAAGGCGGAGAGAAGTTTGAGCCTCTATATCCACATGCCAATACCCACATCTAACAGTTGTGATGTTAATTCATGGCACTAATGCCATAATCCAATCTAATATAAGAGAACAATAAAGTTGTCGTAATGTAAAAAAAAAAAAGAGAATATCAGAAAAATAAAAACAAAAGGAGACAGAATTCCCAAAACATATCACATACACCAATCTTCTACATGGAATGTCATCCCCACGTCGCCTTCCCCCCATTTCCTTATTTTTAATTTCCCATGTCTGAGATGGCCCGTGCTGAGCCCGCCATACCATGAATAATCAGCTCCGAGTCTTTATTGAGATCATAGAGGCGCAGGGCTTCCTCCAGCTCCAGCTGAGACGACACGGTGCATGGGTCTCCTGCAAGAAAGCACACTCATTAGAGACACCCAGGCACACAGCATTGAGAAACAGCACCAGAGCCTGTCCGCACTGTGCAGAACCTGCATTCTATGGGACGAGGCAAAAAGCTCACGTGAGGATGGGGGATGGAAGTGGGGGTGGAGGGAGGGACAGGCCGTGACTTTGCTGGAGGTGAAGAGTGATGGCTCACAGACAGCAGACAGCCTCCCTCTAGTGGACATGGGTGGGGGTGGGGCAGGGGGTGGATAGTTAGGGGTCAGGGAAGGTCAGAAGGAGCCTGGGGCGGAGGAGATGACTGTGAGCAGGCTGATGGACGTTCCAATGGAAGAGGCCAGCATGCCTCGTCTGAGAAGCCCTCCAAGCGCCCCTGCAAGCACCAGACACCCATGTGCCTGATGACCCATCCAAAGGAGAACAGCTGACATGTTCTCTCCAGACAGGGTCAGGACCTGCTGAAGGCATTTTTTTTTTGCTTCTCTAGCTTATAAAACCAGACCTAATCAGGCATTGAGTCATTTTAGAATCAGGAGTAAATCTGGAGGTATTAAGAGGATCTAAGTACGCAGAGTGAAACAAACGTTTGAAGGTTTCAGCACATGACTGAAAGTAGGGTACAAAATAAAAACCCCACTACCACAGGGACACTGGTTTAAGACTCTCAAAATGGATACTGTGGGGACTGTATAAAAACAACAATAACAAAAACAACACAAGACACCGACAGACGAGCACACCCACCTTCCTCATCAATCCACTTCATTGTGAAGAGCTGGTCGTTGTCCAGGGTACACATGTCTCGCACCTCGCTGGTAAGCCCCTCATAGGAGATGGAGGGCTCAAAGTGTGTGATCATAATATCCCTGCAAATACAGAGCACATTAGTTAGGTACAGGACTGACACGCACACGCACAGTTTTAGCCAAAATAGAAGATTTACAGTAGTGACCAATCATCAGTCTCAGCACAGGTTCAAGATCGAACCTTAGAACAATCCAGATTTTAATCGCATTACTGTCTAGAAACACACAAACTCAGTCATCACAGGAGCAAGAAGATGAGCTGGCGGACAATTAACAGTACACCTGTGGAGGGTGTCCATAAGCCTACTCAACCGGCCGATTTCAACCAGTTGCTTTTATGCTGCACTGGGCTAAAGAGTTGCAGGACTGACTGGGGTAAAGAGTTGCAGGACTGACTGGGGTAAAGGGCCGTTCAGACCAAGAGCAGTATCTTTCAGTTCACTTTCAGATCGATTTTGAGAACGATAAAAAGCTGACAGACAAGAATCAGAATCCATCAAATTATTTTAACTATCACGTTCATCAACAAGAGGAAAGACTTTCCTTATCATTGATCAGTGTGGATTCTTTTGTGGTTATAGTTATCTTACAAGGATACAAGGAAGTTTATTGTCACATGCATATGGTTACTAGATGTAAGAAATGCAGTGAAATTATGTCTGGTGTCAGCCTATTTGTGCATTTATGGGGGTGCAGTAGAAGAGGGGTTTAGTAGATTAAGTGGCAAGGGCTGCATAAGAAAGGTGGGGGAGGATTGGGATTGGGGGGGGGCACCAACAAGGAGCACCCAAGAGCAACAGGGGCAAGGAAAAAAACTCCCTTACCAAGGAAGAAACCTTGGGCAGATCCACGGTTTCTTTATAGTTACCATTCCGGGTGTGAATGGCCCTTAACACTGCCTTCCATACAACACTTGGCACAGGACAGTCTGCACAGAGGGAAGCCGTCATGCGACTCAGTGCACCCAGGTCATGTGACAGGGCTGTCCTGCATCATGACGAGAGGGGAAAACACAACAGAGGAGCTGTTGTCTGAGAGAAGGGATTGTCGAGAGACACAGCTGAATCAGCAGCCAAGTTCTTAGTGGACATCTTTACTTGGCTGTGACAACCAGTATCAAGAACTGTACTAAGAATCAGAGGTGTGATGGGGGAAAATCAATGGCCCACACTGTTGCAGTGTTTTTAGCACAGCACAATACACAGCAACATCAACAAATATCTCAATATTTATAATATTAGGAGTTAGACATTTATTTTTTACACATCAATTCTTTCCTCTGAAGCTCATGACATGGCACAAACCTTGTTGAATGAGGTCACAGGATAATTTATACATCAAAGAATCGATCAGCAAAAATGGCTGTATCGGTGTATGTAATCTAAAGCAGGGATTCTCAAATGTTTTGGTTCCAAGGAAAAAATATTCAGAGGACCCCTTCATAATCATAAAATTAAGCATATGCCATATGCCGCAGCTATGGGTTGCGGACACCCAGGGGTCCCCGGACCGCACTTTGAGAACCACTGATCTAAAGAACTGCAATAACAAAGTATTATGACCCATATATGGAGATGAATGGCATTATATAATCTGTGGTTATTTCCTTCCCTATTAACAATAGTATTGCTGATACTTCAGAGACATAACCTTTCACATACAACACCCACTGTATTGATACAAAGGTCAATTCCACTGTTGTGCTTTAAAAAGCTGGCCCAATACTAACAACTTGGATGCATTAGGCTATATAGGGTAGAAGAACAAAATGGATCAAATAAATAATACAATAAAGAATGCTGTTCTAGCAGGACAAATGAATCTAGCTGGCCTAAAAAGCATCCCCCACTCTAAGAAAACCACCCCCCTCCCTTCAGGCCTGCACCTCACCCTGGCTTTCAATCTCCCACAGCAGATGCTGTTAATTATTGATGGCCGTGGGAGTCCCCCCCCCCCCCCCCCCCCCCGCCCCGCCCCCCTCCCCTCCATCACTCACATGCTCATGAGTCTGCTGCAGCCAGGCAGGCCCACACACACACAAGTACACACACACAAACACACTCCAGGAATCCTCCCGTCCTCCAGACAACACGAGAATGCATGAACGTGCAAACCCATGTTACCTTATTTATAGGTGAATCACATAGAGTAAAACTGGCCCCCATGACAGCAATAGGAGAAACTGACGTGTGAAGATCAGACTGCTACCGTATGAATGCTTGGCTACCATGAACCACAGTCTCTGTCTATGCTCCACAGGCTTGCCTTCAGGTGAGGACATAGCTGCTGCTGTCCTTTAATGTCATCCACTTCCTTGTAGATTGGAAATCCAGAGTTCTCGCAAGAGCACAATTTGAATTGTGTCTGCAAGAGACTCTGGCAATGAGTAATGATGGGCAGGCAAGAGGCGAGCTAAACAGATGGCGAGAGCGCTGCAACGTTGGAAGTCCGGAATCGGTCATAAACATTGGTCGTAGTGTTATCCAATTGCGTGCAGTGAGATTTTCAAATGCATGCTTGGTGTCGCCCCTCGAGTTGGGCCATTACATTATTCGTGACCACACCCTTAATCTTTCTAGATTACCAGGGTCTGGATTTTCCAGGCTAGTAGATTCCTACTGCTATTAAAAAATGCTCAAACTATTTGTGACGTTAGGTCACAAATACTTTGAGGATTTTTTAATAGTAGAATTAGCTTACTGGGCTACAGGGCGGGGATGAGCACTGTTTACCTGAGGAAATGAATGCTTAGTAAATTCCACCTGATATGGCAAAGCACTGCGTGCGCTTCCTGCAGACTGCCAACGCTTACTAACTCTGCAGGTTCTACTGTTAGCAGACATCAGCCTCAGAATGTCTGCGTTCACTCATCACTGAACTAGTCATCTATTAAGTATCTCAGTGGCGAGTTTGTTTTGGTAAAAGGTGCTATTGGACGAAGAGGAACTGATGTTTTCAAGCAACGGGAGGAATTTCAAGGACATTTCTGATACAATTTTGACATCCCGCTGCAAAGAGTAGCCTACACTGGGCACTGGTGCCAGGAGTCAATGATTACACAGAGCAAGAGAGGGAAGAATGCCGCCGAGTAGAACTTCCTTTTTCTAACACAATTGAATACAAATGCAACTCACACCTACAGTGCTGTGTGGCACGCCAAGTGGCACGAAACCCTGATACACGTCACAGGCTGAAAATGTAGCCTATTCATGGAGACATATAAAATACTTAACAGTGAATACAGGCAGAGATTTCATTACTCAGGGGTCCATAAAGGGTATGACTAACAGAAACTGACTAAGTAATCTGAGGCATTCTTCTGGTCTGTTGTCACACCAAACACAGTTATCTCTCTCTCTCTCTCTCTCATCAGTCAACCCATGCCCGGTACACCGGCTCTGACTGCATCTGACTCCAGCCTCTTGCATCACACAAACACACAGGCCTGATCCCACGACCGTACGTGGTACACGCACAAACACAAAGCCCTCTAAAGTCTGGGTGTGTGGAATCTGGCTGAAATGCCATTAATCTGGTTAGAAAAATTAAACAGGCAGGGAGGTATGAGGGTGTAAGACCCCTGACGTCTAAATCTCCCTCCAAAGCCCCGGCTGCTCCATCTGCTGTGTAGAAGGCCTGTCTCTGCCGGGTCCAGCAGTAAGGTCGGAGGGGGGGTGGGGTTGGTGGGGAGAAGGGTCAGCTGGCTCCTGGGTGAACCTTGTGCTGGACACAGCTCTCTGCTCCCCTGACGTTGAACAAGCATGGCTTTGAAGTGATATATAGCCTTCCTAAGATGCCATGTCAGAAAGCCATTGATGTCTATCTTGTTTTTAAATCCTATACACAAAATTACACAATATTATTTGCATCATACCACAACGATACAAATAAGTTCACATATTCCACTGTTTTGTAACAAGCTGTGTGTGTGTATTTTTAAACCAAAAGCTCTAGATTTTTGAATCCATAAGCATAGCCTTATTATTAAGTGTCACTTTCCCCCCACAGGCAGAAAATAATCCCACAGAATGATGAGAAACTGAGCAGAGCTGCTGTGTATAGGCTATACATCCACATCACAGAACACACAGACTACAGAACACTCACTGATTACTGCTGCGCTGCAACACCACCACTCTGTACATCAAATGAATCCCATATATGTGCTCGGGGGGCATTTCCCAAAGAAAGAGGGAATGCTACAATGGCAGTGGGAAGGAATGGAATGAGAGACAAGGAAGAGAAGGAGAGAGGGAGAGATGCTTCTACAGCATGTAACAAAACCAGCACTGTATGCATTCATGCAGAGCTGATATTAAAAGGCAGGCAGCGAAAGAAAGGGGAAGAAAGAGAAAAGAAAAGGATGAATAAGTCCACTTGGACTTGCACTCCTAAAGTAGCCCAGAGGAAAGTGCAGACTGAAATAGGCTACACACACAGATAAAGAACGAGATGGAGGGGGAAAAACAGAGGCTCAAAGTAGGCAGAAAATGATTTCCTGGTGCAGAAGGCAGGCACCGCACAGCTCAAAGCAGTGTGAACACACACACAGGCCCAAATTGATGGTTTCAGACCGAGTCCACGCCCAGGCTTTTGGTCACAGGATGTTTTAGAAAATGGGAGTATTTTTGTGTACAGACGTGTGTTTACTCTTCCGTCTCACAAAGCTGAACAGAGTGGAATTGACTGAGCAATAAATCCTAAAATAGGCTATATTCAAGAAAGAAATGCAAATTAAATAGTCTAACCTACTTCTTATACAAATGGTAGTCAACTCAAAGGGCAACTTTGGCTGCATTTCTACAGTCTTGACTGCTAAGCAAGCTTCCAAATAAGGGCTCACTAACATGAAGTGATGATCATGTGCACAGATCATAAAATTAGGCCTTCCTGTTTCAACTCATCAAGTGCCAACATTCGTTTCCCACACTACTATCTGACCCTGGTCCTGAGAGAGCTCTACCACACTGCTGTTTTAATGATGACAAATGTGCCTGACCTTCTGAATTGAGTCACTAGCAGGTCAAGAGCGAAATATCCCAGTCTACACCTGCTTTCTACGTTGCTAAAATGTGATATTTGACCTAGGCTAAATAAAAAGTTATTTGCCACTGCAATTACAGGAATTTTGTGGATATACTGTTTTGTGGATATACTGTACTCTCAATTTCACCAGAAATCAATGACAAAACATGAACAAGGGATTTTGTAAGCTTGTCTACAGTTCACAGACAGGCTACTGATGTAAGGATAAGGACATAGATAGCCTCTACAGACAGGTCGCCACCATACTAAAAACCAACTGGCTTCTTAAGACATTGCTCAGATTCCATTTGCAGTTGATCATCACTACCACGTAAAAAGCTTTTTGACGTATTGTTTGCAAGCAACACCCGGCAACCCACTGATGACAATACACTCGGGTGAGGCCACCTGGCAGTGTGAGAGGGAAACAACTGGTCTGTCAGGCACCAGGTTGTGGCACTTCAAGCTTTTCAGGTTCTGGGAGGATGACAATCAGTCACTCAAAAACACACGTCACCTCATCACACTGCGACTGCACTTCTTGTACAACCTTCCTTCCTTTCCACAAGTCATTTAAAATTCCCCCAGGACCTCTAATTTCCACTACATTAAACATCCCTTTAATAGAGCCAAATGATCTACCCAGGCAAAAGCTATTAGTGCACCGTTCTCCACTAACCACAACACAAGTTAATGTATTTAAATTGGTGAAAAGCATAACTTGAACTTGGGAAACATAGCCTGCCAGCCTATATGTCAAAATCCTGACAGAACCTTGACAATTATTAGCCTAGTGATGATTCCGTTCAAATGTGTTTTAACACTTATTCTGAAATACATGGTAACACCATCTTCATGTCAGAGTCTTATTTATTTCCAATGACAGGCTGTAATGATTTTTATGCACATGTGGGAGCGGGGAAATCCGAGCCTGCTGTGGAATAACAAGATAGCACAGCCACAAAATGTATAACCCTACAGAATCTACCATAACGTTAACGCTAATTAATATGTCTTACTTAATACACATAGGCATGGATCTGTGAACACGTTCACCACGACAATAACACCATGTAACATGGGCATTTCTTTGCTCTGGTAACAATTACGATACACTTCATCCTGGCCTAAGGACCAATTTTGTGATTTCTACCTGATATTACCTGCCTATTTAGACATGTTAGTTAATGACCAAACACGTAACAGTCCGAAATAAGCAACGTTACTTCTATATTTGAACCACTTTCATGGTCAAACTTTATTGACATGCATTCCTGTACCACTGATGTATCTGCTTACATTTAGTAGCTTTACCAAATGCGGCTTCGCTGTATGTTTTTGTCTGCTGCGAGCATTGTAACATGAATCTTTGTCAACATCAAGACGCATACTGTAGATACATTTCGACCGACCGATCGAACTTCATCCACTCTATCAACTGCTATCACAGACAATATAAACGTATATAACCTTAGCTACGCTAGCAACATGACAAGACAAGTGCCACCCACTAAGCTAGCTAGCTAGCTGGCGACCTAACTTAGATGGAGAAGAGGTCTGGTTAGCTGTTATGGTAAATGTAACGTTTTAATCTAGGAATGTGGCTTTGGTTATGAATAAAACATGCGTCGACTGAGTACGCGTATACTACAAAGTACGAGAATTAACGTTAAGCGAGTGGTGTTATGATAGTCTACCGAGCTAACAAGTGAAGTCGTATGGCTAACTAACTAGCTAAGAGGGCTAGTGTAGTGAAACTGCTAACTTGGTCAGATGGCTAAATAAACAATCTCTGACTTCTCATTGATGGTGCAAACAGTGACTGTAAGTAGAACCAATAGCAAGGCCCGAGTTATCACCTTTAAAAGACACATGTTAAATCTTACCCTTTGTAGTACGCTTTTACCCGGACTTGGTGAGGATTCTCGCCGGGGTGGGACATGGTGCTGTCCCGCAACGTAGGCATCATAAGCTCTCTAGCAAGGATTCGAACTCCACTTGCAGTTAACTATCGCTATCGAAAGAACTCTACAAACTCGTGTTTTCCTTTGGGAATGATCCAAAGGATAAATATCTTACTTATGAAAATTACGTTCAAGTTCTCAGATGAATGTTGACAACTATATCGCTAAAGTAAAGGATATACCACAAGCTACTGTAAAAGTTTGTCTTATTATCTACAGGAAAACACTCCCTTACTAGGCCTTGTAATGGACCATACCAATCACGGAATGTGAGGGGGGCCACATATTTCACATGAAGCGCAATACGCGAATATCGTGCTCAATAATTAAAATGTACCTAAAGCTATTTTTCGCGTATATGGTAGTTATCGTTACACAAGTAATTATATTTATCTGTAGACTAACTATTTAACTGCGCCGCTTTATACCCCCCCCCCCCCCCATACAGAAAATGTATAAGCGCTCAATAACATTCCGATTATACCAAAATTAGACAGTAGCCTGAAAGATAGGGATGGAGGCAGTTGAATGGACTAAAAATGACGCGGATAAAGATTTTATACGACCTTATAATTGTTTAATCCCTCATGAAATGTTATTCATGTTGACAAAGAGTAAGCTACACCTGATTGAACCGATTTATGTTATCCCAGCTAGATATGACAAATGTAGGCTACAGCTATGCATTTGCCTTTTGCATTAAATAGTAGGCCTAGGCAACTTGACTGGGCTACCCTACACCGAACAAACGGCAACAATTCAGATGTTGAATTTAAGGTCAGTAATATGTATAAATGAGTTCAAGCCTAAATATGTGTAAATGTAAATGTATTTATATAGCGCATTATCATACAGAGTGGACATTCAATGTGCTTTATATGTTATGACACATATCAATAGCCTACAATAGGCTATATGTAAAGTAATATAAACAGCACTATAAAGACAAAATTATATTAATTAAGAAACAAAATTGTGACATGAAATAAAATAATTATAATATATAATGAAATAAATAATAATAATACAAATAAACTCACTTTATAACTCTCAAGCATATTGAGGATGATGGTGAAACCATGGGTGCAGAACATCAGCAAAAATCATGCATTCTGTAGCCTATTCTCCCCATACCTTTAACGATCTATTAGGCTACCAAATAATATCCATAAAGGAATAGCAATATGAATTTGACACCTTCCTGTCTGACACTTGTGTTGATGCGCATATGGCTAGCATCAAATTTAGTTTCATAGAATATGTTTCCTCAGAGGTACATAGCCTACCAACCAGATTTGCAAATAAAGTTATAATATGATGCACAGGCAAAAAAAAATCAGATCGCTTAATCTCGTAGTTTCTTTAAAAATGAAACATGCCATCATTTGCCTCCGAATAGTTCACTGGACAAAATAAACTAAACATAAGATAAGCTGTCTCTACATAATGTCACACAACATTTTTGCTCTGAAATGTTGCAGGCTACGAGGTCCTCCTACACTGCGAGTGGTGCTGTGTCGGACTTTTCTTTCCGTGTAGCCTATGCTGTTTTGGCTTTAGCTCCATTTTAAAAGCCTTGACGCATAAGAACATGACTGAGACCGTGACAGTTCAAAGATACCATATGTTCACCTCAAGATGGGTAATGTGTAGGCTATTATCAGTTGGATACAGGTAATATGTGTACATGAATTATGATGCATGACTGTACATTTTTGACTTGATTGACTGACAGGACTGTTAATTCTGCGATCATAGGCCAATGGCACAGGCAGTAAATCGGACTTTTGTATTGAGCAGAGATTGTAGACCACATTAATTGTAAAAATAAAATGATATGTCTGCATGTCGAAGGCGTTTCTCATTTAGCACTACAGGGTTTCAAGGTGCCAACAGCTAAACGTGCATCTACAGGACACAAATATGTTTGTATTCTTTGAACAGAGCTCTGCAAAGATTGTTAGTAAATTATAATTCATATTATACAGGTTTTTAGGAAATATCTTTATTCCGACGAGGAAAGATGATTCAGCTAGGCTGTTTTCTTCTGTTCAGTGGTCTTGTTTAAATGTCTGCAATTATTTGTGAAGAATTATGGCATCAGGTAGCCTAAATGCTAGACTAGCCTCCTCAGCTCTGTTGCACCCCAAATATTTTGAGACCCAATAACCATTGCGTGCTGATAAATAATCGCAGCAGCATGCTGAATGGATGTCCTTGTCCTACATGGTCATTACAGGTGTGTAATTAATGTTGGCCAATTAAGAAATATAACAAAATAACAAATACCTTTGGTTTTGACAGTTTGAATCACATGCCTACTACCATTTCAGAATAAATATTTTATATTAAGTAGCAGCCTAGTTAAATAAAGAATTCAAATGAAACATTAACAATACCATTCCTCTTTTTAACCAATTTCAGTTACCGCTATGTGACTTTCACAAATGCGAGAGGCAGATTTCTTGAACAATGCAGGGATAATTGCAATATTTAATTCCATCAAAATACCCAGAATATTAAGAAATCTTTATGTAATCTATCTGAATATATATATTTTTCTCTTGGTGTAGTCTTCCCTCTGACTGTCCGGATCTGTGAGAGATGGACAGAAACAGTCTTGGGGAGATGAGAGGTGCAACAGGCCTTACCACTAACACCATCACCACACCTGCCTCCACCAGCACCACCTTGGCGGCCACCAACGCAGCCAGACCACCTAGCCCCAGTCGCACCCAGCCACTGTCCCCAACCTCCACAGACAGGCAGGCTGTAGGTACACTCCACCAATCATCACAACAATGAGTGCAATATATAAGGTTGCTATCCTTATAGACAGAAATAGACAGGTATTTGTATGGCATATGTAGGCCTAGTGTCTGTTTTGGTGAATGAGATTACAGTTGTAGCTAACAATGCAAAAAGAAAGTGTTATGATGGACTTAGTATAATAAGAACAAACCATTTGCAGTATTTGTGGCTATTTCATTCTTACATGTTCACGGACAGCAATTACATCTTAGAATATATGTAAAGGTAAAGGTGACTGATATTTAGCAGACTGTTTTATCTGAAGTGAATCAATTCCAAGAGTTTGGAATACTTATGTTAGAAGCCTTAAAAAGAGTCATAAATGCTATCAGTCAGCTACACTGTAAAAAATGTGGTTTCTGTGGACAGCCCAGGCTCCAAAAACGGCAATAAAAACAACCTGATCCAACCTGGACCATAAAAACATAACAAACTGTTCCAGCCAATCACCGATGAGATGTGCGTTTAGGAGAGTTTCAATTGCACGGGAGGGAGGGGGAGGCAGTAGTGAGCTAGCTCTTTTGTTTTGTTTGACCGTCAACAGCTACCCAACATCGCTTAGAGTGCCTCTAATGATACAAATTGTATTGCTATGTATTTTGATATATTATGTATAGGCCCTTCCACATAATATATGTCCTATCCTGTTATATAGTCTTTATGTTAATATTTGTATTCCTACTGAATACAAACTGCTGGTTTGGGTATTGTTGGAGAGAAAGAGCACATGCTTGTGGTTGTGTGGCTCTCTGTGGGCAGGTGATCCAGCAGCCTGTCCAGCGGTCCCAGAGCACGGCGGCGCAGTACCTGCAGCAGATGTACGCAGCCCAGCAGCAGCATATCCTGCTTCAGACCGCAGCTCTCCAGCAGCAGCAGCAAGTTACAGCCTCACAGAGTCTTACCACCACAGCCCAGGTCTGGCTCAGGAAGCATACCACTTCCTTTCACTTATTACTCTGTCACCCTTTTTATAGGTAAAACAAATTCATTCCAGTTTTATTCAATTGTATCACATTATCAAGAAGAGACCTTGCCTAAAAGCACCTTATTACATGGACATGACTTGGCCTGTATGTAGTTGTATCTTGTCATTGTTATGGGCATGTAATTACATGCATGTAACTGTAGTTAGGCCATGTAGAACATGTTATTGCACATAAGTTATCTCGCATGCTGTATAGAAACGATGAGATTCTCTTTGGAACCGACATAATCAACATGGAAAATATGTACGGTACCGCATACCGGTTTTGTGTTCTGTGTTGAACGAGAACCCAGCCTAATGCCATATGCAAATGTACTTTGTGTGAGTCTTCTTTGATGACTTACAACTATCCCTCTATCGCAGCCCTCACAGACAGTTAGCAGGCCCTGTTCCTCCTCTCCTCCATCAACGAATGGGAATTTGTCACAGTCAGTCAGTGTATCACAGACTTCGGTAAGGCCCTATATTGGACTGGCATAACCACTCCATGCCACATGTAAAACAAACTAGATATATTCAACTTATCCTTTTTATCAGTTTGTTTTCTATTCTATATATTATTTTATGCTATGCTACAATTTGCTATTCCTATTCCCATTCATGTTCCATGGCTTTTAGTTCAGGGACATTAGTCTTAAATGTTTTGTTTTACTGTTTATTTTTTGATCTGTTAATTGGTCTTCTAGATCACATTGGCCACCACTCCACTGACAGCTCAGTCCATTGGCCGAATCCAAGGCACCTGTTCCACTCCAGCGGGCGGTACGATATCCCAGCAGGCCATGCTCCTTGGGAATGGCTCTCCTGCTGGTAGTCAAGCCCAGATGTACCTGCGGACCCAGATGGTACTCCACCATGCTTTACAGCTTGAGATCATATGTTAAACTTATAAGTTATTATGAGATATACAGTATAAATATAATACTTATAATGCTAATACTATATTCCACTACACTCCATCCTCTCTGTTCTCTGACGCGTCCCCTCTTCCCTCGCCCCTGTCAGCTCATTCTGGCTCCTGCTGCCTCTGTGGCTGCCGTGGCGTCTGATCTTCCCGCAGTCAACCCCACATCCTCCCAGCCCACCTCTACACAGGTGAGTTCCCCAGCCCACCTCCACAGAGGTGAGCCACCCAGTGTCTCATACTCCCAGACCAATGTTAAACAGCTCTTCCAGTCCCTACCTACACTCAGACTGTGTTATAGATGAAAGTGGGCCAAATAGTGGGACAAGTGTGGATTTTACTGTGCCGTGTGCCCCTGGGTAGGTCCAGTCTCTGGCTCTTCGCACACACCTCCCTGGGGCTCTGGCCCAGGGTGTGCAGCTGAAGCCATGCTCGCAGGGCCAGACGGTGGCCTCCTGCCTGCCCAAGATGTCCATCAGCCCCCTGAAGTCCTCCCAGCTGCCCCACGCCTCTGCGGACACCTCCGGAAGCGACCTGAGTCAGTTGTCAACGGCCCATCAGCTCATTGCCCCTTGTAAGTCCACGATTGAGACTACCTTATTTGATGGCCTCTTCAATGCACTCATTTGTAATCCCCCCCCCACTCATTCATAATTATTTCATAGATCAGTGTGAGAGATTGTACCATACACATGCTTATTCAGATGGTTGCAATGGTGTTGCAGCGTCCCTCTGCCCTGCTCTAGTGAAGCATCAGCTGCATTGTCCTCTAGGCCCACGGGGGACTCACCAGCTCATCATTCAGCAGGGTGCCCACAGCGCCCACAGGCAGATACAGCCCATCGCCCTGCGGGTCACGGCGCAGGAGCACCCCTCCCCCCTCGCCCTCCAGGCCCGGCCCCTGCCACTCCCGCTCCCTCCCGCTCCGGCCGCCCAGTCTCAGCCGCCCGACGTCTTGTCTGCTGCCTCCTCCACGTCCGAGCAGCAGCAGCAGCCCCAGTCGGCAGTGCTGGTGTCCACCACAGGCGGTAGCCCAGCCCAGGTGGTGCGTCCGCTACTCCAGCTGGGGACATTGGGAGAGGCCCTCCCCCTGTCCCCTCATGCCTCTGCTCAGAGCTACGGCTCCATCACCACCACTGCCGCCACCACCAACCCGCTCCCGGGGACCTTGCCCTGTCCTCCACCAGCATCGCTGCAGAGGCTGTCCCTGCGCTCAGTGCAGGCGCTGGCTGTGCAGTCAGGCCAGATGCTGGTGTCCGAGGAAGAGCTTCCTGTGGCCGAGACACTGGTCCAAATGCCCTTCCAGAACCTTCCGCCTCCACAGACTGTAGCCGTGGACCTGAAGATGCAGTCGGTGGCCCAGACAGCACCGCAGCCAGTGAGTACCGTTCTCATTGTCATTGTCAGAATACTGGCACTCTAATTGTGGGTGAGTGGGCAAGATGATGAACAGTAACTGTAATATAATGAAAATATATGCAGCTGTTTGAGGTGAACCTGTTTTGATAGGCAGCACAGGGGCCAAAGATGGATCACAAAGGGGCAGAAGCAGACAGAGATGAATCACCGTCAGGAATGCAGAGGAGTCGGACGCCCACCCCGCCAACCCTGCCCCCCCCAGCAGATGCAGGGAAAAGCTGTGAAGAGGATGCACCATCCCAGAGAGAAAACTACACAGGTACACAAAATTGAGCACGCCTAATAGGATTACATCAGTATGTAGGGCAACTTAACATACAAACCTCAATGTTATGTCAATGCTGAATTCATAACCTGTGTGTACATTTTGAAAACTTTCTTGAGTTTGTTCACGTTTGTATGTCAGTTTGTCATTGCCAACTTTATATGGCAATTTTATTCTGTATTTGAAATAAATGCACTATTATCCCACTGTTGTTGAGTACTAGTATGTGCAGTCGAGTGTAATACAGTTAAGACAGTAAAGGTAGTTGGTGAACACTCATCTCCATTTATTGCCCCCCTCTTTAGCTGGGTTGGACCCTCCCTGTACACCATCGAGCCAATCTGTGATCCGGTCACCTGAGGAGCCTCCTCCCGTCACCAGCTCCCCCCCTCCCCTCCACCCTGCCGTGGTAAGAAGCACCAGCAAGCCCCCCGCTACCAGTCTGCCAGAGAGTCCTGAGGGCCAGCCCTCACTGGCGGTCGCTAAACCTCACATCCTCACACACCTCATAGAGGGCTTCGTCATCCACGAGGGGCTGGAACCGTTCCTGGTATGTCCACAAGATGGAGCTGTAGCAGTTCAGTAGCAGCAGCAGCACCAACAACAGTCCTGGGATGTCAGTGCCCAGGTGGTAGTTAGCACATCAGAGACATTTAAACAATGGTCTCTCACTGTTAAAGTCTGACATGGTAAAGAGAAACAGACAGCTATTTGAACAAAATCTGACTAAGCAGTAGAGCACTTCTGTGGATATTGTACCCAAGCCCTGCCCAGAAAATAACAAATATCTAACCCTTCCACTGCAAAATGATGTTCGGGATGTGTTAGTGTGACCCTTAGCTGTGGTTTAACAGGTGTCACCTTCTACAGATGAGCCGCTCTTCACTGGCAGATGAGCAGGCTGCACTGCCGGAGAACCAGGAGGTGACCTCCAACGGAGATCCCGACCCCGACGACGACCTGATGGATGTGGACGACCCAGAGAACTCCTCCAACTCCGACATGGACGACATGCCAGCTGATGATGGTGAGACTTGTGGTGTATTTCTCAAGCACAAAAGTCTAGTAATGAGTTAGTTAGTTGATGACGCCTTACCTGGCACGGGCCGCCATTCTCTCCAAAGTCAATTTTCACTCTGATTAAGTGGCGAAATGTAATACGACGTACTGTACATATCAGCTTCCCATACATTAAATAAGTATAGTCCTAGACTACAAGCTTTTTGTTCAGTGGAAACCTCCAGTGGAAGTTCTCTTTCGGTCTAGGACTAGGCTTAATAGGGGTGCAGGATACCGGCCAATAGAGTAAACATGAATTGAATATTCCCATGCTTGAACTTCCCCTTGGGGATCAATAAAGTATCTATCTTTCTATCTATCTATCTAATATGTGTGATTCAACCAGGCTAAGTAACACCCCTCTGATTTGAAACGGTTACACTGTCTGACTGCAGAGCCCCTGGAGGACAGCCTGTCAGACGTGCTGCAGTGCGAGTTCTGTGGGAAGAGGGGCTACACCCACAGCTTCCTCCGCTCCAAACGCTTCTGCTCCATGACCTGTGTCAGGAGGTGAGTTTCTCACAGTTATAGTTTTTACACCTCCTTAAAGAAAAGAACAAATAGGCTGTTGCTATTTGCTGTTGCTGTTATTTAATGGACTTTCATACAAAATCATTGTCATAGTCAAATTTATCTTCAAACTCCTTGAAAAAGACATGAAATGTCTGGATACTACTTGAAAGGAAGGATCGAAGTTAATTTAACAATAAATAAGTCCACTCTTTTCACAAACAGCATTCAGTCAGTCAAACCAAACGATTGCTTTAAGTCTGGAAAGATTTGCCCTTGGTTCATTTATACAGCTGTAAGCCCTGACCGTGCTGGATCTGTTCCCTCCTTATCTGGCCTTGACTGACAGGTTCAACGTGAGCTGCACGCGGCGTCTTGGCCTCCTGAGGACCGACAGGGCCAGCCGCTGGCCCCCCAGGCCCATGGGCAGGAGGGGGAGACCCCCCGGACGCACTGACGGCATATCCAGAGAACACTTCCTCAGACAGGTCAGTGAAAGGAGGGCTCTATCTGGGATAAGGTTCTATTCAAGTCTTCTTCCCTGTGGTAGTAAACATGGCTGTCAGAGTAGTTGACTTGTCTCTTGACCTGTTTTCGGGAAACTTGCGGCTTGTCAACATTTCTCACATACCTGGTATACCAGGTATGTATAGCTCATTGCAGACTATAGCTGCAGCCAGTATGACACAGCGTAAGGACCCAGTTCAGCACACCCTTCAGAATCAAACGAGTTCGAATCAAACCTGGTAGAGTAGGCGGAGGAAAGGTCTGCATGGATGTTAAAGTATAACTGCTGGCAGCATGTGAACGGCTACAGAAACAAAGTATAAGTGATAAGGACCAGGATAAGCCGTCGATTAGAGCCTAGGGTTAGTGTTCCAACTGTAATATATATATATATGATATATATATTTATTTGTGTGGGGCGGTGGTAGTGTAGTGGTTAAGGAGCTGGGCTAGCGTGCAGTAGCCTGAAAGTTGTTGGTTCAATTCCCGTTGTGCCCTTGAGCAAGGCACTTAACCCCAAGTTGCTCCGGAGACAATGTGATCCCTTGTAATATAGCTGACATATGTAAGTCACTTTGGTCAAGAAGTGTCTGCTAAATGTAATGTAATGTGTGTGTCAACTATATATATACTATAGCACTATATATATATGTTCTGCATTGGTTTTATGAGCTCACCTGTGTGTCTGAGGGTTCACAATAGTAAAGTTGACACACACACTCATATATACAGTACACAGCCATATAAACTGTTCTGCATTGGTCTTATGAGCTCACCTGTGTGTGTGAGGGTGCAGCTGCCAGCCAGGCTGGATGGGGAGGAGGATGACGAGGATGAGCCCCCGGGTCCCATGACAACCCGACTGCGTCGTCAGGCAGAGCGTGAGAGGGAACAAGAGGAAGAGCGCAAGGAGAGGAGGAGGAGAGAATCGATCGGTTCAGACGATCACCCCGTGGCCCTACCCAACCCCTCTCAGTGGAGCGTGGAGCAAGTGTGCTCCTACATCAGCTCCATACCAGGTAACAATAATAAGAAATGGCAAGCAGAACAGCAGTATTGTTTTTTTATTGCTAATTATGGCAACATTAGCAAGTCAAGTCAACTTTATTTATATAGCGCATTTCTTGCACAGGTCATTCAATGTGCTTTAAATAAACAAAAGCAAACAGGAATAGCTAATAAAAGCATAGAAGAAACTGACTTCAACATTGACATGCCGCACATGTGGCCAATCCTTCCATCTGCATGTGAAAACCAACCTCCTTGTCGTAGGATGTGCCGAGCTGGCCGAGGAGTTTCGCTCGCAGGAGATCGATGGCCAGGCCCTGCTTCTGCTGACCGAGGACCATCTGGTGAGCGCCATGAACATCAAACTGGGGCCCGCACTCAAAATCTGCGCCCAAATCAACACGCTGAAGGGACCGTAAAGGGCACACCGCTCACAAAGGCCCCAGACAAACCACAGCCTTCGTTTTGACCATGCATGGCTATGGCTGTGTGACTTCCTGTGGGTGTCATGTGCACTTCTGTACTGAGGGACACGTTCAGCTTTCTTGTTGCCATGCTGCTTCATTGGCAGACTATATTCTTGTGGAACTATTGAGACTACTCTTCGGCATACCGTCTGTAACACAAACTCTACTGACCTCTCCTCTATGAGATGCATACATGTAATATGCGAGTTGTTTTGTGTTTTAAGGATGGATCTGTATGAATATTTAATATACAAAACAGTACTAAGATGTGTGTTTAGAGAACTTGATTGTATGATGTAACATTCCAAAGGAAACCTGTATGGAACATAAAAGGTATGATGATTTTGATAAAATATTTGCACACACAGCCATTTAACCATAATAACCTAATATGAATTAATAACTGTCGATAAGATAATTTCAAGTCTTTAACTTTTGTGTCTTTGTTGTACTGGAACTTGACTACCACGACTACCAATGAACAGGTATGTTTACATGACATATCTGGTTGTTTTCTTTTATTCTCCTTTAAAGATCAATCAGCCAAAAATATTCTCTCATCATTCCACAAGCTTTATTACAAAGTGGATAATGTTTTGAAAACTTGAGCCTTGCTCGTTTTTGTGCCTTGGGCACAATGAACCTCAAGGAGCCAATGTCAATGAGTATCATGTACACTTTCAGACAAATGTTCAATTGAATTGTACATTGCATAACTATATACACATTCAAACACAAAGCAAAAGAAACATGCAGCAGATCTGCAAAAGCACTCACTTGCAGTTCCCACAGGTGATGTTACAAAGGTGCAGTAATTAGTTTAGCTGTTATAAAAAATAAAAAAAAGAGAATGCTTCTGGACCTACAAAAATGATGCAATTTGTATGATAAATGAACTAAAATATTACTGTGGTCTTTACACACCTTGTTGGGATAAGGTTTGAAGAGTTGAGAGTATTTACAAAGTTTTCAAATTTGCATCACTTGGCTTTTCTCAACAGTGATCATGAACAATCCGTTAGCTAATGATCTTGGTCAAAACTCACATATTCACAGGAAGAGAAATGTAGACGAGTTTGCTCAAACTTTTGCTTTCCACTGTATAGGCCAGAAATGTAAGTGCAGAAGCATTTCAGTTTTCCACAACAAATATCACTAATTGGAGACTGAATCTCCAAGAAAGCAATGGCAATTGGCTTGAATATTTCGTATGATAAAATATTAAATAGAATGATAAATATTTATGAAAATTAAGAATTATTGTTTATATAAAAATATACACAACAAACATTGTGGGATACATGTCAATGTATGACACAAATGGGGCACAGTCTTTCAACCATATTTGAACATACATTTTTAACAGCTGCACCAAATGACACTAATGGGTAACCCACATAGCTATAGAGAGAGAGGGACTCCTTAATGCCACTTAGAGAGTGAAGCAGCAGCTCAGCTGAGGAGAGCTACCTCAGGGGCAGTGCTGTGCTGGCCTGGCCATCCTCAACTGGTCCTCCTCAACATTTGCTCGTACCTTTTGAGATCCGTCACATTAATTGGACGCATCCTCGTCAGAAGGAAAAGCTGTATTTCCCAACTGTGTCCTGAGGATTCTCCGGTCCTGACTTGGGACACGTGGCCTCTGGGACGCAGTCCAGCCAGCCTTTTTGGGAGTCCAGAAGAGCCACAGCCCACTCACAGCGACACAGACTCCAACTGAACACAACCAGCCTTTTTGGGAGTCCAGAAGAGCCACAGCCCACTCACAGTGACACAGACTCCAACTGAACACAGCCAGCCTTTTTGGGAGTCCAGAAGAGCCACAGCCCACTCACAGCGACACAGACTCCAACTGAACACAACCAGGGACTCCAACTGAACTTCACAAAATGTCCACAAATTTTGCACAGAGCCCATCAATGGGTTTATGTCCAACAGCATATGAAGGTCACTACATTCACCGTCACTGTCAGCAGACCACAACAGGAAGAGAGTAAAAAAAATCTACAGATGGTCGCTGAATTCTTTTGTAAATAGACGTGTACGGGCTCATGGGAAGAACTCCACATCAGTCCACATCCTCGGTGGATCAGGGCAGTTTTACAGTACATGTTTACACTGATTGAGAGTCTTCATCAGCTGTTCAATCCTCATGTTAAACTCTTGCCTCTCCCTGAAAATAAAACGGTAAGAAAGAGTCAACGTGTCAGGAGTCAGTGGTGGTCTACATAAAGTTAAAGAGGGCTAGGAGAACTCTTACCGTTTGCTTATGCAGGGTCCTTTTCGATATTTATCCTCAGCCTCTTCTAAAGGTATATCGTCTACTCCCGCAATGGCATGGATGAGAGCCTAATCAAGATATTCATATCCCAGCATGTTAAGCAGGATGTGCATTTCTGATCAGAACGCATTTTCTGAATTGTTTTAATTAGTTACAACAGTATGTATAAATTACAAGACTAAATATAGCTGCAAGCAGCAATGAGGGGGCCAAGCAGTTGAGCAGGAGTTGTCATGGCAACCCAATGTTGCTACATTATACACACACCCAATTAACCCCCCCGTCCCACACACAGACATATACACAGATAAACCTCCTCTCCCACACACCCCAATAACCCCCCACACATATGCATACCTCAAACCTCACCAAATGTATTGTGCGTAGTCAGGTTGTAGTCACGAGTCCACATACCAAGTTTGGTGTCGATACGAGAAAGTGTTGATAATTATAGCACCCCTAGTGGTCAAAAGTCACCAGATTTATTGTGCGTCCTCAGGTTGTAGTCGAGTTCACATACCAAGTTTGGTGTTGATACGAGAAAGTGTTGCAAATTATAGCACCCCTAGTGGTCAAAGGTTGCTAAAATTATTGTCTGTCTTTGGCTTTGCCGCCAAACTTGATTGGTCACGACGGGCGACGGGTTTTGAATATGGCTCCAAAAAGCAATGCATTTGTGAGTCATGGTCTGAAGATCATCTGCGTCAAATTTCGTGAAAATCGGACAAACTTTATGACATTTGATGCCTTTTAAGTGTTTTTGATGAAATACAATATGGCGGAAGATCCAACATGGCGGAAATTGACGTCATGGGGTGCGTCGAGTTTGGTGTCATCCAAGGATTCCAAATATACCTTAAATGTTCAAAATGTGGTGTACGGTTTAAACGTTAAGTGCATAGATGCAATAAAAAAATTGAAACGTTGGTGGCGGTAGAGCACTACAAGTGCAGACTTGAAACTTTGATAAATTAAAGATATGACTGTACGGAATCAATGTGCCGAATATCTCAACTTTTTACTGTATGGTTCAATGGCAAATTAGCGTTTCGTTATAATAATAATAAGAATACGTAGAATCACTATGGGTTGCCTCGCAGCTTCGCTGCTTGGCCCCCAATAATCATTTTATAGGGATACAAGTGAAGAAATGATTAAATGACACACCACCATAACACAATGAATCACTGAATAGTCACTAAAGCCCAAAATGCTGAAACCACCACCATTTTGACTGTCACATATCTTCACGGTCTCATCGAGCAAATGTTGTGGTTGATGGGGGGCTTACCTCTGGCAGCAACACGTCCAAGATCAAGGGGATCCTCTCCAGGTTGGCCAGGCAGGGCAAGGTCTGCGGGCTCCTCCTCAGCAGCTCGTCCAGGTAGCGGTACACCTGGTCCACCTGCTCCTCGTCCTCCAGGTAGGGGTCCACCACGAAGCGGCTGGCCTTCTGAAGCGCCCGCAGCCACTTGGACGTCTCCTGGCCACTGATCACTGCCTAGAAGGGTCAACACACATGAGCAGCTTTAGATGAAACTACTCTTTGTCTCCACAGCCCATGCTGTTATGATCATGCATTTCTCCCAATTAAAGGTATCCAATGCAGGTTTGCTTTTTCCCCCTACTCCCCCCCCTACAGCTGTTTAGCATTTGTATTTAACTTTTGTAAATACTATTCATAGCTAGCACCCTCCCTCCTGAACATGGTACATGTGGATTTGTTTACAAACTGGCAAAGATCATCTCTGAAGAGCCATGTCGACTGACAAGGTAATACAACACGATTTCATACAAATGGTAGCAATAGCAAAATAGCATAATGCAATTCATGATTCTCCGGGTCGGGGACAGCGAAATTGTAAGGTTGGTTCTCGGTAGAGGGGTAGGCTTGGGCTGCAAAATGTGCACGATTTTCCATATTACAAGTTAGTTTACCATCAAACTTCAAAGTTCAAAGCTGCTTCAAAGCAGCTATATTAAGATACACATATTGCATAGGATACCTTTCAATTATGACTGTAATAAGAATGAACAGCTAAAATATGTCAAAATGAGGACTAGCAAATGCTTAAATTGGAACCAGATTCTGTGCAATGAGTGTTTTTTTGGTAACATCTGCACAGACCTGACCCATATTTGGTTAAAGTTTGCTGCATGCTGTGGTTCCTTGCGGCCATTTCACTGTTGAAATCAGTTCACAATGCCAGTGCGTATCTTCCTACCAGCAGGCGCTTCTCTGCACCCCGCTTCCTCACAATGAAATCCACCAGCTTCTCGTTGGCCCGAGTCCGCGCAGCCTTGGCCCGGTCAGGGAGCATCTTCTTACACTGGTGCTCGTCAGCCTGGTCGCCGGCACCGTCCTCCTCGGAGGTGTCGCACAGGTCATCCACGATGAGATGCGTGGGGAAGGTGAGGTCGGAGGGGCCCTGGGAGTACATCTGCCTGAGGGGGCAGCCTACAGGGGGACAGGGGGAGCAAGGACGATAACAACACCCCGTTTATAAGGCAGAACACTGATGCATAAGGAGTTTCAAATACGTACTTATTTATGCATGATGCAGATATTATGTATGCAGAAACTGAAAATAGCTATCTGATGCATGTACCAGTATCAAAGTGTGTTATAGCTTTGGCATAGGGTATACTGTTTACTGTATCAGTGTATTATAGCTAATGTTGATTTACTATACCACTAACACCATATTCAAAGCTGCTTGTAAATCAGTAAAACAATATTGTCAGTGTGCAACACTTTTACAGAGATGAGTTGATAACTTACTGATATCATTTGCAAAATACTCTATGAAGGAGCCGGAGAAAGACCCACAACCTGCAAAGGCAAGACAGTCATTACAAACTCATATTCACCAGAATCTGTATGTAAATGGATTAGACGGGGTATGGTAATTAAACTGTAGGAAAGAGTTTACTTGTCCAGTCCTCTAGTGTGAACCATGAACTCTACTTGTAACTAGACCATCAATGCTAAGTGGCTAAGCAGGTTGACGGAGACAAAAGCACCAAATGTTTTGGTGTCTCACTGGGTCCTAAAGATGCAATCTGGGATACGTGCAAATGCATTTGAGCAGTACCATAACTATTACAAGTGAATTGACCATATTCACACATTTGATATGTCAAAAAGTTATTGCTTGTTATCAGTCATCATTAGAATTATTATTATGATCAACAACAACTGTATTACTAGTATTACTTTAAACTAGTGATACTTTTAGTTTTGTCAATCACTGAATCACTGCAGGTAAAATATAATTTGATCACAAACTAGTACTACACATGTGTTGTGCTGGCGCGTCAGAGTCCCGTTTGCCCTCTCGGGACTTATTTTCCTATAATAACCTGCTTACCGATGCGGATTCTGTAGTCGTATATGAGCTCCAAGCACCATGTAATTGCATCACCATACTGCTGCCTGGCTTGCTCCTGTGGGACACGAGACAATTCTCAATTTAATCTTATTTCTTTAATTTTGAAAACACCTCTGTATGCTGTAAGGACTCAACTGGACAACATTTTAGTTCACACATCTCTTATTTCTTACACGTGTCACAACACTGTACAGTATAATTTCTTTGAGTGTTTTGAAGGGTGGTGATGCAGGGTTAATGCTGCTCTTTCTTCATAATAATACATCACTGCCACCGAGGATTTTAGAGGCTCCATTAGGATTCCAATGTTATAGTTTTATGCTCAGGCAAAAGTCCATAGAAGCCTACAAATGTGTTAATTCATACCGTCATTTCCTCTGCCTCTTCACAATCAAAGGGCTTCAAGGTTTTCAGGGACACGGTGAGACTGCAAGAGCAGATGAGAGGAATGATCACTTAGGGCCAACTAAAGATTAAGTGACGCATATGTCTCTGAAGGATCACATAAAATTCTATTCACACACACCCAGGCACACCACTAAATATCTGCGATTGCTCCTTGCTCTCTAGACGGTTTATTGATTTGCATAAATAAACAGTGAAAGGGAACAGATGAAAAGGTGGATGACAATTTTTTTCAGTCATTATTCCAACAATAAAGACAATGTGTAATATCTACATAGCATTCCTTATTGTATTCACACCTCTGGAAGATATGTACTGCTTACCCTTTCCTAATTCCCTTTTCATCAATCAGAAAGGTATCAATGAACACAATACTGGCTTTCTTATTCTTGTGGTTCACACTTTTAACCTACAAACAGAAAGACCATAAAAGTTAATTTGATAAAGCAAATTAAACAACTTTACACCTTTTACAAGGTCACACATCACACAGCTGTTTAGTTTACCAAAAAGGATTTGCTGTATCTAATGTACTTAACTGAAAATTTCAAATTTGAATCGTATTCAAATTTAGATGCACCTACCCTTACACACACACACACACACACACACACACACATATATATATATAACAGCTCATTTAATAGTCTCACATACCACAGCAGGCCAAAAAGGGTACTTCCGGAATTTGCACCAGACACACAATCCCTCAGTAATGGACAAGGGCTCTAGACAAAAAAAATGAGTGAGTTAGTAATCTTCTTAGTCCTTAATTGTTTTTCCTTCCTTACAATTGAGTTTAAAAAGGTTGTATGCTTGAGAAGGCCATGTGCTGGTTCACTCACTTCTTTCGAGAATGCTGGGAAGCTCCTCATCATCCTCTGGATCTTCGTCCTCCTCCTCTTCCTCTGGCAGAGAGAGTGGGGTGAGGGGCATAGGGTCATCCTGCAGAATCTGCTCAAGGGAAAGGTCTAAGCAGGACGCCGCTGGCCGCTCTGAAAAGATAAAAAACAAATACATCAGATCAGTCTGCATGGAGGACAATTACTCTCAAACAAAGCATGCAATAACTTTTCCCACAATATCTGCCAAAAAATACAAGAAAAGGTCAAGAGTAAATGTCAAGCCATTTAGACCACATTTAAACAAAACTAGCTATGATACAGTGAAAGTGCCCCTGCCCTTGCATGTATTGTCCAAGTCTTTTGATATCTTTTTCTATACTACAAAATAAAAAAAATGAACAAAAGACTGTGATGGCCACTAACAAGGCAGGACAACAGACAACATGCCATTTCAAACATCAAAAATGATAAATCACCAAACTAAATCTTTGTCTTGCTATAATGTCTCAGATCATCGTATCACAAAACAATTCAAATCACCTGTACACATATAACAGGTAATACATAGCTGAGGTTCTCTTACAGTCCTTAGATGAGATGTAAATTCAGTATGGAAAGTGGTTTGGTGTTTAACCTAGTCCTCAAGTCTGAGGTGTGTGCTGCAATTAAACCGTGTAAACAGTCTCATGATTGTTTGTTTGTGTGTGTGTGTGTGTGTGTGTACCTGACTCCTGTAAAAGAGCATCAGAGCTCAAGACGAGGGGTGGGACAGGCAGAGAGCTGCTACTCCCTTGGCCTTCAGTTTCACCACCTGCTGTGGATGATGTTGATGCTGCTGCTGCTGCTGCTGCTTTCCTCTTATGGTAGCCTCCGGTGAACAGGCTTGAGTCTGCTGACTCCTCCAGACAGTCTTCTGTCAGAGTACTTTCACAGGCTATAGGAGACCCGAGGGTGGCTTTCCCAGCTGGCACTACGCCTGTAGATGACACCTAATCAGAAGAAGAAGAGAGCGGTGGTCACTATTCATTTTTCAAATCATATTATGTTATGTCTATTTTTTATATATTTTTTTTTTTTTGGGGGGGCTTTTATGCCTTTAATGCGACAGGATAGTGGAGAGTGACAGGAAGTGAGTGGGAGAGAGAATCGGGGTGGGATCCGGAAAGGACCACGGGGCGGGAATCGAAACCGGGTCGCTGGCGTACGGTGCAGGTGCCCCAGCCAGTTGCGCCACGGGGCCAATGTTGTATCTTTTTAAAAACAATAAATATGGGTCTGACAACAATAATGTGATTCTGAGGCTATAAGTAAAAGGAAAAGAGAGCCGTTTCATATTTTCTTGCTCAAGTCTCACAACAACAAAAACAATGAAGATACACATGTGAAGTCCCTAATGGAAAAATAAAGTTGTTTGAATTGAAGTGTAAATATGTATATTGTAAGAAATACAGCTACACCTACAATAATGTTGGAATAACTAACAGTTACAGAAAATAGTATTTGTATTAATCCTTCAGAATCAATTACATTTATATGGCTAATAAAGAGAGATTGCAAATTAACAAAAAAATACATTATGTCTTTTTGTCTCCATTTTAAACTCAGACCTACTAGAGATGCGCGGATGGGCTATTATTTCAACCGTAATCGCATAGCAAAACTTATCATCCATTCGCCATCCATCCTCACCAACGTTTTTTGACCAATTTTCAAAACCGCACCCGCCCGCCATTCGCTGGTTGTTTTAATGTATATAGGTGACGCGTTTGATTGGTTCAACCGCCACCCGTCCGAATTTAATTAAAATATTATATTTCTTCACGTCATCCGCCAGATCCGCAGTTTAACCGCGGAGTCCGCGGCTGTAACCGCGAACTGCGCATCTCTAAGACCTACCTCATTCTGACTGGCTGGCTGCTGCAGCTTCCGTGGCCTTCCTCGCCTCTTCTTGGCCGGCACGGTAAGGGGAGCTGGGGCGCCCTGGCTGCAGCCCTCCACTGGCGGGGAGCTGGGCCTGCATGTCTGCTCCAGCACTGGGCAACTTTGCTTTGCGCTGACTGGTGCAGAACTGCGGTCTACTGAACTGCTGCTTCTGCTGGGGGGGTATCGCCTTTTCCGTCTAAAGCTGTAGGGTGATTCAGAATCTGCGCTTGTCTGAGAGTGTTCAGGGTTTTCTTGCAATGTCTCACTGCATCTTGTCTGTTTTTCTTTGCCACTTATGTCTGTAGTTTCTGCAGCCACAAGAGAGTCTTTCTGTATCACACACTTGGTCAAAGGTTCACTATCTGGACATGCTCCATTTGAATTTGCTGTATAAGATAAAGCATGTTGCTGTTTGTATTCTTCCCCCAAAAAGCGAGGAAACAAACTGCCCACACATTCACGTTGACACACATTGTGCACTGCACCTGCAGAGGTGGAGAGATAATCATTACAGTATTCCTCAACAGAGTCAACAGCGGTCAGCTCATTTGGCACAGGTCTGATAGCTTCTCCATCTGTACCCGCTTCACCCACCAATAATACAGAATCCTCAGGCTCTACCACGCTACCATGTCCAGCAAGGGTTTCTGAAGTCTCTCTAAGGTCTCTGGACCCTAAGAAAGGCTGTGGTGACAAACGTCCTGCCGTTAGAGGGTCCAGACTCAAGTTCATATCTGCAATACGTGTTCTGTGTACCTTCTCTGAAGTAATTCCACCCTTTAATTCCACAAGCTCATCTGAGCTCACAGGTCCAGAGTTATGCTCTGGTGAAGGAGATAATGCACCACAAACACCTATTGCTGAAGCTGTGTGGGAGTCCTGTGTATGGCAAACGACTGCAGTAGCAGAGCTAGACAGAGGATCCAGACAGCTTTCCTCAACAGAGCCAACAGCAGTAACCTCATTTGGCACACGTTTGACAGCTTCTCCATTTGTGTTAGCTATAGCTTCACTCAACAATAATACAGACTGCTCATGCTCAAACACATTGCTAGGTCCAGCAAGTCTTCTTGAAGACTCGGCAAGGTTTGTGGATGCTACAGGAGGTGGTGACAGAACCGCAGCGCCTACTGGGTCCAAACTGAGCATTTCATCCCCACTATATGCTCTCGGTGACATGTGTGAAGCAAGTACATCCTGTAATTCAACAGGGGCATTAGGCTCACTCGAGCTTACTAGTCCATAGTTATGCTCTTGAAAAGGAGATAATGACTCAGGAACATTCAGTGCTGAAGCTGTGTGGGGGTCCGGTGTGTGGCAGACGACAACTTCTGTCAGCTGCAGACACACATTATGTGCTACATATCCAGAGTTGGATAGAAGATCCTGACTGCTTTTCTCAACAGAGTCAACAGCAGTCACCTCATTAGGCATAGGTTTGGCAGGTTCTCCATCTGTGCTAGCTTCACTCAACAGTAATACAGATTCCCCATGCTCCACCATACTGCCATGTCCAACAAGGGTTTCTGAGCTCTCTGTAAACTGTCTGTATCCAAGAAAAAGGTGTGGTGACAGACCTCCAGCCATTACAGGGTCCTCCTGACTGAACATTTCATCTGCATTATGTGTTCTGGGTACCCACTCTGAAGCAATCCCATCCTGTAATTCCAAAGGGTTGTAATCTGAGTTAACAGGTTGAGAGTTATGCTCTGGTGAAGGAGATAGTGACCCAATAACACCCAGTGGTGGATCTCTCTGACAGTCCTGTGTTTGGCAGACGACAACCTCTTTCAGATGTAAACAAGCATGCGAGGGACACACAAGTTGGGTCTCCATAACTGGTTGTTCATCTGAACATGTCACTGCTGGCCCTTGACTCCAGTCGCTCCTTTTCTCCACCTGTTGTGCAGCAGTCTGAGATTGGCCGGTTTCTTCATTCCCGGAGACCACTGATGCACTCGCTGATGACTGAGTGGACGTTTCTGAAATCTTCCACAAGGGAAAGGGATAAAACCCATCTGAAGAAGTCATACTCAAACAACCTCAATTGCTGCAGGGCTTTGGACCATCTTCTTTCGTGGAATACTGGAATTGGCTAAAAACATAACTTTTATGAGAACATATTTTTCTTTCTGATAGCACAGAAATGTAAACTTGGTCTACACTGCGCAATCACAGAACACAGTTGACATATAACGTCAGAAAGATTGTATCAACGTCTAGGAATAATCTCACTGATATTGTCACTAAGACATGCCCAGAAACCAGTAACTTAATTTTTACCGATTTTTCAATTTGTTATTTTTAATATCCGCAAATAAAGATTTACGGGGGGAAACACAACACAGTCTAGTGCAACACTAAGCTATAGCTAGCAACATCCACATGGACTGACTATTGGCATTAACGTTGCCGCTAGCAAATGGCTGTTATGGTTTCAGAGAACATGGATGCAACAGTGCCATCGACTCATTATCATTTTACAGTTACCGTTACACTATCATAATCTATGGAGAACGGTAAGGAATGTCTGCCAGAATTAAACATCTTAAAATAACTCATAAAAAATGTTAAGTTACTGTGTTTTACTGTGGCGACTGTGCTGTGTGCTATGTTAGCCTATTTGGTAGTAGCTAACCTTGCAGGGCTAACGCAGCATTTGATCATTTGGCACCAGACGAAAGAGCTAGACAGGACAGTAAAACGGTTTAAATTAATTTCTCAGTTGGCGCCAAAATAGACAGAATATGCATATGCAGAAGCTTTACAACAAATAGTACTTAACGTGCAGCAACCTCGAGAAACTACTTAATGTCTATGTCCAACTTCCCGTTTCTTTTTTTTTTTTTAATGGTGTAGCTCATAGGTTTAGCTGTGCAGCCTGACACAGACATCCGGTTTTTAGCTGTTGAGAACGGTTAAGAACATGTCAAAGTAAGAGTCCAAACTCATTGCCTCTCATACCAAAACGTTTTGTGTTGATATTTGTATTATTCTAAATACACGCAGATTCTAATGTCTACAGGAAATGTAGGCTATATATTGTTTACAAATGTCGGTGTTCTTGATTTCTAATTTCTCTGATAAACCCATTTTTTTTTTCTAGTGAATGCGAATAATTTATCTGATTCATTCGCTCAGTTTCATTCATTTACCAGACCAAAGTCAAGGTGCAATGGGGTGGTATGTTTCTTACGGTTGTATGGGTTTAGAACATTGATGTAAATTATTTTACTGAATACATTGAATACGCGCTATGATTATCTGCGAGTCTAACTTTACTTTGGAATTTTTCCCTTTCAGAAATTGTGACCGGAAATTACCTTCTGTACTTGGTAGTTTGCTAGAACCAGAGAATGTCTAATAAACGGGCTCTGCTAGAACGACAGATAGGGAGAGCCCAAGGCTTCAAGTATCGCAGCCAGATCAAAACAGTTTATATAGCCTACCTACTGCGTGTGGACAAGTTCTCCAGCTAACTAGGCTACTTACAAATAGCTGTTAGGCCTACTGGAGATCAAATGATGACCAAACGTAAGCCTACAGGCACATTGTTCCTTTCAGCAAATGTCATTTGCCTACAAATAGTTGCAAATGGGGGCACTGTGGAGCTTTAAATCAGAGTGCCTTGGACTTTTTTAAGCAAAGTAGACTTTGTGGAAGAGGCAGAAAAAAATCCAAACACACTGGCAATTGTATTGTATACTTGATAGTTCACTTTATTCAAATATAGGGTGGAGGAGAGTGCTGGCTGTAGGAAAATGTTTTGACATGCTGACAACAAACAATATTTCTTCTCAATATCTCAGGGGCCGGGGTAGTGTGGGTAAAACAGACCCAGACACAAAAGAAAAGGTTGTCAAAACTCAAAACACACATTACATAGTCACAAAATTACAATGTGGGGGTGAAGTAGCTCTGTTGCGATCCGACGTTGTCTTCAACCCTGCATGCATTCCTAGAAGATAATTCATCCCTATTATTTTCAGAATTCTTCCAATTTGTATACATAAACACTAAATCCTAAACAGTATAAACCTGTTGTATTGTACTTACAGTTGTTTGGATATATAAGCAGTGGTAGACTTGCAGGCTTTGTTCTGACTCTCTGCTGCCACCTGCTGACTTTTAGCGGCACTGATTAAAGCGTTACAAGAATCCCACTGATGAAGGCTCCATGTCAAGTTTGCCTGCAGTGTGTCAATATGGGCTGAACAAAGTTTTTTTTTTTAATGTGTGAACTTAATCCATAAAACATGTCACCAATCTGTAATATATTTTATGGGCTATGAATGAGAATACATTTATACTATACCTTCCTGCCATACCAGTACAGAAGACACGTTTTTTTGCAGGGTCATGTGCATTTCTACATCACTTTTTAAAGTGGTAATGTTCTCTTTCAAAGCCTCCTTAAAGGAAAATGAGAAAGCACAACCTTTTATACAAAGCAACAATTTCAAAGTTTTAAACACCAGCCCAACCATTAAAGTACCAAGATAATTGTGCCACATGTTTATTCTCTCCCATATGGTAAGTGTTCCAGTATTGTGTATTGTCATGGACTGTGATTTATTTATTTATACGTTTTAGACAAATCAGACACATTTTCACTCTATTCATCTGATTTACAAGATCTGCCCTGACAATTAGGGGCGCATTTAACGCTTCAGTTATTGCATAAAACAAGTATGTGAGGACATACTTGGGCATAGTGTGGATTTTCAGCATCAGACTTCGCATGTAAGGCCACGTCGCCCACACTATGATGACAACCAGGGAGGTCATGGACCAGAGGGCAAGAAAAGCCAGCAGGAAGTTGCAAGTGTTCTGCGAGGACTTGGAGGATCGTGCCATTTTGAAGACGGCGGCTCGACCTGTAGAATATACTCTGGATGTGAAAAGCCAAGAGAGTCTCGATGTGATGAATAGGCTACCCGGCTTACAGAGAGGACCTCTTCGTTACAGCTACAGGGATGTTCTGTCCCACACTGAAGACTGTAATGGGGCGTGGCAGGCTTTGGGTTAAGTCACACGAAAAGCATACATCTTCAGCCATCTTGACAGACGCGGACAAAAAAAGTACCATCCTCAGGGGAAAATATAAGCAGTGTGTGGGAGTGTCCCGTCCCCTTTTTTTTCCCCCATGGAATAGTCTGCAGGAAAATGGACCGTTATCAGCCATGATCCATTAGCCATGATTAAAATAGCTGAGGGAAATTGTTGTTAGTAAAAGAAAAGCAACCCATTTTTGGTCTGAATCACTGAACTTTTTTTTTTTTTTTTTAATCTTGAAACCCCTTTTAGAAAAGCAGGCATGAGCTGCAGTCCCTGCGTTGGCTCATGTGATGCCAAGGCTGGAGAGGGTCGGAGGCAGCCAGAGCCAAAAACTCTATGTCCTCCAGTACATTCCTACTTGTGTACTTCAGCACATTCCCACTTCAACTGTCTAAACAAATGTCTCCACAGATGCCATGCAAATCACAGTGCAGGAGTTGATTTTAATAGACCAACCAGAAACATCCTGGAAGGTTCATCCAAAGAACATAAGGTATGTAATGCATGACACAATTTGAGTTATGGAACCTCTACCTTTAAAATCATCCATACCATTTAAATATAATATAACTTATGTTTTAAAAGGGTATAGTTAATCAAATGTAAAGAAAACATACCAAAGTAAATTTGTGTTTGTTTGTTTATTAGAACAAACATTCCTCCTTAACATTTAATGGGGAACTGAGCAATAAAACATCATTTATACAGAATAATGCAGCTGGAGGTTATACACGTAACACTGCGATAGTACACTTTAAGTGCAAATGATACATTAAAAATATATTTATATATGATACTATATGTACATTATATAGGCGCAATCCTACATATGGAATGTCCTGCAAATAAGTAAAATAACGAATGGAATGATTCATGTGTTTGACAGCCAGTATAAAAGACAGGGCAATACCTTAAAATATTCATCCAGCAGCTAGCTTAGCTTAACATGCAAACATTTTGGTATACATAGTGATATTAAGCAGTTCTGCAACGTCTGCAGGAAACAGCCACATTCTCCTTTCGCTCCCCTTTAGTTGGTGTTAGAGAGAATGACGTGATTGTGGGAAGGCAAAGGGGTGTTTCAATTTATAACCACAGTGCAACACTAGCAGCCAGTGTGTGGGGTGGCCTCTTATGCCCAGAGTCACAGCTTTCATTCCTCTGGTCTTCTCTTCAAAGCTCAAAAGCAAAGCTCACATAAGGAATTGAACAATCTTGACAATCTCATAAATGCACAGATAGACAACTCTTAAGCAACTGCCAATGAAAATGTAGAAATGGGAGTCTGGCCTTTGTACCCAGTACAAAAATACACTTAACTTTGATTCAAATCAATGTACATTCACCTTATATTGCTTGTTTTCTCATTTTGTGAGCTGCAGGAACATACAAGGACATGTGTGAGATGTTTCTACTGCAGAAAGAAGTGCTGGACAAAGATGTATTACAGCATCTGGTGTATATCCCACCACAGATCTACCATACCATATGCCTCCAGGAAAAGGAATGGTACATATGCAACATTATGGACTTAAAGCAAACAAAAACAACAAAAGAGGCACCCCATAAGCCCAGGTCGACCTCAAGCCATGCCAATGCCCTGGATGTTCTTGTCGGCGGTGATGGAGCGTACCAGCTCCTCCACCCAGCGCACCTCAGACGCCATCTGCTCAGCCAGTGCATCGTAGCGGTTCTCCAGACGGCCGAACTTGCGCTTGAGCGCGTTGGCGGACAGCATGGCGGCGCGGGCCTCCTCCTGGCTCTGCCGGCGCTGGGCCTGGGTGCGCTGCAGCTCCTGCCGGATGTGGCCGAGGTCGGCGGCGATGCTCTGGTTCTCCTCCTTGTACCAGCCCTCCTTCTCCTCGTAGATGGAGAGAAGCGCGGCCACGTCCTCGCGGCACGAGCGCTGGTTGCGCACCAGCTCGCGCAGGCTCTCCTCGGCCGCTGCGATCTCCTCCTGCACCTGCGAGAAGCGCTCGAAGTTCACATAGGTGTTGTTGGGTGGCATGCTCGAGTGCGACTTGATGGTGTACTCCTTCAGACGTGTGGTCTTCAGGCGCCGGCGCTCAGGCTTGCGACCGCTTTCCTCCGGCCGAACATTGCGTCTCTTGATGGCCTGAATGCGGATGAAGAGTGAAGAGGATAAAGGATGAGTATGAAGGTCTTAATAAGGTCTTAAAACACAACTGAATTTAGAAGACTTCATTGAGGAGATACAGGGTGACCAAGGAGTCTTGTCTCACCTTGATCCAAGGGTGCTCAAGGCTGTCACCTATTGTCATTCTCTTCCTAAGAAAAATGGATGGGGGATGGGGGGGGGGGGGGGAGTACATGATAAAGCACATAACCATGACAAAATTGTGAATGCCTTAGGATTCAGTACATGGCAGCACTCAACGTGATGGCTTATGGATTAACGGCTTCTACACACAGTTGCGTTCCGTCAACACATGCCAGTGGGTGTTCCCGACGGTAGCTATGCAAATGACTTGAAGTATAACCGTAATTTGATTGGTTGGTGCCGTCCGTCGATTGGCTTGATTGGCCGGTGCCGTCTGTCGGTGCAGCAACATCTGAACGTCTCAACACGAGCGACGGGTGAAATGCGACGCAACGGACCCACAATTCAGTTCGGCAACGGTTGACGTGAGCCCATGTAAAGTGAATGGGATGCGTCTCCAGCACTGCAACGCACGCAACTGTGTGTAGAAGGCTGCTTATTAACATATTAATGTATAATAACTATTTAATTAACTGCTGAAAACAAAATTAGCTATGGATAAACTGACGCGGATGGACGATGCTCCTTTAATCCCTTTCGGTTTCCCCTTCAGGTTAATGTGTTAATGCATTAGCATTAGTGCATGGGCACTGATAGCGGAGACAGTTCTCACTTGGGATCCTTGACAAGCAGCCGGCGAATGAAGTCCTTGGCAAGCTCACTGGTGTTGCTGAAGTATTCTTCGTCGAAGTCGTAATTCACAGCAGAGATGTTGGTTAGTGTTTCTTGCTTTGTCTCTCCAAGAAATGGAGAAGCCCCACTAAGCCTGCAGGGAAGAGTTGGTATATCTGTCACCATCTGTCACTCAATAACTCACAAATAACTTTACAGTAGAATTAAAAATGAGAGTAAAAAATCCAGTCAAAAATACTTACAATATATAAGTGATAACACCTATACTCCTGCAGAAAAAAAAAACACATTTGTATTAGGAAAATCTGATGATGCTTAAACTGGGCCAGTAATTTTCTTACCTTGGAGAAAGGAAACAGACCATACATGAGGTTGATACAAGCCATTGTAAATAAATACAACTACCCATGACACAAAACTACCCTCACAGACTTTCTCAATGAATATTATAGGTTGCTACATTGTAACCGTGTGGCTGCAAACAGTTCTTTGGAACAGATGACAGATGAGGTCAATACACTTCTGCCATTATCTGCGGGACTCGTGTTGATTTGGCTTTATCACTTATCCTTTAAAGTTGTTACTTACCACATGTCTGCCTCTAGTCCCAGAGGTTCATAGTTCACTATTTCTGGAGCTGTTAAAACAGGTAAATGAACAAAAAAAATAATTGATGAGTGAACACTGATAATAAGAAGCAGAGTGCATTGTCTGAAAGAACCAATCAACACCCGACTGGAGATAAACTCACCAACAAATTCTGGCGTTCCAAAGATATTCTTGAACTCATTTCCAGCTTTAATTTGATGTGCAATTCCAAAATCAATCAGTTTGATTCTAGGGTTTGGGACGTTTTTGTCCAACAGCATGATGTTTTCAGGCTGAAAGATAAAAATATTCTGTGTGGTCAGACATACTCTGATCGGGCAGCAGAAGTGATAGCCCAAGACTTAAAGGCACAGTATTTGATCTTGACAAAAGGCTGTTGATATTTGAGTTCAGCTGCCAATCAAATACACCTTCTCTTTCCATCCCCAGAAGCAATGTTGCTGATTGAGTCTGAACCCTTCCCTGTAGGAACACTAGCTGTCTTTTTAAGCACACACACTAGAGAGAAGTGTAGATAGACCAGAGAGGTCAACGGGGAATGACATTTTGAATTTGGGCTGAGCTCAACGTTGCGCTCCGCCCCACATTGAGGCCAGCCCCGATCTGCAAGCTGCTAGATGGACCTTTAAGTGTCCCAAAACAAAAGTCATGTTGTGCACCCCGACGCGCTCACCTTCAGATCAAAGTGGGCAATCTGTTTGGAGTGCAGATAGTGCACCCCATCTAGGATCTGCTTCAGAAACTGTGTGGCCTCCTCCTCAGTCAGAGACTCCTTCTCCGCCAGGAAGTCAAAGAGCTCCCCGCCAGAGACCAGCTCCAGGATGAGAATCACGTCGGTTTTGTTCTCAAAGATGTCATGGAGGGTGATGATGTTGCTGTGCTGGATCTCACGCAGGATGTTCACCTCACGCTCGATTTCCTCGCGGCTAACCCCGCGTCGGCTGGACGAGAGCCGTCGTTTCTTGATGAACTTGGCCGCAAACTCGTCTCCGGTGCTTTTCTCTCGGCATTTGCGAACAATAGCAAATTGGCCACTGAAATGAGAAATGTGTTTTACAGAGAGTACTGGCCAGAACACTGGCAGGTAAATAAATAAATATATAAATAAACACCCTTTTGCAATTATGTAATGCAATCTGAAAACTGTTGCACTGATTAAAAAAACAATACAACTGATCTCAGCTGGTATTCTGTCTATAATGGAGTGGAATGGAAATTTCTAAGTCACCCTAGACTTTTGTGTGTGTGTATGTGTGTGTGTGTGATCTTCTTTTTATTATTATTGTTATTATTATTATTACATTACAAATCTAATGTGTGAAGTTGGCTGCTCAAGTAAAAAATAAAGGGATGAGATTAAAGTATTTACTTTCTTTTTCTAATGCCAATCACAACATGGTGAAAGACCATTTGACAAGTACCTCTACAGGTCTACAGGTAAGGGCTGGTGTGTAAACCTGTATCCTGTAAACCTGGTGACCTGGTGTGCATGGATAAAGATGTCAGAAGACAGAAAATAATATTTCAAATGCTTGCCTGAACAGTACTGAATGTTCCCAAAGTAACTACCCTTTCCCTCACTGAACAAACTCACAATACGCTCAGCTGAGAGAGCACACTAAGGCTTGAGCTGAGAAGCACTACATTGTACTGCAATGATGTCATACTTGCAGCAACATAGTGCGGTATAACTGCACTTCCATATATAGATAAGAAGTCAAGCCTTTATCCACACAGCAAGATGATGACTCGTTCTCTGTTTCAACACCATTTAGCTTCCCAAAGGCATAATGTAAACAATTAGCTTATGAGTTCTTAATGTCTCGCATAATGTAAACAATTACGAGTTGTTAATGTGAACCAGATTATGAGAAAGAGCAGATGGCAGAAATACGTTTACAAATCCCTTGGGAAACAAAACAGGATCTTCAGAGAAAACAAGCGCCTTAAAAAAGCAGGGAATACAATCGTGATAACACTAAACTAAATTCCTCTTCTTTCTTCTATCATATAATTCATAATTCTGAGTCATGCTCGTTTCTACACTCATGATTTCACCTAGGCCTACCTTCAAAGTTTGTGATTTAATAACATGAAACTTACCTTCCCAACTCCTCTCCCATATCATAGAACACTTCAACATCCTCCTGCCTGAATCCAGCCATTGTTTGCTGACTGGGATAACAATCAGTCAAATATGCTGTACGTGAAAAAACGATCATGTTTCTCATGTTATAAGCACAAAAAACAACTTATAACATCAAGAGATACTCTTTACAGTAATGCAAGTCAGCGAATTAACAACCTGACACCGACAGTCTGACGCTACGCAGCACATTTCCCCAATAGCTCATTAATACAACGATCAGGATACCGACACATGGATTTTATTTTCTCTTTCTCCAATGTTTTTCCTGTACCCACAGGGCAGTGATAGAATGCAGCGTACATGCCATTCGCACATACGTCATCTTCTGTTAGCATCAACAACCACGGACTTTTAAGTTTCATTCAGAATGAGCAAATTATGTACATGATGCATTATGTAGGCATGATTTTGTATACGTTACTGTTTAGATATTCAACTGGAATATAGGCTACTCCCATTACTCGAATACCTGGATAACGTTAGCAAAAATAGCTGTGGTAGCGAACATAGCATAACGTTATCTACCTAGCCATGAGTACAGAAATTCCACTAGGAACGTTAACGTTAACAAGCTAACATATCGTAGGTAGATAACCACCACATAACCCTTACAGACACAGCAGAGACCTTAAGACTGTTTCTGTTTCACGAGCATAAGAAAACAGATATTTGTGGGGATACAATTGGCAAATGCCGACTTCTGTATTAGCTCAAAAGTTTAGACAAGCTAAGTTTAACTGTAGCTACAAGGAAACCAGTTAGCCAGCTGACATCCAAATCCCTATGCTGGCTAGCTAGCGAACTAGACCTAGGCTATGCTAACTATCCCAATTTGTGGTCTCATAGGTGGTTAAAAAATAGATACTTTCTTGGTGTTTAACTTAACTAACCAAATAGACAATCTTAGCTATTCAACCTTAACACAATTTTCCGAATTATTTCACGGAAAAGACGTCATGTTAAATGAGAAAACTTACTTTGATCACCGTCTTGGCATTACTGTCTACTGTCTTGGAATATTTTCCGGTTGCTGCTGCAGTACAGCACTTTTAGGAGGAGGGCTTAGTGGTGATGACATCATATTGACTTCATTCTAGTGAGAACCTCGTTATGGACATGACCATACTTGAACACAAAAATAGTGTTTTCCCAGGTGATCATTAACTTAGTTGATAAAAGGCTTTGGGCATGTCTGCCGACTCAGCCTATTACTCTAAATGCGAGTCATTTACCTACAAATGAATCATTGTTTGTCCTTTGCAGAGAACCATCTGTCAGTAGGCTGTTTACCTCATCAGCCAGTGTTGCATATCATGGATGTTACCTGATATTGTGTGGGGTTACCTGAGGCATAGGCATTCTGCTTGTAGGCCTAAACTACATCCTAGCTAACTCTAGGGGGGATCATGAGACACCTGTGAGTCAGCCAGTTGATTCCTTATGATGGAACTCTCACTGCTGCATGCATATGGCTCTCCAAGAGGCCTCAGAATGCTTTTGAGTGTGCCACTCAATAGATCACAGATAACATATCAAATGGTAGGCCTGCCATAAAAAAAAAACATTCCTTTTTTCAACCTCAAAACAAAAAAAGTTGGGACGTTGTGTAAAATGCAAAAAAAAAAAACAATGTCATAATATACAAGTCTTGTAAACCCATATTTAGCAAAAAAGACATAGACAACATATCAAATGTTGAAAATGAAAATGTGGACTATTTCATGGAAAGTATATGTTAATTTTGAATTTGATGCCAGCAACATGTTTCAAAAAAAGTTGGGACGGGAGCATGTTTACCACTGCTTCACCTCTTCATTTAACACAATTGGACTTTGTGCAATGGTGCAAACTCAATCATCTTCAACTCAATACTTCAAAGACCAAGGAGATGGTGGTGGATTTCCGCAGGTCTAAGCCCACTCTGCTACCAGTCCCCATTGATGGGGTCAATATGGAGGTGGTAAGCACCTACAGGTATCTGGGTCTCCACCTGGACTATAAACTGGACTGGTCAGCCAACACTGACGCACTCTACAAGAAAGGGCAGAGCAGGCTGTACTTCCTGAGGAGGCTGCGGTCCTTCAATGTGTGCAGCAAGCTCCTCAGGATGTTCTACCAGTCTGTTGTTGCCAGCCAGGGATGGATTACTGCACGGGCCTACCGGGCCCAAGCCCAGGGGCCCAAGAGGTCAGGGGGCCCTGAAGCCCAAGCCTTTGCATGGAATCATTGCCTCAATATCAACAAATCAGGATGTAGGCTATGAATCTGATTGAATGTAGTATTGGCCATTCCCAAAATGCACCAGAATACAGGAAATCACATCAAACAAATAAAAAAATTCTGGGGGAAGACCCCCAAACCCCCCCTCCCACATATGCAACAATTAGTGGGGGGCCCTTAATACATCTGGGCCCAGGGGCCCGAAAGTTCATAATCCGTCCATGTTGCCAGCGTCCTCTTCTATGCAGTGGTATGCGGGAGGAAGCACAAAGAAGAATGATGTGGGGCGAATTGACAGGCTGGTAAGGAAAGCTGGCTCTGCAGTGGGAGCTGAACTGGAGTGCATCACTTCAATATCTGACAAAAGGACCCTGAACAAACTGATCAACATCTTGGACAATGAGTGTCACCCACTCCACAGCACTATTGTTAAGCAGAAGAGCCTGATCAGCTAGAGACTTCGCTCACTGCCTTGCACGACAGACTGAGGAAATCATTTGTCCCCAGGGCCATTGGACTGTTCAATGCTTCACTTAAGGGAAGAGGAGAGATAGACTTCTCTGCATAGTCTGTCTGCCTCTTCACCCCTTCCATGTTTGGATACTGTCTGTCCACTAGCCACTTTTTACCACTGTCTTTCTGCCTTGCTGTTTGCGTGCTATATTAGCACATATGCATAACCCCTCCCTCCATGCCACAGCCGAACTGTGGCCACACTTATACCTTTTCTTAATTTAGTTATATATATAGATATATAGATATATAGACTTTATTCTTGCACTGTTGGACTTACTCATTTGCACTATAACCATGGCACTCATTCACACAGAGCACCTTACCTTACCTTACTATGCACAGAGAATCATAGGCTCAGTCCCTGCCTCAGTCATTGCAAGCGCCTCTTTATTGATTAATCACCCACTATGTGGATACTGTTTTTAGAATTGATTTAGATTAAGTGTTATAATTTGTATTTTAGTATATTTAGTATATTCTTTATCTTCTACTGTCCTTATTGCTTAGTTGTGTTTTTTATATTTTAATTATTTTTTCTGCTGTTAGTGAATGTGTGTGTATTGTCTATATGCTACTGAGACCTTGAATTTCCCCTGGGGATCAATAAAGTATCTATCTATCTATCTATCTATCTATCTATCTATCTATCTATCTATCTATCTATCTATCAATTCTATAAATGTTTAGGAACTGAGGAGAACATTTGCTACAGTTTTGAAAATGAAATGTTGTCCCATTACCCCGATATAGGATTTCAGTTGCTCAACAGTATGGAGTATTCTTAGTCATGCTTTCCATTCCATTATGCACCTAATTTGACAAATCTGGACTGCAGACAGGCCATCTTAGCACCTGGACTCTTCCTCTATGGAGAAATACTATTTAAATATGTGCAGAATTCATTTTGGCATTGTATTCAAGGTCGTCCCTGGAAAAGACATTGCCTGGATGGCATATCTTGCTCATAACCTACATCATTCAGAATTGATTGTGCTTTGCCAAATGTGCAAGATGCCCATGCTGTAGGCATTAATGCTCCTCCACACCGTCATAGATGTTGGGTTTCGAACTGAGCACAAGACAAGTTGGATAGGTTAGATACTTGGATAGGCCCTCTCCTCTTTAGCCCAGATGAGTCCATGATTTCCAAAAAGAATGGCAAACTTTGATTGGTCTAACCACAGGACCTTTTTCCACGTTACCTCAGTCCATTTTAAACAAGCTCAGGCCCAGATAAGAAGGTGGTATTTTCTGTATCATGTCTCAATACAATTTTAGCTGTTACAGTTTTGGCTGCAGTTTTTGAATTGAGTATCAAACTTGGCATATAGACAATGGTTATCAGAGGTTTTCCTGAGCCCATACAATGACAGGTCTGGAAACAGGTCTGGTGGTGATGCAGTGCCATCTGAGGTCCAAAAGACCACGGCCATCCAATTTGTTTTTCAGCTATTTCCCTTATTTGCAAAGATTTCTCTGGATTCTCTGAATGTTTTAATATATTATGTCCTCCAGATGATGAACTCCAATACGTCACAATTTCATGTTAAGAAGCATTAAAATGACATTGTTTCATCATTTATGCAGGTTTACTCAGATTGATGAATACCCCTACATCTTTACTTCTAAGAGATCCTGCCTCTCTGGGATGCTCTTTTTCATACCCAATCGTGTTCCCAGTTCCCTAATTAGTTGTGAAACATTCTTACTTTTGTTTTCTTTATCATTACACAACTTTTCCAGCATTTTGTTACCCACGTCCCAACTTTTTTTGAAACATGTTGCTGGTATCAAATTCAAAATGAACATATATTTTCCATGAAATAGTCAAATTTGTCATTTTTAACATTTGATATGTTGTCGGTGTCCTTTTTGCAACTAAATATGAGTTTAAGAAATTTGCAGATTATTACATTCTGTTTTTATTCACATTTTACATAACGTCCCAACTTTTTCTGTTTTGGGGTTGTATAAGGCTTACAGATTTGGAATTTTATGCCAGCAACACTCTCAAAAAGGGGTGCAACAAAAAGCTGGAAAAGGAACAGCACATCCCAGAAAGGCAGAGTCTCTCTGAGATAGGCTAAAGTTGTGGAGATATTGATGCAGAAATATAACAATAACGCTCATCAATTGAAAAATTGTGAAGGGATTTCATCATCTATAACCAAGGTTCTCAACCTTTTCAGGACTAGGGCAGTTGAGCAGAAAAGAATGTCTTGAGAGTCCTCACACCTCAGATTAGTCGCTAGACATGATATTTTTGTTTGTTTATATGGGCAGGTGAACAAGTTGCTAAATCCACCAATTGCAATATATCCAAACAACTGTAAACTAGCTCTTTGAGTCACTGTACAATGTAATTTTTGGTACAGAGATAATTAAAATATCCTTATGGGGTGGGTGATTGCTTTTGTTTAGGAATCCGCTGTCTTGGTTTGAATAGAAATTAATATCAAGTGATACATAGCCTACATGGAGATTTGGGCGAAAATAGGGCATGGGCAGAAATAGGTAACTTTCCAATAGCCTTGTAAATATGAGAATTTGAAAAATGCTGTAAATCTCTGACTATGTAAAACCGATTTTTATTTGTCATTATAACCCGTTTATACTGGGGACCATACCATGGTGCTTGAACTGGGCCAAGAGGAGTTTATACTGGGCTGAAGTTCCTGGGCTGATGGCAGTATAAATGTGGCTATTAATGCTTTTAAATGTACCCCTAGCTGTACAAAAACATATTGGGTTCCTCAAAATTCCACAGCACACCTCACTTTTACCTTGCAGCACACAGGTTGGGAACCACTGATCTATAGTACAAAATATGATTAAAATATTCAGAGAAATCCCAAACAAGGGACAGGGGCTGAAAAACAATATTGTGGTTGTGACCTCTGTAGCCTCAGATGACTGCACTAAAAACAAAGCCGACTCTGTAATTAAAATAATTGCATGGGCTCAGGAAAACTTCCAGTTACCATTGTCTATGAATAAAATGTGATGCTCCATCCACAAATGCTGATTAAAACTACCATGCAAAGAAAAAAACATAATAGGGCATGAGGATAGAAAATGAAGAAACTATAGCAGTAGTAACTGTAGCTCTCCTCAGATTCCTTTTAGAAATTATCTGCTCTACTTTAATTTACCAAAATGATTGATGGGAACATGGAGGTATTATGGATGGGAAGGTATGCCACATGTCACAGCGCAGATCAGGAGTAGGCCTAACCAATGAAAGTTGTGATGCAGAATGTGGGCGGGATTTGGGGGAAACAGCTGGTGGCATTGCTGTAAAATAGTGCGGCGGATGGGCTAAACAAAACAATCAGGCGTCATGAGGGTCCCGACGAGTGTGTTTTGGGCAGCTTTCTTTGTTAAACAGGTGAGATAGACAAGACGCTACATTTGAACTGATCTTATGTCGAAGTTGTTGAATATCTTTATCGTTATTGGACTTCAGCTCGGTACAGTTTTCTATGAAATTCAGAGATGTGCTAGTTAGCAAGCTACCTACCAGCAGCACCGTGTAGCAGTAAAGCTAGCCTGCTACAAGCTTCACCCATGGCTTCACCGAGTGAGGGCGCTGAGAATATTTTGTGTTCATGCCCCCAGTCGGGCCCTGTTTCTACAAACACTTCCACCTCGCATTTGCCATGGAAATAACTTTTTTGGCACCATAGGTGGATATAAATGTGAATGTGTATTGACCTCGCCCCAATAACTGAAAGCGGTTTCCTGGCACCACTGAACACAAGCTGGAACAGTCTGTGACAATAAAGTAAACCTAGCCAGCTAGCTTGTTTTTTTAACGCTAGCTGGTGGTAAAAGCTTTTACTGACCATGGTAAAAGCCATTGCTAGCAAGCAGAAGTGCTGGATGATTGAGGGTCCATTAGGTAATGGAGCTTACAGTAAAGTGTTACCATTACTTCCATTTGTCAGAAGTTAATATGATCGCTACAGACAGATATGTAAAACACGACATTACAAAGACCCACTGTTTTCCATAGTCCCTGTCTGGGTAAATTAAGGTAAGGAAATAGAACAGTCCAACTAAGTTATGCAGCTATTTTAAATCTTATATTATCTAGTATAACAATAAGGTATTTGTGATTTCTCAGTTACAGCGTCACAGCATCCCTGTGTTGTTATGACCGAAAACCCTAATGATCACTAGTCCTGGCACAGACTTTGCTTCTTGTCTTATCAGTAAATCTTACTGACACAGATTTCTGTAGGCTTGTAGACACTGTAATAAATTTGGTTGCTGGATGTTTTTCAGGCTCTGGGAGACTTTGGCATGGCACACTTCAGTGATCAGGGGAAAAGCAAAGGCAAGGATTACTGTATATTTTACAATCCTCAGTGGGCACGCCTACCTCAAGATCTCAACAAAGCGGTGAGCTGATGAACATCTTAAAAGCTATCTCATTACTTTTTACTGTCCCCTTAGCTTCAATGACATTTAATGAATCAAATTATGCTTTAACTGCTCTGGAACCCTCTATTCTTTTGGATTTCAGTCGAGGTTGCAAATCTATGACCTGACTGGTTCGGTCCTCTGCTCGGCGTCGGATGTACCGGAAGGTGGCTTTCCCAACCGCATTGCCATGGTGCTTCGGGGAAACTGCACCTTTTATGAGAAGGTCCGACTGGCACAGATAAATGGTGCCAGGGGCATTCTCATTGTCAGCAAAGATAGGCTGGTTAGTAAAGCATAGCTTTTTTTTAAGACACTCAAAAGTGTATGCTCTGGGAACTGACTGGAGATGATGATGCCTTCATTAACCTTGATGAACACCCCACAGACACCTCCAGCGGGCAACAAAAGCCAGTATGAGGAAATCGACATTCCCGTTGCCCTCCTTAGCTATGCAGATATGCTGGATATCAGCAAGGTGAGTGGTGGACCTAATAGGATGTGCAATTTAACACAGACCCCCCATACATTTACACACAAACACACACACACTAGAAGGCCATTGAAGTTATGTACTCGCACCTTTTTTGTTGTTGTTGTTTTGAAATGGCTTTCTCTCTCCTATGACAGACCTTTGGCAAGGGTAGGGAGGTGGCCATGTACGCTCCAAGCGAGCCAGTGCTGGACTATAATATGGTGATCATCTTCCTGATGGCGGTGGGCACGGTCGCTGTCGGGGGATACTGGGCTGGCAGCAGGGACATTAAGAAGTAAGAATGCAGCCGTCACATGGTTCATCACTGTCTATGCATGTTACGGCCTTCCCTGCCTTTTAGAGCCATCTTCGAGATGTGCGGAAGCTTCCCATTTCACTTACTTTCACTCAGTGGTGGAGGAAGTACTGAAACTCAGTACTTAAGTAAAAGTACAAATAAGCAGAGAAATATTTACTTTAGTAAAAGTAAAAGTACCGGCCCCAGCTGTGGTGCAACTGGCTGGGGCACCTGCACCGTGCGCCGGCGACCCGGGTTCGATTTCCGCCCCGTGGTCCTTTCCGGATCCCACCCCTGCTCTCTCTCCCATTCGCTTCCTGTCACTCTCCACTTTGCCACAAGTACCACAATGCCAACCCTACTTAAGTAAAAGTAAAAAGTACCTGATTTTAAATGTACTTTAAGTATTAAAAGTAAAAGTACTTGCATAATGATTTATTATCTTAATATGTATAGGCCTATTCTAATAAAAAAATCAGTAGCCTATGAGGTGTGACATTTTAATAAAGCTAGTTTTAGGTTATACTAGGCTAGATAGTTTTAAGCTGATGTAATTGTGCTTACCATCCGTGGCCCAGTTTACATTCTGACTGGAGACTAATTCTGGTTATCTAGTGTGATCTGCTGAGTTAAGTATCATTCAGCAAAATACGAGAGCCTGAAGTTTATCGGGGTAGACAAGGGAAACGTCCGGTGGATCATAATGCCAATTCTGCCGACGCGCATAAACATTGAATGAGCGCTCACTTTACTACCCCCCAAATGTAGGCTATGCCTCTTTATTTGATCACACAATTAAGAGATATTTTAATCTGGAACATGTTTAGTTTTTTACGGACAGCGGTTCTATAGTCTACCATTCATTTGTGCCGCAAATGATCAAACGTGTGACAGATGCATGGGCATAGCCTGTAACTTCGCTGCTCCGCGGACTCGCAATCTCATCGGAGAGGAGGCCCTAACGCTGCAGATAATAGACAAAGAAAGGCAAGCATATACTCAGGGCACAGAACACAGTTGCATGTCCAGTATAGCCATGGGTCTGGTGAATATAGCCTACCGAAAGCAGATGGCTAAGCTCACGCTTTGCCTGGTCCAGACTAGTTTCAAAGATTTTGAAGCGGGGCACATAGCGCTCTATCTTTGGTAGCAACCCAGCCCCCTGGTGAAACAAACGTGTTTGTCAAAGAGAAAAAAAAACTGATCATAAAATGTAATGTAAAAAGGAACGATGGTGTTGTAGAAATGTAGCGGAGTAAAAGTACAGATAATTGCTGCAAAATGTAACGAAGTAAAAGTCAAAAGTACAGTATGCACTATAGATTCTACTTAAGTAAAGTACAAATACGTGGAAAATTTACTTAAGTACAGTAACAAAGTATTTGTACTTCGCTACATTCCACCACTGCTTTCTCTGACAACAGTGGGAAGTGGAACACTCTAAACTCCACTCTGGGTTTATCCACTAGGCAATTGTATTCTTTGCCGTCAGTAGGGTTTTTTTTCCCCGGATGATGATGGATGCCATTATATGATATGATAAAAGTGTCTGCTGTGGCCCCTGATGCAGTTCTTCAGTGTACACGGTAATAGACTTATGTTTATGAGTGCTGAGGACGATTGCTGACAAATGTACAGGGCAGTAGATAAAAGCCTGAGCAGATGGCATCCCAGTCTGAATGACAAAACTGCGGTGTGTTTTTTTTATTTTTTCCCCTACGTGCAGACGTTACATGAAGCACAAGCGGGACGACAGCACAGAGAAACAGGACGAGGAGACGGTGGACGTGACGCCCATCATGATCTGCGTGTTTGTGGTCATGTGCTGCTCCATGCTGGTGCTTCTCTACTTCTTCTACGACCACCTTGGTACGCACACACGCGCACACAGTGATCTTCCTCCAAAGAACCAAGGGGGTGACATGTAACTGTTTAGGGGGGACACTAACTTCAATAGGGACTTGCTGTCCTCTCTATGCTGGTTGCTATTCAAAAAGGCTTTTTTACAGCAAATCTTACAAGCCTTGTACTGTTGTCCAAAATCCAGTAACAAACACTAAAAATGTAATTCTTCTGGAAGTTCATGAACCATCAACAAATATATATAAAACATAAATCACTAAAAGAATAGTCCAACAGTGGCGAAAACTGAAGCAGATTTGGGTTATAAATATAACAAACCAAGCTCTTCTCTTCCTTCTGTTTCTAGTTTATGTGATCATCGGTACATTCTGCATAGCCTCATCAGTCAGCCTCCATAGCTGCCTATGGCCATTTGTGCGCAGACTGCCATTTGGAAAGTGCAGGTAGGATGCTGTTTATATATACACTGGTCTTGTAACAGCTGATGTTTTATTTTCCTGAATTGGGGTGTTGTCTGTGTCCTGTGCAGGATACCAGAGAATAACCTGCCATACTGCCACAAGCGGCCCCAAGTACGCATGTTGTTGCTCACAGTCTTCTGCGTGGGCGTGAGTGCCACCTGGTGTGTCTTCCGCAATGAGGACCAGTGAGTACTGCCAGTTACAACTGCCCCCAATACATACACACACACACACACACACACACACACACACACACACACACACACACACTCGCTGGCTGGCTCAGCCATGGGTTAAGCCTGTTGGATGCTTTGAGATTTGTCCTTGAAAGCCTGTATGTTGATGCCTGTTTTGTTACATAGGTGGGCTTGGGTGCTTCAGGATGCCCTGGGAATCGCCTTTTGTCTGTCGATGCTGAAAACCATCAGATTGCCCACCTTCAAGGTGAGTCATTATGCTCATTACACAAAACTCTTAACAGCCTCATTTGATTCCACATCATAAAGCCCCTGCATACTTTGCTATTTCTTTTTGTTGCAGGCGTGTACACTGCTGTTGGTGGTGTTGTTTGTTTACGATGTGTTCTTTGTATTTATAACACCACTCTTAACCAAGGTACGTCAGTGTGTTATGTTACTGCCAGGTCTATTGTTGGTCGGTGATGATGTGGAAAGCTTTTAGTTTACATATGCCATGTGGGTGTTTTTCAGAATGGGGAGAGCATCATGGTAGAGGTGGCTGCTGGTCCCAGTAACTCCTCCACTCATGAGAAGGTACTACAAGGAAGTTCACAGAGGAATTGTATCATCTTAATGATCAGAGAGACTTCTCCACATGTTCTCCAGTATATTGCTTTGATTTTTGCTGCTTTATTCATTATAATTAGCTGTTAATTAATGGGATTTTTTGGTGTGTTTGCCTTTTGCTTCATAGTTGCCGATGGTACTGAAAGTTCCAAGGCTGAACTCTTCTCCTCTAGCCCTGTGTGATAGGCCCTTCTCTCTCTTGGGCTTCGGAGATATCTTAGTTCCAGGTGACCAAACTTTGATTTTATCACTGGCGTAGTCACCAGTCTGCACTGTGTTTATGGTGGGGGTAGACACAAAGTCCTTTTAGGCAAGTCCTTCCACTCGGAGGCCATATTGCAACGCACTTTGGGCACTTATTGGGCATCTCTTTCGGGCAGAACTGCGCATATGCAAGGCTTTTATGACACCAACGTCACTCCAGCAGCGAGATCTCAACACATGATTGCCATGATGTATTCACATGTTGACTTTTGGCCATGGAAGGGGCGGGATATGTGTAGACAACTGCCATATTGCCGTTACAAACTAACCCCATGCATCTGTGTGGAGGATTTTTTGAGTGCTGTTTCTCATTAGAAAAGTCTCTGGCAGACATTATTCATTTCTACTGTGTGTATTTCTTCCCAGGCCTTTTGGTAGCATACTGCCATAGGTTTGACATTCTAATGCAGTCCTCACGGATCTACTTTGTGGCCTGCACCATAGGTAAGTGTACTCCGTGCTCACTGTCCCCATACTGAATACAACTGAAGGAATTTGGTCAAGCCTGTTTCTCTGTTTCTGTAAGCCACGGGCCACTGCATGAGTCAAAAATTCAGCAGGTGTGTGTTCTTTAGTGTACTCCATCAGAATATGTTTAACTGATGGTCTCTCTCTCTCTCTCTCTCTCTCTCTCTCTCTCTCTCTCTCTCTCTCTCTCTCTCTGTTTCCTGGTAGGTTATGGCATTGGCCTCCTCATCACATTTGTGGCTCTGGCTCTGATGGAGATGGGCCAGCCTGCGTTGTTATACCTGGTGCCTTGCACTCTCCTCACCAGCCTGGCAGTGGCGCTGTGGCGCAGGGAGTTGCCTTTGTTCTGGACAGGAAGTGGATTTGTGGTGAATACCAGTTTGATATGAGTGCCTTCGGTCGGAAAATATCTAGTGTTATGTACAGTAACTATAATTAAAGTTGAGTAAAACAACCCCACCCACACATTCCACCTCCGCCTGTCAATCTCGCTGTCCTCTCTCCACTGTCCCCCTCCTCCCCCTCTCATTCAGCGTGGGTGTTTTCTTGTCTCCTGTCTGCCCAGGGGGTCTATCTGTGAATGTTGTGTAGAGAGAGGGGAGTGTTAGACACTCAGCCTTTTCCAGTTTCTGTTGATCTGTTTAAATCAAACAAAATCAAGTCCAAATTCAGGAAATCCAAACAGCATGAGTGTTGTCCCTTTGTGTTACTTTAGTGATTTAGATGCAGTCTATAGCCCTGTCTTATCCATTCTGATGTACTTTTTTACCTTCAAGCAAGCTTTTCCTGCTTTGATTTACTGATTGGGGGGTGCTTTATTGCTTTGAGTCTTGGGGATACCTCTACCAACAGAGATAGAGATGCTCTGGTAATTTACTAGCAGTGCATCTATGGTTAACTAGTAATGGTGAGCCAGGCAAAACATATGTGCAAACTTGGTAGCTTAGCTCACTGCAACATTAAGTGGATAATATTTCTCTTTGGTTTGACAGTGGGTGTTGGGTCAAATATAGTCTTAGCAACAACTCTTATTTTTTATTTCATTACTTCCTATTTGGAGTCGCTTTGTTTCTGTCCAGTAGAGGTATTTTTGTGTGTGTGTGCGTGCGTGCGTACACCTCCTGTCCTCATCCCGTTGTTTGTTTGGTTGGTTGGGGGGGTTGGTTGGGTGGGTGGGCTTTGTGGCAATCTCCTCGATGTCTCAAGTCTGACTGAGACCTCCTTTCATCCTCAGCCTCCCCCCATTGTCATGGCACCAATCAACTGCACTCAGACTGCTGGACCTTCCACCAAAGACGAGCCCCTGACCAATTCTGAGCCTCAGAGTCCCGGCGCCACAAATCAGAGTGAAGACCCGCCTCCCTTGCTTCCTCCTGCCGAGAACGAGACCACCAAGTCGGAGTAATGACTCTTAGAATGGCAATTTGTTTCTTCTTTTTTTACAACATTGATATTAAGGATATGAATCATGAATTGAGGCAAAGGAGGGAGTTCCTTCGTACTCATGGACATGCTGTGGCCAATCATCTTGGTGCGCTTGATGGGTCAGTGAGGAACAAGTGTACACGCAAGAATCATTGAGAAGAATTTGACTGTCTCGTTTAAGAAACACAAAAAAAAACCCAGGTGAAGATGAGTCAACTCAAGCTTGTACTCACAATAAATCACTGGCCTCCTGCTCCTACCCATGAGATGGACTAAGCAGACAGCGCAGTTGAACGGTGGACCACTCTACAGGAAGCAGCTAGTCATTTCTTATCGGATAAATATTTTAGGTTCTTCTCTGCTCTTGCTAGTCTCCTTGTCTGAAATGCAGTAAACCATTATAAGCCCAGTCTTTCAAAGAAATAATAATAATAATAAAAAAACAGGTTAAGCGTCAAATCCTTTAAAATATGGTGCTAAGAATGAAACGACCCAAAGGTCTTAGCTAACAGTAATGATGTTGCACATCATTTTCTTTCTTTGTTTTGTAACTTCTGGGTTTGGAGTTATGCATGCTGTGGTTTGTAACCACGTGCGACGGCACTATATTTTTTAGTTGTTTTTCTTTTATATACACATACTGTATAGTATAAAAAGGTACAGAAATTGTAATCAATCCAAGTTTTAATTCATACATTGTAGAGTTTTTTTTTTTTTATATATATATGGTATAGATGAATAGACTGCCCTTGAGTGCTTGTAAGTGGTTTGGGAGTATTGCTTCATCAAACTCAGTACTGTACTAAAGATGTGCTTGTGTTTTTTTGTTTTGTTTTTAACTTGACAAAGATGTATTTCTTTGACCCCAAGAATGATCTGCGATGAACATTTTAGTCGGATCATCCTGAATTATGTAACGAACGACAGGGTGCAAATGATCTGTGTTCAAATTGAATTTGAAGACAATTGTGTCTGTGATACTGAAAGATTTAATTGCTGCATAAAATGGTCTATCAAAAATGTTTGCCAACAGTTACTGAGTTACAGCTAGTTTAATGTTCATGCCATTTCAGTAGTTGTTTACATTAGCGTATATGCTGGGTCACAAGATGTATTTTATTGTAGGAAATCTGAACCTGTTACAGCCCTGCATGTCATTTCAACTCTACTTAGCAAAGAAGTGGATCTGTTGAGTAATTTAAAAATCATGAAGATATATCGTGAAATGGTTAAGGACATTCGTTTTATTGAACAATTCATGTTCTTGAGGTTGTCATACATTGGGTGTGGCACCTGGGTTTTTCTTTTTTTCCCTTTTAATTATTATTTTTACCTGTTATGAATATCATACAATAAAAGGAAGAGATACATTTGAACCATATGTGTATGTTTAATGGAACAAGAATCTGCTAGCTTGGGGCCGCAGATATCACTGATACAAGCCGAAACACCAGCCAGTAGCTCACCAGCTGTCTTCACAATGAGCAACATCCGCGTAAGCTGAGAGCTCCAGCAATGATTCGGATGAACTGTCAAGAGCAGCGTCTGCGTTCAGTAGTGAGTTCCCAGTGTGACAGAGGGCAGTCAGGGCCGAGGCGGTTGCAGGGCCGAGCTGCGCAGGGAGCCCAGCTGCCGCAGCCTCCCCGCCTGTGCGGTCATACTGATCAGTACTGAGTGGGCATTGCTGCTGCTGCTCTGTGTGTGTGTGTGTGTGTGTGTGTGTGTGTGTGGGGGGGGGGCTTCCACTAAAACTAGAGCTTTCTTCGTAGATCTCATCTCAACACTGCCTGCTGCCTGTACTGTTGCTGGAAACGGTCTGACAAGACAAAGCAGTTTAGCTTTATGGTTGACTGCGTTTCTCAATCTGTAACAAATATGTAGTCTAGCATCCAAGAAAGACAACATATTGACCTAATTGGAAAGAATGTTATTGGAATTAGGCTACCAGAATCGAGAAAAATCTCAGAATAGAGAAAAGATGCCTTCACCAAAGAGATGTATTCTCATAAAACCCATTTATTTATCACATGAATGCAGAGGAAGCAATTGCCTGCACGCCACTGTCACAATTACTTTACAACTATACAATGTTACAGACTTCATAGACAATGGATATTTACACATTTTCACTAGCTTTTAAGGGAATCTGCAAAGTTGTCTTTTGATAGTTTTGTGCATTTAAAGTAAACATGACTTTCACTTGATTAAATTCACCTTGACACCCATTCTGCAGTACAGCAGAGAGAATACTACCAAATAGTTGATAACATCTTTTTGGCCATCCATACCCAGAAAGGACTCAATAGTAGACTGAGATTAAAACTCTAAACACATATTCTCTATTTACACCAGAAGTACAGAAAATATCAGATTAAGGTATCCAGACTGGTACACAGATGGAGAAATGTCATAAACAAGACATGTCCATATAATACTCATGTCCCATGACTCCGTGAACAAAAAAACAAACTGATAAATCATACATAGCACAGACTGATTTCTTATAGCATGAGCTACATATATATGTAGCACTGTACAGCCCTGTCTGAAGTATATAGCATTGCATTTTGCATGGAGCATTTTGGCATGACTATTATAACTCATAAAAGTGTTGTTCTGCATATTAACATTGCAATATGCAACTCTACTATTATTTTAACAATGACAGTCAGACTAGACAGATTTAATGCAACCAGCTTTGCCAGGAAACATGATTAAAATAATAAGTACCAAAATCTTATCAGACAAAGGTAATATCAAACTATGTACACACCAACGACCATGACATGCATGAACTTTATAATCAACATGCTATTCAAGGGCAGGATATTCTCTATATACATTGTGCAGGCCACAGTTAGTAAGTAATGGTAAATGGAATGATTTAGACTTTGTACTGACCTCCATATGACCTAGCCAAGCCCGGTTTTGGCACATCTGGAAGTAGGTGAGATGATAGCTGAGCACCGTAAGGCTTGTCAGTGAAGCGCTAAAAACATTTGGCTGGGTTTGTGGCGAGAAGACAAACTGACAACCAGCATAAAAATTAAAGCCAAAATGATAAAATTAAAGAATGAGAATAAAATGGAGGGTCCTCTCTGTAATAAGAATACAGCACTTAGAGTACAAAGACACTACCTATACAGTGGACCAGGTCACGTTGTCAAGGATTAAAAATAGTCTGTGCTTTTCCCAGTCTTTTGATCCACACATTTGCGTGGAGATTAAAAGAATATAATGTCCTCCTTAGGAGTGCCGCTTCCTTTTTTGTGGCGTGACTGTGGGTCTTGGGATTGGGACTGACCGGCTTTCCTGTGCGTACTGGCAGCATGAGAGGGTTTCGAGTTGGACGGCTTGTCTGGACGCACAAAGGTCTCTGAAAGAGGAAAAGATTATTTTCCTAAGTGATTGGAGTCAGTGGAGTGAGATGCCTAATGTTCCACATTCACGTGATGGTTTTGGGACTTGTTTGGGACATGTTTTAAGACTCATCTGTTCATCTGATACATAATTAATTAATTAATTAATTAATTAATTAATTATCTTAGAGTTATGGTTTGTATGTTTATGGATTTTGTTTATATGACATCAACAGCTATATGGTATATGTTCACATTATTTTCATTGTTCATATTTGCTGTTATTATTACTATTATACTTAATGTAGGCTTTTCAAATAATCACGTTTTACTAATGTCGTGTTGATACTTGTAGGTGGCTTTGGACAAAAACATTAAATATAAACATAGGGCCCGTCAGTAGTTTGTAGCTCCTGTGGTGTCCAGGCTCGAGAGAAGGGCAGCTTCCAGTCTTACCTGGACGGAGATGGCGAGGACTGCTGGACCTCTTGGACTTCAGGCTGCCTCCCTCCTTCCCGGTCACTTTGATAGGTATAATCTGGGATACTTCAATGGAGGCTAATGGACAGAGAGGAGATGAGGGAAAAAAACACCGTTTTGACACACTAGCATATATAATACCAGCAATATGAATGTGAAGATGCGTGTATGTGATGTGTGTATAATGTATGTATTCATGTAATGTTATGTATTTACGTCACTCTGGGTAAAGGAATCTGCTTAAATGAATTAACGTGAATGCAAATAACATGCACATCTTCTTTACACTTAAGGATGGCAGCCAGTAGTGAGAATGAGACTCACCAGCGCTGTTGGCGCGGTGGTGGGACTTGCTCTTGCCACCCTTCTCCTTGCCCTTGATGAGGGCCAGCTTGGTGGGGATCTGCTGCTGGATGGGGCCGCCCTTGTGGGCCTGGTTGGTGGTGCTGATCAGGTGCATGGGCACCTCCGTCTTGGTGGTGGAGGGGCTGATGGTCGAGGGGCTGATGCTCTCGCGGCGCGGTGGCACCTCCGGGGGCTTCTCCAGCAAGCTGGAGGTGGCCTGGGACAGGCTGGGCCGCACGTGGGGCTTGCGGAAGAGGTCCTCTCCAGTGCTGGTCATCAGTGGCCAGTCGTCAGTGGTTGCATGGGAGAAAGACTGCAGAGGGGAGGGTTACACAATGTAAAACAACAGAGATGACAAAGCTATAATGTGGAAGATTTGGTTATGTTTTTACAATATGCTTACACCAAGCTGGAAAGTACTGACTGGTATGTTTAACTTCACAATGACCCCACAACTTTAATTGAATTTGAAGATGGATGATCCCAAAACTCATTACCTAGAAAAAATTACCTCTAAAAGTGGCTTATTGCTGTTTAGTTTTTAAATGTTAAATAATATTATTGGAGAAATTATCATCACAATGCTTAGTTAAAAATTGGAGCGTTAAGAATTGCTATTTGCACATGCATCAACATTGATATTTAGTAAGGCTGACGTAACAGTAGTCCAAACATCTTGTCTGAGAGTTTCGAATGGCACTAAAACCCTGCTGGTTTGGCCCCAGCTGATTCCCATGCGCGGGCGCCTCACCTGTGCGGCCTCGTAGCTGAAGTGTCCCGGGTTGGAGATGGTGTTGGACTTCTTCGCCTTCTCCAGCTTCTTGCGCTGCTGCTCCAGCTCCTCACGCTGCTTCTCCACGGTGCGCGTGGCTTCGCGCAGACGCTCCAGGTCCTGCTGATAGTCCTGCCGATGCCGCTGGAGTTCGTCCCTCTCGGCGGTCAGCTGCGCCTCCTGCCGCTCGCACTCCTCGCACCGCTGCCGCAGCTCAGCGTCGGCCGTCTCGGCCAGCAGCTGCTGCTGCCGGCGCTCGCGCTCCCAGCGTTCCTGCTCCTGCCGGTGCTGGTTCTGCAGCCGCTGGAAGTTGGCCTGTTCCTCGCGATGGCGCTCCAGGTTGCGCTGGCGCTCCTGCTCCAGGAGCATGTTGCCGCGTTGACGGCTGGCCCGATCGCCGCTGCCGGTGGCGCGCAGGAGCTCTGAGCTAGTGTCGTGCTCAGTGATGACTGCCTGGGGGGTGGGAGGTGGGATAACATCATGTCTGACTATGACAATCACTGTGACAGAGTTTTTTCAAAAAATAAAGGATCTGTTACACCCAAAACACGCCCAATGATGATATTACCAAAATACAACTTTATATATTTATGTATAACACATTAGGACAGTGAACAAAACCAGGAAAAATAAAATGAATGTCTAAAAACACAAAACTGAGAGTCACATACCTGTAGGCTGTAGAGTTTTTGGCTGAGTGCCATCAGCATCTCTGAGAACTAACAGAGGAGGAAAAAACAATCAGGATGAATGAAGAGGTAAGATCGATTTCAGTCACTTATGTTTAAGGAGTTCATATAAGCAATGTTCACCTCTGCCTTTGGGAATGGGGCTAAGTCCACACGGCCCACGCCAGCGGTGACCTCTTCGTCAGCCTGTACAGTGAAGATCGGTCAGAGTCAATAAGCGCTAGCTGCAGCCTCAGCCCTGCGTTTGCTGACATCAAGCTTTATTTGAGTTTTATCAGCATCAATGTGTGTCTTCAGGGTTAGCCAGGCTCCACTGTTTACATACAAGCTCAAAGTGAGGCAGAGTCCATAAAGAAAGCTGATATAAGCTACAGGAACGATAAGCATGGCAGCCTCAATGGTGTCTCTAATGTCAGCACGTAAGGGTCCACACCAGACTATGCGGACACAGTATTTGGACCAGATCTAAACACGGCACTGTCACCACCTCATTGACCGCCATCAGGGCTCTTCACTGGGCTCATAACTGCTCTGGGGACCTACCGACAGCTCCGTGCCCTCTGTGGGGTAGTGCTCCCTGACCAGGGGGTCAGAGCTGGGACGCTGGTTCCTCTCTCTGGGTCGGCCCTCTGCCCGCGGATCACCATCTACTACACCACACAGTCACACGTTAACCCTTAACATGCCAAACACGCATCCATAACTTGATTGGAGTTGGTTACAGTACTTTAAGTACCAATATAGATAGATAGATAGATACTTTATTGATCCCCAGGGGAAATTCAAGGTCTCAGCAGCATACATACAAGACAAACACATTCTTTAACAGCAGAAGAGTAATTAAAGTATATAATATAAAAACACAACTAAGCAGTAAGGACAGTGGAAGATAAAGAATATGCTAAATATACTAAAATACAAATTATACTAACACTTAATACAATATATAAAAATATACTAAAATACAAATAACAAAAGTACAAATTATACTAACACTTAAATCAATAAATATCACTAAATCAATTCTAAAAACAGTATCCACATAGTGGTGGATCAGATAAATCAGAGGCACTTGCAATGACTGAGGCAGGGACTGAGCCTGTGATTCTCTGTGCATAGTAAGGTATGGTAAGGTGCTCTAAGGTGCTCTGTGTGAATGAGTGTCATGGTGGTAGTGCAATGGTGATAGTGGTCATGGTGATGGTGCAAATGAGTAAGTCAACAGTGCAACAATGCAGAAATAAAGTAAAGTAAAGTCTATATATCTATATATTTAACTATTTAAGAAAATGTATAAGTGTGGCCACAGTTCGGCTGTGGCATGGAGGGGGGGGGGGTTATGCATATGTGCTAATGTGCTAATATAGCACGCAAACAGTGAGGCATAAAGACAGTGGTACAAGTGGCTAGTGGACAGACAGTACCAAACATGGAGGGGATGAAGAGGCAGACAGACTATGCAGAGAAGTCTTTCTCTCCTCTTCCCTTAAGTGAGGCATTGAACAGTTCAATGGCCCTGGGGACAAATGACTTTCTCAGTCTGTCAGTTGTGCAATATAAATATAATACTGGAAAATTACATGGAGATTAGAGTGGATATTTGTGTATGCCTAGATTTATCACACTAACTGAATAGAAAAGAATATATAACAATGTAAAACACACATTACCTATATTTAATATTAAATATAATTAATATATGTAATAATATTAATGTAAGTTAATATAACAATATCATATTAATATTACTCACTCCTCCTGAGGTGGTCGTAGCCCTGGAAGGTCTGAGTTCTCCTGGGTAACGCTGCCAGCTCTGGGCTCATTTCCGTGTCCGGTGCACTGTTCTGCTGCTCTCCTGTCACTAGCAGCCCCTGTAATGCCTCCACTGGGGAAACAGAAGATGGGAAGAGCCCTTCAGTAACCGCCGTAATGAGGTGATGAGGTTTTAACAAGCCTGGGCAGATTCATGGCCCACTTCTCAGACACACAATCACATTAAGATTTATTTACACTCTAGAAATTAGTTTTCATTGTATTTTTTCATTTAGACAGCAAGGTTTTCACTTGAATCATGTTTCAATTATAGAACAGCCATTTGTGTCAGTTAACTATCAAAGAACAGTTAGGAAATTACCTAATACATTGTACAAATCATTGTTGATAATGAATGACCACTGGAATCAGGCACTTAGATCTCATTGGCCAAGTCTCTCACCATCAGCTATTGCTCCTAAAAGCAGTTGCTCCCCCTGTTGGAGGTCTGGGGCAGTGCCACGCAGCAGCAGGCGGCGGTATGCTGTTGTGTCGTCCACACCTGCAACTGTCTCTGTTAGTGCTGCAAAGACCTGCAACTTCTCTTCAAGGAGCCGCACAATCTGGTTATCTCTCACGTATAGATGCTCTGTTCACAAAGATATACAATATATCAGTTTACAGATTCTTTTCAGCTGGCTGATGCATTCAGAACTATGCACTAGAGAGGAGATTTAAAAAATGCTCCTACAATCTACAATTTAGGCCAGAATAATTCAAAGCTGTTCTAGCATGTTGCAAAGACAAAATCCAGAACGGTACATTCTGAATGAGTGAAGCTTCCATCAGAATGCTATGGACGGTCTATTCCACCATCTTGAGTTATGTTACCTTGGAAGTCTCTTAGCCTCGCTGCAATGGCCTCATCCTGCTCACTAACCAGCTCCTCATCTACATCCTCTGGGCAGCTGGAACACAACAAAAAAGAACATTTCAGAGGGTGCACTAAATGAACTCCTGTTACATTCAGTCATTTAAGCTGACACATAACTCAATATGCCACCCAACTCTCAGTACAGGCCAAAGTTATCTTTTGTCTCGTCCACTACTGAAACGCCCTTCAAATGGACCTCCTGGCTTGCATGGTGAAACCTTCTGGTTTACCCAGAACATGGCCAAAACCAGCCAGAAAGGGCATGTTAGCCCCCCTGGTCATCTATTCCCACCCACACTAAATTCAAGGCACTAATGCTTACTTACAAAATGATTTCTGGGTCTGCACCCACTTCCTCGAATGCCCTCATAAAGGCTTATACCACCCCTTGGCCACTGCGTTCCTCCATGGAATGATGCCAGGCTCTGTCGTCCATACACACACGGCCATATAGACTATTCTTGTTTGTGGCTCCCTGATGCTGGAATTAGCTACCAATTGCTACCAGGGCTGGGCCACTCCTCTCCATCAAGAAACTGCAGTATGTTTAATCGTAGCCCCTACATCATGATGATGTGCATTGTGCAGCTAGATTATCGCCAATTCATCACCTTATTAACAGGAGGCATTCCTAAAATTTTAATATTGCCCTGGCCAGACTGCGAGATTATAGCAGGGGTCTCAAACTCCCGGCCCAATTCCGGCCCGCTACCTAATGTCAAAACAATAATGTATGGCCCTTATGGCCCTTGAGGGTATTTTTAATTGCTACAAACAACAGTGGTTAAAATAGACGATAGATCCAACTACGGTGACAAATCCCATTTTTTGTGGGCAGCCGTGGCCTACTGGTTAGCGTTTCGGACTTGTAACCGGAGGGTTGCCGGTTCAAACCCCGACCAGTTGGCACCAGCGCCGCTGTTGTTGCAGGCAGCTCACTGCGCATTGTGTGCTTTACCTCACTGTGTGTTCACTGTGTGCTGAGTGTGTTTCACTAATTCACGGATTGGGATAAATGCAGAGACCAAATTTCCCTCACAGGATCAAAAGAGTATATATACTTACTTATACTTTTATACTCTCCTCCACTAGTTGTTAGACATCCAGAGCTTTGATTCAAGCCCAAATTCGCTGCACAAAGTTTTCAGGAAATACTTGTATTACACGCGAGAAACACAAAGACGTGCATTTGTTTGTAATGATGCGGAAGCGATGCAGGTCATAATTTTGCACAAATTGAAGCAGAAATAGGCCGACACCAAATGTTGAAAAAACTTTCACGTGTGATGAAGTCTTTGGTAGGCTATGTTATTCACCTATTCTGATTCTCAAGGAGAATATCTGCCTTTTGGAGATTATGAGAATACGACGGTGTCCACTAAGCATACCATGCTTATTTCGACCCTCTGCCCAACATAGCTGGCAGTGGTAATCGTGATGATAGTGTCCGTAATGGACGTGGTACAGACAGCAGGGGTAGTAAAAATAGGGCTCTGAAGAACTACAAAGTCACCCACGATAGGAACTGATTTGACGAGGCTACTTTATTGTAGGCCTATAATAACGGTTTGTGGTTATAGGCTAGTAATAGTTTACTATTGTTGGTTTACATCTTAGGCCTACTGTTTTCCTGTTAATTTGTTTTATGGGTAATATGACAAAAAACAAAGTAAACCTGCTCAAATACAGTATGTTCAACATCCAGTATTTACTGAAAGGTGGATAATTTGAGGTGCTTACCATCAAGTGGCAAATTAGATGGGTACATTTACCCCCTTCATAAACTTTTGTTTATACTCAAAGATTTTTATATTTACAGTAAGACTTTATCTCTGACCACTTTCAAACCTTTTGAAATTTTGAAAGTTATGAGAGGAAAATATTTTTATTTGGTGTGAAACACAAACATACCTGTTTTTATGCTTTTTGTTTGTTTTTATAATACAGCTCATTTGAGTTTGAGACCCCTGGATTAAAGGCTCAGGAAACCATTTCCGGTATATTGACTTAATTCGCTGATTAGAGCTCTTCTCAAGGCAACATTCCTGTATTATAAATTCTTTACTGTAATATTTTGATCTGCTGGATTTTTGCTGTAAACTGTAATCATCAAGATTAGAATAGTTATGATTAAAACAAATGGCTTGAAATAATTCACTTTGGGTATAATGAATCTAGATTATATGAAAAGTTTCACTTTTTGAAATAAATTAAGGGGGAAAATGAAAATTTTCCATGATATTCACATTTTTTTGAAGATGCCCCTGTAGATCTGATATACCGGTAAGTATGAGCGCTCCTGGGGCACCTTGCTATTGTTATAGTGATGTGTTCTACCAGCATTCACAGCATGAACTGTTTAATACATCTGTCCACATTGGACTCACCTGGCAATGGCCTCCCCGATGTGGTTCATCCAGGTGTCCCGCTCTTCTCTGGACCCTGTGAAGACCTCACACATCTCAGGCAAGTCTGACGAGGCGCAGATCAGAAACATGGCCTTCTCATCCAGTGCCACATTACGCACGATCAGCTTCTGGAGGGGCATCACGGACGACTTGTTGTCCTGAGGTCAGGGAAGACAAACCAGGGTTGAACCGGTTGGCGGCATTCCAAAAATGCAAGTCTTTTACCCACCACTTTACATTTAACACTTCAATGCTCATGAGCGCCCACTAACCACGGAGAAAAAAACATATTTCTGGTCTTTCTCCTGCAATAATATCAGCACATCTGAGAGTAACACAGTGAGGACATCTGAAAAACACACAAAAACACAGTTAGAGAAAAGAAAAAAAACTCATCCTAATGGCATTTGTTCCTATATATTGTCTCCCACACTTAATATCCCAGGCGTGCCACCTTTCAGCCGCCCGGAGGAGGTCCTGCAGTTGACGGTGCCCTCATGCAGCAGCTTGCGGTCCCCACGCAGGAGATCCTCTCTGCGGAACTCGCGGCCGTCCCCCATCCTGCCCAGCGACTTGGGATCCATCCTGCCAGCGATGTCCCGCAGTCGCTGGGCCTTCTCATACTCGTTAACCAGGCCGTCCACCTGCATGATGGTGCCCTTGATGAGGCCCAGCGCCCGCACCAGCTCCTCATGCTCCTCCGTGCCAGCTGGGGACAGAGCGGTCAGAGGGTGTGTAGTGAATAGGAGGTACGACATGGGGGTACGACATGGGGGTACGACATGGGGGTATGACATTGTCAGCATCAGTAATGAAGAGATTGTAATCTACATCAGTAATGAAGAGATTGTAATCTACATCAGTAATGAAGAGTTTGTAATCTACATCAGTAATGAAGAGTTTGGTTACCCTCAGTGTTCTTGATGATACGCTCCACCAGTACAGGGTATTTGGTGATGCGCTGTGTGACCAGAAGAATACACGCAGGCACCTCTAATCGCCGCACAATGGTCAGCTGACTGATTTTCTACAATATGGATAGACATAGTAACAATCATTGATATATCTAGTTATCATTTTTCTTTGGGAAAAAAAGCTCTACAATGCTCTGCTATGAATGAATAAACGATGAAAGAACATTGAAATCGATTGGATTAATACCCGCATCATGTACTGCAATTTCTTGTTGCTTTGGACTTGCTCTCTGTAGTAGCCGACAGCATCATTGTGATGACTGCAGAAACCTCCATAGTTCTCCTTCATCAATACTCCCATCTCCCCTGAAAACTTCACAGGAGATAATTGCCACGTTGACTGTCAGTCACAACACCACTTCTTGACAAGCTGAAGTGTTTAATGAAGCATGTTAAATTTAGACATTCGAGCAATTTACACTGTCACATTTAACACATTCTACTTCCTTAAGTAAAATGTTTTAAGTTTAGAAAACGCTTTCCAGTGAAAGAATGTTTGACGTTTGTTTGAGTGCTGGGAAAGGAAAACCCCACAGCTTAAATCCACATAGCTGTGGTCCTAAGAGAATGACATCATTATCATGCCTCTCATTCCTGGATCCACCCAAAGGTGCTGCTGGTGTGCTGGTAGGGGCAGGCAGACGCTGATTTGACTACTAACCTGTGAGCAGAGGATGTCTCCCAGGCGCTGGATGCAGTAGTTGTTCTCGCTGCCTGGTTCCTGAGACTGCAGCCGGCGCTCTTTGAGGCAGCGCAGGAAGTGCTGGTGGATCTCCAGCAGACTGTCCACCGGGGGCAGCAGCCGCTGGAGCCGGGCCTCGTCCAGCACGCTGCGCATCTCCCGCGAAAACACGCCCAGCATGATCTTCAGCGTCCGCACGTAGTTTATCTCCGTCTGGATCAGCTCTGAAACCAGATCACCGTCATTACTGTATCTCAACACAAATAGAATGATATTTACTAGGACCCTTTTAGCAGTGCTGAAAGTAAAAAAAAAAAAAAAAAAAAAAAAAAAAAAAAAAAAACACCTCTGTAATTAGTCATTTACATTTACAATTATTCATTTGGCAGATGCATATATCCAAACGACTTACAGTAATGGAATAACATTTAAGCTACAGAGCTACAACTACAGCAATATAATAACATGTATGCTACAGCATATATAATAACATGTATGCTATTTAACTAAGCTGTTATTTAAGCATTTTAAGATTTAAACTTTTAAACTACAGAGGTATAGCCACTAGGGATGGGCATTCGATTAAATTTTCTTAGTCGATCGCCGGGAGAATTAACGATCGAATATCGATTAATCATTCATATTTTTAATATTAAAATTCATTATTTATTTCACTTTTATAAATTAAAAATGCAATGGAAATACAAAAATACATCGTGTTTTTCCTAAATGCCATCTTTATTACAAGAAGAACAACTTGTGGCAGTTAAACTGGACGTTTGGTATAGGCTAAACTTGAAGATCTAGCCCAGGGGTGTCAAACTCAAATTCACAGGGGGCCAAAATTAAGAACTGGGAGTATGTCGTGGGCCAAGCTCAACATTTATTGAATAACCGATGTTTTTATTGAATTAAAACTGTATACACACAAGAAAAAAATAGAATGCAGGCATTTCTGAATATAGCCTAATAGAAAAAATATATTGAATATCTGAATAGAAAAAATATATTGGCCTATTTTTTGCAGGTGAACTATAAAAATTGTAAATAACATTTAACAATTATCAAAATTGTAATTGTAACTATTAACAGTTAACAAACTCTCCCTCTGAGAATGGCCGTGCTGTTTGCACGATATCCTGTGCAACAGTAAAACTCGCTTTTACAGCAGCATCACTTTGTGACTTGGCTTGGGTAAACATAGTCTGCCTTGAAAGCAGACTTGCTTTCAATTCTCCCACCTTCTGTAGCTTAAGCTTCGCATCCAGATCTTTGTATTTGTCTTCATGTTTAGTTTCGTAGTGCCGTTTTATGTTGTACTCTTTAGTGACAGCTACGGTGAATCCACATACCAAGCAAACGGGTTGGTCCTTGAATAATATGAACATATAATCATTTTCCCACCCATCTCTCCATTTTCGTTGATAGTTTGTCTGGTTGCATGGATACGTGTTTTGTTTATGAACAGAAAAGGCAGCATTAACGATGCAACGCATTTTGGGATTTGAAGTGTTATGCCTAGGTCAGGTGTTCCCAAACTTTTCCACGACAAGGCCCCCCAAATACCACTAGGTTCTGGCCAAGGACCCCCTTGATGTGACCCCCCCTATTAAACCCATCGACAATACTACGGCAAATGTAAAAATACATTAAGCTAATCCTAATAATTCATTATCATGTCATTGTCATTGTCATCAGTCATTATCATGGGAAATATAATGTTCAGATATGCCTCACATTATTATAATGGCATTGTATAACAACCCTCATAGTAATAGGTATATTTTAAATTTTCCAAATGTATTTATTTTTTGCTTTTATTTTTCTTTCCAACTTGCTGAGGCCCCCCTGGCACCCCCTCGCGGCCCCCACTTTGAAAACCACTGGCCTATGTTACATCATTTGAGTCGTGGCCATGTTGTAGGCTACTTATACACGGCATCGCAGTGTTTGCAGTGAGTCATTATTTTTTCAAAATGGTCGCACGCCACACTTCGCGTGACCTTTTCATGATTAGGCCTACTTTTGAAATCAAAACGGAAACTCGCAGGTAACTGACTATGCCGTCAAATATTGCCCCCGGGTGGTAAAATGTTTAATTGCTGCCATACAGTGAAATTAATTTCATTGCTTCAAGACTCATAGCCTACTACGCAACGCAACCTGCATTCGTTTAATCAATAACAAATTAACGTGATCGATGAAATTCTTAATAATCAATTATCGATCGTCGATTAATCATGCCCATCCCTAATAGCCACATCATTAGAATAACGATTAAACTAGAGTGCAGAGTAGTCTATAGCTAGAAATTACCACTGCATCTGTCAACTAGTAGTAGAGGATAGGAGTGATTACATATTTATCAATGTTCTGCTTTTATATCTTTCATACTGTATTGCCCATGTGTCTTCTATACTTCAGACAGTTTGTAAGACGTCTATGTAAACCCAGCTAAGTGCGTCTCTGAGAAACAAGCAGTTGAGAACAGTGTGTAAGGCTTCATCAGTCAGCAGTGGGAGTCTTGATGATGACACATGACACTCATGAGAGAGACATCTACGTCACTATGGCAGCTGCTGAGCGAGTAAGAAGAAAGGTAGTCTATTTGTTTTATCATCAAAGATTATAAATAAAAGCCCAAGAGGAATACACAGAGAGAACTTTTATAACCAGGAAACAAAACTAAAATAAAATTGTGAAATTACAACAATCTGGAAAATGAACGTAACTTTTTATGTAACTTATAACTGCTTATTAGTACAATAAACAACATGAACAAAGATCTAACACAGATGTAACACTTGTACTGGTATCATTGTACTTCAAACAATACTGAGTGGAGAACAGGACCCTTTATAGACTCACCATAAATGACCTCTTGTCTCTTGATGGCCTCCTTCTGTAGCTGCTTCATGTACTGCTGGTCTACACTCAGACCCCAGGTCTCCACCTCGAAGCCCTGCACATCCGCCTCCAGACTTGCCCGCAAGTCAGTGTAGTGGGGATCTACTAATAACATCCATCATAACCAACACACACACACACACACACACACACACACACACACACACACACAGTTTACATACCCTGTACATACACATGCTAAAGTTGACTAAAAAGAGGAATAAAAAAGCTTTGGGAAATTGATCTCAATGCCTTAATAAAAACAAAATGAGGAAAATCAATATTCTTTGTGAATAATGTATCGTAAATAAATACATGTTCTTCCTTAGAATACAGAAAATAGAATGGGGTGGCGGTGGTAGTGTAGTGGTTAAGGAGCTGGGCTAGCGTGCAGTAGCCTGAAAGTTGTCGGTTCAATTCCTGGCTTCCACCGTTGTGTCCTTGAGCAAGGCACTTAACCCCAAATTGCTTCGGAGACAATGTGATCCCTTGTAATATAGCTGACATAAGTCACATTGGTCAAAAAGTGTCTGCTAAATGTAATGTAATGTAAACAATACAGAGGGCATAAGTATACTTACCCCTGTTAAATTCCCATAGAGGCAGGCAGATTTTTATTGTTAAATGTCAGTTATTTCATGGATCCAGGATACTATGCATCCTGATAAAGTTCCCTTGGCCTTTGGAATTAAAATAGCCCCACACATCACATACCCTTCACCATATCTAACGACTGGCATGGGGTACTTTCCATAAGATCATATCTCAATGCAAATCAAACCAGCTATTAGGCTAACTGAAATAAAACTATGCCAATCTCCAGGTATGGTAAAGGGTATGTGATATGTTATTCCTCTTTTTAGTCTTTACTTTGAGCATGTGCACAGTATGTACAAGGTATGTAAAGTATGAGCACAACTGCATAAATAAATACACTAATATTATTACTTTATGCTGATGCATGTAATTTGTTTGCTTCTGATTCCCAATGGGTCCCTGACTATGGGCTGGGTTCTGCATAAGCCAATGAGTCCCTGACTATGAGCTGGGTTCTGCACAAGCTAATGGGTCCCTGACTAAGGGCTGAGTTCTGCACAAGGTTCTTCCTGTTAGAAGGGAGTTGTTCTTTGGTACTTACTCCAGGGGGTTCAGGCTCTGGGTTCTGTCAAATACCTTGAGACAATTTCACTTCTTACAGTTGCCACTTAAATGAAAACAAATATATTGCCTGCCATTGACAGGCATCATTATAAAGGGAGAGCCCACCTTCAATGTTGATGGGCTCTATTTGGGATGAGATGAAGGATTCCTCCAGCCTCAGTTTGATTGCGTCTATCTCATCCATCGTTCTCAGCTGGAGGACTAATCTGCACAGAAGAGTGTAGAGCAGAAAGGGCTGAAGATGACCGACTCTGTTATCAAAATAGTGTTTGCATTACCTTTATACAGAAAAATAAACTGATAGCCTACATGTCTTCAACACAGACAGATGTGTCCTTTTGAGCTACTTCACTGGAAGTACACAGACAGACTTGTGAGACCCACCAGAATCAGATATATGGTGTAATCCATTTGTCAAATGAGCTCGTCTTTCTAGTAGTAAGTAGTCTGAAAAAATGGAAGTTGCGCAAAATGATGTGACGGCACACCCCCCCTAAACTCGTCTGAAGAGAAGCGATCTCATACATTACAAGTCAAGGGACCCCCAGTTCACGGCGAGTTCTTACAACAAGTAAGTTACATCTTTTCACAAATTACAAGTTGTCACAGTTAGCATGTACAAATGGAACGCACAAATAAGTAAGTATGTATGTAAGTATATATACTCTTTTGATCCCGTGAGGGAAATTTGGTCTCTGCATTTATCCCAATCCATGAATTAGTGAAACACACAGTGAGGTGAAGCACACACTAATCCCGGCGCAGTGAGCTGCCTGCAACAACAGCGGCGCTCGGGGAGCAGTGAGGGGTTAGGTGCCTTGCTCAAGGGCACTTCAGCCATGCTACTGGTCGGGGTTCGAACCGGCAACCCTCCGGTTCCAAAGCACTAACCAGTAGGCCACGGCTGCCCCCTGAAAGCAAATAGCACCCTCACCCCACTGCCCTACAGCCACTGAGGGAGTCTCACCTCTGAAGCTCTGGAGGTGTGGCTGATGCAGCAGAGGCTCAGGGGCCGGGCACAGGCATCCTGCTGCTCCTGTCTGGATGGGGGGTAGGGACGTGTGGGGGCCGACGCTGCGGGTCTGGGATAGCCCCGTGTCAGAGCTGTGGATCAAGCAGAAAGGATAAGGGTCAAAGAGGGGTCATCTTAAGGCCGTAAAAAGATCCTTCTCCAATCAAAAGCGAAAAGAATGTGGCTTAGATAAACAGAAAGGACAAGATAAGTGTGAAGTCTTTGGGAACAAACTAACTGGAGGGATGCCGGTAACATAAAAGCCGATGGTAATTCACCTGACAAATTTCACTGGCTACATATTAACAAGGCTTTATGGTTTAGTGCTTACGTTTAAAAAGTGAGCAGAAAGCAAATCAATTGTATGGTTGTAGTGGGACAGTTCACACAAGGTACACAAGTAGTGTACAAGTAGAAGAAATGTTGGTCTAAAACCATCTATCTACACGTGTAAGGCATAACAAACACCAACAACACACTCTAGCAACACACAGTTTGTCAACTGCTGTCTTTTAGTGATAAATGTGTGCAGTGAAAGCTGTTCTTACATTTTGTGACCTTGTTCAATACTACACTGTGCAAGTCAATACAGCTGGCGGGAATGTGTTTTTGTTTATCTTTCATTCACATGATCACATACCATAAGAATAAATGAAACCAAGATTCGTTGTCTATAAAACACCATAAAAACCGGATCATTCCTGTACATGGCTGCTTTAACACAACAACAAAATAAAATGTGGCAAATGGTAAGTGTAAGGACAAGCCTTCCAAGTCAGTCAGACCTGCTTGAGCACAGGATGAAGGGAAGAAGAGGAAGCGATCAAAAGAAATGTTCTGAAAAAACACCTTAACCACCACCTTAACCACCACCTTAAACTGTATGTCAACAGTCCCAGTGTGACAAATCCTGTTTGTTTTGCTGCATCAGATCATGCCACTTCCTTTAACTACGCATCTACCCAAATCTGAAATTGTGTAAATGGAGATCATGCATTACATTGCGCATCCACAAATGTCCTAATCTTATGTCCAATTCCAATGTACTGGTACACTCACAGTCATAATCAGCGCAGGCGGACATTCCCACTGTTAATAAATATTATTTAGATAGACTAAATAAATCATTTACATAAATATTTAATAAATTGAACATTTCTATTTCTTTACTTGGGCAATCTGTGAGGTTGTGGTGAGGCTGATTGAACAACAACAACTGCTTCTTTTTTTACTTAAACAGACCTTTCTATTCAGCAAAGGACACTGGATAAAGTGTCAATAAAATAAAGAAAATAATCTGATGACAACAATACACACAGTGACGAAGGCCGCAAGGCCGAAGCGATTTTGGAGTGCGACCATTTTGATTTTTTTGAGTTTCTAAACAGTTTGTTGGATCACGCACCCACTGAGAACAAACGGGAGAGCGTGGTGTTTGGAAGGAGTTTAACAACAATTATATAGTAATTAACTTAAGACCAGAATCATATAATAAGATGGCAGTATTGTTGAAGGGCTCTGCTGAAAAGCAAACCAGAAAAAAACTGGTTTGAAGAGTTGCTGGGATCATCTGACCATGGTGCAAGAAGTGCAGGCACAGTACTTATGGGAAAGCCAGAGCCAAACCCTTAATAACGCTTAGACCAACAACACTTAAAGCTCCGTCAGCAACAGCAAAAGATCTGGAAGGATGGACAGTGAGCAGATCCGTCCCAGAAGAATGTGAAGCGCGAGTGGGAGAACGGGATTGAAGTAGGCAGGACAGATAGATTAGGAAAGGAGGTGGGGGTGGACGCTTACTTGGGAACCCGGAGGAGCGCTCTTTACTGACCACAAAGACAGACAGGGAGAGGCCATGCTTATTCATTAGACAAGAGTTTGCTGTTGACAAACCCATGTGAGAGCAGCAGTGTGAGGCCATAGCTAACACTGAGTGCAGAGGAAGCAGAGAGCAAAAAACTACTGACCGATTTCAGGGGAACATTGAGGAGGAGAGCCTTGGTGTGAGTTAGGGAGCCGCTTCAAACAGAAGCGACAATTTAAAACCTAGATCTGCATGAGGGAGGAAACAGGCCAATAGGCTATCAGACCCACACAAAGTGTTAAGTGATCCTATCCAAGATAAGAGACAGTGGACATCAGTCGACTCAATCGACTCTTTCAGCCGTCTGTACAGAGCAGAAGTTGAAAATGAGCTCAACACCAGAGGACGTCACAAGTAGTCTCAACACTGCAGACAGTAACCACCTCAAATTCCTCTGATGTATCAGGAAACTACAAATGATCTGACTGAGCATATCACAGAGGAAATACCCCAGGCAAGCTTATAAGTAGAAGGGAAGGTGATTAGCTGCCATGCACTGGAGGTTTGCTCTACAAAACTACCTCATTCATATGCACCAGTATTCACAGTCCAGGGGAGCTGGCTACACAAGTCACGCCTGTGAGGATGTGTGCGTACAAGTGCTGTGCTCACCACAAACTATGATAGTAATTATTTTTCATTTATACAGTTGCATATTTCTCAAACCCATATTAAAAAATAAAACACTACACGACTACAAACACCAGCACAACTACAAACATCAGACGTACAGAGAGCTACTGTTAGCTAGCCAACTTGTTAACTGCTACGTATATTTGGCCAATTTGTGCAGTAATGTTGTGCTGTGGTTCTGATATTGTTATTCATGCTAGCAATTAACAATTCCAGTGGAAAATCACTGTTTAACTAAGTAGCTTTCAATTCACATTTTAATACAGACAAAGAAATATGACTTCTGACTGAAAGAAAATCTACTCTGCACACCGGTCCACATCTACACGAATGACTAATCACAAGCGTGCTTCAACTTATCTATTGGTTTTGGGTAGAACAAACACAAAGACTGTAAACAAAGGCAGCGCAGGTCTTGCTTAACCATTTCAGTCTTGTGTCACATTAAGGCAGTGTATCTGTCAAACAAACACAGTCACTCTGCTCACAGTGTGTCAGCATGTGTGTGTGTGTGTGTGTGTGTTCCATCTTAACACTATTCCCTGACTTTGTTTTGCAGCAGTAGTGGGTAGGCATATTCCCTGACTGGTTTTCCTGTTCCACCTGTGTGCAGAAAGACTGTCAGCAGCGGTTCCACCCAACCCCCATCCCCCTCAAGGGCCACACTGGGCAGGGCAGGAAGCCAACCCAAGACTGGGGCAGGTGCACGTCTCCTATCTACTGCACTCCTCCTAAACAGGAAAAGCAGGCTGGCCAGGTATGCTGTATTATGACAGATGGAAGTGATGCCTGTGACCTACCATATGCTCCTTCACTCACTTTCCCTACAAAAGTGTTTGTGTTCATTTCCCAATGACATGCTCTGATACCACTACAGGGCAACATTACTGAATAAACATGAATTTTATGTTTATTTTTGGTAGGAAATTGCATCCTGTTACTATATGTTATTATATAGCCTATTATATTTATGTTACTATTTATATTCATTTTTATAACAGCTAGAGTGCAAATTACGAAATATAAAACCTGTCAAATTCAGTGCTCTGAGGTAATTATGTACCGAATTTTCCGGACTATAAAGTCGCACCGGAGTATAAGTCGCACCAGTCAAAAAATGTGTCATGAAGAGGGAAAAAAATAAAAATAAATATATATATGTTGCACCTGAGTCGCAGGACCAGCCAAACTATGAAAAAAAGTGCGACTTATAGTTCGGAAAATACGGTACTCTTAGGTGTTCATATACTCCATGGGGGTTATTTATATGGCAGATATACTGCCTTCTTAACTAAAGGCATCTACTCACATGTGTATTGATCTACAAATACACTAAGACAAAAAGTGGTTTTGCAAGACATCCTACAGGGAAATGTCAGTGTGTATGGTGATCATGTTTCACATAGGGGAAAACAGCATAGACAAAGCACAAATGATGAATCTACTGTATGTTCCTCAACAGTGATTTACAACAGCATGTCAAAGCGCATGTTTCATGGCTCTCCTCCATCAACCTCTGCGGGGGCCTCATTGCACTGTTTGTCTTCCAAGTCAAAAGCATCCCCCCTTCCCTCCAGATACTTGCCATGCACAGAGGAACACTGTATACATTAAAGACAGACAGATTTCCTGTTTCCTAGGCTCCACGCTGGGGCAGGGGGGATCCCGGTGGTGCAGGCCTAATCCCCGGAGACGGACTGAACTCTAATGCTCCCTGAGCAGAGCCTCCAGTGGGCCCAATTATCACCATGTGACCAGACTGCAGAGGACCAGCCAGGCCAGAGGTATGGTTCTTACACACACACACACACACACACACACACACACACACACACACCACATAACTGAGAGAAATCTCAGCTTCAGCTACTGTAGATGAGGGAAGAGGTGGATGATGGCACACACACATTCACATTTGGTGTGGTAATGCACGTTCTCACAACCCAGCAGCACCAGGATAAACAAAGTGCAAGTTAATTATCAATTCAGGATACTCAAACCAAGGTCGTGTTATTTCGACTGGGGACAGACCTGGCTACAGTGTCTATTGGGGTGAAAATACCAGGTAAAGTGAAAACATCCCTAAAGCCAATATTACAGACCATGACATCAGCGAAACCTGCATGCCATCTACACGAGAAACCTCTTTCATGAGCGGGGAATGAATGGAATGCTAAGGTGAAAAGTAGCCCACTGACAACACGCTGACCTCCATTCTCTGCGATTTAAGGAGTGACACTGACAGTCCACCATAAACAAATGTAGGCTACAGATTGTTTTAATTTAAAGCTCATTTACCATTTAAAAATGGTTGCGTAGAATTGATAACAGGCCCAACTAAAGTTTGGAATGTCAAAAACAACAAAACAAAAACAAATACCGACGTCAAATTACACGAAGTTATGTCAAAACAAAGATGAACCCGTCTACTTTACAAAAATAAAGTCAAATCTAGACTAGTCTTAACGACAAAGTAGGCTAAACAAACTAGAAAATCACTCCCCGATCCACCAACAACAGAAAACACAGACAAAGGCTTGATATCAAAATCGAAGGAAGCATCCCTACTTCGGAAAAATAGCAAGGTGGTTGATAGAATGGCTACTAATAACGAGGAGTAGGCTAAGGATAGGCTAGGCTATATGTAAATCGTGCTTTTGTAAGATCTGCGACAACTTCAATAAGAAAACGAAACAACTTTCCAGAAAAGCGCTGAAAGTTCCAAGTCTCGTATTAATGTATCTTACCATCTTTGGAATTTCCATCGTTGATCAGCGACGACCGTAAACAAATATTTTTCAAAATGTCAGTCTCAGTTGTGAGGTTTGTCGTGAACAGATTAGATTGATATTGTGCGCTGAAGTAACAAGTGCACAGCACTGTGGGAAAAAGCTCCCACACTGCGGAATTATTCAGATGAGCCCGTTCCCTTTCCTCACAAGGCATCATGGGAAAACAATTCACCATGCAGCGTTACAATCACATTCCACAAGTCCGTAAGACTTGTAGCTCGCTAGTTTTATTTAAAAAGACATTGGTTCCAACGTGGACTCGAATTATGAGCCATCATTCCTCCCGATTCCGTATTCATCCGATTAAATGATTATGAAGACCAAAATAAGAGATTTTCCCCCAAACAAATGACCTGCCGTGATGTCATTCTGTACCACTCACATTCTGTACCACTCACTGCCCTTAATTAGGCTACCAGAGCCCTTATTAGACATTCTCTGAGGCTACTCAAATAAATAATAATTTAAAAAAACGCATGGCAAACAATGAACAATGTAAGAAGGAAAAGTTATGTGAAAAATCCTTTTAAATCGCCGTGGTAGACAGCAAGGATGTTCTAAAGAATCTTCTAACTCATTGGAATTGTATAGTAACGTAACGTTGGAAACAAAATAATTTCTAATGAACTGCGCCTCCATGGTTTCCAATAACAAACAAGGATAAACTTTGGTCTTCACACCAAAATACGGGCAGCTGACAGGATCAAACTCACCATCATCCAGATAACATTTTATGGTCCTCATAATTGCCTGCTGCAAGGTGAGTTTGTTTCTTGAGCATGCAGTGACATAGGCTGATTAATTGTTGTCTAGTTTAAGATTTTAGGTAAGGCTTTAGGTAGGCCTAAGTAATTTAACGTTACAGAGGCTAAGGTAACTTAGGCCTATGCATAGATACATCAGTTACTTACAAAAATGTGTTTTACATTATCCTGAGGTCAGGTCGCAGAGACAAACGGCAGTCATGTCAGGTTTTTTGGATGTAAACATTTTTTGTAATTTAGCTAGTTTGATTTTTTCCTCTGTTCAGAAGAGTGTTGCCAATGTGAATGTACCAACTTGAAACAAAGATTCTGCAATACTTTTCAGTAACCTTGGCCAGGACAGTTGGTGTTTTCATTATCAACACATCATTTACCCGAAACTGGAACATGAGGAAGAAGAGGCCTCCAGAGCAGGTGTCTGTACTTCAGGCAGTTAGAGTCTCCCAGGCACCAGAGAAACTCGGAGAGAAAGACTCAGGGTGGCCCAACAGGGCATCTGGAAAAGGGGACACAGAGGGGTTCAGAAGGCGTGGTCCGACTGGACAGGTCGACGCTGTGCATGGGTGTGGGGACAGGAGGCAGCCCAGTCAGTCAGGCCCTAGGCCCGGCAAAGTGGTGCTGCTGAGAAGAGGTCCAACAGGCTCCACTGTTAGCAGCAGCAGCACCACCACCACCACCACCAATAAAAAAGTCACGCCAAAGAAGAAGGTGGAGTGGATCCCCTACACATCTGCCCCCTCCAGCCCAGTGCTCAGCTCTGTGTGGCTCTACAGGCATCGCAGGAAGTGTACCGAGCACAGAGAGCCCAGTCCCGCAGCCCCCACAGACCAGCTTGACAACTTCAGCCTAAACCAGCCCCTCCTCCCCATGGACATGGAGAGACCGGGCGCCGGGAAGGGATCCCAAGTGCTGGGGTTCAGAGCTGCCAGCTGGACTGAGAGCAAAGCAGCTCCGGAGGCCTGGGGACAGGAGTGTCAGGAGCCTTGGGTGTCCAGATACCCACCCTCAGTGGGGCCCAGGGAAGAGGCCGAGGCTCAGGCGGAGAGCCCCGACCAGGATGGGGGTTGTTACTATAGCGCTGCTCCGGGCTCCAGTGGGGGTATGATGCCTTTCCGGCGGAAGAAGAGCACCAACCTGCGGCCAAGTGTGTCCTGGGCAGACGACGACTACTGGGCCAGCTGGGACGACTGGAATGTGGTCATCGACTGGGGGGACAATGGACCCTCTAAGCGCAGGGGTAGGAACCGCAACCGGGAGGGCAAGAGAAGCAGCAACCGTTGGGGTAACAAGGGCTGCCAGAGGTGACCACGGTAACAGCAGTCAGTGGTGGTGTCTCTGGTGTGCACATACGACGGCCATCTGGCTAAACTCCTCTTTTGTCTGGATGACATTTTAGAAGTAGACACTGATAATAAAGAGCTATATTTTTTTTATTTTAAAAAGTGTCCTTGAATTTGGTTGAGTTCAGGTGTCAATGTTAGATGATGTGCTGCAGTGCCCCCATGTGGGATAAGGTAGAGTAACTTGTACTGTATTCTGATTTGTTTGAGGCCTGTAGCCAATCAAATCAATGCAGTTTAGTTTTAAAACATAACTGGTTAATAGTCTGAGAAATTTCAAATGTGGGTGCACCAAACAATAATTCGAATGATTTTAAATGCCAAGGAAGATTTTCTTTTCAAAATCCATTATAAGTCAGGATGTCTCTGGATATTAAACTCTCAGATGAAAGTTACTGAAATTGTTCAGGATGGTTTGTGACTATGAAATTTCCACGAGAACCCAACCAAAATTATGCACTTATCGTCAACCTTTTGAGGACAAGTGCTACATTAATTTCTACAGAAACACAAATAAAAACAACAGTCAGTAAAGGCCTAAACAGTACAAAGAATTATTCGACTACTTTGGTCATTTTGTTTTACATAATGTGGCATATGTTTATTATTTACATTACAGCGGCCTGTACAGTTGCAGAGGTTATGTTGTGAAACCCATGAAAAATGGTAAAATGGTGGCCACAAGTGAAGAGCAGCCAAACTGAGAGTAAAACCATGTGTATAGCAACACTTGCATTGGATCAATGAATTTGTGCAACCAAACTTCAGATGATTCATCCCCGACACACAGAGGCAGACAGTGACAGGAAGGCCTCCGATATGTGAAATCCAACCACGGCAGACAACACATGAGATTATGCATAAACAATGTTGTTCACTTGCGAAGAGTCAATCATAGTCCACTGTTGGTCACTGTTCCACTGGACTCGGGACCATTTTACTCACAAATACCTCCATTGGGTAACTGTTCCTGAGTAATGCTTTCATGTACACAGACATTTTTAATGTATTTTTTTTTTCTTTTTTATAAGAAAAAATAAATCTGTCCATCCCAGTCTTTTTTTCTTTATGGTGGAGTCAAACGGTCATTCCAGCATATCTTCTTTCAACTATAATCAAAGTGAAAAAATAAGGATTTTTCCTTTTAATAAAATACCCCTGGCTGCCCTTCCTGCTGCCTTTCCTTCATTACTTTTCAGAGCCAAACTGTCTTATTTCTTTCTGGTTTCTGTGAATGTAGTGTCTTTTGCGATACTCGTGTGGACATAAACATTTTCTTTTTCGACAGTTATACCAACAAATGAACAAGCAAACAAAGAGCAAACCACAATCATCTGAGGGCTCTGACCACGCAAGAAATGACAACCATGCCCAGGAGCTCTTCTTGAATGCACCTCACTGCTTTCTTTTTTTATTTACAGCAGTATTTCAAATGATCTTGAAATTAAGCGCTGACATCTGAATCCAAAGGCATCTAAAATACTTCTCCTGTGTCTGATAGAAAAACAAAAACAAAAAAAGACAAAAACGAGCAATCGGTGCGATTGGCAGATCTGATATCCAGAGGATGATTAGTAGGATTTTTTTTGGATTAGAAAAAATAAAGATTAGAGACAAACATGTAAAAACATCTCTACAAACGGCAATAACCTCTTTTTTCTGAATGACAACATATCAACTATGTACAAAAAACATCAATAATATATTTATATATACTTTTCATTTCTATCCCCACTAAAATATATCAAAGCAGCAACTATTGGTCAATCTGAGGAACCCCTGTCAAATGTTCTGAAAACAGTTTAAATATCCTTCAGCTGTAATGTAAGAACACAAGAGGAAAAAAAAAAACTGAAAGAAAAAGTAAATAAATTAAAAAGTAATGTCCCAAAAAAAGAAAAAAAAGAAAAAAAAAAAAAAAAGACTGTTCATTCTCTGTTAAGGTTTGGAATACTGGAGGAGAAAAAAAGCCGGGGGGGGGGGGGGGGGTTCCCAGCACACACCTCTCATCCGCACTGCTCCCCCTGGGAAGAGTTTTGTTCATGGATGGGTGGAGCAGGACCATAATCCCACAGTTCCCAAAAGCTTCCGGTTGTTTGCCACTGACACTTCGGAGACAGAAAGCAAGACACACACACACACACACACACACACTCACACACCTCTACTGTATGTTCATAGGCCACAGAGACGATAAGGCCACTTCAGCTCCTGGAGAAAAATCCAGCATGGGAGGGGGTTGGATTGTGATTGTGTGTGTGTGTGAGTGTTTGTGTAAGGGGCCCATGGTGGACAGTCTGTTTAAGGTGGTGTAGTTAAGCAGCCTTTTTGGTTTTTTTTAATGAGGTTAATTTCACAGTTTGTTCCATCTGACCAGTCCTGGAAACTTGGCAATATTTATTTTTTTTTTTTTAAAAGGAAGAAAAAACAAATCTGAAGTCAGGTGAGAAGCAGAAACGTCCATTTTCAGCTCAAATACAAAAAGAGGGCCAGCTCACCCTGCTTTGTCAGACTGTTGCAGCAGAGAGGATAGAAGAAGAAGAAGAAGAAGAAGAAGAAGAAGAAGAAGAAGAAGAAGAAGAAGAACAAGAAAAAGTCCTGAGATCATTTGATTTGTTTTCTGAAGAGCCACTGTAGAGCGTGATAAAAGTGAAATCTATAAAACAACGAACCAAAAAAAAAAGGAAATATATAGCTGTGTGTTTCTGTGATTTAGGGGGTCTGTGGGATGGGGGGGGGGGGGGGGTTGTGTGTGTGTGTGTGTGTGTGTGTGTGTGTGTGTGGGGGGGGGGGGGGGTTGTCAGGAGCGAGAGGGCAATATCAGGAGGGGCTGGAGCGCGGCAGGGATAAAATGCGTCCGTTCTTTTTGCCGCCGTTCATATGTGTGTAGGGCACATGCTCCTCGTAGCTGCCCCTCAGGCCTACTGACGAGCCCTCGTCCCCGGCCAGGCTGGCCTCGCGCTGCGAGTAGGACGATGGGTCCAGCGGGATGCTCTCCATGTTCTCCAGGTCCATGTCGAAGTCCTCGGTCTCTGGAGGCTTGTTCTCCTCACTGTAGTAGAAGGAGACCTCCTGGAAGGAGGGGTGCAGGTCCTTCCGGAGCATCTCGATGATCTCCTGGAAGGGTGGCCGCATCTTGGGGTTGTAGTGCCAGCACATCTGCATCAGGCTGTGTCTGCAGTGGACATATGGGGGTGAGTTGAAGTGAACTCACTAATGACAGAGTCTCAGTCATTTACCGGTGAAACAGACCATAATATTTCAGCACTTGTCCATGTGCTTTTTACATTTACAGTTATCTATTTAGCAGACACTGTTGTCCAAAGTGACTTACATATGACAATTACAACCCCAAAACAGAAAAAGTTGGGACATTGTGTAAAATGCAAATAAAAACAGAATGTGATAATATACAAGTCTCGTAAACCCCGTAAACAAGTCGTGCTATTTATCAGCAAAAAGGACATAGACAATATATCAAATACTGAAAATGAAAATTTGGACTATTTCATGGAAAATATGTTAATTTTGAATTTGATCCCAGCAACATGTTTCAAAAAAAGTTGGGACGGGAGCATATTTACCACTGTGCTGCTTCACCTCTTCAAATAACAAAATTCTGTAAATGTTTAGGAACTGAAGAGACCAATTGCTAGAGTTTTGAGAGTGAAATGTTGTCCTATTACTCCCCGATATAGGATTTCAGTTGCTGGGGTATTCTAAGTCATGTTTTTCATTCCATTATGCACCTAATTTGACAAATCTGGACTGCAGACAGGCCATTTCAGCACCTGGACTCATCATTTATGGAGAAATACTGTTTAATTATGTGCAGAATTCATTTTGGCATTGTTTTCCTGAAATATTCAAGGTCTTCCCTGGAAAAGACATTGCCTGGATGGCAATATATGTTGCTCAAAAGCTGTATAAGTCATTCAGAATTGATTGAGCTTTGTCAAATGTGCAAGATGCTCATGCTGTAGGCACTAATGCTCCTCCACACCATCATAGATGTTGGGTTTTGAACTGAGCACTAAAGCAAGTTGGATAGGTTGGATACTTGGAAAGGCCCTTTCCTCTTTAGCCCCGATGAGTCCATGATTTTAAAAAAGAATGATTGGTCTAACCATAGGACATTTTTCCATGTTACCTCAGTTATTTTAAACAAGCTGAGGCCCAGATAAGACTGTGGTATTTTCTGTATCATGTCTCAATACAATGTTGGCTGTTTTGATTGTTACAATTTTGGCTGTAGTTTTTGAATTGAGTATCAAACTGTGCACATAGACAATAGTTATCAGGGGTTTTCCTGAGCCCCAACATTGACAGGTCTGGAAACAGGTCTGGTGTTGATGCAGTGCCATCTGAGGTCCAAAAGACCATGGCCATCCAATATGTTTTTCAGCTCTTTCCCTTGTTTGCAAAGATTTCTCTGGATTCTCTGAATGTTCTAATGATATTATGTCCTGTAGATGATGAACTCCCCAAATACTTTTCAATTTCATCTTATGAAACATTAAAATGACATTGTTTCGTCATTTGTGCACACAGGTTTACACAGAGTAATGAATACACCTACACCCCTATACCTTTACTTCTAAGGGACTGCCACTCTGGGATGCTCTTTTTCATACCCAATGGTGTTGCCAGTTACCCTAATTAGTTGTGAAATATTCCTCCTTTTGTTTTCTTTATCATTACACAACTTTTCCAGCATTTTGTTACCCCCGTCCCAACTTTTTTTGAAGCATGTTGCACGTATCAAATTCGAAATTAACATATATTTTCCATGAAATAGTCAAATTTATCATTTTCAACATTTGATAAGTTGTCTGTTTCCTTTTTGCAACTAAATATGAGTTTAAGAGAGTTGCAGATATTACATCCTGTTTTTATTCACATTTTACACAACGTCCCAACTTTTTCTGTTTTGGGGTTGTATATAACAAGGGATTACATCGTCTCTGGAGCAACTTGGGGTTAAGTTCCTTGCTCAAGGGCACAACGGTGGAAGCCGGGAATTGAACCCACAACTTTCAGGCTACTGCTCGCCAGCCCAGCTCCTTAACCAATACACTACCACCTACACTTTCAAATCGCATAGCACAGTGCAGAACACAAAGAATATAAACAGTCCTTTCTGTTCCTAAGATCTCAGAATTCACATCAGATTTCTTAAGAGAGCGTGGACCCTGTGCTAGGAGATACTCACAGGCGGTCTGGACAGTTATCGGGCCGGTCCAGGTATCCCCCCTCCATGACGAACTTGAGGACCTGCTCGTTGGACAGGCCCTGGTAGGGCTGCTCCGCCAGTGTACTGATCTCCCACAGCACCACGCCAAATGACCTGGCAGCAGGGGAAACAACCACACATACACAAGCACACAGAGAGAGAGAGAGGGGGGGGGGGGGGGGTCAATGTCTTTGACCAACACATTCACAAAAAAAAAAAAACACTTTGGCAAAATTCATCCACACACAGAGAACTCTACCATTTTAGCAGGCGGACAGGCGCGCGCACACACACACACACACACACACACACACACACACACAGAACTGCACCGGTTGACAAACTCACACACAGAACTCCATTGCTTTGACAATGTGTGTGTGTTTTAGCTCACCAGCAATCTGAATGGGCGGTGAACACCCCATCCTTTAGGGACTCAGGGGCCATCCACCTAACAGGCAGCAGACCCTTCCCCCCCTTTCTGTAATAATCAGTCTCATAAATGTCTCTCGTCATCCCAAAGTCTGGAAAAAACACACAACAAAGAAAGAAGCAACATTGAGAAGTCAGCAGATTGGTCAAATTAAGTCTTAAGTGAACAGGGATGAAGCATCAATATATTGTAATCTTAAATCTCACATTTGTATACTATTTATTTCATATACTAATATAGTACTTTGTTTGCCAGATATTGTATTAAGTGTTTATAACTGCCAATACCAAGTGTTTTTGTGAATGCAGTTTTGCAGTAGTAATTTACACACAATTTCCCTCTTAAAGGACAAGTTCGGTATTTTACACTTAAAGCCCTGTTTTCAGATAGTTTATGATTAAATAGAACGTTTAAGATTGAAATTTGGACACATGCTGCTGCCCTGAGAATTTTCGGTTTCTGTGGTAGCACCCCGCCACCGCCACAACACTGCATAGGTGCACTGGAACAATCTTTCTAAAATGCATTAAACTTTCGTTTACAAAGACGTAAAACTCACCGAGTGGTCAAGGGTGTTCACTGATATGCTCACACAAAAATCGCTGCATATATATAGCTTTTTGGGCGATTTCTTTCGACCTCCAGCGAAGTTCAGTAAAATGCAGACCGCAGAGACACGGTGATCAGCTTTCTGCAGATCCTCAACAGGTGTGCTCACATCCAACCCCAGAAATTCCAGCCACAACTTTAGCCTTTCTGGATCGTTGAAAAGAAGTCTGTGACAACTTTTTTTGCCACAAATGTTCCCGCAATTCGGAACTGCACAAAATCGCCCCATTTTTAGCTGTCTGTTGCAAAATACTTCAAGACAGCCAGTGGTTTGCTTGTAATTGGCAAGTGTACGGTGTAAGGTGCAATATCGCCACAAACCGGGCTGGAGTGTCTATTATTCAAGCTCTCAACGGAAGAATGTACGGGTGTGAGGCGTTTGGAAAAATAGCTCCACAGTTTTACAACGAATGGTAAAACATCTGTTGGAAAGCATCTTTTGCAGCGATTTTTGTGTGAGCATATCAGTGAACACCCCTGACCACTCGGTGAGTTTCACGTTTTTGTAAACGAAAGCTTAACGCGTTTTAGGAAGGATTGTTCCAGTGCACCTATGCAGCGTATCTGAAAACAGGGCTTTAAGTGTAAAATACCGAACTTGTCCTTGTAACTAACTACCTTTCAACACGTCTTGGATCTTACTATAAGTTCTTTTTGAGAGAGAATGTTCATTTCAATTTCACTTTGACAGAATTATACCAATAGTTCTTTACGTAGAAAAACACTGATGTCAACAGGCTACGTCTTCTATGAGTTGGCCCAGAGCTGTTGACACCCACTGATAATCTCTGAACCCTCAAGTGTAGCGTACCTCCTATTTTGACAGTTAAGTCCTCGGCCACCATACAGTTGCGGGCAGCCAAGTCTCTGTGCACAAACTTCTTGGCGTTGAGGTAGGCCATGCCATCTGCAATCTCCGCCGCCATCTGGATCATCTCCTTCAAGGTGGGGGGAGGACGCCCGGGGTTGTTCTGACAGACACACACAGGAAACACAGGGGTGTTGAGGGCTACTGTAGTGGAGCAATCTCAAAAGGTTCAATATCCGGGCAGCAATGAAGACAGAATACATATATATTATACCGTTTGCCCTGTTGGGATGGACCAACGGCGGTTATCCCTCACATATACACTGTAGTGTATGAAGTTTGTGAAATGTGAAATGAAATGTATGTCAATGTATGCAAGACACTTCTGGGTTGAACAGATGAACTGTACTTTGCCGTTTACACTAATCAAACTTCATGTTGAAGTTGGTGGTGATTTGAGGGAGAAAAGTTAGGTTCTGAGCCCTGTAATGTCCAGTTTTAATGGTGCAATATATGAATCATTAAAACTGAGAATGAAACTGAACCAAGACGGAGTTGAGGTTACCTCTGCGTCCGGACGCAGGGAGCGCAGCCAGCTCTTCAGGTCACCGTGGGTCATCAGCTCCATCACCACCAGGGTCGGTTGCCCCTTGGACACCACACCCAGCAGCCTCACCTGGGGCAGAGGGGTAACAGATCATCATCACACTATCCAACTCACGGACATCCTGCTCTCTGCCCTGTGGCAACCATTGCTTTGCTTGATTCAAGTCTATTTGCTCTCTGTTTGTCCAATAAATTCATCGGCATAGAAATTAGAGCCGATTTAGGTTTGGTTGTACTAAGCCATGGCCATGCTCATGGGATACACACGGGGAAGGACAAGGTAGTTTGGCTGTCAAAATGAGTAACAGATAAAGGTCTACCCATCACTGTCACATCTTTATACAAACCCCTCTGACCTGGACCATGGAATTTGAGATTTCAGACAAAACTGATCTCACTCTTCTCGTCTTTGTAAACACATCAAGGGGCTAATTCTTACTTGAATCTTATCTTCTGAACTCACAGAGGGCAGTGAGTATTTTCTGGTTAAGTGGCTTAATCATGACTTAAAAGGTCCAATCCCCCTGCAAGGTACCCACTAACTGCCCCCTGGCCCCTCCCGCCCCAAAAACCCTCTCGGTGGCATACCACATGGTGGCAGCTGAAGGCCTTCATGACGGACGCTTCATTCAGGAACTCGATCCTCTCCCTCAGGCTGGCCGACTCGTTGACCGTCTTCACAGCGACGCGCGTCTGGGACTCGCCCTTAATAATGTCCTTGGCGTTGCCCTCGTACACCATGCCAAAGGAGCCCTGACCCAACTCACGCAGAAGTGCGATCTTGTCACGAGGAACCTCCCAGTCATCTGGCTCATAGACTAAACACACACACACACACACACACACATCATTCAGTATGGTCTTGCATTCTTGGATAAAACTATTATTGCATACTATTATAGCATTTGGATTTTGTCTGGATACTTGAGTCAATATAAGAAATGGAATGAATGGCAGATTAGAGATCCACAACAGTGTAAGATGGATGGAGGAAATGGATCACCTTCATCCGGGCTGAGATACTCTGGGTTGGGCGATGTGTACAGGCGCCCAGTAGGGCCCTCGGTTTGCCTAATGGGTAGAGAACAAACCCAATGTATCAGTCCCATCATTCACAGCACCACCGCCACCACTACTACTGTTTTCACAACAGACAAACAAGAGAACATAACAACTAGCACTCACTTCTTCTTAAACACAAAGATGCCGAGACACATCATCATCACAAGCAGGATGCTGCAGATAACCGGCCCGATGACAATCTTCAGCATGTTTGTCGTGTCCACTCCTGTGACAGACAGACAGACAGACAGACACACACACACCTGTGATCCTAAGTACTGCCAAGCCAGATGTGTATAGCAATTAACAGCCTGAGATACATCTCAAGACAACCACGGGAGACTTTAGTCCAATTGTGACTGGGAACCTTGTGTGACTAGACTAATCCTATGTCTTCTGAAGAAGAAGCTCAAAGCAGCAGTGTAGATTCCAACCGAGAACAGTACAAGTGTGCAGTGCTTTTGTCAAGTTGTGGGTGGGTTTTAATAGGGATTGATTAACACTTCTCTAGAATTTTACAACAGTTGTCTCCTGTGGCTGGGACTCTCCCTGTCAATCCAGAGATGTCATCAAGGCACACATGAAGTGATGGCTTACGGTCTTGTATGTAGAAGTGTGCCGGCTCCGTCCAGGAACCATTGCCCGCCAGGGAGGTGGCGCGGATGCGCACTGTATAGTTCCCAGGATGCACCACCCGGAGCTTGCAGCCTCCATCAGCTAAGTAGCTCTTCCTGGACACGCAAAGTGGCAAAGCCTGCAAGAGAACATTGCTGTTGTCACCAACTCAGCATACAGAGCACAACGGACAAGAGTGACCATTTCATAGCGTCATAGCAATTATAAAGGAGATTAATAAGACCAAAAAAACGATTCCAGAGTCAGCTGACCGAGGACATCTTCATCCTGTTTGTACTGATTGTTCTGTCAATCATTCTGTATTCAAGATGGAATAAATAGAAACCATTTCCTTGCTAATTTGGTGGTGTTTCATGGGCAATTTGAAAAAATAAAATAAAAAATAAAAAACAGCATTGCAAAAACCTCAGCATCATCACCACCTTCATCATCGACCTGTTTGTTTGAAAGCCAGTCCATGAGACCTTTTGTACAGCTTGTTCATAAATAGCCTCTAATCTCTCTCTCTCTCACAAACACAGACTCCCACTTTGTCTGTGTGTACACATTTCCATGGCAACAAAATCACTCCTAATGTCCTGAGATGAACGCACCCTGCGAGGGCTGCCGTGAGCGACAACGATAAATCCAGGGGAAAACTTTTGACAGTAAAAGACATTCGCAACACACAGAACCAGACAGAACCTTTCCCCTCCACTTATGAAACAGACAGCATCGCGGCCAATGGAAGAGTGAAAGCAACCCAGCCCTCCACTCTTACAAGCCGCCCTGTTGAGTAATAATCTTGTCTTTATTTTGATTTGTTTGGGCAGAGGGGCTTTTTGTCTTCATGCAAATAGGAGTTGAGAGAAGACAAGAAACGAGCAGGAGAGATGATTAGTGGGACTGTAGCAGGAGAGATGATTAGTGGGACTGGGAAATGACCACTAGTCGGAATCGGACCAGGAGTGCGTACCTCCGCGTCTCCCACTCTCTTGTAGTTGACATCGTAGAGGATGATCATGCCATTGGGGTTTTGGGGCTCTGACCACTTGATGTGGACCGTGTAGTCAGACACCTCAGTTGAGATGGACCCTGGGATGTCATCCGCTCGGTCTGTTAGCAGGAGAGAGACAGAAAACGAGAGACGGACATGAAAACAAAATGAAACACACTATTAAGGACACAGCTGACAACGCAAGGCTGCATTGAGGGCTGCATTGAGGGCTGCATTGAGCCCCCCCCCCCCCCCCAGTCCACCACTAACTTCCTGATTGGGCTCTAGATTACACCGTGTCAGACTTTCTGTTATGATGTTGAGTTCTCACTGTAATGAAGCACTGAAGAATGAGTCATCATCCCTGCAAATCACTACACAACAACAGGCTTGAGGGAATTTGTGCTTGCTTATTTGAGGGCAACAAGTAAGAGAGAACTAAGAGAGTGCATGTGCATACAAGGGAGTGCTCTGGAGTGGGGCTGGGCCATATGGCTTGACAATATTTTTTTAACGACTGGCCTATATAATTTGGCCTGTAATCAAAGCCGGTAGCAAAAAACAATGACTAGGCAAGCACATGGTTTTCCTAGCTCAATTTCTATGTATGTTATCAAATGCTACCTTCCTGAGCACTGTTCATGGCATCCTACACCCTGAGGCTATATGGATAACATGTATATGGCTAGATTCATTTGATGGTAAATGTGTGTAGTAGTGGGCAGGTGGCCAGGCAGACGGCCGTACCCTCTGGCATGGTGCGGGCGCTGACGTAGGCAGCCATGCTGCAGCGCAAGGGGTCGGTGTCGTGGTTGCAGGCGTGGATCTCGATCTGGTAGCTGGTGAAGTGGCGCAGGTTGGAGATAACCGTGGACTCCTTGGCGAGCACCTTGAGCTCCAGCTTGTTGGCCTCTGCCTCCTTCTCCTCGGGGCTGAGCGTGGGCGGCAGGAGGCTGGGCACGGTGGAGGGGGTGGTGACGATCAGCGTGCGGTTGGCTACGCTGCCCAGGGATCGCCGCTGACGAGTAGGAGAGGGCCTGAAGGGACAGACAGGGAGGACAACACACAAGAAATACGTAAACAACAGTTTACTAAACAAAATACAGTTCCCCAACAGTACAATTCCTCTTCAATCAGTAGAGCACACTCTCTCGCTCTGTCTAAAATAAATCATAGAGAGAAAAGACAGAATAAGACATATGAACACATAGAAATGAGAAGTAGACCATAGAAGACAGAACAGGAGTGAGAAAGGAAGAGCTTAACAAAAACTTTTCTCCGATCACAATGTACAATCAATTAATTTAATGTGAAATATAATAGATAGGGAATGGAGAACATGATTAGAGTCAAAGAGAGTCCAAAGCCCAGAGAGTGCTGGCGGTGGAAGACAGAAGTCAGTATGAGACACAGGGGAATTAAGAAGGGGCAATAGAGATGTGAGGGGAATTGAGAAGGGGCAATAGAGATGTGAGGGGAATTAAGAAGGGGCAATAGAGGTCGTGTGTCCTCCTTCAGCATTAAGACACTAGTGATATCTATATTGGTGAACAAGTTCTAACACACACACACACACACACACACACACACACACACACACACACACACACAGTTTAGATTTTACCACTAGGTGGCGGAACGAGCACACCATGTGAACACATATAAAGGCACTCAAGACTACCACAAGTACAAGTACCCCAGGGGGTCCTTGGGGGCATTGGCAACATAGTTCAAAAGGTATAAATGTTGGGGAGTATTTAGGCAAGTTGACTAATCCAGAGTGGTAAGTGAACCGTCCTTAAAGAGCAGCTCTATAGCTTTGTTTAGCTAGGAGAATGAACCTGTACTGCTCTCCTATTAGGACAGTTGCCACTTCTTCCGAGTTACCTTATCTGGGGCAAAGCACTGACCCGCGTGCCTGGAATGCGCCCCTGGTCCTCACACTGACCTTTTGATTACATACAACAGGGCTGAGACATGGGTTTTGTTTTTTCAGTTCAAGTTTGTCAGAAGGATGCAAATCATAGTACGTGTTTGGGGTGACTGCCAACACGTTTCCAGGAGGCTTCTTTGGGCCAAAATATGGTCACCAGGGACACCACCAACATGGACACTTTACACAACTTCAGTGTACTCTCCTCCAACATCAGGCAAGAGAATTTCTCGGCACTGACGTGATACATTTATTTTTGTCCGGGGATACTTTATTAATGTATTAATAAAGTATTAATGAAAAGCACATCTACGGCACAAAACTCCAACATCCAACATTTAAGATTCCCATTCAGTTGTTTTTAGCTAATTGCCATGAATGACTCCATGTTTAAACCTCTGCATTACAACTCTGTAGCCCGTTGCCAGTGAAGCCACTATGGACGGTGAGGAGTTTAGCTATTTCAGTCTGCCCTGGTTGTGTCCGAGTGTGCCCTCCTTCATTTCTAAAAAGTATACTGAACCCCAAGGCTGCTCCGACTGGCACAGTAGACGTGACAACCTGAGGGTGTGAGGGTGTGTGTGTGTGTGTGTGTGTGTGTGTGTTTGCGAGCGTGATGCTGTGAAGGCCACAGACACGGCACAAGCAAGAAAAACACAACTCTCATGAACAACACAACTCTCAAGGCTGTAAACACGTCGAGCCGAATGCCAAGGCTGGCCTGGGAGAACCTTGAACCTGCGGAGCTGACTCACTGTGCCAATAACAAGCTGTATTACAGTCTACAGTCTGGAAACTCTCAATGACATTGAGAAATACTCATGAATTGAAATACCACACCTCGCCTGTACTGCTCCAAGGCATTTGAGGACTCAATCACATGCCATAAATGTTAGCAGTATGAGTGTCTGCCTGTGTGTTGTTAATATGTTCTGAAGAAGTCCAGACAACGACTCTACTTCCTTCGTCAGCTAAGGAAATTCAAAGTTTCTACATCCATCATGAAGGCCTTCTACACTTCAGCGGTTGAGTGTTCTAACTGGTAGCATCATCACCTGGTATGGGAACTCCACAGTTAGAGATTGTAGTACTCTGCAGAGAGTAGTGCACTCAGCTGAACGTACTATAAGAACTCAACTCCCTGCTCTACAAGATATCTATTCCAGAAGAGTACTCCTAAGAGCCCAAAAGATTCTGAAGGACTCTTCTCATCCTAACAATGGATTATTCCTACCGCTGAAATCAAGAAGACGCCTATGTAGTCACAAAGCCAGAACTGAGAGACTCAGGAGAAGTTTTTATCCCCAGGCCATCTGAACTCTGAACTCACACTATACTGACTTTGCACTCATTCACTCCTCAGCACTCATGACCCCCCCCCCCCCCCACACACACACACACACCTACATGACTTTTAGCACTTTTACATCCCTCTCCCTATGCTACAGACCTTTTATTTATTTTCTTATTTCATCACACGTCAAAACACACACACACATCTGACTTTCTCCAACTTTTGCACATCTCCATAGAACTTTTTATTTATTATTTTTGATTTCTCCTCCATCTATCTACCCATGTCCTTGATTGCCTAGCCTTTCTGCCCCCACCCCACCCCAATCCCCAACACACACACAAAAAAACACACACACTTACATCATCACTGTCATCACCTCACATACATACAGCAAGCCTCCTCTACATACTTGCTGCACACTGCCCCCCCCCCCCTCCCTACATACACAGCATATTGTCTTCAGGATCTTCTCCAACACACATCCTCTACATACTTACAGCACACTGCCCCCACCTACCCACACACACACAGTCACTGCTCCACTCCCCTCCCGCCCACACACACATCTTCACTGTCATCACTCACATACATCATACATACAGTACTCTGCTTGCAATAGTAAGGCCCTTCACCATACTTACAGTACACCCCCCCCCCCCCCCCTCTCCCCTACATACACAGCACATTGTCTCATGAGGAAGCTTCCCCAACACACATATTGCACACTGCCCTCTCCCCACATACACAGCACACTATCCCATCTCCCCGGTCATCCCCCCCCCATAAATGCACAAATAGGCTGACACCAGACATAATTTCACTGCATTTCTTACTTCCAGTAACTATATGCATGTGACAATACATTTCCTTGTATCCTTGTGTAAATTACAGAGATGGAGAGAGATTGCATAACATATAGTATGTCATATGTGCCATGTCACTTCAGTTGAAGTCATATCAATTGAACTGAGAGAGAAAACCAGAGAAAGAGAGACAGACAGACTAGGGATGGGCATGATTAATCGAAGATCGATAATTGATCATTAAGAATTTCGTCGATCACGTTAATTTGTTGTCGATTAAACTAATGCAGGTTGCGTTACATAGTGTGTCTTGAAGCAATGAAATGAATTTCACTGTGTGGCAGCAATTAAACATTATACCACCCGGGGACAATATTTGACGCTATAGGCTACTCAGTTACCTATGAGTTTCCGTTTTGATCTATTAAGAGTTCACGGTGAAGTGTGGCGTGGGACCATTTTATCGTTTAAAAAACAATAACGTTAGTTCACTGCAAACACTGCGATGTAATAATTGCCTACCAGTAGGGCTATCAGTGCACGAGCAATAGAAGACATTGTTTCAATATAACTCAATGAAATAAGAGCTCTTCTTAATATTTTATATTGTTGGTTGGTTTAACACCTTGTGGTCAATGAAAAGTCGTTGTCCTACACCATGGGTCTCCTACCTGTCGCTTGCCGTCCCCTTCTGAGCTTGCCAGAGGCTCAAACAGTAGGCTACTAGTACTATAGTTAAACACAATTGTTGCCGCGACTGGAGGCATTCCAGCCTACAAATTTAATAAAGTAAATCATGCAATTCAAACTCAATTTAGGCTACACAATAAGGTTTCCATTACAGCACAACGCACGTTTTGAATGAATGAAAGCGGCTGCCTTGTCTCACAAACAGCGGGTGAAAATCCCGACTCTTTCAACTGCATGAAATGTAATAGTGAGCCATCAAATACCCCCCAGATTTCAGTGCTCATCAGTCCCAACATTGAGCAATATAATCAAACTGTCCAAAAGTAAATTAAATCCCAAACCAAACGGAAAATCTTCTGCTTTTGATAGCGGTATGCGGTCCAAACGAAACGCATGTCTCACAATAAAACGCACGTAGAAATAAAGGCCTGCTCAATATAGCCATGCATGGCCCAAATAAAGTCCTGTGCTTTCCGCAGCCTAAGTAAATAAAAGACCCCGGCCATAATTTCAGGATTTACGGTAGTTATTTTTTTATGAGGCTTTGTTAAATAGCCTATTAATTGTTATAGGCTAATCTCACACCCTCTTTCTCGACTCTGTGCCTCGTTTTGAGTTACCTTTTGACAAAACCTGTCAGATCTAAGCATTATTATGTTTTTGGTTAAGTTATTGTTTAACATGATTATGTTTTATTATTTTGGAACAAACGAGGGTTTAAAGGGGAACTTGGCAACTATTTCAAGGTAATAAACCCGTTTAGAAATCATTTGGTTGGTAAATGACCTGTTCCGGTGAAAATGGTGACTTTCACCGCTGCGCCTAGCGTCCCCAGGCGGAAAACCAACCTTGCAACATTGAGACTAGTCCCGGAAAGAGAAGAGAGAAACAATAAACTCGTTTTAAATCGTGTTTCTTACCTTGTAACATCCACATAGTTATGCAACGTATGCTAACCGTTCGCTAGCTTGTAAACAAATCCATGTGCTTTATCGTTACCTTTTCCCACAGTTTAAAATAGCATAATGCACAATTTCTCCAGCAGAGGGGGAAATCCTGCCAAGTTTCCCTTTAATCTAAACGCCGGCTCGCATTCCGCTGCTTTAGAGCACCGCAACGCTTAATATCTTCAAGTTTAGCCTAACCGAACGTCCAGTTTAACTGCCACAAGTTATTCTTCTTGTGATAAAGATCTCATTGAGGAAAAACATACTGTATTTATGTATTTTCATTGCATTTTTAAATGTATAAAAAGTTAAATAAATAATTAATTTTAATATAGGCCTAGAAATATTAATAATTAATCGATAGTCGATTGTTAATTCTCCCGACGATCGACTAAGAAAATTTAATCGAATGCCCATCCCCATCAGAGACAATGAGTGTGTGTGAGTGTGAGTGCTTGTGTGTGTGTGTAAGAGAGAGAGAGAGAGAGAGAGAGAGAGAGAGAGAGAAAGAGAAAGAGAAAGAGAAAGAGAAAGAGAAAGAGAGAGAGAGAGAGAGAGAGAGAGAGAGAGAGAGAGAGAGAGAGAAAGAGAGAGAGAGAATCTGAGAGAGAATCCACCATCTTCCTAACCTGACGGTGAAGACTTCGTTGTGGAGGTAGTTCTCGAAGGTCTTGCGGTACTCGGACTCCTCGGCCTCCTTCTTGAGCTGCTTCTCGGTCTTGGGGCAGGCGCAACAGTGGCCGGTCTGGCCATGCTCCTCCGTCTGGTTCCGCTTCTGATCGTCCTCGTTGTCCACCTTTGTGGGCACGCGTGATGGCACCTTCATACCTGAGGAGGCGAGCACGGACACACACATGCACAGACGGACACGCACACACGGAGACAAAAACAGACGCGCACGCGCGCACACACACACACACACACACACACACACACACGGACAGACAGACAGACAGACAGACAGACACATGTGCACAGGAGACAAGACAAGAGATATCAACAACAGTCAGTTGTTTTTTCAGGGACACAGCTAGCCTTTCTACACATCAGTGAAGTGTCAGAGGATGCCTTCCCCATAGGTGCACACTACTGCACAGGACAGCCCTTTCTAGAGAGAGAAGACCCTGTGACCTCAGCCAGACTGTGTGTGTGTATGTGTGTGTGTGGATGACTGGCAGGTGGGGGCCAGGGGTACTGAGCAGTGCTGCTGCTGGCCTCACCTTGCTGGCAGTAGTCAAACTTGTAGAGCTCGCTGGCCTCGGCCAGCTGCTGGCAGTAGACCAGGTAGTGGGTGATGTTGCCGTTGGGGTCATTCGGAGGCTTCCACTTCAGGATGATCTGAGATGATGAGTTAGACGAGGAGATGGGGTCCAGTGGCACAGAGGGCTCTGAAGAGGAACCACCAAAGCGGCGCACACACACACACACACACACACACACACACACACACACACACACACACACACACACACACACACACACACACACACACAAGGAAAGAAAGAAAGAAAGACAGTAATCATCAGAGCAGAGTTCAAATGAGTCAGACACCAATTCCCCTGTAATTAAACAGATGGGCAGGAGGCGCTGACAGCGGAACGGCCGGACAGGTTGGTCAGCATTGCTGAGCGCTGTGCTGTGACGGATGACGAGACGTCGCACTGGGGCCCTGTCTGGGGCGCACTGCCCCAGACAGCCAGCTGCCACCTGTCCGTGAACCCGTGAAATTCTACTATCCAACACCCGCCCCCTCATTTCCTCCCACACCCCCCCCCCCCCCCCCCCACACCTCCCCCCTGCCCTGCCCAGCCCATCCCAGCCACACGGAAACACCGGCGGGCATGAGAGGAGGCCTATCAGGGCTTTTGTGGGTTCCACGGTTTTGACGCACTGCTGTACCAGCTGCCAGAAGAATGCTTCTGACACACACACACACACACACACACAGTACACCAAAGCTGTGCCATTTATCAGGAGTCATAGACAAAACAAGCTACAGAAACCAAAGCAACACACAATACACACATGCAAACAAATAACAAAACCCAGCACTGCACACATACAAAGTCTCAGGCCCAGGTGAGGGCACAGCCTGCTCCTATCGAGGAGCGATACGCCGTGGGGCCCAGAGCTGGCAACCTACTTCACCATACCGCTGACCTGATTCTGCCCACTCAGGCCAGGCACTTCCTGTGGTTGGCCGCAGACACACAGCTAGCAGCCTGAGCACACAGGGGGTAAACATGCAACCAGCAACCAAAGGAGACTGCCGCTGAACAAATAATAAAAACAATAAAAAAACAAGTGCACACCTCAAAACAAGAGCATCTCTCACTTTCTCATGATCAAGTTTGGATAAAATGGTCCTTAGCCATTTTCACTTTGTTTGTACAAGGTCTCCTTAAGATAAGACTGAAAAAATATCAGGTAAATTCACATGTTGTCACTAGGATCAGACACTTTAAAATGAAGTACTATACAGACAAGTTGTGGCACAGAATCAGTAAACAGCCTCCTCTTCAATGTTCTCTTCTACACGAGGAACCAACATGAGGTGAACACTATTCTGTGTGTGTATGGACATAGGAGGAGTTTGTAAGGAGGAGTTTGTAATGAGCATATTAACCATTTTTTCCAAACCTTTTCAACCCTTTATCTGACAGTGTATTTACAGGGGGTTACTGTAAGGTATACACAAACACGCGCACACACATACCAGCTATACACTATGGATTATCTTTGCCGAGTCCAAGTCAGAGAGGAATGACACACTTACTGGTGGCGTTGGTGCGAACATAGATGATCTTGCTCTTGGCACCGTTGACCTGGTGCTCGTCGGAGCCAGACAGCTGGGTCTTGACCATGATGGCATACTGCGTCCAGGGCTTCAGCATGGTGATGAGGTAGCCGGGGTCGGCATGGTCCTTGCCGTCAGTGGCACGTGCTGGTGGGTCCACGTCGGCAATCACCCAGCTGTTGGAGCCGCAGGCATCCTGTCCGTCGAACTCGGTCACGTTGGCGTAGGGCCTGAGGAACGAGGGAGGGGGGCGAGGGTTAGAGAGCAAGCATTAGTCAACACCATGCAAGGCCTGTAACTGACTAATTTACAGAACTGAAAGTTAAGTCTGGTGCCATTGTGGCTCACTAGAGTGTTGTGCAGTGCGAGAGATCTTCAGATAGCAACTGCTGACTGTACATGTGTGGTATTTGAGTGGCAATTGATTTTTGCAGTCACAAGCACATTTGCAGAAGCATGACTGAGATGGGTATGAATATTATATTACTGTAATCCTGAAAGATGGTGAGACCTCTGCACGAAACATCATGTAGATACTTCCTCAAACCTGTTTGTCATAAGTGTTTGTCACTATCCCCAAGAAGACATTTTACAAGTAGAGGAAACCCATCTTCTAGAGCATAGTCTGTCTGGGTGTTTTGGTGGCATTTGGGGACACCTACGCCTCTTTATAGAGCACCATGAAGCCCAGCAGGTCTCGGAAGTCTGTGGGCCAGAAGGACTCCCACTTGAGGAGGATCTTGTCAGACATGGTGCGGATGACGGTGAACTTCAGCTCGGCATTCTCACCTGAGGGGCACAAGGAAGGAGGGGAGGAGACAGGTGTGAAGAAAGGAGGCAGACAAGGGCAACCTACTCCAGATCACTTTCTGATGTAACATAAGTAACCCCCCATCCCCTGGCCACCTAAACTGCCTTCTACGGAGAGCATTCAAGCGAGCACTCAAGGAATGCCATTGAGGAAGGCCAGGGATCTCACATGAGGCCTGGTCTCCGTTGGTCTTGGTGGCGATGTCGTTCTTGGCATGCCGTTTCTTGGTCCCCGTCACCTCCTCCATCTTACGGATCTCGGACATGCACAGCTTGGAGTTGTAGTGGAAGAACATACGGCCGCTCACGATGGTCAGGTTGTGCTTGCTCCAGTCCCACAGCTGACGCAGGTTCTGGTTGTCCAGTGCGTAGAAAGAGTAGTTCCTGTAGGAAAGAACGAATGACGTACGATTCAGCAACAGATTGTGTACCGGTACACGTATTGTACACAAGTTATTGCATATACTATGTACAAGGGCATTTCTGCTGTCTATATAGCGGTTAATATGTTGGTATGAGTGCAGGCACTACAAAGCCCCAGGTGGATAATACAAATGTATATCTAATCGAAGATACTCCATGTGATGTAGCCTGGTAAACCAGACCCTGGAATCTTTCAGATGAAGGGTCTGGCCACGAGTAATGAAAATGGCCCAATTCGAGGGGCGGCACCAAGCATGCATTTGAAACTCTCACTGCACGCAGTTGGATAACGCTACGACCAATCACAACAATTCATCAGTGTCAGTCATCAGTGTAGCTCGCCTTTGTCCCGCCTACACCGATTTGATTGGTCCCTCTCGCTCGAGAGATAGAAGAAATTTGGATCATTGCTCGTGGCCAGAGTATCTTGCGGGCACAATTCAAATTGTGCTCTCGCGAGAACTCTGGATTTCCAGGGTACATGTGATGATGGATGAAACTTCTTTCTACCATCCATAGGAGAGGGTGGGGACTACAGGGTTCCCAGTCTAAGTCAAATGTAAAATTACATGACTTTTCCCTGACATAAAACTTGAATTTCCATGATTTACTATATAATGAATGGTATAATATACTGACCAATGATTTCAGAGAAGAATATTTGACTGTTTTAGAGAAGGACATGAATAGGTGGGATTGAATAAACAATGTTGGGCTACTCAATCAAGCAGTAAGCTGAATACACCAGTTCTACATAGAAATATTTGTATAATTGTTTTTCCGCAAGTACATTATACACTGCTACAACAAAATTCCCTGATATTTCATGACTTTGCCCCAAAAATGATCCAATTTCCTGATTTTCCATGTGTAGAATAGACTTTCCAAAAATTCCATGATATTCCTGAAATTCCATGACCCGTGGGAACCCTGGGACTTGGAGCGCTTCATGAATAGGAAGGTAATATGGCACATTTAACCCTTCCAAATTAACTCTGCATTTTACTGACGGGGATTTAGAGTGCATTAGTCTTCGTGATGATAAAAAGTTGTTTCAGACACACTAAACAGGCGCTGTGCAGTGGGGTTGGGGTTGGGGCACGGGTGATGTGGAAAAGTCCAGAATGGGACATGAACTCACCCGGACTCCTGCGTGTCCCCGTGAATGATGCGCAGCTTGCGGAGAAAAGAGAGTGAGACGAGTGCGTAGGAGCGCCGCACCATCAGGTAGCCTGTGATCTCCTCCAGCTGGCCTAGGTTGGCCTCCAGCTCGGCAGCGATGTTATCTAAACAGACCAGATACAACACACATGTTGGTGACAATGTACACTCACTAAGCTTCGGTATGTGTGCGCGCATGTATGTATGAGTATAAAAGAGATAGAATGGATGCATGAGAGTGAGATGGAGAGAGTATGTGCTTTAACAATGCCTTTAGGCACACACAGACAGACAGACAGGCTTGGCCACAGTGCCGAGGATGATATCATGCCTAGGAAACCTATAAGATGTGTTGGTAGAGGAGTTGGAATGCCTTTGGCGGTGGCAGAAACGTCGGCGGCTTTAATAGCTCCAGCTGCCTGTGCCCCAGTCCAACTATCTGCAGTTCCATCTATAAATCTGTCAGAGGCAGCCACAGAGCTACCCACTGTGCCACTGTTCACATCCCTCGCTTCTTTGGTTGAAATGAGCTTACCAGAGAGAGACACAGGGGTTAGCCAAGACAGGGAGGGTGGGGCATACAGACATCGTATACAAAATCAGTCGCAGACAGATACTCATACATGCACAAACGAACACAAATGCACAGAGGGTCACTCGCACAGACACACTCACACATGCACAAATTAGCACACAGACACACAGAAAATCATTTGCACACACAGACATACAAAATCACACACACACACACATATGCATATACACACACACAAGCACTCACAAGTATACAGACACAATCACACACAGACCTAGACCCACACACGCACACACACTGATTCTCCAACATAAATTCCTCTCTGTCCACTGGGATATGCATGAATAAGCCTCCAAATTTGTTAGTGCCTTTCCACAAAAATGAGGAAACCACTTTTCTTTGAAATAATTTTAAACTGACAACATTAACCATCATGCATCATCAGTGTTCAATCTATGATAAATGCAAATCAGACTTTGCTTTTGACTCCTCATTTAACAAAATATTTACTTAAAGAGAAATCACTGCCACCCAGGGTTTTCTGGACCATGGGATGAGGCTACTGGCACAATTCTCCTGAGTAAGCTGCTGCAGCGGTCTCAGGTTTGAAGGTTGGCTTCTCAAGACTGCATCCATAGATGCTCAATAGGATTTAGATCAGGCCTCATAGACGTGCCCTTCAGAAAAGTCCACTGTTTTCCCTTAGATGCTTTTAGCTGTGTTTTCCACCTTTATCTTGGTGGAAGGCCCATAATCGGCGCCTGAGACAAAGCTTTCCGACACAGAGCAGGACGTTTGGCTCCAAGATGGCCCAAAAGCTCCAGTTTCCCCTCACCCATCCAAAACACATTACTCCCAGAAGGATTACGACTTCTCAATATGCATTTCCAGTCTGGCTTTTAATGTTTTTCTTTCAATAGGAGTCCTCCAAGGAGCCTACTGTTGTCTAGAAATTGACTTAACTTAATTTGTATAATTGACATTGCCATCTTAGATCATGTAATTTAAATTTTAGAATATCTGTAAAATAAACAATATGTGATCTTTTTTTTTTTAACTTTACTTTACTCTATACCGAAGGCATGCAGCTGTACATGAGAAAACTGCATTTCATTATATCGCTTCAAGGATGAAATGAAGCATTATTTGAATGAACAATGAATAAATTTGGCCATGATTATAACAAGGCTCAGAGATTAAAAGTAAACACATCTGTCAAGGTGAACTCAGCAAGACAATGTGTGACAAGGTGTGAAAGAGCACCATGTACAGAAGTGCCTTGCACTGAGCATCCCTTTCTGCTGTCTCGTTGAGCAAGACAGAAGGGTAGAAGAGAGTGTGTGTGTGTGTGTGTGTGTGTGTGTGTGTGTGTGTGTGTGTGCGTGCGTGCAGGGGTCAGGCTGAGGTGTGTGGTGAGGTACTCACTGCCTCCGCGGATGATGATGACCAGGCTGCCATTGAGCACAGTGCAGCCACGCAGCTCCTGGGCCGCAGTCACCGAGTCGATGGTCTTGCGGCCCATACACACCTTTGGACACAGGCCCGCACAGGGCGTACAGTGCAGCCTGCAGGATAGAACAGAGAGAGGGTGTCAATCACTCATATACACACTAGAGACACAACAGAGATCAAGAATAGGCACAAAACATACCCACCCACCCACCCACCCACACACACACACACACACACACACACACACACACACACACAGACACAGACACAGACACAGACACAGGGATACAGAAGTACAGACGGGTAGACCAACATACACACACATGAAAAAAATAGTCAGTAAAGGATGCTCTTTTTCTCTCTCTCTCACACACACACGCACGCACACATCAGAACTTCACAAAGTCTAAGAGACAATGTCCACTTCCAGCGTAATGGAGTGTTTCTATTTGTGGCGACTCCTCCAAAGGATCTGCAAAATGAAACAATAATAATGGAGTGTTCTGTCAAGGGCAGGCGCCCCCACACACACACACAAGGTGCCAGGGGTTTGTTCCTGTCTCCATACCGCCAGAGACGGAGGGGAGACGACCTTGCAGGCCGGGTGTGGGGGGAGAAGAGAGGGTGTGTGTGTGTGTGTGTAAGAGAGCGAGAGAGAGAAGGGATGCTCTCAAGGATGAACGGGACATTCTTCTCCCAGACGGGCCGTAAACAGAAACTTAATCACCAATTGTGTTTGCACTTGAGCAGCTCTCCACCGAGGCGGGCAACAGTCCCAACCCCACACACCCGCCGCGCCACTCTCCACTCCTTCCGTGCGAGCCGCTTCCTCTGCCTGTGACACAACACGTCACGGCACATTTTTGAGTGACACTGGCGTCTGCAATTGACAGACACTCCTGCGATTGGCTCCGCCACCAAGGTCTGCAGCAGCAAATTTGGCGGCAGGAAAAACACCAACAGCAGTGGCGTGGCACCAAGCCCTCGTGGTCACGAGCAACACCTGTTCCTGCAACACCTCTCCCCGCAACAAAACTGGTATGCAAGTGTTTAAGGGCATCACGTTTTACACATGGGAGAGCAGCACTCGCACAACATGTGCCTGAGAGCAACTCAGGGGGGAATTAGGAAAGGGAGGAGGAGGACGAGGAGTGGTGAAGAAGACTGGCCTTCACGCCAAGTTCATTCAGTCGTGAGGAGAGCGGAGGTGAAAGAAGGAAAAGACTCTTCTGGCTCAGGCTGCCAGACGCCTCTTTTCACAGCAGCAAAGGCAGACGGAGAAAGAAAGTGACATGGAGAGAACGAGGGGGAGGGGGGAGACTTGGGTGAGGTCGGAATGAACAGCTGTATGGGAGTACAGCTAGTACAGGAGAACCTACAGGAGGTATAATGACTTTCCGTTGTGTCTGAGGATAATACACTGATAAGCAAAAAACCTAGCTGGCAAAAGTATAGCTGAGAAAAATTTGGAGACCAAATTAGCATGAAGAGACCGTTATGGAAAGTGTGGGGGGGGGGGGCCCTCACACACTTATTGTCCATCACCATCTCCAGACAACACACAGCCGAGCTGTGCGAGGGGAGCAGAGAGGAGGGAAGGACAGGGAGAGGGAGGGCCGGAGACTGGACGAGGAAGAGAGGGAATGAGGGAGAGGTGGTCAGCCAATGGTATTTGGGGTTTGGGGATGGCAGCCGTCTGATTGGTGCTCGGAGCAGCCGGCCAAGGCAAAGGCACGACCCGTCTGGTTAGTCCTGGCCAGCGTCCGGTTCGGAGATTTGTGTGTCTGCAGTGTGGACTCCCAGCCGCCTCGTCCTCCCTCCACTCTCTCTCCGTTGTTTCTCTTTCTGACCCCATCTCCCTCTCTACTCCAGCCAGCTGGGCCCACAGGGGAGAGGGAGTCCCAACAACAGGCCTGTCCAGTGGGGTCAGCATGGGGAGCAAGCAGGAGGGAGAGAGAGAGAGAGAGAGAGAGAGAGAGAGAGAGAGAGAGAGAGAGAGAGAGAGAGAGAGAGAGAGAGAGAGAGAAGGAAGAGGAATGCTCCTTCTCCTTCCCACTGGTCTGCTGTTGAGGCTGGATGCCTCTCCCCTTTCTCACGGCCCACGCCCGGCCGCCTGCCTGGCCGCCTGCCTGATGAGCGTGTGACTCCACAAGGCCAAAGCGCCTCATGACAACAACACACCACCTCTCTGTGATGTGGCCAAAGCGCCTCATCACAACAACACACCACCTCTCTGTGATGTGGCCAAAGTGCCTCATCACAACAACACACCACCTCTTTGTCGATTTAATCTATTCCTTCATCAGTACACTGACTCTGTTGATTAAGTGGACAGTGTTTGAGAGCATGCTGCTTTTCTTTGATACGAGACATGCCATAAATCTGACAGCCACTTTGCTGACCTGCCTGTTACATCTCATAGCCTACTGTATCAGAGATGTACTCAAAAAGTCACAACTGAACTTGTGAAATGGTACAAACTAACCACAAGCCTATTGAGAGCAACCCAATGCAGTTCTATTACCTTAACATAACGGCTTCAAACTCATGGTAAACTGACATAATATGGGCAAGGAAGTCCCTGACATTGTCAATACATGTCCAGAATGCTTGATATTGCACTGTGTAAAGCTGTTGATGGATGTAGGATCATGAACCTTTCAGTTGTTTTTTAACTAACTGAGTACCATCTAAGAGCTAAATGGTGTTATATTGATACCAAGTCATTGTGTTGCTTTAAGTGAGTAATGTTGCAGAAAACCACATAACTGGTTCCATGTGTTGGATTAGCATGCTCATTTGCCCACTGATGAATCAAGTCCTCAAGAAAAAATAAGTTGCCCAATATCAAAAGGGAACATGCCAGAATAACAACAGGAATATTGCCCAACAACATTGCTCAGAAAGGTGTCTTGTGTATAATCAGCTTTGGAGGAGGTCTTCCCAAAACAAGCAAACTTATAAATGTGGGTGAGCAAGTAACCATTTGGTTGAGTGAGTGGGCTGGTAATATTATACACAAGTAATAGTTTGTATTTAAGACACATATTTTGATTACATGCATCATAAATACTGCCTGAGAGAGAAATACTGAGAGACATATTTATTGTTATCTATACTGTTGCTAAATTGAATAGAGGGGGAGGGAGAGGACGAGAGAAAAGGGGGAGCTAGATAGGAGTGTGAGGGAGACTGAGGGGAGGTGGAGACAGAAACAGAATAACAACATCTGAGAGAGAAACAAAGAGGCAAGAATGTATCAACACTGAGAGAAAGAATGGAAAGAAAGAACAACAGGGCAAGTGCATGCAGAAAAAAATGAGATTGAGTGAGGGAAAAGAGCCAGACAAGAGCAGAGAGAACACACACACACACACACACACACACACAATATCTCAGTGAATGGGTTAAACAGAGCAAGGGAAAGTGAGTGTGTATGTGTGAAAGAGAAAGACAGCGAAAAAGAGAGAATGTGAGTGTGAATTTGAGAGTGAGTGTGTGTGTGTGTGTGTGTGCGTGTGTGCGTGTGTGTGTGCGTGTGTGAGTGAGTGAGTGAGTGAGTGAGTGAGTGAGTGAGCGAGAGAGAGAATGTGTGTGTGTGTATATGTGTCAGCAACAGAAAGCGTGGCAGTGCCCAGAGAGGGCGGGTGCTACCCTGCAGAGCGCTGTGGCGCCCTACTGTGCAGCCATACTGAGAGCATCTCCCGGCCTCATCTCTACCCACAGCCCAGCAAAGCACAGCAGTCCTGACCTGCTTTTCACAAGCACACATGCTGCAATGCTCTGGAACACACACCACTTGCACCCAATTCACAGCACTTTGCACACACACATGCACACACACTCTATGGTGCATCCATATAACAAAATACACACCCCAAACACCAAAACACACAGATCTACTTACACACATCACATCACTTCAACAAACATGATGGAATCTTACTGGTAGCACTGGTATTACGTAAGTATTACTCTTTCCTTACATGCAAAGCTCTGGGTAAGCTCAAACTGTTGGTTCTGGCTATACTCTGGACTGGAAGTGCTATAATCATACACTGTAGGATGAGAAACAAGTCACGTGACTTGCTGTGTTGTGATCAGGGCCCACATTCACAAAGAATTTTAAGGCTAAAAGTAGCTCCTAACTGTCGAACTTAGTATTTAACTCCTAAAATTAATGGCCTCGTCACTCTTAACTTTAGGACTCCTATTTTTTTTTTTCTAAGAGTAATTCACAAAGCATTTTAGCCCTAAAAATAGTACCTAAGTCTGGGACAGTTTAGAAGTAGTCGAGAGGACTCCTAACTCACTAAGACCTATTTACAAACCGCTTTTTGTGGCATTTCACGACGCAATGTTTTGAAATGCACATGCGGCTACAGGAGCTCTCAATCACAAAGGAACAATTGTGCATTGTAGGCCTAACTAAGAGATCTAATAACGCCACCAACAACAACCAAAACTCATTGTCAACATGTAAGTTAAATGTGACATTTCATTTGTGAATCAAAGTCAATTGTTTGACCTCATTGCAAACGTAGGCATAGGCCTACGTGTCTTTATACAGATTCATTTAAAAATGTTCCAAAGATACTGCATCAATCCATATGTTTCATTAGGCTACTAGGCTATTTGTTTTGTCTTACTCTTAATTAATTAATTTAGGCGGCTATTTATTCAGTTATTCATCATCTTCCGTCCTTCGCACTACTTGTGTATCGCACGCATTCTCAGACCGGTCACTCATCATCGCAAGGGAGGTGTTTGGAATCATTCCCGCATTACAATCATCAGCCAATCAAAGGGGGTCACTTCAGTCAAGCTCGTGCATGAGTAATGATGTCATCCTTAGCAACGAAGACTCACTCTTAGTTTAGGCGTTGTCACTTTTCCTTACTAAGAGTAGGTCTGAGAGGCTTTGTGAACAACTTTTAAGAGAAAACTCCTACGTAAAATGTTTAAGAGCGATTAAGGAGTCCTACACTAGTAGTAAGATAAAATGCTTTGTGAATACGGGCCCAGGAGTCTTATGGGGTTGTGTGTTTAAACTGCAGTACATGCTCTGACTGCTCTGAATCAGGACTGTAATCATGCAGTATAAATGAGCGTACTCTTACCAGGTGGTGTTGGTGTACCTTGTAGGCCGCTTGGGCAGCCAGGTGTGTGTGTGTGCGACTTACGAGGTGGCGTTGGCGGTGGTGTATCCCGAGGGGCACTCGGCCAGGCAGGCGCCGTCGTGGATGACGTGGTGCTGACACGCGGTGCCGTTGGCTTCCTTGCAGCGCTGGTAACGCTCCTGGCAGAAGTGCACCGAGACGCAGCGCCAGCCCTTGTAGGTGTAGTAGCCCGCCGGGCACTGCTCCACACACGTGTCATTATGCAGGTAGTGCCGGCACGCCACGCACTTGCTGGGCGAGCCGGGCTCCAGGCAGCCTCCCAGGCACTGCTCGTGGCAGCACTGGTTGTCTCGGGTGCAGGCGTGCTTACAGTAGGACGGGCAGACTGGAGGGAGAGGGAGAGAAAGGGGGGGGGGTTAGCACTCCTGTAAAGCTCCTGTAAACTCATGTTTACTACTTGGTCAAAAAAAAGACAAATAAATGTAATTAAGACCATCGATGGAGATTAAATTATTTATATTCTGATCTTCTTCATCCCACTTCTTGCCATTTTCTTGCACACATAAAGCAAAATATAGGCACTGACTGTGTGACCAGAGCGAAGCGGCATAGAGCCCATGTCAGGGCGGTGAGCCGAGGTGACTGGAATTCAGAAACTGGACAGAGTGTGCTCAGAGCCGTGGGAGTCAGGGAAACGGAGCGGTCCCAAGTATCACAACAGCTCCCTGACTACTACCCCCCCACCCATATCCCATTCCACCCCACCGGAACACAACCTTAGCACAACATGACAACATACGACAGCGCATCTTATAGTACAGCAAAAAGTCCATATCATTGCTGTGTGCGTGTGCATGCAAGAGTGAGTTGAGGTTGCCTGGGGGTGGGGTTGGGTTGTATGTCCAAAGAAAACAACTGCTGTTTGGAACTGGGCCTCTGAGAGACAACAGTTATGACAAGACAAGATGGATAAAGGAGCAGGCAGGAAGAGGGAGGGGGGAGGGGGGGGGGGGGCTGAGGGGCTGGCCACTACGCTAGGACAGCACGCTACGCTAGTGTGCGGGCCAGTGTTGATGAGTCGCTGTCAGGGAGGCATATCAGAGACAAACACAGACTTGATAAACACAGAGCCGTCTGGCAGCCAGGGGGGCAGAGGGCAGGGTCAAGGCTAATGACAGGAAGAGGTGAGCTCTGAGCACTGATAACACCTCACGCACACGGAGACCTACCAATCTTGTGACACTGTACGGTTTCAATGTGTCAATGTCAACATCAGGTTCACTTTCACACCTTAGACACAATCTCTCACACATAAGTAAACACGCACACACACACGACAAACTTACACCTTTCCTAACCACATGCAAACCCCCCCCCCCCCCAAAAGCCTCAACTCAGAAGAGACATTAACAAACATTACACCTCCCTCCCTACTCACGTGTGTATGTGATTTCAGAGCTACACAGAAAAACATCTACTACAGCAAGCAAGCACACATGCACACACACGCACTTTCTTTCACTTGGCCTCATGTACACTCAGACTCCTGTAGACTCCGAAGCCTCAGCTATAAAGGCCAGTAATCAGAGTCAAGGAAGACCACTCTGACAGCAGAGGCGGCAGTGGACGGACGGGGACGGTGCCCCATGTTCGAATTTGTCACAAGTGTGGCGCCAGAGTGCGGAGATGCCCGTGCCCTCCATCCGTCACGCCGCCTCCATGTCAACAAGCCGAGTGCCTCTGGAGGCACTGAATGCAACCTATGCTTTGGCCTCTTTCTAACAACGTGACCTACAAGTCTCTTGAGCGTGCCTGTTAAAAATAAACCAGCCACCAGCCCCAACGACAAGCAGCCCACCAGCCAGCCAGATAGAGGGAGAGAGCGAGGGAAAGAGAAAGAGAAAAAAAAGAGCGAGCGATTGAGCGGCCCTAAGAAAAGAGAAATCGCAGCCTGGTGCATAAGTGCCAAGGCGAGAGGGGGTGCAAGGTCACACACTGATGGAGTGATCAAGCTTGTGTAATCGAGTGCATCAGCAAGAGTAGAAAAGGAGTACATTTCCAAGGCCCCGTGTGGACGCTGTTGTCCAACACAAGACAACACAAGGCTGAGGTCTGCCATCTTCTCACGTACAGTACATGCCATTAGAACTGTGACGAGACTCTCGACTCCAAATGTAGTCAAGTCAAGTCAATTTTTATTGCTATAGCACATTTACAGATGGCTGAGCCGCACTAAAGCACTTCACAATAAAGTGCTTAACCGTAATAACTGTAGAGAGAACCACAGCCCTTTCTCATCTACTGTGGCAGTGAAAGGGGGTGGGTGGGGGGGGGGCCTGGCCACTCCAGTGCATCAAGTCACATGACCAGTCTCCCAGCAGCCACCCATTACATAACAACACCCATTCACACACTCCGCAAGAAGGACAAAACTACAAAATACTGGCCACGACTGGTCTTCACCCCCCCCCCCCTTTCTGTTATTGTTTTTCCTCATTCCTCAACTTCACCAGCGCTAAATGTTCTGACACCGTCTGGGTGACTGGAGCGGAAAACACACAGATCTTTTGTGACGCCGCAAGGTGAGCCATCAGAACACTGAGTCCTTACGCTCCAACGGGTTAGTTCTGGTGGAAGCCTGGCATTTCCAAAGCTGATAAGAGACTAGTGAATTGGTGCAGAGAGAGAAAAAAAACAGAGAGGAAAAGAAAAACACCCTACGCACTCTCAAACAGAAGCCCTGATTGAGATGCTACTTCCTGCACTTTTTCCTTGTGCAGTTTATTTTCTTTAAATGGCACTTGATGACCATGTAGAACAGGGGTTGCATCATCAGCCTCCCACTGCTGATAGATATTAGGAGTGTCAAGGGACAAAAAAAAAGATGGTGCGTTGCGACGATATACACCTGGTGAGCATGTGTTAATTGATGGTGCGTTGCGACGATATACACCTGGTGAGCATGTGTTAATTGATGGTGCGTTGCTACGATATACACCTGGTGAGCATGTGTTAATTGCCAGTAATTCCCCCAAAAAGCTTGGAGGTAGTGCTATAATGAGGTCAGGCTGAACAGCCTAGCACCCCGTCTCCCTCTGTTCTTCCCCTCATCTAATCTGACAGGCCATGATCAACTCATCACCCACCTGCCTTTATATGGGTCTGTCTGTGTGTGTGTGTGTGTGTGTGTGTTTTGCATTTGTGTTTGTAATTGCCTCAGGCAATACAAGCAAGCAGTAGGTGAAAGGGGGAGGTGGGCCCCGCGAGGGATCGAAGAAATTCCACCTGAAGAAAATGGAGAGAAACACACACACACACACACACACACACACACACACACACACACATCTAAACAAGGCAATGTTTTATCTTGTGTGTGTGTGTGCATGATATTGCTTTAGGTGTGAGGCATAGCACATGGCAAACCTGTACACACACTCCTACAATCCCCACTCATTCGCACTTGCGCATACGACTCCTGATCCCGGAGGGGAGAATCCAGTCAGGAGTACAGCGGCAGCCCCTGATCCACCCTCAACCTCAACCAATGTGTTTGCTGGCTGCAGAAGGTAGCCATTCAATGGCCTCTCCCAGCTCTGAAGGGGAGAAGCTCGGCCTTAACCCTTTGTGTGTCAAAGAGCTGGAAAGAAGAGAGAGAGAGAGAGAGAGAGAGAGAGAGAGAGAGAGAGAGAGAGAGAAAGAAAGAAAGAAAGAAAGAAAGAAAGAAAGAAAGAAAGAAAGAAAGAGAGAGAGCTGGAAGGAGGGAGGGGAGAAAGGGAGGAAGAAGAGAGAGAATTTTGGCGCACATAGGCAACAGAGCCTATTGCAAAGAGTGAGCAGACAGACGCTCCTCCTCCTCTCCGAGCTACATACATGCACACTACATTCCAGCAGCAGATATGGAAACAAGGCTACTGAGTGTGGCACAGAGTGGGGGGAATCTGCCTCAGGTTCCCCCACCCCTACCCCACCTTTTCCAAAGCCTTGGAGGAGCACGCGCTGCCGTACACAGCGGCCAGTACTGAGCACACCATGCCACAGTCCACACTGTTGCTGTGTGTGTGTGCCAGTATTTGTGTTTTTTGTGTTGTGTATTTCCTGGACATCTTGTCCATGTTCCCATGGCTCAAACACATGTGCACAACATGCAACACAAACGGGTGTGGAAATAAATCCACTCCAGATTTACTCTCAATTATTTCCAAATGTAATGGCATTGCGCAACCTTGCACATTACAGTCAGGAGAAATTAATTATTTTCGTCATTAACTGTAAAAGTGACACAAATGAACACACACAAAATACATTTAGTATATTACCGGTTCAACACCACATACAACCATTGAATGCTGGTTAGACAGCTGCAACATCTTAGTAACTGTCTTAGTAAGGGAAATTATGTATGCCTGAATTTATGCCACACTTGTGGAATTCACTACTCCTTTCTGAACAACTACACTCATGTACGTGCATCACCTGCTACAGACAAAATGCTAGAACTGATGGCAGGACAGGTAAACATGGGAGCAGTTTTGCTTTAAATACATTGATCTAAGCTTAAACAAAAAGATATAGCCTACTTGTAAACAGCATCAGAAAAATGCCAGTAAAGACACATTCATAAAGAGAGGAGCTTAACTGTTAATCACTTGAATTTAAAATGTAACAGGTAAACAGAGTACAGCAATTAAGATACAGTAATTTAATAATCTGCACTTGTAACACGCTAATCCCAACACAGGTCATGGGAAAAAGGAAAGTGCTATAGACCTTATGAGAGTTTTTAAAGCACTTTTCAAGAATAAATGCGTATGGCACAAAGGAAGAGTAGGTCTAAGGCTGTGAAAAAGACATGACATGACAAAAAAGACATTTAAATCACGTGGTACTGCCTGGGTGTTCCTTGGAATTTCAGAAGAAAAAAAAAAAACAACATCTAAAAAAATAGCACTATAATCTATTTTATATATAGAAATCGCAATTTGAACCCATGCAATTAGGCAATTGCAAAGTCTGCAATTAATTATGCAGCTTGCCACTCCATCCCAATGGTTAATCTGGTCACATCTATGATTTTTATATTCAGATCCTCCTCGTTGTGTGACGACAGTGAAGCTCACCTAAATGGAGTGATGTGCTTTTCATGCACTAGGCATGCTCACCAATCAGAAGTGACCCAACTTAAAGTGAAATCTAGAATATTGAACTGAAGCTTGACTTTCAAAAAGTATATTGCCAATAAAATTGCAATTGCTACATCGGTCAGAAAAAACTCCACTACATATTTTTCCCCAAATTGTACAGCCCTATTTAGCAGCACGGGCTAACGGTTCTAAATCATAACGTCAAACATGACCGCCAGAATAGCTGCAGAACTATCAGCCATCCGCTACATTAAGTGCATTCTAATGCATTAGATCAGTGACAGTGGAACAGTGAGAGGCCTGTGACTGAGGCCGGGAGGGTGAGGGTGGGACCGAGGAGGAGTGAGGGTTAGAAAAGCACATGGGCAGTTTTGGCTACATCTCTCCAACCGGTGTCAGGCCCATGGGTCATGTGAGCAACGACAACAACAATAGGCTCTTCTCATGGAGTGGGTTAAAATGCACTTGTCCTCTCTTGCACTCGCCACAAGGTTTTTTTTTGAAGGTTGGCAGCCTTGGATGACCTCACTAAGACATGATCATCCGCTGACAAGCCATCTCACATTCCACAGCCAGTGGGTTGATGTGCTGCTGGTCGCAGGTTGAATGGAAGTTGGAATGGATTGGGGGGTGTAGTTCGCAAGTAGGGATGACGAAAATTAACAACTTTCTTGACCGACCACCGAGCCTCATTAGCCGGTTGAAACCGGTTAACCGATTAGTTTAAAATATGCTACTATTTGAAAGAACAGCCATTTCGAGCCACGCCTGCAATTTCGCAACTCTGTCGCATCTCTCTGCTGCTCTGCCTCTCGTTCATACGCACACACTGCCCCGGCACTGCCCTTCCACTCACGTCACTTTTTTTAAAATCCCCTACAGCGCAAAACATAAGTCCCGCAAACGCAGCGCCGAGGAGCTTGTATGTAATCGGAGGACAAATGGCTCCTTAGTTTCGAAATGGTTTGGGTACATCGAGATCGCATTGAAAATAAACGTATTTGTCTAGCGTTATTTGCTCATTATAAGCTCATTTGAAACATTGCCACGGCTCATTCAAAGGAGAATTCCGGTGTGATATTGACCTAAAGTGTGTTGAAACATGATACCGAGTGTGAACGTATGTCTCATAGCCCATCAAAATTCCGTGGAAATGCATGGATTCCAGTTGCTGCTACTGGAAGAAACTGGAATCCATGCATTTCCACTGAATTATTTTTGGAATCTGATCCCTTATCATACCTGTTCATTCTTACTCGTCGCTCGACTTATCGTGACTAAATTCAAGATGGCTGCAAACGCTAAACTTTGTGAAGATACTCTCTGTATAAATCGTCTTGTAAGTAAACTACCAGTGCTTTTTCAAAGTTCTCAATGCCTCATTTTAAATGTCAGGGCCCTCGGAAGTCTACCAATGAAGTGTGGAGATACATTGAGCCTCGTAAATGGTGTAAAACAGTGATTTATTTGCATGGCTAGCCCGATGCCGAAGCACCACCATTGAAAAAGCTGTTGGTAGCATCGGCTAACTAGCGCCAGATTTTGGAGTGCAGGGGACAAGCCGAGATGGGCTATGAGACATACGTTCACACTCGGTATCATGTTTCAACACACTTTAGGTCAATATCACACCGGAATTCTCCTTTAAGAAAATGACAGCTCCGAAGAGACACCACTTTAGTTTGAGGTAGTGCTAACAATAAAGAAAGATGATGATCATCATCGTCACCTTATCTGTTACCATTGATGATCCTTCCTGAAATGTAGGCTAGATGTAATGTATTTCCAAATCTAAGCCCATCTTATGCGGAATGTTGCCTAATAGACTGCAACACAATAAAACCAATGGATTAAACAGGCACCTTCAGAATGCATAAAAGATGCACCGGCCAAGGCAGGTCTAATTCAGTGTGTGCCTTCTAATAATGGACAGAACAACTCTTTTGTATAATTAATATTATTGTTTAATCTATGAACGAGAATACTGTAGCCAACAGCTCACAGACAGGTGTTAAGGGTTAGGCCGCAGCCTCATTATTAAAACATAACACAACGGTTTGGCCATGAGTTATTCTTGGAAAAGAAATTAACGAAAAACAAGTTAAATAGAGAATAATGTGGCCTACAAAATAGACTGTAAAATCTTGAATGCGTAAAAGACGCCTGAAAGCAGGCTTCGCAACAATGGAATCAACTGTAAACAAGTTAACTGTCCATGCGATCGCTGAATGCACGTAAAGAGTGCCGCCATATTGGTGGGGGCAACGATCACTGGAGGCCAATGGAGAAACAGGCGTCTCTGATTGGAAATCAGACAGGTGTCTCTGATTGGACATCAGACAGGTGTCTCTGATTGGACATCAGACAGGTGTCTCTGATTGGACATCAGACAGGTGTCTCTGATTGGACATCAGACAGGTGTCTCTGATTGGACATCAGACAGGTGTCTCTGATTGGACATCAGACAGGTGTCTCTGATTGGACATCAGACAGGTGTCTCTGATTGCATGCAAGTGTTTCCCATAGACCAGGGCTCTACAGTGCGCCCATTTCACTCGCACATGCGAGTAAAAATGATGCGCATGTTTGTTTGTTTACACCGAATACAAGCTGAAGTGCAAAACGAAAGTAGGCCTAACGTTTGCCTACTGCCCCAATCAATGCAGATATTTCAAATAAAAACTAAAAGTATAAAACATATATCCTTGATTAACCTATGTTGGTTTTGTGGAAGAGAAAATGGACTGTTTTAGTAGTAGTATTAGGCAGTATGCAGTCAGATAGGTCACCATGGGCATATTTGGATTAGCTATAGATGGATTCACAAATAAATAAATTAGCCTACATTTGGCAGGATACTTGATATACAGGCTAAATGCAAATATGGCAATGTATTATATTATTTTACATTAACAAAATGTAGGAAAATAGAACAGACTGAAAATAAAGTAGGCACTGATCTTTAAAATCCTTCCTGTAGCCTAAATGTTGTCGGTCATTCTTAATATTCGCAATTGGTGCACTGGCATGTTTAACTGTTAGCTGCAGTATAATGTTAGATTATGTGTAAGTTAAGTACAGAACTGACTGTGCGCCCAAATTTTTGTCTGTGCTCCTAAATTTTTTAACTTGGGCGCACAAGTGCTCCTGAAAAAAAAAATGTTAGTGTAGAGCCCTGCCATAGACAGTAAGGTGTTTGCCCCCAGCAATATGGCGGTTGCGTTCACATATGCCACCTAATAGAACTCGATGGACAATGTGGTATCTAGCTTTCTAATATCTATGGTGTATCCATCGCTACTCCGCAGGTCCTCTTGACTGTCCTCCAGAGTACAGAAGCGTGAAAATGCTCTTTCAGGTTCATTCAGGGTCAATTAGTGCAGCTCTGGCCTGTGAATACAGCCTCATTTGTCAGAGTCGCATGAGCTTATACACGAAACAGCCACGTCGAGTGAATAACATTCCTGTTCCCCAAGCTAACAGGCTTTCACCAATATATGCATGATTGTGATTTATCAGAGAGAGAGAGAGAGAGAGAGAGAGAGAGAGAGAGAGAGAGAGAGAGAGAGAGAGAGAGAGAGAGAGAGAGAGAGAGAGAATGTGTGTTGTGAGGTTCTCATGTTTTGTGGTGGTGTGTTTTGTGCCGTGTTGCATTTAGCCGGCTTTTCTCACAGCTTTCGTGTGGCACCATGGTTTACTTCAAGGTCCTAATTCTGCTGAAGTGACTCACATGGAACCATAGTCATTCCAACATGGAATGCCTGCAGAACATACCAGATAAGACAAAATAATCAATCTGGTCATTCATCTCAATTATTATGTTTTAGGATTAAAAAAAATGACCTCCAGGTGCAATGAACTGATCTTGTGTGATTTCATGTTAGAAGTCACAGAGAAACTAAAATCGCCCAATGGAATTATTATTTAAGCATTATTTAAAGGGAGGAAAACACCAGAGTGTCAGTAGCTGCCTTTCTAGTAACCCTACAATTCTCAATACCTCAACTGCTTGCGTACATTTTCAAGATTTGTGCCTTGCGGTCTCTGGCGCGAGAGAGACCCTTCTATGAAGCTATGTTCAATCCCTCGCTCATAAGATAACACAACTCCAAGACCTTTTGCGAATGCCAAATGGAATGTGGTGGAGCGCTGGTTGGCAATTTAAATTCCATGCGCGTGACGGGGCAGAGTGCCGTCGCTTAAAAATAAAAGGAGGAGAGGAGGGAAAAAAAACTAACGAGAGCTGGCAAGTGGTATATGAGGGTACAGGAGCCGCTGCCAATAATTCTTCTCCCCGTTCCGATGATCAAAAGATGATTTTTTTTTACAAAGCTGTAAAATGAGTTAGAAAAACAACGATTACAGTTTACGACCTCGGAACAGCAGAGCGCTTGTTTGGTTCCCACTCCTTCTCAACACTGCCTCGGGATGAGTTTGCTTCTTTTTTCTTTTTTTAAAAATCTGCACTGAGTGGGGATGTCAGAGAATCAGACATGAGACAGCATCGTTCGTTCAGGCTACTTCCATCTCAGACAGGAAGGGTCAATGTACTTTAGCGACAAAAGGATAACCTCATCTCCTTTAGTACATTCAGTACATTCCAACCGGCACTAACTTACAGGCAGGCGTTTCCTTAACTTTACATTAAGGAAGAGGTCAGACACTTCGCTCATTGCTTACAGCATGTGCGTCAGCCAGCCTCTTAACTCACTGCATGTGCCGTCAAGAGTGCAAAGTCGTAGATTCAAGGAATGTTTAAGAACACATTCAGGTAACCCATGGGTGGGTCGGGAGGGAGCTGAATTTGTGCATTTAATGGCGAAAGAGTGTGAATGAAGTTCCTCGTCACCTGATCATCCGGACCTTGACATCTTGCTGAAGTCCATACTTGAACTACTTAGGTAGAAAGTGATGGGCCATGTGGATATTAGGGCTGGCTAGGGCCTAATATATATTACAGTACAGTATTAGGGCTGGCTGGGGCCTAATATATATATATATATTACAGTATTTGAAGCATGGAACAGGTAAAAACATACATCATGGTATATTCCTTTTTCTTCATATTTCAATACAAATGCTTCTGAAGGGGAAAAGCACAAAGTGACTGGGGTGGGATCGGGAAATTACCAGATTAGATACCTGGGTCCTCGTGGGCACTTGGACCTGTATATGGTATGAGCTCTTTTGACCCTTTTGAGGGGTTTGCCCTTATTCAGACTGGACAGTGAAGAGGGACTTCGGATTCAAACTTGGGTCATCCTGTACTCTTATGAATTGCATATATCACATTACACAGAAGAATTTAAGCAAGTTCATGGCATGGCTGCTTCTGAATTCCAAAATAGCCTTATAACCTTTAAACACTGTTCGTTGCTACCCCCCTTAATTTACTGTTCGCGGTCAAATTTGACCGGACAGTTTTAACTGCTCTTAAATACCAATACCATGACAAAAAGTAATATTTAATATAACATTTATTGTAAACAGAACCTTATTAGAACATTAACATCTACAACATGTGTGTGTGTGTGTGTGTGTGTGTGTGTGTGTGTGTGTGTGTGGGGGGGGGGGGGGGGGGGGGGGGTGTTTGTATGTGCGTGAATGTATGTGTGCGAACACTAGTGGTTCACATGCACAAGTGGCAACATGACAACATGAACTCTGTATGTGTGTGTGTATGTGTGTGTGTGTGTGTGTGTGTGTGTGTGTGTGTGTGTGTGTGAGAGAGAGAGAGAGATAGAGAGCGTGGGTGTAAATGTGTGTATGTGTGTGTCTGTGTGTGTGTGTGGGTGTGAGTGTTTCTGTGTGTGCGTGCATGCATGTGTGTGCGAACATTGGTGGTTCACATGCACAACTGACAACATGAACTGTGTGTGTTTGTGTGTGTGTCTGTGTGTGTGTGGGTTAGGGCTGCACAATTAATCGAATTTTAATCACAATCATGATTTTGGCTTCCCACGATCAAATTTGCGTGATCGAGCGATATTAAAAATGCGTACTAAAAATGCGTACTCTACCCATAGAACCAACGTGGCAACCCATAGAACGCTCCGCTACAAAACAAATCAAGCGCTCCTTAAACCCGTCTGACCATGTGCCTGCATGCAGCCTACCAATGACAGTTCTCTGCACTGCTCGGCCTGATGCATTGCTCAGTTTGGATGCACTGTGGACTAGTAGCATTATGTTAACTATTAGTAGGCTAGTTAGACTATACAAAAAAACAACGATCAAAAATCAAATGTGTGGCACAGCAGAAGGCCAAGAGCTTGTCCCTAGAAACGGATCATCCGTTGTTTGAAAATATTTTGGATTTCAGGCCAGTGAAGTTAAGCAACAACATGAGCAAAGCAGGGCTCTCAACTCATACCGTGAAACACATCACATGACGTAAACCACACATGCCTTTTTTATGACGTTGAATTTTAGTCCTTGTTTGCTTCCTCTGATATAACCTATAATAAGAGTTGAGCTAACGACGGGATCCGTGAATTTTATTCATGTATTTTATAAGATACATGTGCAACCTACAATGCATATGCGTTTCAAGACACAGCCTAGCCTACTCAAAACGAGTGAACAATAATGAAAATGTAGCCTACACGTCAGTGTTTTACATATCAACGAATGACTAAACCAGGGGTGTCCAAACTGCGGCCCGCGACGCACTTTAATCCGGCCCGCTAAGCATTTATTAGTTTATCATAGGCCACTTGCTATTTTTTTCCAGCGATAAACGACGTTGTGGTTAATTTTAGGCTACTGCAAACTGCTTTACACTCTTCTTAGAGAACGTTTACAATGTCAATGTCAAAACAGCTTGTTACATCTAGATACATAGTATCTCCATTGCAGCAGATCTAACTAAGTCATGCTTCTCCATTTAATTGGGAACACATTTGAGCGTGCACGTGAGTGAGAGAGCGCGATGGCAACAGTAGTTTCCACTACTGACCATTTATAAACTGTGAGAGGGCTCAGCCATAGGCACAGCACTAGCCATAGGCTATATTTGACAGTGCACCATTTATAAATCAATTAAACAGCATCAAATGAACAGTATTTCTTAACAAATTAATTTTCAACAACAAAATTACTTTGTCATCTAATGGGGAGTGTTGGGAGGATTCCCGGTGGGCCGTTAACGTTTCCCCAAATATTAACAAAGTAGCACGCACAAAAAATTTGTTTGGAAGTCGCAGTCAAGCCTATATTTGCAGTAATTTAGGGGAGTAAATGTGAGGGGAAGAATTTGGGTGAGCCAGATAGCAAGTCCAATATGTTTAGGAAAAAAATATTTTTGTCACTAAAATGAATTAATAATCGTGATAAATAATCGTGATCTCAATATTGATAAAAAATAATCGTGATTATCATTTTGGTCATAATCATGCAGCCCTAGTGTGGGTGGGTGTGTTTCTGTATGTGCATGAATGTGTGCAAACATTAGTGGTTCACACGCACAAGTGGCAACATGAACTGACAACATGAACTCAGTGAGTGTGTGTGAGTGGGTGTACATGTGTGTCTGTTTTTGTGTGTGTGTGTGTGTGTGTGTGTGTGTACACTTCATTGTGTGCATGCATGCATGTGTATGGGAACATTGGTGGTAAGTTGTAGGAGTGTGTGGAAGGAGTCTTGGATCTCCTGGATGAAAATTATACTCTTTCCCATTCTCATTTCCTATGGCGGTCATTTTTGACCGTAAACAAAAGAAGTGTTTCCAAGTTGAATAAATCACTCAAAATTCAAAAGAAAGTAGTCACAATAAATTCTGTGTTCAAAAGCCTTTTGTGAAGGATATCATAAGATCTTGAGGCAATCTGATGAAAAATGCCATAATTATGGTACAGGGAATGTGTAAATCGGTCATTTTTGACCGGAACAGTGTTAGAAGGTTAAATCATCTCAATGTGCATGTTTACATGACCGCATGGATACCCTGCATTTACCGATATGACGATAGAGGCCTAGCCAAAATCCATACCTTAGGGCAAATTCTTATCGTTCATATAGCCTGCCCTTCATACTTTCCACCCTTAGTAGTGCAAATTCAATTAAACTCTTTTATTCATTCTTTTGTTTTCTTTCATTTATGTCAATAATTAATTCAACTTAGGGACAATTCCACAGCCCTCGCTGTTTACTCCCTGGTTATAAACCCAAGTTTGACAGACAATGTAAGATAAACTCATACAGAGCAGACAAATTGGTGGTTTGGTGCATTGAATAAAGTATGCCACTGCCAGAGGTGACAAAAAGGGAACTACAAACTCCCTAGTCTACCACTACACTGCCTGGTATACAAGGCCATGAGTTAGAATAACCCCTTCACAACAGTGAGGATTATGACTGTATGAAACCACAATCACTCACTCATTTCCCAACCCCTTTCTGAATGATACTGTGTGTTTGCTAGACAGACAAGGCCACGGCAACACCTTGTTTATGATGCACATGACCAAAGCTAATGATCGATTCAACGATCAAGAATACATTTTTATTGCTATAGCGGAGAGGTTCCGAGGGCGCTGGTAGGGTTGGAAGGGGGGGGGGGGGGGGATGTCATGTAGTACTCTAACCGGGGTGAGCTTCCCTGCTCATTTCCCTGGCAACAGCACGTGGCCTGACCCTGACGCAGAAGGAGCAAGGACGAGCCGATCCCGGTGCCTGCAGCCTCGGTAAACACTTTCATTAGCCAGCCAGCCAGCCATAATGAAGCTAAAACACAAACAGCGCAGTGACTCATCGTGTTGTTGTTATTGTCCCCCCCCCCCCCCTTTATAAAAGGTAGAAGCACACCCTTTGTAAATGACTGGATATCCAATTTACTCATCCATCATATTCTTCACCACACATGCTCACATGCTCACACACACACACACACACACACACACAATTTCTAAGGCTGACGTGCTGCCCTCACTAGTTAAGTAGGAGAGAGTGAGTGTCAACCTGACGCATTTGCTAAAAGCAGTCAACAGCACACCCGGTCCCCCATTTCTCCATTATGAAAAACATAAACAGCGCTCTCTGTCCCCCACCTCCCCCCTGACCTTCACAACACTATCTCCACGCACTCTTCCTGTTTGTCACTCTCCATTCTGACTAATGCTTTGAAGTAGGGCTGGGCGATATGGCTGAACACTGTATCACGATATAAGTATGTCATATCAGTCGATATCGATAATTATTGATTTTTTTTAATCTATTTCAGATAAGGAACAGAAAGGGAAAAAAGGTTCAATATAAAACACTTTTATTTTAAACTTAACCTTCCTCTGATTTTAATCACCTCAGTTATCAATCAAAGCAAACAGGGAAAAGAAATAGCAACACAATCATGAAAAACATTCAAATAAATAAATGTGCACATAAGTCTGAATGAAAAGCAGCACTGGTTGAAGCCTGGAAATATTGTAAACAAAGTAGCTTAATTTGCTAGTTTATCATAGTCTACTCTACTGGTTAGACTGTTCAGTTTCCCCACGTGTGTTTAAGTTTCAAATTAATATTTTTTCTCCTTGGGACAGGCCCGTTTGAGTCTTGGAAAATACTTTTCCATTTGCATATTAGAATTTAGCAGTCAATTTGAATGCAACAGTTTTAAACAAATTCGTGCAGCGTGCTAATGATGCTAACCGGATTTAATAGCAATTTAGCCAGTCATCTTGCACGATTGTGAATGTTTGGATTACATGTGCATGCTGAGGAGGGATGCGCCTGTTGAGAGGGAGAGAGAAAGAGAGAGTGCACGGGGCAAGGACTCATTGAGAGTCTGTGTTGAGGTAGGCCTAGTCTGGTAGAGTTGCACAATGCAATGCAAGATATATTTAGCCTACTTACGTAAGGCGGGAGGTGTGTGTTGCTTTTAATTATCGAATGTTCCATCGAACATATTTTTTATTGATATCGATTACATGTCTATTGCGATACATATCGCTATCGTTTTATCGCCCAGCCCTACTTTGAAGGCATTACACTTAAAAAATAAATACATTTAAAAAAAAAGAAACTGAAAACTATTCAACAGCGCAAATACCAGACTCTCTTGTCTGTTGAGAAAGTAACTGTAGTAGTAGTAAGCTAGTGGTTGAAGTGGGATATATGATGATGCATTTTCTTTAGGTTCGCTGTAAGATGTTGTAAAACCTGTAGGCTGTGATGGCATTCACACCCCAAAACTCTCTGGGTAAACAGTGGGTCAAATTCCTCATAGAGCACGGGAGAGATAACAGCAGCAACATCCCCTTCAGAAACACACACCCTCACTCTGCAGACTATGGAACCTTGACACACACCACCCCGTCTCATCCAGTCACTCCACCTGCCACAGTCACCTCATTTCCTCAAAATGAAGCACTTGGATGATGAGACAGTATTCCAGTGAAATTCATTTGCACGGCTCAGTAGCCATCAAACAGTTTGAAATCACACTTCTGTGTAACAGTTTGGGTGTGAAAGAGAGACAGCTTGAAGGACAGAGGAACAAGTGTCCATGTGTCAGAGAGAGAGAGAGAGAGAGAGAGAGAGAGAGAGAGAGAGAGAGAGAGAGAGAGAGAGAGAGAGAGAGAGGCAACAGAGTTTAAGGCAGTGAAGAAATGCTTTCTGCTGAGGTTTAATGAATGCCTTGCATGTCTGGGATTCCAGAGGCAGGGCAGGGACAGAGCAGCGAACGGCCGAGAGCAGCTTACACTCCCTGCTCCTGTGAGCTGCTCTGCCAGAGCCATGAAGTCAGCAACACGGCTGCACCAGCAGCAGAGGCAGCCAAACCACTTGCCAGCCAGCCAGCCTAAGCACTGCCGCCGGAGGAGGACAGAGACTATGGCTGTTGACGGAAACGCGCCATAATTTGCTTAATACCCCCTCAAATTGGTCCAGTTCTGCTCTGTGAGCTACTAAAAGCTCTTAGTTTAATCTCATCACCTTGGTATGGGCTTTGAGAAAAGGCAAAAAAAGAAAGGCCCAGACAGTATGAAGTGTGCTGTTGTCACCACATTTTAGTGCAAGCATCTAAGTGCGAAAATAAATCAGCGCAAGAGGTTGTCAGTAACTGTCGGCATAGCAGAAAAACATACCGGTTGGCTGGCCTTTCTGGCTGGATTCAGAGCGCATATTAGGAACTTTCCCTTAAAAGAGCACAATCAGAAGGCATCCCAAAAGGCCAGCACATGAGATGAAAATAAATTAAATCTAGTCTATACTTTAGAAATAAAAGTGCTGAAAAGAGACGCATGCTAGAGCACTTCAGACGCGCATGAAACATAATAAAATAGACTCAACACAAAAACATAACAGCATGATGGATATGCCAACCACACATGTCTGAGACACTGGTAGTGATGGTGATGGCATGCAGCAGCCTATAGGGAGTGGATAAACTATGGGTAAACGATGGGAAACTTATGGTGCCTGGTTGGAAATTGATTAACAGTCCTATACACTATTAATGTGGAACAATGAATGTTAATGGTACTACTGATTTCACATACCCTGCGTTAAAGCATTATTGATTGATGGCAATGTGCAGGAAAGGATTGTGTAAACAAAATGACCAGGGGGGAGAGAGCTAGAGAAAGCAACAGAGCGAGAGCACACTGGCCATCCTGGCCGACCTTATGATCCAACTTCCCCAGTTCATAAAGAGGTCTGCTGTCCCTTTTAAAGAGCGTGTGAAAACAAACACATCCGGTTCAGGATGGCGGAACGCTGGGGCAAGGGGCGACGCATGCTGGCATTGTTTTGGCGTCTGTACATGTTTACTCTTCTTTTTGGAGTCCTCCGGTGGCCGGTTCTTCATCTGACGGTGTTCCTGTCGAGGAAGGGGCATGAGTATGTGTGTGTGCTGGGGGCTGGGGGTTGTGTGCATGGCAAGTGTGCTGGCTCCATGTCAGGAGGTGTGGTCGCTGCGTGGGGGCCCTCGGATCGCTCCCTGAGGACTCATTCATCAGCGGAAAGAAGGAAGCTGTCGCACAATTCCGGGAAACAATCATAGATGGCCGTTCTGTGAAGTTTGGCAGTAGCCATTGTTCCCGCTTAGCTTGAATTGGAAGCAGAGTTTCCTCTAGTGCCGGAGCATGTGAGTGCCTGAGGGGGTCAGAAAGCCAAAGCATCTCTCCACTAACTCGAACACTCACACACACACCCTGTCCTCAAATAGTGACCTATCCTTCCGTTGGGAACGATCTGTGCGTGCACAACCAGTGTGAACAGAGCAGTGTTACTACCACAGTTACCTAGCAGCAGGAAACAATGGTCACCCCCGTCAGAACACATACACACATAACATACACTGATCACATGCGATCCTTGGGCCTGGCTGAGTGTCGCCTTGCGAACAACTAAAACAGCCCTGGCGCTGGCAGCTCTGGGTGTCTGTGCCGGATGACGTCCAGGGGTTTAAATTTGGACTTTGACAAAAGAGCTCAAACAAGAACCCTCCCAAAGGTCCTTATCTGACGCTAAAACAGTCCAACACACACACACACACAAACACACACACATGACTGACAAGCACGCAACCGCAAGTTGAAAAATATTTTTCTCTTTTAAAAAAAAAAAAAAAAGTATTCCCTGCGCCAAACAAGAGCTGCATGATTTGGGAAAAATATCTAATTGTGACGTCTCAAATTTTGCTTGCACTTCTGATTAGTGAGCATGTCTAATGCATGTAAAGCACATCACTCCAGTTAGGTGAGTTTCACTGTCCATCACACACACACATATGTGTGTGTGTGTGTGTGTGTGTGTGTGTGTGTGTGTGTGTGTGTGTGTGTGTGTGTGTGTGTGTGTGTGTGTGTGTGTGTGTGTGTGGCTGCTATGTGTATAAGGGAATGTACATTGCCAGACATGATAGAACTGTTGACTTACTAGTTGAACACATAATTCCATATGCTTCACCATGCAAAATCTACAAGAATGTATGTGTCTCACCTTGCATGTTCAAACTCTGTAATAGTGGAAATAATGTGTTTTCAAATGTTGCTGCAAAAAAGCCAGATATTGTTGTTGTTGATGAGGACAGCAGAGAAGTAACCATTCTTGAAGTAGGCTGTGCATTTGACTACAGTCTAGAGGATGCCTACCTTACAAAGCTTTTAAAGTATCAGCCACTCAGAGACATTGTTGTACAGCTTGGGTACAAACGTAAACTGTTGGTGTGTATATTTGGAAGCCTAGGTAATGTCCACAGACTAGTAGTCAGGGGGTTGCAGATTGCTGGTCTCTCTAAGACAAGAGCAAAGGCTCTAGCAAAATTCTGCTCAATTTCTGTGATAATTGGCAGTTGCCACATCTGGAGAAGGCGCCGTTTTTTGTACCCATGAACTGAGACCAGAGGCATAGGCTACAGGGTTTACAATGCTGGTATCTAAGATTGTTTGTGTTCAATGAAATCTATTGTAAAATGTGAACACAAATAAAGGTATTAAAATGTGTGTGTCAGACAGTGAAGCTCACATCACTCCAGTTGGGCTTGACACCAGGTGAGCTTCACTGTCTGACACACAAGGAGGATGACATGAATATAGCGATCATGTGACAAGATTAACCATTGGGGCAGAGTTGCAAGCTGCACCGTTAATTGCAGCCTTTGCAATTAGCTCATTGCAATTGATTATTTGTGCAGCCCTGCTCCAAACTGTCTACAATGTGGCTTTGAAACCAGAGCTCAGTCCCTTTCTGATGCTGAATGCTTATGGTTGTGTGAGGTCTTATAATGATGTGATGGCATATGTTAGACTCAGCTCCGCTCACTGAAGAGAATGAATTGGATGAAACCAACTAGAGAAAAACAAAGAGAAAAAAAAGAAAGAAGAAAATAGGGGATGAAAATGAATGAATGGGGGGAGGTGAATGGAGGGTTGCACACAAGAGAGACAGAGAGATAGAAAGAGGGATGGACACAAGAGAAAGAGAGAGAGAGATGGAAAGAGAGGGATGGAAAGAGGGATGGACACAAAAGAAAGACACGGAAAAAGACGCATTCGGATGAGAGAAATCTATGTAGCCTGATTAAATTCACTCTGCGTATGCCCACCCTGAAACTGGTTACACCAATGTTCTTACCCATTCTTTCCCTCCATCCAGTCTCCCTCATGTTTTCTCCTTTCTTTCATTCAGTTCATTGCTTTCTCTCTCTCAGTCATTATTCAATGACTGCCTGCCCCCCCCCTCCTCCACACACACACACACCTCCTTTCAGCTGATGCTTCTAATCTCCCATGAGAGTGGGTAATGAAGATCATTTTATAATGCGAGTGCGTAAACTCGCTGGGGGAGGCTCCGGTTCGTTCATGGCTGGGCTGCAGGCTTGCACAGGAGCCGGGACCACCGCTGAGCTCTAAGAGCTGTGGAGCGGCGAGCACGCGGACCCAGAGCGCTGCAAAAAACATCCAAACCAGGACTTGAGAGTGGGCCAGGGGTTTACCCCAGTTCATTCTGCATGACTCAATATGCAGTCCAGCATGGCTGTACATTAACACACAATCTCGCTCACAAATATGCGTGCATGTACAAACATGCACGCGCAGCACACTCCCTCTGTTTCACACAAACTACGCCAGAAAAACCTCTCCAGGACCCTTCACCTGCTCAATCTGGATAGCTTTTCTATCTAGCTTGTCTAAACAACGCTCCATATGTTGAGCTGAGTTGATTGGAGGCCTGTCACTGAATAATAATAATAATAATAATAATAATAATAATAATAATAACTAGATGTACCGCAGAGCGGTACAAAATATGACCGCCGCCCAGTCCAGCACATTTTTTCCACAAAAAGAAATCACGCTGAAAGGCCTATATGATTCTAACTGTCTCACTAAATTGCATTATCCACACTCAATTCTCACTGGTATCTGCTAGACAACAAGTACCAAAACATGATTAGTTCATAGATTTCACATGTAAAATTAATTTTATACAACCCCACCTCCATCTTGCCTGTTCATAATTCTGAGAAATTCTTGATTGTTTGTGTTATGTTTATGTTATGTGTGTGGGGGTGTGTGTGTGTGTGTGTGTGTGCGCGTGCTCGTGTGTGTGCGTGCTTGTGTGTGTGCCTGCGTATGTGCCTGTGCATGCAAGTGTACATATGTCTACTGTGTGAGTATGTGTCATACGTATGATTACTGTGAATGAATGTATGTGTGTGTGTGTGTGTGTGTGTGTGTGTGTGTGTGTGTATCTGTTTGTGCACATGTGTGCACATGAAATGGGTTAACATGACCCCTGGAGGCAAACATACAGAAAACAATTGTCATCCTAGGCCCTACAGTTCTCAAGATATTCACAGAACTGTGAGAACTGTGTCTGCCCTGCCCTACCCTCCTTTCGGGGGGTCCAGTCCAGCGGGGGGGCTACAGATCAAAACGAAAAATGACGGTTCCATGCTATCCATGTGGGGGTACATGCCCACCAAGTTTTGTGTACCCCGGTCTTTCAGTGTCCCGGGAATCCTTGTTGGTGTACTTGGCATGCATTCGGAGGGTGTCATAATGATCCTACACTTTTAATTTCGTGCAGTTTTGACCTTGTCAGCCAGAGATATTCTGATGAAAACACCTAATTTTTTGCTTTTTAATTTTTAACTAGGTGGCGCTATACATGAAATAAGTGGTAATGGGATGGGTTGACATGCCCCCTTAAGACCAACATACATAAAAAAGGTGGACCTCCTAGGCCCTACGGTTCTCGAGATATTCACAGAAAACTGTCTCCGGCCACCTACAGGCCAGTTGGTGTATAGTAACATAAATTAATTTATTGTGTGGCCCCCCATGAACGGAATTCCACAAAACTTGGCGTGCATACAGAGGGTGTCATAATGATCCTACACTTCCAATTTCGTGCAGTTTTGACTATGTCAGGTCATAGATACCTTCAATTACAACCTCATTTTTACTTTTTTGTGTTTAACTAGGTGGCGCTATACATGAAATGAGTGGTTATGGAATGGGTTGACATGGCCCCTTGAGATCAACATACAAAAAAAAAAAAAAAAATGGTCCTCCTAAACTCTACGGTTTTCGAGATATTCACAGAAAACTGTGTCTGCCATACCCTCCTTTCGGGGAGTCCAGTCCAGCAGAGGGCTACAGATCAAAACGAAAAATGATGATTCCATGCTATCCATGTGGGATTACATGCCCACCAAGTTTCGTGTACCCCGGTCTTTCAGTGTCCCGGGAATCATTGACGGAAATTTGGGCATGCAGAAAAAAAAAAAAAAAAAAAAAAGACAAAAAAAATCTGACTAAACCTATATGACTATGATCATAATAACTTTTAAAAAAAGGAGTAGGACTTTGGACAATGCTGATGCTGTTTTCACAAAAGCCCTACACGTGGTGGAAACTTAAATCTGCTGGAGGAAAAGGAGCACCGCCATGTCCAGAAGTGAGCCAAAAGTGAAATGAAAAACGGCGCTGCCTGTGACTGATGGAAACTTCCAAATTCACCCCCTCTTCCACCCCACCATAAAAAATACAAAAAAAGAAAAAAGAAAGAGAGAGTTTAGCTGCTGATGTAGCATATTCTATGCTCACAAACACTTCTGACACAGGGCCCCGAGGCTTTCTTCTCGTCTTGCTTACGGACACGGCCAGACAGCCACGGTTATCTCGCGGTCCCCCCTCTTCCCTCTCCTCTCCGCTGACCCCTCATGCACACTTGTGCACACTTGTGAATCTTCAGATGGAGCATGACATTTCCGCAAAGAACTAATAATAATACTATCTGAACTCTGTGATCCACGGGGGAGAGCTACGTGAGGCTGTCTTGGTCGCGAGGCCAATAGAGGCCTCTCGCTACTGTGCAGAGAACCCCTGCTGGCCCACACACTTTTTTTCCTTTTTAACACCACTACATCCATTCAGTGTTTTTCCAACAGAAAAAAAAACACATAAGTGAGGTTTGCTTGCAGGAACAAACCCCAAGTCAGAGCAAGAACCATCAGTTGCAACACATAACCTGCAACAGTCAATCATTCAGGCCATCAGCTGTATGGTTCAGTTGCACCCTCAACGTCATACAACAACAACCGTGTGTGTGTGTGTGTGTGTGTGTGTGTGTGTGTGTGTACCATAATACCACATTGACAGACTCGAGTGTAGATGCAAAGAAGATATCATTAAAAAAAACAGACAACAATCACAGGCCAGCTTGCCAATAAAGCATTTTTTAAGAGTTTGATCAAATGGAAATTCTGTGGAATTGTAAAACTATCAACCAAGACTGAGAACACAATTTGCTCTTTTATCACGAGCTGTATAATGCCACTGACTTTAGTTTTTTACTACTTTAAAGTTTTTACAAAGTTTTGTATGGTGACGCATGAAGTAGCTAAACAATTCCAAACATTGATGTAAGTTAATGCAACCCTATGTTTTAGTGAAGTTATAAGCAGTTGTCCAAATGTAAAATTGGGTCATCGTCTAGGCCTAATCAGTCATAATTTAGGATGGTGAACTTTAGAAAAATGTGTTCATAAAATAAAAAATTAAAAACCTTTTTTTCTCTCACCCAGGCCTAATGCAAAGTATTGTTAGGACATACAGAACCTGTGTAACCACAAATCATGTCCCTGCAAATCAATGCATATTAGGCGTAGACAATTTCCTCCTTTATCTCATGTTCAAGGGGGAAAAAGTAGAAAGACTAAGAGTGATCAAAGAGCAGCTGACTGGTTGGTAAGTGTACGTTGTGATGCGTAGCTGCAAAAGGTTAAGATTAATCTAATAGGCCCAGCTTAACAAGTGCATCACCACAGGCCCGTCGAGCTAATGAACTAGCCCAATGTGCTAGTGTTTAGCTTCAGCGCTAGTAAAACAGGCTAATGAGGCCGATCTTGGAAGACCTACATTTTCCATTAGGGAAAAAAGGCAGAGGAAATGCCTTCATAAGTTCCTGATATAAAACAAAACCGGGTCCTGGAGCTTTGTTTACAAAACATATCCCGAAAACCTGTGATTACTGTTGCTGCTTCTGCTGCTGCTGTCGCTCTCACACTATTGAGCCAGATCAGGGGATCAGGTTTCAAGCCAATGCAAATTGCTGGCTGAATCAGGACAATAGCTCCACAACAACTCTTTAATGCAACCTGCTGAATCTGTGGCACCTTCCTCTCAAAAGAGGCTGCATATTTACCACTGCAGAAGGCACAACACTTGCCACTGTAGTGGATTAATCCACTAAATAGATATTTTTGGGATGTCAAATTTGAACCTTTTTTTTCCTGTTTTTTCTGTTGAACACAAGCTGTTAATGAAGAAAAAAACCATCAGTAGGAGGCAGTTAGGTGTCATAAGTCTGATTCAATACCGGTGTGGCAATCTTCCACTAAGAAATGTGCTAAATGAGGAGGGATTTGACCTTAAAACAGTCCAACTGTACATGTTAAATAATGGGGCCTACAGAACCTACAGAGGCTTGCAATTGTGTATGGGGAAGCAGACCTCTGCCGTCATAACTTTACTGTAGCTCCACAGAAGTGCAGGCACTGCTGTTTGAATGACGGCAGTCACACTTATTCTATTTTTGAGATTTTACAATTCTAACATTGTTTAATTTTATATGCTGATAACACCCAGCCCTAGTTCATAAACAGGTTGAAACGGTGTAAGCTGAGAAATAACAAAGCATAAGGAAGCATTTCTATGTATGGGAACTCTTAAAGAGCACTGACTGGGCATAAATGGGCATTTAAAAAAAAAATGTATATTTCAAATTGTTTCATCACACGTCTTCTATAATAGGCCTGGGCGCTCTATTAGCAGCTGTGATACCAGTGGAGTGTTCAGCTGCTGATGCCAAAGTGCACCTGTACCACTACAATACCAATTCATAGCACAAGACAGCAGTATTGTGCACCAAATTGGAAGATTAACCATGAAATTTACCCAGACACCACCAGGCCTAATGTGACACCCTGGTCGTTCTCACCACATAAACCCACAGCATGAGTCTATGTGTTCTGTGGCTTGACAAGTCGTTCGGTGCAGAGGCCGGCACAGGAGTCCAAACCACAGAGCCTCCAGCAGCAGTAGCAGACCGCAGGCCGGCCCAGCCCGGGAGGAGAGCAGCACATCCCAACCAAACCCAGCCCATCCCTACTTGAGATGCCAGCGAGTCAGGACTACATCACTCGTCCTCTCACCACACAGGGCTCTAAGCAAATATTAAACTAACAAATATTCTCAGACAGACAGACACACACACACACACACAAATGTTGCTTCCTTATCAAATATTGGAGTCCAGTCTCACTTGACTCACATGACTGATATGAGCTAGCATGTGAACTGGGAACTGCTTACTGAAGGAGCAGGAAATTATTATCACCACAACACCCCCCACCCCCAACTCCGATGCATACAACTCTACGAAAACAAAGTAGCAGTCAAAGCATCTTCTCTTTAACCTGACCCTAGGCAGATGAATTTCGTTCCGCTTAGCTCCGCCTAGCTTCACTCACATCCATCTGGGACCTCTTCCATTGAGAGTGATTTCTGCAACCGACTTTATGGTTCAGCCAATCAGGACGCAGGGCGGGAGTTTCATAGATGTGACGTAGTGGAGAAGCGACCGTGAGACTTATCAGCGTCACGGGTTGGCTTCGATGTGAGTGGTTGAAGTAGCACGTCAATAGATGACGGACAAGTGGCTTATTCAATCATATGCAAGCATTTTTTGATTAGGCCCAGCCTTCTGAAGCAACACTTCAATGGATTGGTCCCAGATGGATGAGTGGAGCTAGGCGGAGCGAAATTCATCTGGCTAGGGTCAGGTCATCTTCTCTTAGGACCTTTAATTCTTTCTGAGTGAGAGACAGGACTTGTTTTCCTTTTATGCACATGGTGAGAAAGTGATGTCAATTCTGACCCTGGCCACTGTCATAAAAATATAATATTAAAAATATAATATGCTGAAAAAACAACAACATTAATGAGCTGATACTCAGAACTGCAATTTCCCAGTGGTTGTCAATACTAGATGGCATTAAAAGCTTCAGCACGACAGAAAAAAAACTCACACTCAAGAGGACTGGCTTTAGAGTTTGAGCTTGCCTCTGTGTGTGTGTGTGTGTGTGTGTGTGTGTGTGTGTGTGTAAAGAACATGCCTCAAACTGCACATGAGGCCAAACTAACAGTTAAAAGAACAGTTACATGATGTGTGCTGGCTTGGTTGCGTAAGAGGGCAGACTCCTCATTGATCTGCAAAATTCTTCTGAGTGTTTAAACTTGAGCCAAAACTACTGCTGCTGCTCCCACTGCCTCTGATGTCCCTCAAGGAGACCCATAGGGACTGAGGCCTTAGGCCACCTTGTTAGACATGTTCACAGACGTCATTATCAAACAGCAGATGCAGAGTCTGTATCATCAAGTTACAGATTACCCCTGTTGCACAGGCTGGACGGAGTGTGTGTGCACGCACACACACACACACACACAAACACTGATACTATGTCATATTCAGGTACAGGGTCCAAGCTCAGCTGACACAAACTTGGCTTGCATTCTCTGAGCAGATCATAATCAGGACCCTTTCAGAGCTGCCAGTGACAGCCTAACACTTGGCACTCAAAAGTATATACACATCTCCACTCAATAAATATACATTAACAGAAATCTGCCTCTGCCTCCAAAATAAAATTATGTGGACTTGAGTACATTCTAAAAGTACCATCCACGGTCATAAAACAAAGACAGAACAGAGAAAGAAAGAAACAGACAGACAAAAAGAAAGACAGACAAAAAGAAAGAAAGAAAAAAAAACAGAGGACAGACAGACAGACAGACAGACAGACAGACAGACAGACAGACAGACAGACAGACAGACAGACAGACAGACAGAAAGAAAGAAAGAAAGAAAGAAAGAAAGAAAGAAAGAAAGAAAGAAAGAAAGAAAGAAAGAAAGAAAGAGAGGAAAATAGGGACATAAAGGACATTGGTACTACTTACTGCGCTGGCAGTGCCGTAAGGTCCAGCAGCGTTCGCTGAAGTGCATATTGATGGTGGTCTGTGGGCAGGTGATTTTTCCCTTGACCGTGCCGGGGCAAACATCGCCACACTCGCGCTCATTCTTGTTTGCCACAATGTAGTTGTCCTCCACTGTGTCCAGCACCTTGGACCAGTCTAGCGTGGCCAGATAGCACAGGTCCGGGTTCTTCTCCACACGCACGGCGCCGCGCGTGATGTTCGTCAGGCTGTGCAGGCCAATCTCCTTCAGTTGCAGCATCTCGAACAGCACCAGTGCGTAGTTGAAGAAGAGGTTGTTGCCCCGGATGACCGTCAGGTTGGGGAAGAGGTCGCTCAGGCTCTCCAGGCCGTAGACACGGAAGAGGAGCAGGTAGTCGGTGATCATTGTGAGGTTGGGGAAGCTGAGGCCGCGAAAGTCCTCTGGCTTGGTTTTGAACATGAGTAGTATCTTCAGGTGGCCCTCGATCACCGTGCAGTTCTTTAGTAACGCCAGGTCCGTTGTGTTGTTCCGGATGTCTATGCTGGAGCAGACTGCGAGAAAAGATAGCAGAGGGAGTGTGAGGGAAGAAGGGGGGGGGGGGGGTTCAGAATTAAGTAATATGACTATTTACATGAAGGAAAAAAAAAAACAAAGCACTTCGATTTTGGCAAAAAAGACCCTTTTGAAGTAAACCTGTGAAACCTATCAGAGAAAGAAAGCACGCTGAAACTCACTATTAAAGTACTAAATAATCCAACGGACTGATTTAAATTCTATAAAATTATATATATGACTGTAAGCAGAGATGAGGGGGACAATCAGACAATAGCATAGCTGCAATAAAAACTTGATGTCATGATGCCAAGGGCAGTTATAAGTGCTTGCGGCATGTAAACTTATGGCATGAAAACTTGCGGCATGTTTCATGTAAACTGCCTACTTTACTTAAGATATCACTTCCTGTTTGGTTTCCTCTGCCTAAGTCGTTGAATAGGTTATACTGGACAAACAGTTACGAATTGTTCTTTTTGATAGTCTATATCAAATGTTATGAGAATTCGATTAAGTTTGTGGCCACTTTATAAGGCTTTTTATTAAATCCAATTGGGAGGCCACATACATTTAGTCAACTCTACATGTTAGGTTGTCATGTCCCGTCCGTTTTGTGCTATTTTTCATATACCGCCATACCATAGCACAGCTCAAACAACAGCTTCATTGGGCTACAAATCATATAAAACACACAGGTGGCAGCAACTTACGTCCCCAGATAGCCCCACCACACAGACAGCCCCAAAGCAGCTCTGGCCTGGAATCAAGTGCTCCTCTGAGTCCCTGCCTGCGGACGGCTGCTGCTCTGGCCTGGCCCTGAAGCGGCTGGCTGGGTGGATGGCTGGCATGTGATGTAACGAGGCTAACGACGGCAATAAAGCCTCCCTCCTGCCGCTCCAGCATTCCTGCCTGGGCTTCGCACACTAGACCACCAGGCCAGCAGCCACACAGGACCACACCAGACCACCAGACTGCTGCACTACAGCTTCAGCGAGGCAGGGGACTTTACACCGGACCTCCATATTAGGCCTTCTACTCACTACTGTTGGCTATTGACACTTTACATCGGATCAACAGATTGTTCCTTTACTAGAGAGAAAGACCACTTCACGAACAGCCAGAAAAATCAACTAGAGAGAAAAAGGTCACTTTTACAAAATAACTTTTTTAATGCATCTAAAATGTGTATCAGACAGCAATACACATAACCAAGTAGACACTTAGACACTGACATATGTGTTTTTAAGCACTCAGCCATGCTAAAATGACAACTAATTAAACACAAAGCATTGTGTATCTATGACCCACTAGGAAAAGGGGACAGTTCCCCCTTAAGGGGAGACGAATCCTGCTGTGCTTGTTCCCTGGTTCCCACGACGGTTAACATGAATCACACACATGAATGAAGACCCAATAATGTGGAACTTTGATACATGTTCAATGCCTGCACCAATGAGAGCGGACCGCTGCTTCAATGCAGCCAGCACCAAGGGCAGGGGGAGGCTGGGTTATGCACACGCAAACACACACACACACGCACGTCTGTGCATGTATACACGTACACACATAACCCAGTGCACACATTAACAAACACAAGTGCAAACACATGGCTGCCTTGCAGCAGCCTGCGTGTTTACGGCTCCAGCAGGGGTATCCCCACTATGGAGGATTAGGGAATGATCTGAGAGTTTGGGGCATGTCCTGGAAAAACTGTGAGGCACTGGAAAGCTAAACCAAGAGTGAAAGATCGCTTGCTTACTCTTCCTGCACGCACGCACGATCGCTTGCTCACTCACTCACTCATACACACACACACACACACACAGGCTGCCATATTTGCCATCAGTAGGCCTATACACTCTTGGCCGGGGAGATTATTTTTAGCACCACATTGCCAATTGAAAATCTAATACGCTAAACAGGGATAGTGACCAACACTCAGAATCAGCACAGGGGCTGCAGCGCACAAGACAGAAAGCCAGAGGAATGCAAAGTCTGACTGTAGAGAGAAACTAGTACATTTGTGAATCACCTGGACAAGAACAAGACTATAATTCAGTTTGACCTTATCCTAGCTAGTGGCTACACTAATCATCTGCTAGGCAGGATGAGGGGGGCGGATTGAACGGACTGATTTTTCACAGGTTTGTGCTGAACTCGCTGTAATGGATCCATCAATAGGTATCTGCATTTGTAGCTAACTGCATAGCCTACCGCTCAGATGATATGGGAAATCCTTGAACATTTACTTTTTTTCATTGAGCTTATTTTTTTTTTTTGTAAAATTATAGGTTTTACTTGGTGACATTCACCTAAGGTCTGAAGCACTGAGAGCTGAGGCTTGAGATAAAGAGAGAAAGATACCAAGACTAAAAAAGAAAAGACAGACAGGGAGAAAAAAGGGGAGAAAAGTGAAGAGACTAGGCCCAATGAAGCCTGCTAGCCTCAGGGGAAATAACCCTGGGTCGGAAGCTATACTTTTAATAAAAAAATAACATTTGACAGTACTGGACTTAGATTACTTAGATGGTCGTCTATCCAGTACCTTTAAGATAAGGTGTCAAATGAAAAAACCTACAAAACTCTTTTGTAGTGTTTATTGAGGCATTTTCAGTGGGCCATTTCCTCCAGAAATGTTGCTATTCTAAACACTGTTGAGGACAGAAGGTTGCAAAACATGTTTACTACACAGAATTAGAAGATTTTATGATTTCATTTCCTGTGTCAGGGGGATGATTGGCCCATGTGAATGTCAACAAGAAGATTGTTTTCTCATTGAGCTTCTGACAACTGACTTGCAGTATACATTGATGTGACATCCATACTAAATTTGTAAGTTTGATTTGACAAAGTCTGTAAACTACCACCAATTCTTGAACTTCTCCTTGGGGATCAATAAAGTATCCATCTATCTATCTATCTATCTATCTATCTATCTATCCATCTATCTACATGTGATAGGCCTATATGTTAAACTAGCTTATCTTATCTTAAATAATAGGCCTGAGCTAGGCCAATACAAACAAGCAAAAACAACACAGGCCGGAGTTGTAACATTACACAATCCCAGATCACAGACAACAACACAGCACCAAGTAGGCTACTATGATACAGTTTGAACAGTTAGGTCTGGTCAAACCATTTAAAGTGACATGAAGTTTCTTCTCATTTTGGTAGGAAGGTGCATAATAAGTAGGATAATGATTTTGTTACTGTTTTGTGGCATTTGCTTCTTATAAAAATAGATTGCATAATGTTGAATAGCAATGTATAGGACTTTCCGTTTTAAAATAAAAAACAGAACTCCATTGGTTTAATTATATCAATGTCAGTAATGGGATTAAGAGACCAAAGAAAGGCAAAGAATAACTGGCAAAGCACTGCAGCCCCCACCCCCCCTTTTCCTCATATATGATATTGCATTATAATGCCCTGTCACCTGAATGGTCTTATGTGTCACTGTGTACCAGAGTGCTCCAGCCAATTAAACGAGAAAACAAAGAACCTCCTTTAAATTGACAGTTTTCATCAGTTACCTCCTTCAGTTCACCAGGACATCAAATATTGTGATAACACTTCCTCCAATTCCTCTTCAGCTGTGCAAATCATAACAGCTTCACAGATACCCAAGTACTCGGACACTCCAAAACACACAAAGGCTATTGTTAAACTGTAAACTACCACCAATGTGCACAATACTTCATAACAAATATTGTGTTTAAGGAGCGATTCTAGGAGCCAAAACACGACCGAGGTCTCGCTCAACAAGATGCCAATGGCACTAAGCCGTCCCCAAATATCATTTTAATAGCCGCTCTTAAAATGATCGTATTGTTCAAGAAAACCAAGCGTCACAAACAATTGTTCCAAGTCATAAAAGAACACAATACAAGGCCACAAGAATACAGAGGCTTGGCTGCTTCCTCTCGCCAGTGTGAGCAGATAGGAATGCACTGCAAATCAGGTACCGTAATTTCCCAACTATTAACCGTGGCATATAAATTGATTTTGAAAAATGTCTTCAGCTATGAGGTTGATACACGGGGGCATTTAATATGGTTTTGTTTCTTTTAACTTGCATAAAACACTGTCCTGCGGCTTATACACAATGCGGCTAATACACAGGAAATTACTGTAGGTATTGGCCACAGGGCAGGTTTAAATGACGGGCCTCTGGCATGAGTGACAAAACCAGGGGGCCTGGACGCTGTGCTGAGGAGGATTTTTTTTCCCCACAAGGCAGCAAGCCGTGGCTCCAGTGACAAGGACATTTCCTTCCTGGCCCCCTACCTCTTCGACAGAGATATTAGTGCAACAAGAGACAACATCTTATGTTTCTTTTCAATTGGAATATTAAAAGTCCATCCGCAGGGGAATAGGAGCACTTTCTGACCACAGAGCACAACAAATTCACAAAACACTACAGATGTGATGGAGGGGGACCTCTCTATAAGGGTCGGTTGGCTGATTGGTTAAACTGAGGCCCCAAAATAGTTTCACTCTTCCCTACAGCAGTTCACTCGCAGGCCTGAGAGGAACAAGAAGGGGGCCAGCTTCGCAATTACACAACTTGTTTATGTTCAATCTGCCCTCTGAATCTCACACAGACTGGTTGGATGATATTACCCAATAGCTCCTCTTACAGTTTTAATAAAAAAAATAAAAAAAGGTGGTGTGGTTACTCAAGCATATGTGTTAGTGGGCTATCGATTCCTACTGTACTGATTGACTGGGGATCTGCAAGGAATCACATCTAGCTGTATCCATGGGGTAGCAGGCAGGGCTCCCAGGGCCCTGAAGAGTGAAGACAGCCTAAATAAAACATTTGGGCAATAGCTGCCACAAGCAGAGAAATTGGCCTTGGCAAAACTATGAACCAAAAATGCTAGCTAATAACTGCAAGTGAGGGAGGATATCACAGGATATCGCCATGTTTAATGGCATTCAGTAAAGCTAACAAAGACCATCTCCAAAAGACTAAATACGCATCCATGGTGACAGACTTAGTCTGATAAAGTCTAATGTCAGTGGCTACAAAACACTAAGACAGGTCAAATCATTTCAAGAAGAGAGAACATATCAACCAGGAGGAGGAACTTCAACGTTCAAGTTCAAGCTCAAACACGAGTTCCGTCCTCATCTCCACCCAGACTCCATAAAAGAGATGTGTGAAGGATAAACATTATCATTTTCTAATAATGATTCAATATCCTGCCACAAAGATGAGGCCAAAGGCAATAATAACTTCACTAAATACTAGCCAATGTTTCCCTAAGTTCATAACATGGCCAAGTGTGTCAGAAGCATGGCTATATTTATTTATCTTGCCTTTTTCAAGAGCTGACCTCAAGTCAAGACAACAATGAAAGTTTATTGAGAAAGACTACATACAATTTAAAGTCTAAAATGTCAACCATATCAGTCATATGTGGAGACAGTATGATGCACCTGCCGAGCAGAAAATAACAAGTAGGCCCAAAACTAAGGCATTACATTTTTAAAGTAGTTTGTATTTGCAATTGAAGTACAATCAATTGACTTAAGTCTCAAAAATGCTTAACTTTTCAGCCAGTTGTTTGCTTTCATTGTGCAAGTAATGCTACTTCATATTGAAATACTACTTACAAATAGAAATACAGACTCAAACACATGAGCACATAAAAGCAAATGAATGATCAGGCTAATAGAAACCCTAGCTTGTATCACATTCTTAATTAATAACAACCCCTTGCCACAAATGAAAAACAAAAAAATGTAATACCAAAAATGCTAGGAACTGTCCAAATATTCTATCAGCTGTGTATTTCAATTAAACCTCAATGGATACACTCCATCACTATGAATGAAGCAATGGACACAGTCCATCCCTTCAGCAAGAAGTGAAAAAATCTGTCTTGTTGCCAGAGATTTACGCAAACATTGATGTCTTTGGAGTGAAATGCATAACCTTAGATGAAGCAAAACTTCAGTCTCATCTTAAAAGGTACTAATTTGTGTCACATGCCTATTCCCACTGTGACATTTCCTAAGAAATGAAGATAGGTGAAGAGATTTACACAGAAAAACAAAACAAAACATTGAGTCTGTTTGAAACAAAACATATCAACAGCACAGATACTTTGGCAAAAGGACCATGGATCAGTCTGACAACTTCTAGCAATCAGTTGCCACATGACCAGAATGTACACAACTTTAGGGTACCTTTTGCAAAAACGAACATCTCAGTGTATGGCCAGGTAGACTAACTTAATCAGACATAATACATAAATACGTTCACAAATGAGATAGAAAGTTATATAGAAAATGAATCTTGTAAAGTGATTATATCAGACACTTACCTTCTCCATTTGTTGACTGACAACTCCATAAAATGCAGACAGACGCCACCAAAACAATCAAAGTCCGAAGCCGCATCCTGACTCCTGCAGATATGTACCAACTGTCCAGCGCGGTGAAGATCAATTAATGGACAATCCGAAGAGAGTAGCGTCTAATGCAGCTTGTTTATTAAAACAACGACATATGGCTGATAAAAATCCTGTCACCCCCCAAAATGGGCGGAGAAGAAAGTCCAACGTGTTCAATTCTCTAGCATTCAGCTAGCTAGCTAGCTAGACTCGTTGATATGAAAAGATTGTTTAGCTAACACTCACTAGCTGCTTTAACTACACAAGTCTAAGGATTCAAAGTACCCATATATACGTGAGAGAATATATGCAGGCAACATTGTGAAATAATGTCAGTACAGTCTTTCCTTTAACGTAGTTGCATCAGATCGGTTGCGTTTTCTGGAATCCTTGTTCCTCGAGAAAAATCCGTAACAAGCCTGTAGCAAACCACCCGCGAATCAGATCTGAAGGAATGGCTACAGCTAGCATGCTAGTCCACCCTGTTAGCTGTGCTGCTAGCTGGCTAGGTGGCTACCGACACAGGCCAAAATAAAGTTATTTTTTTTTGTCACAGCAGGAGAGCAATCCGTTTGAATTCACCCTGTTTCAAGATGAATTTAAAAAAATCAAATGGAGGTTCAGACAATCGTAAAAATGGCCACACAATGCTAACTATATGTCCGTGCCTAGTAAACTAATCCTAGCCAGTTGTTCTTCTGAGGTCCTGCTGACAACTTGGCCCATGTAATGTTAGCTAGCAAGCGTGGCGTAGTAAATTCACGGGTCAGTGCGCTTCGGGTGCAGCAGCTGTCCGACCATAATGTACCGTACTACACTCCCCTATATAAACAGTAAAGTCCATAACAATAGTACGACAAATAGCAGAGTAGTCGCAGCAGCTAAAGTTCACCATCGAGCGTTCTACATGCACGAAGAAAAGGCCGTCCCCGTAGTGTTGGCTCAATTCAGTGCTGAGATTTCAGCCAGGCGTCCACCTCAATTGCTTGACTTCTCGTCGAGGTTAGTGAACCATTCTGTAATTCTTATCTATGTAAACCAAGTCTTGGCGTTGATTACACAGTGTCTTATGCTACAAACAGCAATTCCACTGAGCCGAGAATAGACACTGAATAAAACGAAAAATATTTCCCCCTACATTAGAGGTAGCTACGTTAGAAGATTGACATGCCCCGTCTCTCCAAGGATCCCCTTTCCTGTCTTTGCGCCAGTAAACAAGACCTGCCAGCGAGCCACACGGGGTTGAGGGGAAATATGGACTGGATTTTGCTCGAATGGGGGCTTGGCGGACCCGGAGCGTCAGAGACCTCTGGCTCTGGCTAGGACGCACCACATCCGACGGCGGAATTCGGTGTAACGTTTAAATTAAGGATTTTATGAAACATTACCCATTAATAAAATAGTGAACATCGCCTATGTCTAGGGTTGCCACCTGTGTCTGACAAAAATCCTGGACATTTTTGACCATCCAATCGACCTTTTTGTTTGTAAGCAACGGCGCCTTTCGCACATCTAACCCAAGATAAAAAAAACCGTCATTCTAAGCGGCAATTGTATAGCTAAAATTAGTAAGAATTACAATTTCTAGTTATTTGTTTAGTTCATTGCTTTATTTAATAGCAGACCTTTATTATTTTGTTATATTTTCAACAGTTTTTAGTTGTGGACACCTGGGGGCAGTATTGAGAAAAAAGGGGGAATACATAATTAGGTTCTGCTTTTTTGCTTATGTGGAATAAACTTTCCTTTCGCTGTCTCTCCTTGTCCCACACACTCTCCGTCTCCACCTTACCATTTCTAATGAACCTCCACGGCGCGTGCCCCCACCACCACCCATGTTATGCTACGTCATTTGTGTAGACCCAATAAGGCTGTGCATACGTTTATGGACGTAGGCACGCTTCAATTAAACTGAAATATACATTTTGCGCATCGTGTACAAAAATCCGGGACATTTGGCCCTACCTATGTCTGTTTGGAGGCCTTGATACAAAGTTTCGAGTTCACTGTGGAGGCAAAAAAGTATCGGTAGACACATGGGGACCTATTTGAACGAGTCTAGCTAAATTTAATAACTTGCCAACATCAATTCGCAATAACGCAAATATTTTTCAGCCGGTTAGATGCAAACCAATTGGACTAATTTAACATGAAATGTTCTTTTTATTATTAGGACTATTTTATTTCATTTTTTTTACCTTTTCATAATAGTATTTGTTAATTTGTTTGTTGTTTGTCTTTGTGTCACAGGTACGCTGGCGACTACCCCTCCGTCCGGCATATTTTGTCTTGTGTGTCAGTCTTGTATGTAGAGCGCTTTGGGTTGCAAAGCACGAAGCCTGCTTGTTAAAGAAGCCCTATGCCACAATTTTAGCAAAAATGACTTTAATTATGCAGGTTGAGAGTCGTTCTGATGGTTCTACAACACTTTCTGGGTTGTTTGGTGGGTGCTTCGTCTCCCTCTATCGCTTCTCCACGGAAAAACCGAATATGCAACTTTCTGAACCCAGACCGGGTAAATCCGGATGTAACTCAGCGGAAGTATCCAATAGTGCCTCGAAAATGTAGTCAGATTGTAGTTTCTAAGAAGACTGCAAAACGGACACCGACTTGGCTTTGTTGCTGTTGAAGTTGTAAGTAGCCTACCCTTGGGTGAACTTCGTTTTTGTAATGTAGGTTGATAGTCTCTTGAGCAATGTGTTTGTTCGACCGTTTTATTGTGAGCCCTGTATGTGTTTAGCTTGGTTTCTTGATGGCTAGCTTGCTAGCTAGTGGGGGTTTAGCGTAGCACGAAGCTGCAGGGGGAGCAATGTCGTGAAAAATGCGAGCCCAAATCCGGCGAAAACCCAGAAACAGCGAAGGAATAACCAGACCTGCATAGGGCTTCTTTAATAGACTTTGCAATTTGCCTCCTATTTAAATTATATGGTCTTGGTTTCACTGATGGGCTAATGTAGGCTATCTGAATTTCACTTGTAAATGCACATCTTTTCTAGGCCTGTGGACTAATTTTTACCCTCCATCAAGCCCTACCATATAGGGAAAGTGAAAACCAGCGCCCCAAGTGGTTGCGTTCCTATCGAAGAGCAGCTCCAATGTTAAAGATGAACTGAACTGAAAGAATCAACATTGATAATGTGTTGATTATGACAATTAAAAATAAATGACACTAAAAAAAATAATTAAAAAAAATCAATACGTAGCCTTTTTTAAGCAACACCAAAATTGCGTTTGTTGTATTAGAACGCTGCCAGTTTCAATGACGTCACTGGCATGGTAGGACCTGAGAAGTTCTATAGGCAACAGCTGCAGCATATTATGTATACACGAAAATGTGTAATTTTAATGGCATGGGTTACAAATTTGAGCCTGTGAGGGACAGGCCTGTAGTGTCTTGACTACCACTAGATGGGTTTCAGGCTCCAGCTCAATCTTCAGTAGGATCATTTGGGTGAAAATGACTGTGTGGGCACTGCCGGAGCATGGACACTGGAATCTATCTGTTGCAAAGCAGTGGCGAAACGTAGGGAAAATGTTCAAGGAAGCCAAAGTGACGGGAAAAATATGTTTATTTATGTATGTGTTTATTTCGGGGGGTATACATTTTGTGCAATGTACAACATAGATACATTTTGTGCGGCACAACATAGGCTACTGTAGACCTAGCCTACAGGTCATGTAGAAAACTGGACGAGGGGTGCTTGAGACAGCAACACGCACGCTGTCTCTCTGTCTCCCTCCTCACACACACACATTGCCTACTGTACATCCTCCACACAACAGCATACTCACTCACCACCACTACATTAGGCCTATGCGAAGGCTACGGTGCATATACAAATAAGCATTGTCACGTCAATGTAGGCTAACGCAGTATGGACTACTGGCACTCGTAACAGCAACTCACACGGGCTCTCTCTCTCCCTCCCTTGAAACTGTTAAAAACTTCGTTACCCCAAGTTGACCCCAGATACACGGAGGATACACGAGTTTGCTGTTTATTTTAGGCTAACGTTAGTGGAGAGTTTGCAGATTTTTACCTTGTGGATGTTGATATTGCACGAGTCTCTTGGATAGCAGCACTGCGAGTTAAACTCCCTTGCATCAACAATCTGCCCTGAGACGGTGAACAACTGGCTTCAGGGTGAGTAGAAAGGGACAGACCCGCTGTGGTTTAGTTACCAGCTAGGAAAAGCATTATTATCGATCTGTGATATCGTCGGAGTCATGGTTTATACTCTCTATGGTCGGAGTGCTAGCTTGTGGAGTTTGACATAAGAGTGTTTCCAAGGTGTTAGCTGCTAGCCCTTTCCTAGGTTGGATCGTATGGTAGCCTATCTAACACTGGACCTCATCTGAGGCTACTTCGAGATATTATTCCAAAGGGGACAGATAGGCTACTGCACTTAAAACTTTAAACGATTGAACGAACCTTCCCAGACTTTGTAATTGCGACCAGTGACTGCATTGGGTGAACGAAGCCAAAGTTAAAACTTAGGCTCCATGGCACATAGACTGTGGGCTCGCCCTTCTATGAATTGAAAAAGACTACAAGCTGCTCCACCGAGTTTGCGATAAGGTAAGCAAGAAAAGGGTTTTTTTAAGTCAGGATATGACAAGTCAATGGCATTTATTCATCCAAAGTTACAGACCAGTTTCCACAGTGCACATCTTATCAATAGTTTGAATGTCGTGTGTGTTTCTGCTCATTGACAAAATAGCGTTCAGTATGATTCATGCCAAATTAATTTCCCCTGTTAAAGTGTTCGCCTTTGTTTCACTAGTTTGGTTTCATTTTGTATGAGATTTTGTGATGTAGGCTAGCCTATGATAAATAGCTTATGGCCAATATGTAACTCAGCTAGGCCTAATGTTAGTTTCCTCAGCCATGTCAGCTAGCCTCAGACTCATTATCTGCTATGGCTGTTAGTGCTAGTGCAGAGTAGCTTACCATGCCAGTGACGTAGCCGATTGTTGAAATCCAACATGGCGGCGCCCGTGTAACAACAACACCACTTTCAACGTACAATTTTATCCCTTTTAATAAATTCAGCCATTTTAATCATTGTACCAATTAGAAGAAATAAAATACATCTGTTATATCACCTTTACTTCAAATTCCAGTTCAGTTCATCTTTAAGTCCCATAGACCTATTTTTTTTTTTAAATATTGTGAAGCCAAATCAGCGAAGTTATCCACCAAAAATATTTTTCAGGGTGTATACAGTGATAATCTTCAAACTGTGAAAATGCCAGGCCCTATTTTGCCTTATTTAAAAAAAAAATTGCTCCTTTTGTTTCATAAACGAACTACAATAGACGTCACGTGTCTTTACCCTTCGACGTTACTCACAGTAGCATGGTTTGTTTATTAGCCTGGTTAGCATTGACACTTAACACTTACTGCCAGCTCTTCATGTGAGTAGAAGCACAACACCAGTTATCCAGACATAAAGGTAATCACCACGCGGTTTACATCACGCTCCGTTATTACAAAAATATGTTAAACCAGTTAAGCAAATTGCCATATTGATCAGTTAGAGATTAAGCGCCCAAACCTGTGACCATGCAACTGTAGTTCGTTATCACCAAAAACTCAAAACAATTCAACTGATCCTATAAATAATGTATGACCACTAGAAGCAATAGAGGTGACCCCAGTGCCTAACACATGGAAAGCATTAAATTAAGATCCCAATGTGCACCGAGATATATTTTTTCTAAAAACAAATCCCATCTACTCCGTTAAACTCTAGGAACGCAACCAGTAGGTGGAGAGGAGATTACTTTCCCTCCCAATAGATTAATGATGGGGCATGCGAGGTTAAAGCCTGTTCTAAATTCTGAATTCATGTGAAGGATTATGAGATATGGGTTTCAACAGTGGGAACCATGACCACAAACAGACTCATTCAATTTGGTTTCACTCCTGTGCTGAGCGAAAATAAAGAAATATTGAACTGCAGATTGGCCTAAAGGTTATCTGATAGGTCAACTCATGTCACACATCTGCACACATAGGCCTACACATTCACACATGGAATAAGCAGTTTAGAATAAATGAGAAGGTTTATAATCTAAACCAGCATGCAGTCTATAATTTATTTTAATAGCCTTTGCCTTCTGTAGACCCGGCCCCAATTTGACAAACATCACATATGAAAGAAAGAGGAGATCCTTTGCAGTGCAGAAAATCATTGCTTGAATAAGACAGAAGTCATCTGGAGGATGACAGAGCAAAGTGTTCAGAAATACCTAATTTCCCACCAACTGAGGTTTATACATTGATTTAACAAATTAAATTGACAAATTTGACAGTAAGTTGACCTTTTTTAATCTGCCAAATTGCTTAACTATTTATATAAATGAAATGTGGGATTTATATGGATCCACTAAAATATTTTATTTATTTTTATGGATGGAGGAGGAGACCATTCAAATGAATAATGATTCTTCAATACATTAACATGTCTGGGCCTCTTCCTGTTGCCATTCTGTCTCTGTACATTTAGGCTACATGTCAACCTTGATTTCACACCATGTATTTGACATCACTGAAGATCTGCATGTACCCGTCCATTATGAATGTCTTGCCAAGGGGGCTAGAAGCAGGTGTTGTAGCTACATCTATGTCAAATGAAGATGACATCAACAAATCCCATCCACACTGGTTGAAGCAAGTGCAGTGACTAGAATCAATAATCCCATGAGAGGATTTCTCAGTCTTACTGCAGCATAACGCGGAGGTGCAATTGCTGATGCAGCTGAAGGCAGGAAAGACGTCAGTGTGTTGCTGATGATCCATTATTCAACAAAGGGCACATAATCTCTTTTTATCTCTCACAACTGAATGAATAGGATAGACCCTCATCATCTGTTTCATATTGTGAATTATATATTTCTAAACATGGCTATTTAAATATGTTTTGCAAAATATCATCTCTAGGGAGGTGAATTATTTATGGGTCCAACCATGACCGCAAACAGATAAATAAAATAAAATGAAAGGAAAAAGACAACTTAGGGCAGCAACAAACAATCCATGCAGGATGATCAACCAATTACTGTACAATGTCAAAGACATCTCCATGGCAACAGATGGCAAATCCAAAAGTAGACTGCAATTTGTTGTTTTATTGGCATCCTGCAAATGGTAATTGATTTTATTAAAAGCAACAGGATTTTATTTTATCATCTTAATGACCTTACACTAGCTGTTCTCCTGTTTTTTTCAACAAGTGGATAAAGTTTAATCTTATGGAAAAATAAAAAAATTATTAAAAATAATTAAAGGTAATATGATCACCTGTCACGTTACTCACCATTAGTATTGCTTTTTTACATAGACATAGGATTTCTCTGAGATTTCACAGACAGTTTTTTTTGTCACTGCACGTGTTTCTCTTGTAATCTCCTTTCAGAACAAACGTTTCCTGCCTGTTGTGTAAGTTAAAAGTGCAACACTTGGATTTGTCATTTTGGACAGTGTGTGGAAGCCATAGGAAAGCTTGTGACACACTTTGGAGTTTGTTTGTTTTTTTGTCACTTCTGGAGGAGGAAACGCTAACAAAACAAACAGTGGAACACTAAAGGTGATGCCTCCCTTTTGTAAATGTTCTACACACCCATCCCGGGTTAACGGTCAAACTGTAAGCCTGGATGCCGGGGGGGGAGGCGGTGGAATAAGGACTGAAATATACATATAGATCATGGGAAAGGAGCCTTAGGAGGTTCAGGAAGATACCCTTTCACATGGGACGCCTGTCAGAATAACAATGGGGTTCATCAGGGATTCACTTGAAGGTTCCTCCAAGCGTCATTATCATGAATGTAAATACATTGGACTGGGGACGATGATGCTGAATGTACTGATTTTATCTGCCAGGCTTCCTCTTGACCGGCTTCCCTTTTCACAGAGCCGGGGACCCTGAGAACAGGGATGTCATCGTCCTGAAACAGATTATTTCCTGTTTCAAATCCATCAAATTACGTAAACCAAAATATATTCTCTGAAACTCTGAAGGAAAACATCAGCTGCCTTTTCATAAATACAATGGGTCATCCTCCAACTTGTGGAGGTTATTGGTTGTGGATACACTGATTACTTGTGATGTGTCATGCAAGTGGCCAATTTTAATGTCATTAAGTTTATAGGTTTTATGAGATGGCAGCTTAAAAAAAGGCCACTAGCACACATTCAAATGTGACTAAGCAGTGGACTCATTTGAATGTAATTTTCTGAGATGTAAATTTCTGAAAGATTGCATGCACAAGAATTACACATAAGTGTTTTCCTTTGGTGGCCCCTGGGCAGATTTAAACTAACATTTGCATTGCACCATGTCTCCAGCTTGCTTTATGATCATGGATGGGTCCTGGTGCGTGCCTGTTGGGCCCTATACCTCACAGAAATCGGCCGTTACATTTCTTCTAAACCTATAAAATGCTTTTAATATCGAAATTCTTCTCAAAAATATACTGCTCAAAAAATTAAGGGAACACTTGCAGTTTTCCACAATTGTTAAAACACATTTTTTGAAACCTTCCACCCTTTTCTGCTTTCTCAAACTACATTCACAGAATGTCTGACAGTTTTTGCAAAATAAAACACTCGCCATAAAAGTTTTACTTGTGCTCAGAGCCAAACAGTGTCAGAGTACCAATCCAGTGGATGATTGAAGTGTTCCCTTAATTTGTTTGAGCAGTATATCAATGCCACTAATACCACTATTACACTAAAGATTGAAGTAGTTTACCCGACCCAAACTTTTACATTTATTTGCAGAAGTGTTATCCAAAGCAACTTACAGCTATTAACATTTAAGCATTTTAATATTTAAGATACAGAGCTACAGCTACAGCAATAGAATAACATTTAAGCCAGGGGTGTCAAACATAAGGCCCGGGGGCCAGATCAGGCCCGCCAGCAGGTTTCATATGGCCAGCTAGATGTTTTGGGTAGGAAGGGGAAATTAGAAAAAAAAATATAGTCTTCAAGAATGTGTAATAAGCCATCTCTATGATATGATAAATTGATTAAACCTAGCACAGACCATCTTCACGAAGGAAGAGGTCGAAAGAACTGACATGGAAGTAGATTATTATAAGACAGAAAGATATGACAGCAGTACATGATTTCTACTTGTTTGGTTATGAGAGGGTAGTAAACTATATCATCAAACAACACTCATACCCATGAAGAAAATGATAATGACCACGACAATGACGGCCCCCACGAGGTCTCATTCCAACAAATCTGGCCCACTATAAGTTTGACACCCCTGATTTAAGATATTAACATTAAAGTATTTTAACATTTAAGCTATAGAGCTACAGCAATAACATTTAAGCTACAGTGCAGAGGAGACTATAGCAATTACCACTGCATCTGTCAATACTAGTAGAGGATAGGAGTGCCTACATATTAAGTACTATGATAGGAGGAGAAGTGGTAGAAGAGGAGATAGTGGAGGGAAGTGGAGAGAATGGTGGTAGAGGACAAAAGAGTGTGGTAAGTGCATATCGGGTGTGTGAGGTTGTTAGAAGCAATACAGTTAGGCTACAGTTATGCTGCATGCCCGAGGACCCCTGGACTCTGGTTCTGAGAAGGATCTACATTTGGCCCTTTATGCTTGCATAGTGTTCATGTGCATAAGCATGCTTGCTGGATGTTTAACCTTAATGACTGCTTAAAGGAAATGGAAGGATATCTTGAAATAATGTCAGTTATGCACTACAATAATTGCAGACAGGTTCTCAACTGCCAACGTGTCACTTACACTGGCAGCAGGATTAAGTCTATGGCTTATAAAGCATGTGTATGTTCTTTAAAACCCCTCACCAAGCCTCTCTCTGCTAACATGGGCATGTTTGTTAATTACCATTACATATGTAGGCCTATGCATAGCCCTAACCGGCATTACCCTGATGATTAGGAGCTTATAGCATCTGCTAATTTTAGGATTGTGTAACAGGGAATTTGAGTATTATGAAGATTAGTGTCATACAAACCAAGCGATTACTTCAGTCCCTTTTACTTACTGTGCTGTAGCAGGCATAGCTTGATATTTATTTTGAGAACATTGTTTCCATTGAACTAACTCGTGATCGATCTGAATTACTCTGATTTTGTGCACCTGCATTCTGTCTAGTACTGTGTGAGACACTACACACAGGGCAAATTAGCCCTAATGATCCTTTGCCCCTCACTATGTTGTAAAAAAAATTGCACAAACCTCAGCAACCACACACAGGCCTCAATGCCTGTGGCCCTGAGTTTGATTCGAGCCCATGGTCCTTTACCTATCCTGCTATCTGTCCTGCTGATTGAAATAAAAATCATTTAAAAACTAGACAGCTCTGGTTCTGTAAACAGGAAATAAATGTAGCAATACAATCCTAGCCGATGAACACATGTGCTTCAGGAGCACAAAAGGGAGGGCTATAATTTGATTGGCCATGGAGCTTGATTATCAACAAACTTTGATCATACTGAATTCTGGACTGCATTGATAAACTTTTATTGGCAAAAAATACTTTCCACTGCCACTGGTCCTCTGGTCTCTCATACCAGTAATGGAATTAAAATTGTAACAGTAAAAGAATAAAAGATTAGCGCTATTTTAACTCAAGAGAAAGAAGCAAAAGTGTACAGATGGTGCTGATGTCAAGGCTGTGCCTCAATGCTGGCTGTATAATGTGAGGCCACAGAGAGACCATGTTCTCCTGGTGCCACCTCCTCACTAGGGGCTCATCTCTGGGAGCTGTTGCTTCTCCTTCTCCATCTCCACTTCCTCTTGGTCCTCTGTCTTTTCCTGTCGCCTCTTCCTTTTCCTGCACAGGACCAGGAACAGCGCAGTACCCATGGACACGATGGACGCCACAGCACCCAGGGTGGTCAACACATACAGGCCCACGCTTGGTTGAATGCCTCCTGTCACAACCACACAGACACCATCTTAAATTTGACATGCTAGGTAAATGCAGACTAGATTCTTGAGCACTAATAATATCTATCTATGTGCTGGCTCAGAATGGGATGACTTGGAATCTGTGGGAAGACAAAAAGCATTGAGGGAGTGGGGAGTCTGGTGTAGCTATCGTACCTACCAGGAGTGCTTGAGGTTTGGACCTCTTCAGTCTCTGATAGAGTGATCAGCACCTCTGCAGGGAGATCTATCAATGAATAAAAAAGAGAAACATTTTTAAAGTACTGACTAATGATTTGGATTAAGCATGTGAAAACAAAACGTAATTGGGACATAGCACAAAAGTATTACTTGAGCAGCTGAAAATAATTACATGCTCAAAAAGTGTCCAGTCATTGTTTTACATTCACTTTTGTACATGTGTGGAACATCGAAATTCTGGTTGGATGTCTGTCTTTGTTACTTTAACAGTATCATATTCACTGCTGTAGTCTACAAATGTTCATTTCCCAAAAAGTTGTGACTCTGTGTGAAACGTAGGCTAAATAAAAACAAATCATGTACACCCTACTTTTAACTGAGAATATACAAATACAACATATTAATGACAAAGACACAAACACAGACAACTTATTAATATTATCAAAACAAAGAAATGTTATTTTTCATGTTATTATTTTTTAGAAAATATACTGTATGTTCATTTAGAAATTGATGCCAGCATCACATTTAAAAAATGCAGCAACGTGTTTACCACTGTATTGAATCACCATCTCTTCTTTTAACAACAGTCTATAAACATTTGTGAGCTCAGGAGACCAGTTGCTGGAATTCTGAGGATGAAATATTGTTCCACCCCTGGTGGAGTTTAGCTGCTCAACAGTCTGGGGTATTCTTTGTTGTTTTTTCATGTGCAGAAGGCATTTTTCAATTGTCTTCCTGAAAAATGCAAGGCCTTCCCTGAAAAAGACATTGTCTGGATAGCCGCATATGTTGCTCCAAAACCTGTACATGTCATTGAGCATTATTTGTGCCTTTCTGGATCTGCAAACTGCACATGTCATAGGCTCCAATGCACCCCCAAACCATCATGGATGCTGGCTTTCGAACTGTGCACTGAATGGTGGATGCTCCCTCTCCTCAGAGGTTGCAAGTCCAGGATTTCCAAAAAGTATTTTTTACATTTTGATTGGTCTACCCACAGGACAGTTTTCCACTTCAGCTTGGTCCATCTTAAATGAGCTTGGGCCCAAAGAAGAGAGTGTCAAAAGTTTCCAGAGCCCATGTAATGATTTTCATTAGAGATTTGGGTCTGTTTCTAATGTAGTACCGCCGGGAGCCCTGATGATCACAGCCATCCAATATTGTTTTTCAGCCCTGTCTGTTGCTTACAGAAATCTCTCTGGATATCTCTCAGATTTCTTCTCTGAATATTTTAATGATCATGTGCTGTAGATGATGCAATCCCCCAATTGTTTGCAACTTTTCGTTGAGGAGCATTATTCGTAAATTATAACACACAATAGTGAATACCACCTCATCTTTACTTCTGAGACTCAACATTTGGAACATCAACTATGTTCTAGTTTCACTTGGGGGTTTACGGTTTACAAGTTTTTTGGAAACAGGGTTGTATATAAGCTATGCAGATATTATGGTTAGGAATAGGAATTTAGATCAATAATAATGAAAAAACAACAGCAACAAAAAAAACTCAAAATCTGTGACCATATTTTGACATCTTAAAAGGTCAATATTAGATTGAGTGTATAATTACGTAAGAGCCATTAGTACATACAAATATAATACGTTGGTGCCCTCTACCTGTCACTGGCGATGTTGAAAGTATATTTTGTTCTGTGTTTGCAGCAAATACAGCAGCTGTAGTCTCTGAAAAAAATCAAATCAATCAAACAAGTCCCATAGAGGTTATTTGAATGTCTGTATTAAATTGTTGGGAGCTGTTGCATTGAGAAAGTCATTAGCTCTGGCGCCCTCTACCTGCTGCAACTTGATGTTTGTGTTGACCCTCTGCCGTGCTTGATTCAGTAGGCACATAGGGGAAATTAACTGTAGTCTCTGTTAATAAAACACAAGGTGAAGATATCCCCCTGTGGACATTGTTGACATTTCCCTGATGTCCACAAAAGCATGAGGTTTTGCAAGAATTTTGGAAGATGTTCTCCCTTATTTGTGCACACAGAATGAACTGCTATTTTGGATAGAACTAGTAACTTTGTTACAGAAGCATATCCTACTGTTGTCTATAAACCTTTTGGTGACCATACACATATGGTTGAAAGATTTTTATGGAAACAGCCATATTATGTTTAAGACCACGTTGAGTTACAAAAACCTTAAATCACAGTATTTTGACATTTAACAAGTTGATCATGTGAGATTAGGTACACAATTCTACAAGAACATGTGATGTCCTTCTTTAGTAAAAGGACACACCGGTGCCCCCTACCTCTTATTTTTGTTATTAGATTCTGCAAATCATCCTCTGTCGACCCAGGCCTAAAATATGATGATGAAAGTATATGTTGTTGTGTAGATGTGGCAAATGTTGTTGTAAACTCTGAAAACAAACAAACAAACAAACAAACAAATCCCATAAAGGTTGTTTGAATATCTGTATTAAAGTGCTGATGAGCCTTATATCGGTCATGAACCTTGAAACATGACAAGACAACAAAATCTAAAATCTTTCACTTGAAACTTTGAAGGCATAAGTCTGCACACTGCAACACAGCAAGCAAAACCAGATGAGGAGAGAATCACTAAACATATTACATTACCTTTAGGTTGAACTAGCATATCAGTAGAGGTGCTTATGATCTTGTCACCCAGTGTCATGAGTGCATTACATTTGTAATTGGTGCTTGTTGTCTCCAGTTGATTTGAAGCCATTGCGGTCATTACTGTGCCATTATCATAATCCACGACCTCCATGGGAGTATCATTGTGAGACAGAAGAAGCTGAACAGTGGCTGGATAAAAATCTCTTAGCTCACAGGTCACCGTAAAAGGCTGGCCTGACCAAGGAGTCTGTGGAGTACTGATGAGGACTGGCTCATCTAAAGCTGGAGGAACAGCAGGCTTATCAGCATTATGAAAGCCATACAATATACCACAGACATCTACACAAAACAGAACATTGTGTTGAGTCCTCAAAAAAGTGACCCAGTTAATCCTTATCTCAAATTCATACACGAGGTCATAAAATGTGCATAACTTAGCATGAGCAAAAATTTGTAGCTCATAAACCAAACCCATAGTAATTGCAGCATCTGATGCTGGGTACTTACAGTACACTGTGACTTTGACCGATTCCTTTTTGGAGCTGGCACCACACTTCACTCTACAGGTATACTTCATTTCATCGTCTGTGGTGACATGTTTGATTGTCAGATGACTGCTGCGATGACCAGGTAGAACTTCAGCCAGACTGTCATCATTCAGATCCCAAATAGGACTGGCACAGTCAGATGAACAGTTGAGACTGAGTTCACTGTTAAGCTTTAGCACAGTTTCTCCACTAATGGTGAGAAGATCCACAAAGGCAACATCTGTCAAAACATCATCAGCATAAAACATTTTTATATGTGTAATGTTTGTGCTGCCTTCAGTTGCTTTGGTCATGATTTTTTAAATTGTGGATTGTAATGTTAAATAATCAAAATAACACAAAGATCAGAGCAACTATACAGACAACAGCAGCAAACATTTTCCACATTCATGTTGCTACACACAGCTCGGCACTCTCCCTCAGCAACTTTTTCCTGATTTAAAAAAAAAAAAAAAAAAATACAAATAGAAAAAACATATTGAAGATACCGAACAGTTCACCTTTGAAACCCCATAAGAAGAGCTGCACAATGGTAAGATGTCTGAAAAGAATGCCCATATCTACTGCGGTGCTTCGTGATGATTCCCCTGATTCTTGGGTCTAGGTTGTTATGGACCACATACACAATACATCACACGTGCTGTTCTGGATTAGTTTGAAAGAACACATGTCCTTTTTGCACTGCCCCTCCCATTTCGATGGCAAGAAGCACCCAATTCCAAAACAAGAGTGTGCTCTACAACTACTTTATTTATTTTCACATTCAACAATGCCCACATTCAGTGCTTTATGGCATTCTGCTTTTTTTATATTTTGAATAAAAAAAAATATGGGCAATTTTGATGCATGTCCTACCAATTACAAAATCAGTCATCAGGGTTCAAAGCTATATTCTGTTATGAAAAGTTTCACAGCTGAGAGAACACAACCAACATCGGCACAGAATAAAATTCTGATTCTCCTTCACCATTTTCTTCGACACTATGGTGTGATACCTCGAAATTTGGCATTGCTACATGGACGTCGCTATCTAATCAAACACATTTAGAATGCAATACAGACGGAAACCCTTCCCAACCACAGCAGAAAAGCATGCCCTCAAGGGAACTCAAACAAACTTGAAACAAATTTACTTGTGTAGGCCAATCAAAAATTAGTTCTTTCCATTCTTGCTGGTCTTGTCATGCTTGTTTTTAACTGAGGGATTATCTCATTGTCTCATCAGTTACCTCCATCAGGTACATACTGATTCCTAGTGGGTGGCACAAAATGGTGGTTTCAAATAATCAACAGCAAAAATCAGTTACAGAGAAGAGTCGTTAAGATGCAAAGAATGGCACATGTATTCTGGTAAACTGGATGCAGAGTTCTCATTAAAACTCCTTTTAAAGCATTCACTGAACACCACACTGGACTTTCCATGACAATGGCATCGCAGTGTCCAACAACATGGCTGTACCAGAGAATTTAACTTCTGCATTTTGCTGAAAAAACAACAACAAAACAAACAGATAATTCATGTAAAGAAAAGGGCCCTCATCCTTGCATATACCTTAAGCTATCCAAGCACCATGAGAAGAGCGGTAATGCACTCACAGGAAAAAAGACAAGAATTATAGGTCAATGTCATTAAATTTTAATAAATAGTTTGTCATTAGATCCCCAATATTTACAACATGTTCACAACTTCCAACGTGTTCCTGCTATTCAAGAGTTTTGATAAACTTAGGCACAAAGAAAGGTCATTTTTTCTTTCTTTTTTTCCTAGTTTTGGGCCACAAACCAGACTAATAGGATAGCAGACAATAATGTCCAGTTGCATCACTACAAAAAAAAGTCCATATCCCCTTGAACACAAAGCTGTTCTAGCTTTCTCTGTGTTAAAACATAATAAAGTGAGCACAAATTTGTGGTTTAATGTTTAAATGATTAAGCTTTCTGTAACATTCAAAGATCTCAGGGTAAATATCAATTAAGTAAGTATCAAATCAGGCCACAAAATGTTATTTCCAATGTGTTAAGCACAAGCAAGTGACACACGGTCCACCTCAAACTGCACTATTTGTTTCCTCATTAATGTTGTCAGTGATTTGGTTCCCTGAAGGGAATAGAAATGGCACCAACAATGCATAAAAAATTATAATAATAAAAAATAAATCTACAAAAAAAATAAACACAACATACAAAACAACAAAAATAAGCATGGCACAAAACCATATAAAACAAAACAAAGAAACAACCTTCTCAGGTGTGTTACCTACTGCAGTGTTTGTGATGTAGCTATGTGAGCCATTTCAATGCACTTGAGGTTCAATGTAGGAAAATCAATTGTTCAAATATACACCAACAGTTAAGATTAAATACAGTAATTGAAATATCACTTCTATCCAAAGACAGTGCACAGAAGATGCAGAGTATCTTTGAAGCTGATTACATACGAATCCTTGAAATGGTTAATTGTCTACTCAAAATATCACATTTGTAGATTTATACCACAGAACATGTAACCTTTTACGTTCTACTGCAGCAGCATGGTGATGATGTACTCCATCCAATCTAACCATCCACTGAGACTTACTGACAACGTCAGTGCTCACAATGAGAACCAGAATGACGGGGAGCCTGTTGGCTTGTGATGGGAAATGCATGAGCCCAGACACAGACGTGCACACGCAAACACACACACACGCGCACACGCACACACGTAAGAAGGCCCAGCGATTGGGGAGCGGAGGTCATTTAGGTGGACACGAATTAGACTAAAGAGTATGTGAGCTCCGATGGGAGCGATATATATCAACAATTACTCACCCTTCTCAGAGCATAAGTCTTCATTCAGGTTAGGTAATATCAACATGAAATCAATTAAAAGGCAACTTTTCCTTTTAAATAAAAACATTTGACACAGCCATCCTCGAAGGAGAACAGACAAATGGGAACAAACTGACATTAATTCGGTGTCCAAGAGAGGGAGAGACGGTGGTAGTAGTTCGGCTCTGACTAACTTAACCCATGTTCCTGGCAGGATCAGACCAGTGGTGTGGGAAAAACAGTAGAACTCAGATCTCCGAAACAAGCTGTGTTTGTATCAAATAGACTAAACTCTCACAGTATAAAATTGTATCTATTGTGTGCTCTGCTGTACTGCTTTGAAGAAAAAAAAAAAAAAAAATTCCGCAGGATATGAACCATTTCTACTCAAACATCAGCACCACCGATCCTATGAAATGTTAATACCAAAACCTTAACAAAGTGGCAGGTGACGTTTTGGCTCACAACCAGTGTCGACAGTGGAGCTCACCAATACGTTAACTGTTACTTTTTGAGTCTCTGGATAAAGAACCGCAACATCATTGTATGGTCTGTGGGTCTGTTCTTTTTTTTTTTTTTAAAAGAGGGTGGGAAAAACAATAGAACCAGCCACAAAAGTCTATATTAAACTTATGTCGATAACCTTCGACTGAAATACATCATTTAAGCTTCTGCAGGCGCCTCTCAAATGTGAGCCTTGACACCCAAGTATCCACTTCCTGGTGGCTCCAAGGCCAAGGGCACGTCCTTCAGTGAGCTAAGCTCCTGGCTCGCCCCCCCACTGCTGCTGCGGCTCGTGCTCTGCCCAGCCTCCTTGTTCACTGCACTGGCTCTCACAGCGCCAGCGCTCTGTCACACGTCTTAGCTTATAGGTGGCCGAGAAGGGCCCAGTAGAGTCTGTGGAAGTCTTTCGCCAGAGCAAGGGAGCATTGCCAGAACCAGCTTGGGAGGTGGGGTGAGTAAAGGAGGTGGAGAGGGGGGTGGATGGGTGTTGCATCCTCTTCTCTCCTCCACCCTCCTCCTGGCCTGAGGCTTACCCTTCCCTGTCCCACCCTAAACAAACAAACAAACAAACATACATAACAAAACAAACTGAAAAAACACCCTATTGATCCACTCCCGACACCCTTTATAACCACCACCACCGACCCCATGGACCCCAGCCTGTGGGGTGTTAGTGGCAGGGGTTATACGCAGCTGTCCTCCAGCAGTGGCTCCTTGCCCTCGCAGATGCCGCCCTGCGGGCCGTGCCCATGACTCTGGGCGCCGTTGTTGTGCTTCTTGTAGCCGCCCGGCCGCATGCTCACGCCGTTGTGCTCAGGGATGAAGAGCGCCACGAGCAGGGAGAGCAGCACGGAGCAGGCGCCGAACAGGAAGGGAGGTCCCGGGATGATGGCACTCTGCAGGTGAGGGGGCAGAGAATATTAAAGCACAACAATTGTAAATGACAATAGAGGACGCAGTTTTACCAAAAACATGTATTACATTCAATTCAATCAATCCATCCATGATGTTTACATATTATGGATTTACGACCTAATTGTTTTAGAAAAAAAAAAAAAAAAAAAAAAAAAAAAAAATTCTAAAATGACTAACAAAAAATAACTGACAAGAAACACAACACACTTTTAAACGGCCACTTTCTCACGAGGATCAAACAAGTCCCCTTTTCTGAGGGACAAATCGACCCAACAGCAGGGCCTCTGTGCCTGTGGTGGCTGCCCTGGCTCCTCACCTCGTCTGTGGGGTTGGCCATGTTGGGCTTGGACCCTTTCTCAGGGCTCTCAGCTGGGTCCATCTCGTTGAGCTCCACGTGGAACAGGTAGAAGACAAAGCCATACAGTGCGGGACCCAGGCCGTTGCACAAGCCTCGGATACCTGTGATCATCCCCTGGACTACACCTGGAGGGACAAACACAGGCTGCGTCATTTCTCCCATCTCAGCTGTTCTTGGGCTACAGGTATTTGTCTAGGGCCAGAGCACGGTTTGGAGCTAAGTGTTGGTTTTGATCCTACAAGCATGCCTGTGTTAGTAGTTTGTGAATGAGATGGGTTGTGTGTGTGTGTGTGTGTGTGTGTTAAAGCGTCTGAAGTTGTAACAGTGGCCATGTAAACTAACAGTGCAGTGAGATTCTTTTCAGATGTAGGAAAACATTAGTTCTGCTTTTTAAAATAGTTTCTTGTTTCTTTATCAGGATGATCAAGACACTGCTCGAGAGCTGCACAGATGTATGTGTGTGTGTATGTTATATGTGCATGGTTTCCGTGTGTGTGGGTCACTCACCAGGGACTGATCTTCATGAGGGTGATTGGTGCAGGGGTGTGTGTGTGTGTGTGTGTGTGTGTGTGTGTGTGTGTGTGTGTCTAAAGTTGTTATTGCTTCTGTGGCTAGCGTGGTGAAACATGTGGCTGGTAGAGGGGGTTTTGGTTTGAGGCCCCAGTAGATACAGTAGTGTGGATGGCTCTAGTTTTCATACACGCACGAACGAGCGAGCGAGCGAGAGAGAGAAACAGAGAGAGTGATGGCAGTGTGATCGAACCTTGTTGGTCGGGGTCTGCGTTGCGGGACACAATGGCACTGATGGCAGGGAATGTGATGCTGGACATGGCAGCCACTGCCCCAGCTGCCCACATCATCCTGAAAGAACAAAGACATTTAAACATTAATTATTTTTAAGATTTAAATCACCTTTGGACTGAGTCACACACACTGATCAAACCAATTAAAACTTAAATCAGGTGTTTGGATGCCCACTTGTCATTTTCTGAGCTATGTCTTTAATGAGCAACTAATTCAAAGTTACTTTTGATGGAATGTGCTCAAGTAGAGGTCATACAAACCAACCTTCTGGTCTGCTAGCAGCACAGCCAATGCTGTTTCTGTTCAGGTTGGAACACACCAACATATGGTAAGAAAAGCCACATCCCCAACTATATTGTCAAGAGACACCATTTAGCATCTTACATTCATGTTTAGAGTTAATGTTGTGCCATTGTGTGCTAAAGAGAGGGGACAACACAGCAGGCTATCTAAACTAAACACAGCTTTCAGTCAGGCAAACTCTGCCAAGCTGAACTAAGCCAAAAATGACAAATGAAACAACGAAACAGACATACCAACCAAACACAAAAGTGAAAGATAAACAGCTTCAGTGAATGGGCGTGCCAACAAGCCTTTGTGGGAATTAAAAAAAAAAAAACTGTTTTAATGTACGCTCAGTGATCGATTCAAAGATGTTGATATTTGAGTCAATCTATCAATCAATCAAATACTCCTGAAGCAGCATTATTGATTGGCTTGTGTATGGTTCGAATTGTGTATGGCTTGGTTCAAGCCACCTTGATATGCTCCCATTTACAGAGGCAGGACTATGACTAAGGACTATCAACATAGACCGTGGTTATTTTTAGAAGAACAATGATATTCATTTTTCATAATATTTTCCCCGAGAAGATTTTCCAGCAGTTCCAGCATTGTAATCTCACAATGAAAACAATGAGGAAAAATCCAACCTTAAAAGGGAAGCTAATTTATTCTGAGAAAAAGGAAAAATCACATAAAGAAATAATATTTTTTAACAAAAACAGATTGACCACAAATATTGGCACCCCTAGAAAATCTTCCATACAAAATGCAGAAGCATTTCCCTTTTTAGATTCAACTTCTTTAAGCTACTGCTGTATGAACTTTCAGAAGTAGTTCATGACTTTCTTTTTCACTAAAGTATGAAAATAAAGTGACACAGAAGCTAAATCCCCAAATATTTTTTTAACATGGGAGGACAAGAGAATAAACTAAATTTAAATAAAAAGAAAGTTGACATTTGTAAGTCATGAAATGGCTATACAAACTAGGTACTTCATTGAAAATGCCCATATTTACAATTAAAAGAATAATTCAAAGGTTTTAATCAACTGGAAATGTGACAAACATGCTTGGACAAAGACCCATGGTTATCTTGCCCCCACGCACAGTATGGAGGATGGTAAGAGAGGCAAAAGAAAAAAGAAAAAAAAATCTTGGGGTCACCAAGTCCCCCAAAAAATCTTCAAATGTGACTTCACTGCTAATAGATTATTTAGAGGGCATGCCAAAGCCTTTCCAGTCATTTAATTACAAATGTAAATGGCAGGAGTTACTAAATGGTACAGTCTGGCATTGTGGTCTATTGTCAGATGAAATGAAAATTGCGCTCTTTGGCATGAAACACTTTAGGTGGGTTTGGCGTCTATTGCCAGATGAAATGAAAATTGCGCTCTTTGGCATGAAACACTTTAGGTGGGTTTGGCGTACATAAAAGAATGACTGTACTGAAAAGAACCCCTAATGAGTCTATTATATGCTTAATGAGAATTATTGTGGAGGGGGGCAAATGCTATGAGCACTGAAAGTAAGGGAGATTTCCCAGGTTTCTCACCCAAAACACGGGGAAAGATCAACATTTGTCTTTCTGATGCTATCCCTCTGCTAACAGCAAGAATTCAGACTACAAAACTGCTGCACTAACTAAACAAGGAATGGAGCTAGGTCTAACGTGACTTTGTTTACAGAGTGCCATCTAATCTTGTTCTCACATAAACCACGACATTATCTTAAATAGGTTTACATCACTTTAATGTCACCTTAAAGCAAGCTAAATAATGCCAATAATTCTGGAGGGTACTGTATGACATAACCATCAACAGATTTAAAGGGAAACTTGGCAGGATTTCCCCCTCTGCTGGAGAAATTGTGCATTATGCTATTTCAAACTGTGGGAAAAGGTAATAATAAAGCACATGGATTTGTTTACAAGCTAGCGAACGGTTAGCATAAGTTCAGAGATATGTGTGATTCATATCCTTCCCATTTTTGATGTAGTAGGAGAGGAGGAGGCATTTAGCAAAAGACAGTCTACCAGCAGGCTTTGGATCAGATCAGTTGAGCTAGAAATAGATCTACTATAAACAGTTTTTTTCTCTTCTTCTTCTTACTAATTATTCTTTATTTTGAAATGATTTTACCCTGTGTGTTTTATGTTTTCTTTTTATTAGGATCTTTACCTTTTGAACTATTCTTTGACTATACTGCCCTTCTATGCTTTTATTTGATATTATTGTTTGGTTTTGTTTATGTAAAGCACATTGAATGACCTCTGTGTATGAAATGCGCTATATAAATAAACTTGACTTGACATTCACAGCAAAAATAAACAGGTTGAGCAACACTCAATCTGAGAGCAACGTAGCCATAATTGTCTGCCTATTTCAGAGCACCTGCTACATCTGAATCATCTGAAATGTAACCTTTATGTAGAGGTCCTGAATAACAAGAGGTTCCGTGCAGATTTGATGCTCTTATAACTTTGCCGATGATTACAAAAAAAGAAAAAGAAAAAAAATCAAGATGACTGGCTGTTGTGCTTTTACAGTGTGCAAGTGAATGTCTTTTCCTGTGATATTGCTCATCATGTGAAGATTTTGCGGTGGTGCACCGCTGCTGAATGCTTAGGGTAAACAATGAATACACTGTTGCAGATAATCAGCATAGATGAATCCCAGGTCCACTCTACAGGCATCAATATCAGCTTCAGTGACTTTTCAAAGTGTCTGCACCACTCAACAGGAACATATTTCAGACAGCCTGACAACTTCTGCCCTCTAGTGGCCAAATTCCAGAAGTGTTACTACAGTACTGACAGCATTGACACTTACCAGGGCTGGGAGCCAAAGCCGTACCAGGCTAGCTGCAGGATCTGAAAGCCCAGACCCAGGAGAATAGTGTTTTTATTCCCTATGGATCTCATCAGGATTCCCAACACCACCGTCTGGAACACGCAGAATGCGGCTTTAGTAAGTAGTACATCACTTCTTAGGTTACAAGATGCCACACACACACACACACACACCGAGAGAGAAAGTCCCCCAGGCACCAAACCCACCTGAGCCAGGATGGAGAGGATTCCCACCACAGCAATGAAGGCAGCAACCGTTTCTGACGAGAACCCTATGACCTGCGGGAGACAATGCGGGGGATTAGGCTGCACAACCTACAAAAATGGACGCAAACCTGTCCTGCACAGATCATCTCATCATATCATACCATTTGTCGCATCATATGATATATCATAGATCATATATCACACCATACAATCACCATGTTTGTTTTATATTTCATTTTTGTTAGTAATACCCTATTGTGAACACACTGAAGTGCCATCAACAGCATCATTTTAAAAATACTACAATGAGCAAAACTCATTTAATAAAATACATCAAAAGCAAAACATATAAATAACTCATTCATTACCAATATTAGTGAGGTGTGTGCACTTAAACCCTTTGAGAAGAGTAAAAATTGTGTCACTGGACAGAGAGAGGGGGTTTTGAGTGGTGTGGCTTGTAACACTATCCAGCCTGCTGTTACAGCAAACATGATGACACCACATGGTCAAACTCTGGCCCAACTAGTTCCTAAGCACATAACACTACGGGGTGTGTTTACACTCGGAGCCTGAGGCCAGTGCCTGTCGGAGTTAGACAAGACAACAGGTCAACATGGCTGGACAAAGTGTACAATGGTCCACATCCAGGCCATTCATTTAAACAGGACAAAATGTATGATAAATGGAAGGTGTCTAATCTATACATTCGTATACATAATGAGATTTCCATCCTAACTTGAGAAGCCTAGTATGTGTGTACGCTTCAAAGTGGTACTTCAGCTGCAGTTACTAGATAGTCTAGAAAGTCTAGATATGGTCAGTATCAATAAGATTTTTGTGTCCATCCAAAGTGTACTATTGTGAATCCAAAGTGTATTGTGAATTTGTTTGTGTCAAAGTCTGAGTGGGGAAGTAAGCAAATATGAGTCAGTTTAAGTATCTGACCGTGTTGCTTGAACTTCACCTGTCGGAGATAAAGGAAGAAGCTGGAGTACTGGCCGGCCTCAGGGAGATAGGACAGGAAGACTGTGATGCAGATGAGCAGGACAGTGGAGTCCTGACCAACTTTCCGCAGCGACTACGCAGAGCAGGGAGACAGAGACGGAGACATAAGACTGTTATGGTGGAAAACATTGTGTGTCTATTTGGAGCCATCCCTCACAGTTGGGGTGTGTGGTTATTCCACACACACACACCTTGACCAATCCATAAAACCTGCTTAGTGACTGCTTTGCACACCCAGAGACCAGGAACAAGGTCAGTAAGGCCACCCAGGAGGATGCTACTCACAGCGAAGGGGTCGGCCTGCTCCCAGGAGATGGGTGCACCCCAGGAGGCGGGCCTCATTTTCTCCGGCAGGGACTCGGGCACGGCCACCAGGATGAAGCAGATGTCCAGCAGGGCAATGGCCGTGGCCAGGATCACCACCAGCGTGTCACCGTACGCCTGTGACAGGTACGCCCCGATGGCTGGGCTCGTCACTAGGCTGGCCGCAAACGTGGCAGATACCTACAGGGGTCCAGAGGGGCCACATCAGGGCAGGCAAGAATTAGGCAAAATAAAAACTGTGAATGTTTTGTAGGACATAATAGTCTGCACTTACGTAATGACAAACCACAGTTTAGAGACAACTCTGTAGACCCCACACTACCATAAAGGCTCTTCCCCCCCGTCTGCACCCATCAGGTACATTTGCTGTTAGTTTTACACAGAGACTTCAATTCTCCTTTCTAAAACTGATAGTTCCAGTCCTTGATTGTGATTGGCTGAATGATACACCTTGACCGCATTTCGTTCTTTATTAAAGCGCTACCATAACTTGCTTAACTCTGCTAGTGCGACGTGCCTAACAACCCCCCTTAGCTGTCGCAGAATCAGTGTAAATTACAGCCTCTATTTTGGCCTGGATAACCAATTTCAAATGGACTCAGAGCACATATCTCCAAACAGATGATATATTAGAATGTCTTGTTACATGAAGCTAGATCTTACGGTAGCCTACCAACTAACAAATGCACAGTATATATGTTATTAGGATTAGGAAGCTTGACTGTCTATGTAGGAGGATTTACCCTAGGACACCCAAGACAAAACACACTGACACAAAACAGCTTTATTGGGCCTGATGATGTTTCAGGTTTGTAACATTCTCAAGAAAGACTGGCATCACTCTAGTTACCAAAGGAAACTGAGGCAACATAGTTGCAAGTCACGCGCAAATGGGAACTTTGAATAACCAACAACAAACCACATCAGGACTTCACTCAAGTCTCTTCAACCTATCCCATCACATGTCTAATGACTATTACATTGTCCCAACTTGGGAAAATATCAAATAATGTCCCTCACATTCCATATCAGTATGTGGCAGGCAATAAAGCAATAAAGATTAAATAATCCACTGTATCATACCTCTATGTAAACCAGAAGTATTGGCATGTATTACAAGTGTCACTCTTTTGCTAAAACCAAGCTAAATTCAGTAATAAGAGCACAGTGATATAGCGACTGTAATATAGAGTCAGACAGCAGCCGACCGTCGGCCTTCAACTCACCAAACCATAGGCAGTGCTCCTCTCATGCTCCTGCGTGATGTCAGCTACATATGCAAAGATGACAGAGAAGGTGACCGCAAAGACGCCCGACATGGAAATAACGGCAAAGTACCACCTGAAACACATTAAACACATTAAACACATTAAACACATTAAACATATTAAACACCTCATCAGATCAAACATATTAAACATATTAAACACCTGATCAGATCAAACACATTAAACATATTAAACACCTCATCAGATCAAACACATTAAACACCTCATCAGATCAAACACACCATTCACCTGCCTGGAGGCAACCAAGAGTCTTCCAAAGGCTTTGTATTACAAAGGCCTTGTTAAATTGGAAAGAAAACATTTAATTAATTAATTAATTAATCAATCAATCAATCAATCAAGCACCGCATACTTGGTCATCCTATTAATTCACACACACCATACTAAATCAGCAGTAAAACATACTAAATTTGTTTTAAATTCCATAGTAGTAAAAATAAATAATATGTTTTATATTCTATAGTAGTAAAAATGTTTGTTGTGATATCACTTTATTAAAACTTAGCGTGTAACAGTGGCGATGTAAAATTAATTGTGCAGCAAGATTCTATTCACAGATAGAGAAGTAGGAAAATATCAGTTCCGCCTTTAAAATAGTTTGGGTTTCCTTATCAGCATGATCAAGACACTGCTCGAGAGCTGCACAGATGGATGAGTGTGTACTGCAGAGCTAGTGAGCGGAGCAGAGCGATGCGAATATCCCGCTCCTCGCTCAGGTGGCTGTTCACTCGGCCGCTCCTCCGCTCAAATTCACGTCAGGCCACTCCGCTCAATTTCGCTCCCCGCTCCACTTCAAAATCCTCCCGCTCTAGTGAAATCACTCCACGCTCGCTCCAATGTAAAGGAGGGAGAAATAATCTACAAGCCGAAATGTCACCTTAGAAAACTTAAATTACAAAGAACTAAGAGCAATGGCAATGTTACATGTATTGTAAAAGATAGCCTAATGCAACACCGACAGTGCAACAACGAACAAGCTTGCCAACGTCAATACACATAAGCCTAAAACTAAAGGGATATGTGGGATTAATTGCCTAAATAATACAGGTTTAGCATCCAAGTTTTACTTCAGCCTTACTTAAAGCATAGGCTATTCAAATTGCTCACGTTTTTCTTTGCTCTCCTTAGCATGCTTCCGCGAAATGTGTCTTCTTAAATTCCAAAATAAATCTCACTGGAACAGTGTGACCACATAGTTGTTCTTGCTCTACATTGTTAGTATCTAGTTGTTTTGTAGGAATAGTACGCTTGTAAGCCATATGACTTTCAGTTTCCTTTCTAAAATATTCAGCGACTTCATCCCCAACGAACTTACTGTAACGTCGGCATGCTGGACTAGTCCTATGAGCTACGGACTCTGGAACATAGCATTCTGGGATACGGGGGAGAACTATGGGGGTTGTTTGTTTGTGTTAATGCCTTTATTTACTGTTTAAATGTCTGTGTTTTAGTGTAGTGTGTTACCCTTTTAAGTCTTCCTCGTGTGTGATCCTTTTTGTGTGGGGGGCTGCGTCCAGCCCTGTATGGTAGTGTGTGTGTGTGTGTGTGTGTGTGTGTGTGTGTGACATGCCTAGGGTGCGCTGTTTTAGTGATCTGTATTCTCTCCCCTAATTCTGAATGCTAGCCTGTAAAAGCTTCTCTTGACAAAGCTCTGGCTATGCCGAATCTGTTAGGTCAATATGTTTGTTTTGAATTGTAGCGGTCTTGGTTACACTATGAAGACGTGAATTCAGGGTGGATCTGGGCATGCCTCACACTCGTGGCGTGAACGGTATCGGAGTGAAAATGGAGCGGGACAAAGCGGCCGCTCCGGTCTCTAAATTAAAAAGCGCTCCGCGCTCCAACAAAATTCCATCCGCTCCGCTCCTCGCTCGCTCGCGCTCCGCTCACTAGCTCTGGTGTACTGTATGTTATATGTGCATGGTTTCTCTCTGTGTGTGTGTGTGTGTGTGTGTGTGTGTGTGTGTGTGTGTGTGTGTGTGTGTCACTCACCAGGGACTGATCTTCATGAGGGGGATGGGTGCAGGTGCGTGTGTGTGGTATATGTGCGTATGCATGTGGGTGTGTGGGCCACTCACCAGGGACTGATCTCCATGAGGGGGGATGGGCGCAGGTGCGTGTGTGGGCCACTCACCAAGGACTGATCTCCATGAGGGGGATGGGGATGGGGATGGGCGCAGGTGCATGTGTGTGTGTGTCACTCACCAAGGACTGATCTTCATGAGGGGGATGGGTGCACAGGTGAAGAAAACGGTGAGCAGCAGGAAGGACTTGCGGCCCCATACGTCTGAGAGCGCTCCGATCAGCGGCGCGCTCAGGAACGACAGCAGACCCTGACGATACAAGGAGGGTGCCGTTAAAACAAACAAGCTAACAAACAAACCAGAACTACAGACTAGTCCACCTCCACAATCACCTCTCAGCTTGGACTAAAGGGTTACACTTCAACTGTTAAAATGAACCTGAAAACAACAAGACACTACATATGCACCGGTCTCACTTTCTCTCTCTCTCACACAATCATACACCCCATCATATACTACTACCCTTTAAAATGCAGCACCCCATCAGTGTAAAAAGGAGGAAAGTAGTAGCATTTAACTGACATTTAACTAAACTTTCACAGATGGTCATGCACAAGCCTACGTCACAAATATGCCTCAATCCTTTGTGGACCCCTCTTGCATTTGATGGAGCATACAAAGTTCTGTGTCAGGATTCAAGTGTCATTGGCCTCTTCTACAAGTTAGAGATGGCCATAGAGTGTTGCTTTTTAACAGTGGGTGTTAAAATGTCCTGTCCAACATGACTAAGGAGAACAACAGTTTGTGGGAGGCCATGGCTACTTATCAGAGTAAAATACAAGGCCCAATGGCAGAGGTTTGATGGGGTGAATGACCTCATCTGTTCCCGTGAGAAAGAGAGGGAGAGAGAGGGAAATGGGGAGAAAGCTTGGTTCTCTCACCTTGACTCCATGAATAAGGCCATTCATCAGGAATGTGTGCTGAGGGAATGTCTGATGTAAAACCTGAAACAACAAAGAAGACAAAAATGGTTGACTACACAACAAATACCTCACAAGCTCCATTTCCCAAATAACAACCCAGCTGAGAGTAGCGGTTATTCAGGTCACATAGGTGCTAAATATGGGTGGGGTGTACAACACAGCTCGTAGCATCACATTAAAGTCCAAGTTTCCAAGGAGCACCTGACAAAGTAACAACAGGAAAATACCACATATCAAGGTTTCCCCCAGGCCCTGTCTTACACACGTTATCATAATACCTATCTATCCTTGGTATGCCAAATGAAGACGTGAGTGAGACTAGCACAATCCTCTCTTATTTCCCCTTGCCAGGTATGAGATGCAGCATGTGTGCTAGCACTTTTTTGCCCTCCATTCAGTGAGTAGCCTACTTCACCCAGACAAAGAAATGCCCTATTCAACGGAGTGTTGGTTAATGATCTCTGAGGCAACCTCGGTCACTTTCACTAAACACACACAGACAAAGTCAAGTGTTTCCACTGACATGAATCCAAGGCTCTTTCAGGGAAAAGTACATGAGTACAAGCAGCAAACACATAGAATGGTGGCAACATGCATCACTGTCTGTGAAGAGCCCCACCCATGTTCCTTTACTCATGATGGTGAAGACAAACATTATCATTTGGGCTGATGTTCAAAGTGGTTTTAAAAAAATATTTTAAATATTTTTAATATTAACACCTGCCGAGTGAGATTATTTTCTCCGTTGATTGGTGCCAAACACCCTTTTGCATGTTTAAGAAACAGTATAAATGTAGTGTTTGAATTTTACAGAAAGCGCCCGAGGGAAACAGAGGTATGTGACTACTATAGCTACCTGGGTTGTGCACCGAGTTCCCGGATTGGAAACTACTGGTGTTGTCAAAAATGTACTTTCACCACCTGCTACAGTGTCTGAATATACTAATTAAGTTTTGTCAGACAGCAGACAGCAGATGCTAGTGGCAGATGCCAGTGGCAACTAAAGTGTGCCACTGAAATGAACAGCATTAGTCAATGTAATGCAACCAATGATTACTAAAACACCAACATTTTCCTTTAGATAAGTATGAGGCTGAAGTGCTGGGAAAGATAGTAAAATTCTTGGTAAAAGATAAAACGATTAAACCCTGTGAAATGGAGCACACCTTGCAGTAGACGTGCTATGAACACACATCTGTTGATAATCTGATTTCAAGAGGAATAAGGGGATTACAGACTTAAGATGCCAAGTACTATCTGGTAGTGACAATCCTAAGTGTGTGGTGGTGTGTGTGGGGATCAGCAACCACTCTAGCTCTAGCTGCCAAAACGCAAATCCTTTCCATTTACAACACAGGACATTCACAACAGAGGGCAAGAAAGAGAGAGAGAGAGAGAGTGGAAAAAAAACAGCAAGCTGAGAGAGAGAGAGAGAAGAATTGTTTACAAGAGTGGTGATGCTAAAAGTTTTATGAAGACTCCTCCGTTACTCATCTTGAGAAGTGTTTTAATTCTTGAACAGAGATAGCGTCCGCTAAAAACTACTTCATCAATCTGAGCCATCTGAACAACAGAGGAGTCAGATCTAGTGAGCAGGCAGCTCCATAGTGTCAGCACCTCAGCTGCTCATCGGTCAGGTGCAAACACTAGGCATTTCCCACTTCAGCTCCTGACATAAATGGATGGAGCTTCTGACAATAGACTTGTTTGATGTTTCTCTCGAATATTGCTTGAGCCATTAGCAGCACTAAAGCCCTTGTCAACACGCCAGGCTTTTTCATCAACAAAACCCATCCGTGCGTCATGCAGCCCTCTCCATTTGATTAGGATTCAATTATTCATAGGCGTTAGTGGGACCACATTCATGATTCCACACAGGCAGAGGGGGAAATGAGCTGGCGCCGGTGCCCAGGGTCGAAACAGGGCTAGCCGCAGGCAGGGTGACGTGGACAGCAGCAGACAGTGGCAGCTCTTGGCGGCTCTGGTTCAGATCCTGCATGGATCTACCGAGTCGGGCCGAATGATGACCGGATTGGACCCATTTCAGAATCAGCGGCAGGCTGCTTTGGTGGATGGATGAGTGGTTGAGTGAGTGGGTGGGTGTTTGTGACAGTGAGGCTGCCTGTTGGCACATCGCTCTGACAGGAAATGGAAAGTGGCTGGAGACAGGGTGAGGTTGTGCAAGTGAGGCCATGTGTTTTTACCGTGAGCATGGGAGTGGTGAGCAGACCCCAGGCGAAAAACTCCAGGAAGATGACCACCACGGCATGGTACACGCTGGGCTCTCCAATCCCCTGTGGCTAGGGCACAGCAAAAGAGCACCAATTAGCAACAGACACACAATACAATAAATAAGCTAAAACATTCTACATATTCAGCAGGCTTCCCAAGTTCCTTTACAGGCAACATTCCAACAGGGTGAGTATCACTTAGGCTTTTTGAAATCCTCCGGGAAAGGGTATGAGGATACTGAAAACCATGGACAGAGTGACACAGACTCACACAAAAGTAGGGCAGACAGCTCTCTAGACTCAAACAACACAAAGAAAGGAGAGGTTTTAACGTTTTTGTTGTTGTGGTCATTCCCAAATGTGAGCGACACAAGAAGCAGGGCTCAGGTCTGGTGTGGCACAGCAGCAAAACAAACATGTCACGTTCTAACATGACCATTACCCGCTACCGTTCACAAGCACAAATGATTAGGGAATGGCTCCTTTCCACATCTGTTTAAAACTGAACACTTGTTGAAACTCTTGCACTATGGATCCATATCATATCCACTAGCACACTTGTACTATACATACATCTCAACCTTCTTGCGGTTTCCTCAGTTTTGTGTTTACACATATCCATTACCTGTATGTTGATGTGTATGTGTGTGTGTGTGTGTGAGTGTGTGTGTGTGTGTGGCAGAGGGCACAGGTTTTTAAAACTTGATCGGAATAAACTGCCACCATACACATTTGAATAATGACCAGGCTCATAAAGCAGTTGAGAGACCATCCATACAACAGCAGTTCACCATTTCTATGTGAAGTGTGGTGATGTCATGCTTGGTGTGAATGACCTGACCACCATTTGACTAAGAACAACAAATAACTCAGTTTATTTTACAAAGCCAGGATTAACAGTGTAAATGCACATTGAATTGCAGTTTAAATACATCCTGACACTAAAGTTAATAACACAGTCCACTTATTTGAATGCCATACGCTCATGACCTTTGAGAAAGAATGTGGTAACCTTTGGCTACTTGACACTATAACGTTAGGCTTAGGTTGATATTTTGCATGAGTCACATTGAATAATATGGCAATGTGATTACAGGTGTTCTTCTGTATTATGCCGCTGTAATGTCACACTGAAAATATGGACCTCTAATTTTTAGTGGCAAAGTATCACCCGTCGCGATGATTTACGTAACTTGTGCTTTCTGTAACGTAGCTAGTTAGCAAGCCAAGTCTAGCCAGCCATAGTCAAGTTTGAGTTGACAAACAGGTGTTCCACGACTCTGCCGACGTAGTCTACTCCAAAAGCTGAAATAATCGGAAACAACACTGCTTCTGAACAAGTACCTATAGTGTTATCTAGGGGTTACTTTAAAGTAATCCCCTTTCAACTGACTTAACTGTATTATAGATGGCAACCCACTAGCTAACATATTAACGCAAGTCCATTCAGCTAGCCAACTAAATTAGCACAACATACTCGTTTGCTAAGAAACACACCCTGGATGCCTAACGTTATTGGACAGATTGCTCATTAACTATAAAGGCTGGAAAGCGTTTCACATCTCTTGTTATTAGGCTAGGATGACTTCTGTCAATTAAGAGCAAAAATTTCCAAAATCCAAATGGAAAAATTAGTTTGATCTGATCTAAATGCATACTGACAGCTACTCAAACCAAACACTAGCTATGTTGCCCAGGGTTTGCTAGCTAGCTAGCTAGCTAGCTAGCCAGCAAAACGTTAACGTTACGTTAATTAACTTGCAGGCTTCGGGCACATCATTTTAGCTGCCATCTGGATAACAATGCTGTAACCACAGCAAGATAGTTCGAGACATGTCCAAATCTATGGTTGTCTGGCTACCATAACATCATAACTTATGCTTACAACCTCCGATTCTGAGCAACAGTCGATTACCCAGCTGGCAACACCAAGCTAGCTGGCTAAATCGTCAAGCTATCATGACAATCTAACCCATACCAGAGCCCGTTTACATTCTCTCTGCCTATACGCCTACTGTCCTAGCTAAACAACAAGACATGCTAACATTAGTTGATAGCTTGCTAACAGTAGGGAAAATAAATATTTAACTCACACTGCCTCCATCTTTTATTATGATTTTCTTAGCCAGAAGAATGCTGCGGTTCAGCCGCTTTTTCTTCTTTTTCTCTCCAGTCATCGTTAACTTATATCCATTCTCGTTGTCAGAGTTGGACCTGTGTAGTGATCCTTAAAAAACAGTTTGCTAACCTGCAAATAGACTTCACCGTTAGCACGCTAGCTAAATGATTGCTCGCACATCCCCACCTCACTCTGACCCGTCTTCCTGAATAAAAACCCCGCCTATTTATTTAAAGTCATGAACCGATTGGTAAATATTTTCAGGAAGTCGCACGCATTTCATGTGATTGGCTGAAGGTAATTTTCGTCACATTTATTCATTACATTTCATTGCTCATTTGACAGCTATGCAAACTCATTTTTAATTCCATATTATGATCATGACCAGTTTTATCAATATATTTTTATATCCCAATTACATCCTATCCTATCATGTTCTCCTTATTCTATGTCCATATTCTATACTTAGTGTAGGCCTATTGCAAAATGTGAATTCAGGATATTTCGATTAAATTATTTGAAAATTTGTTAATTATTGCGTGATTCACAGGGAGACAGGTTTGAATAAAACAGGCAAACAGTATATTGGCTTGTTGGTGTTATATTCAGCAAGTATAGCCAAATTTTGTCTTTTGTCAATGGGCTTCATCTGTTGTTTGAGGCAAACAACAACAACCTTACTTAAAGAGGACTTTGTGGTCAATTTATCTGTGTTAATCTGGTCTCTGGCCAGACTTATAAGTATGACTGCTTTCTGAAATACAGCATCACAGGTATTTCTGCCTATGTGGATGTGTAGGCTTAGCATATTTTTGGCGTTAACACATTCAGCATGTTTTCATTATGTATATTGGCTCATTTTAGATAGAATACCTAAAGTACTGGTATAGCAATCTATCAAAGCTTACCAAATATTTGCTTGTGATATTTTGTGGTGTTTGGTAAGATTAGTATTGTCACCCTAAGGCCTCCTTTTGAGATGTAGCTTGACCTCTGTAAGTGGCTTTGGATACAAGTGTCAGCTCAATTAATAAATGTAAATGCAAATGTAAAATTTGCTGTATGTTCAAGACCAAATAGTGGGTGCCTTTGCTTTGAGTCTTTAAGTTGTTTTGCAGATCACAGATACAGATTACAGATCAACAACCAGCAGATGAAATGTTGACTCTTGTTCATTACCTTCTCTTCTCTTGCAGCTTTGTGGAACTGTTTTGTATATGGTCTTGAAACCAAACACTGAAAAACAGCTTTCAGATATTACATGTGCCAGCTGAAGAAAAATAAGCTTGCTAAAACCCTGACTCACACCAAACACACTCTTTCTCTCTCTCTCACACACACACACACACACACACACACACACACACACACACAGGGATGGATTACTGAACAAGCCCAGGGACCCAAGCCTCTGTGTTAAGTCGCTACTAGATTCTCCACCCCTGATATCTGAATGGGGACTCTCAAAATAACATGCTTATGTTATGTGATACAGTATGTCTTAATAGAGCCCTTCAACCATATAACACAGGTTATGTTATTCACCTCTGATATCTGAATGGGGATCATCAGTCAAATAACACAAGTAATGCTATGTGTGATGTCATAAAAGGGCCCCTCAACCATATAACACGGGTGATGTTATTCACCCCTGATTTCTGAAAGGGACTCCTCAGTCAAATAACATAGGTTACGTTATGCAATATGCCATAACAGGGCCCCAAGCATATACCACGGGTTGGGGGAGGGGGTTGCGTCTGTGCTCAGAGGGCCATAACCCGTCCATGCATACACACACAGAGACACAGAGACAGAGAGACACAGAGAGACACACACACACAGTGTGTGTGTATAGTGTGCATACAGAGTGAAAATTACATTACAATATCATACCTTTCAACATCAACTTGTTTTAATATCAAATAAAAAACATGTTCTGATGAAAATTGGCAAATTGGGTAACAAAATGATTCACTGAATGAATAATTTTCAATGATTCATAGCAAATCATATATTCATGAATGGTTGAGTATCAAATATCAGTGAGTGACATGCTGTTTACCTGGAACTGGAAATTAACATCAGTCACACATAGACACACACCAGATAATATAGGTACAATATATACCATAATACACAAAAACATTATAGATGTATGTTATGTATATATACACAATTTAATATTACTTTCCTGGGCAAATTATCTTGTAGGAACATGTATTTCTGAAAAAAGATCTTAACATGACACAGGAACAGAGGCTGACTTCTGTGGTGTTCATGCTACAGTATTAAATAATAATAATTCAAAACCTCTTTTTGTATGCAGTCTATTCCACGAGGAAAGCCAAACACAGTTGACAACTTATTATTCATCATATTCATGTGGCCACGCTGGTCTTCATGAGGTTGGTTTAGGTTTATGGGCTCCCTCTAAAATGTTAATGTTTGCAACAGTCAGAGGCTTTCACCTTTCACCTCTTCATCCTTTTCACAAAAGATCTTGGATATTGATCCATCACTTCTCTTGAAAAGAAATTTGCCAGCTCAAAATCTAGTGATCATCATGGTCATGTAAGACAAGAGAGCAACAACAAAAGTGCTGAAAGTGAGGCAGCATTCACCAGGGACGCCATTACAGTGACAACAATGATTATCTGGTCTCGACTCCATGCCATGAACAGAGGACTATTCCAAAAACTTGAGGAGTTTTGATAATTGTACACACAGTTAGTGTTTTCAGTGTCTGTCCTTAGGTCTAGAAGACTGTCCTATATATCATCATCTATGTAAGGAATGTCGAGGTCTGAGAAGCGCCGTGTGGTTTTCGAGCTTGGTCCTTGACCCCTAGGACTACATGGGGAGGGCAGACAAGTACCGACATCCTGGTTTGGCAAAATGTATAGAGACTGAGTTCCAGCTCTCTGGTTCGATTTCATCACCTGCTGTTTGTTTGGGCATGGGGTCATCTTTCCTGGAGCACATGAAATGGGAAGTCTTTAACAAGTAGCCTGGCTTTGGGATAATTTAAATAGCAGGAATTGTGATTCATCAGTTTTAGCGGTTAAGGTATTGCCCGTGGTGTTAAATTAGCAAATTAATTTTGCCTAGTTATTAAACTAGCTTTAGATGGACTTAAGACATACATATATATAAAAAAAAACGCTTCAAAACCAATCAGATGAATAAGGGGCTAGAACAGAAGACTAGGGAAATTACCTTTTTACTGACCTTCTGAGTCCAAGCTAAATCCTCTGTCCTCCAGCAGGCTATCTGTGCTAATGGATGAGACTGAGTCCTGGTTGTCATCGGATTGGCCCTCATCTAAATCAGGCAGCCTGCATGTCAGGTCATCCCTGTGATAGAAAGCAGAATGAAAGTGTAAACCCCAGAAAATTCGGCTGTTGAATGACAGAATGGTGCTGTATTAATTCCTTCACTTACTTCTCTTGCTTGATTGACTTGATCCTCTCAATCAAGACGTTCTCAAAATCCATAGATATTACATCCGATTCACATTTAGCTTTCTCATTGACCTGAAAGCAATTGATCAGAGTAAGTAAAATAACCAATTACCTAAAATTCATATATTTAAAGCACTGGTAAGGCATTACTGACTAAAATCAATAAGCTATCAAGGCCCTTGTCAATAGACTTGTGTGCTAAAGTAGGTAGTGTGATGGGCGTAGTGTGACCTTTGAGCTGCTGTGTCTGTTAGGCGCTGTGTTTACCGTGTTCTGTCGCTTCAGCTTGAGCTGGGTCATGGCCAGAGCCTCTGCGTACTCCAGCTGCTGGATCTCCTGCATTTTCTCATTGTACCTCCTCACCTGCTCGCTTATCAGAATCTCCACACACCTGTATGAACCAAAGAAACGTCAGGAGCCCACGGCATCAGTCTGCATGTATGGACGGATGTAAAAATACAGTGCATTCAAACTGGTTTTCATGTGTTCAGTCCTGCTTATTACACAGCTCTTCAGAGTGTTGCAGAAAGTTCCATTCACATGAATGGGCCTTCCCAACGTTCAGACCTATGTTAAATCTATATAAATCACCAGCAAAGTATATAAATCACCGCTGTCTATGGCAACGGGTTGATTAACGTCTTTCATATCCTTCCGCAAGACATCCGTTCGCTTATTGCAATGGAATTTCATTGAAAGGGAAAGTAAGCTAGTAAGACGTTGCCACGCAAACCTGAAACTGTCAAGTTTTTTTTAAAAAACCCATTGTGTTAGGTTTCTTTTCTCGTTTTGGCAAGTAGCCGTGTAATAAGTGGGACAATGTATTGTCCGCCGGTAATTATCAGAAAATAAGTCCCTTCAGGTCAAAGCAAAACCCTTCCGCTGCGCGTCGGGGTTCTGTTCTCCCTGTTGTGACTTTTTTCTGATAATTACCGGCGGACAATACATTATCCCTTACATAAGACCTCATAAGAACACTGCTCGTAAGCAGTGTTTTGCGGTCTTATCAGTGGACAGCTGCAGGTGGCAAGCAGATGGTGAAGGTTGCTGTAACGGAGCTTACATGGTGGTCTTGCCCACATCCTTCATGCTGAGAAACGGATCAGTAGAGTTGGGGCTGCGGAGAATGCAAGGTGCAAAAACGATGGCCAGGGAATTGGTGGACATTCGATTGTGCTCTTCCCCTCGGGCCACCCTGATGAAAAGACATTGATTAGATTGATTAGAACAGTAACAACCACCTATTTTGTGTCGGCCCACAACAGGTTTAAGGTGAGTTAAGAGCACTTGACCATAGTATACACATCAACCACATGAATCTGACCTCACCTGACAAGGTGGAAGACAAGCCGCTCAAGGGTGTTATAGTGTGAAGGGGGAAGTTCCTCTATCGTTCGATACATAGCATGTAACTGGTCTGGCTTGTCGGGCAGCTCTGTGTGGGAGATACGTTTGCATGACTTAATGATTTAATAATTTCCGTATAGATATCAACACGTGACAAAATATCCTGTGTTACCAGGAGTTCACTCTTTTAACACTTATCTGTTCCCTTTTCTCATGTCTAAAAAAAACCCTAAAAAATACATGTCCACACATACGTTTATTCCATATAGCTCTGTTTAATATCATACATTTGCAACCAAAATGTTAATGTGGGTAATGTGGATGTGAAAATATTGAGCTTTCAGGTGAAGACTCACCCGCAGCATGTAGAAAGTCATTGTACAGGTTGTACGTCATGAGTGGTTCAGGTAACTCCCGCAGCCACCTTTTAATCAAGCCTGTGATGGTGTGGATGGGATAGTTCTCCAGAATGGCAGATTTGGGATCTAAAAAAGACCAGTGTTTTTAAAGTAATGTGGATGCTGGCAAAACATCTAATGGTCCTTGGTCTGGTTGACCGGAAAGAGCTTTCTGGTCCAATGGAGCGATAAAACTTTATAAAACTATACAAAATGATAAACTAGCAAGCGAGGCAGAAAAGACACAACAGATGTGTTCTGTCCTCCACAAGACAACGTAACATCAAAATGAAGAAGATAAAGTTGTTTCCTATAAAAACATTTCCTCAAAAGGTGGTAAGAACATTTCTTTGCTTTAGTGAGAAGAAGCACTAAATGCATTTCTCTATGCAACACCGAGAGGTTAAGGACAGTCTCCAAGGCTTTTGTGAGCCTCTCACCAGTCTCCAGTATCTGGTGCAGCTCCCGTCCTCGACAGGCAGAGCCAGACTTGCGGTAGATGCCCTCTGTGTACAAGCCGTTCATCTCCACATGCTGCAGCAGCATCTCTATGACCATGGGCACCGGGGTGGCCTTGTTGGTCAGGACGCAGATGTGCACGCCGAAATGCAGCGTGCCCGGCTTATTCTCATTCTGTTCCACCAAGAGAACAGACAGTAGATAATGTGTCAGATCTCTTGAGCAGAGGCTGCAGCTGTTGTTTATTTCGCCATCATTTAATAAATTTCCCTCACGGGATCAAAAGAGTATATATACTTATACTAATTTCACATCACAATTAAGAATTCAATGGTTCAAAAATGTGTAAGAATTCAACAGCTCAAGAACAAATTTATATTATATCACAGTTTATATGGTATTACATTTTTACAACATATTACTTTTCATGTGATCATTACATATTACATTTCATGTGATTACTGTATGGTTAAAATACACCATATACACATATTCACTGTCACCTTTGAATTACTGATAACTTAAACGTAAGCATATGACTTACCTTCATCGAGGTGAGCTTTGAGCAATCTGTGATTATCTTGCTGAGGCATTTTTTATGGCACACCATTTTACAAGCTGAAAGAAGTCATAGGGAATATTAAGTGAACTTCAGAGTCACCATTTAGCCAACACCCAAACCAGCAGCACAGCAGAATGCTAGGTACTCACAGCTGCACATGCAGGCCTTCTCCATGCCCCAGATGTAGGAGCCACACAGGTCACAGGTCTGCATGATGGTCACCTGGTAAGTGCTGAACAGGTGATCCAATGGGCTCTCCATCTGCAGACATACAATGTCAAAGCGTGCGCTAGGCATGGTTGTGTGTGTGTGTGTGTGTGTGTGTGTGTGTGTGTGTGTGTGTGTGTGTGTTGTAATGTTTTACTTACGCATTTGTCTTTTTTCTGTTTTTGCTTTAACTTCTTGTTGAACTGAAATGCACAAAGGGTAATCAATGAAACCACAAACTTCACTCATCCCCATACACAAAAAAATATACATATTTAAAATCTATTTTTATTTGAAATTGGCCCAAAGAATCCATACAAAAATATATATGAAATATATTTTCACAATATATTTTTGAAATATATGTAAATATTGGCCCACAAATATATTTTTAACACTTAAAAACATATTTCAATATGTTTATGAAGCTTTTTAAATTACCTGAACCGGGTCAGCAACCTCCTTTTTGATCTCTCCTCGGATAAATCCATCCAGAACCGACTGGAACAAATTTACCACCAGCTGGATCTCTGACTTCTTTGATCCAGCCAGACTGGACACTCTGCTCTCATACCCTTTCATCAGACCTTTGTAACCAATCTGGGGTTTCTGTCCAGTCAGAGACAGAGAGGATAGGCATGAACTCCACAACTATAATTGAAATGTTTTGGCAATACATAAAAATGCTAGTAAAACAGTTAAGTCCTAACTTGTTCTGTCTATATTCTCTACATTTTTACTTAATCATATCTTTATATTTCCTTTGTACTTCCTTTGGTCTTCTTCCTTCGATTTCCAAGGAACACATTTTATTCCCCTGTATTTATGTCAACAATTATGATAAAAGTTGACCTAATTTTATTTAATTTACTTAAATAGGATAATACAGTATTTTCCGGACTATAAGTCGCACCTGAGTATAAGTCGCACCAATCAAAAAATGTTTCATGAAGAGGAAAAAAACATATATATAAATATATATATGTTGCACCCGAGTCGTATAGTCCTACAGAATAATTAGGTAATCCATTCTGTAGTCATCTGATAAAACAAATGGCTAAGAGAGATATATGAAACTTTTTACATGTTGCATTGAATACTGGCATGGTTTGCTCACCGACACAGAGTACATGCTCTTGATCTGCTCTCTGAAGTGGTTCGTGGCCATGAGGAAGATGCGCTCAGTTTCTGACAGTTCTTTCTCTCGGGTGCGAAGATCATTCATCTGCATTTGGAGAAGGCAGCGAGGGGAAATATCCATCATAGGACTGTTTAAACTCATACACTAATATATGATATCAAGTTTACAGTCTGAACTGTACAATCAGAGCAGTGTTGAGACAGAACTCCGACCTGGTTGCCCAGGAACTCATCCAGGCAGCGTAGCTCATTGCTGTCGGTGATCTGGCGGTCCAGGGAGGCATTCCACTGCTCTTGGACCCGCGTGGCTCGGCTAATTTTGATGGTGCGGTTCCGTTTGACACGACTGACCTGTCCCGAGTGCTGACTGGAGTGAGAGGAGTACGGAGAGAAGCCAGCTGTAGGATTGGAAGCAGAAGCAGGAGAGGTCTGTGTTAGGGTTAGGTGTAAAGTAACAAGGTAGCTGCTCAAACCAGAGTAAATGAAGTACATAAACATTAGGGGTAGAGAGAGAATATATTTAAAATATTAGAATATATTTATCATTTTTGACGAGGGCTGAGAACAGATCGAAGGAAGAATATAAGATATGAACTCATGAACTATGTGAGATACTATGGGACTATGAGAGATCAGGGAAGTCGTGCAGTGGCGAGGTGAACAGATTACCTTCTTCCCTTTCTGCTAGAGTCTTGGCCATAGTGACTTTCCCATCCTCTGGTGTCTGAGCCCGCTTTTTCCGGAACTTACTAAAGAATCCAACCCTGAAGTACATAAGCAGAGGGCCATATGTAATGGACGACACTACATCTTATAACACATTACAGTTTCGGAGAAAGTTTAATGATGCACTGGACTGTGAGACTGTACCTCTCTGGGGTGGGTGGCTGGGAGGGGTTGCTGCTGTCACTAGCTCTTCTAGTGTTATTGGATCCGTCCGCCTCTGAAGCCAACTGGAACTGCAGGAGAGAAAAATCACCATTAATGATCTAAGGGCATTGTTGTAGATTAGACAAAGATCACCATTAATAATCTAAGGGCATTGTTGTAGATTAGACAAAGATCACCATTAATAATCTAAGGGCATTGTTGTAGATTAGACAAAAAAGATGACGGAGTCACAAGAGCACCGAATGTCTCCCCAGCTAGAGTTACACAGTGTTAGCAATAAACCCAGTTATGACTCCAGTCCAGTAATCACAGCAGTTCTCTGCACCCATCACCAACAGAGCATAAACGTAAACATAAACATAAACAAGCAAACACCACCTGCACCGTAAGTGTCACAAAACCACAATGCTGCGGTCCTCCCCAGTTTCACGTCACCACCAAAAGAACTTTAACATGCACAACTCCTACTTTGACCTTTTTATGACCTGCTTAATTTCTAACCTCCTTTGAAGTGTTACACACAAAACTGACCAATTTCATTTGATTGATTTGAAAGCAGTTGATTTCAAAAGGCCAAAGTGTTAGTATTTGAAGTTGTTCTTCACTGATTGTGTTCAGAAAGTTGTTCTTCACTGATTGTGTATTTCACACCAGTGGCAACTGTTAACTTCCCATCCATATTATAGGCTTAATTGGATAAATGTTAGTGTGTTATACACATTATTTGTGTGTGTGTGAAGGACTCACAGATCCTGGAACACAATTTTAACAAGTTTAGTTTTACTATGTCTCATACAGAAACTATTCAATGACCCTTAAGTTTGAATCACTGACTCTTTCCTACTGCTAAAATGTTCAACAAAAAACACACAGAAAAGCTATCTGCAGGGCTTATCTTCTTTTGCGACAAAAAAGGTTAAAAACCAGGCATGATACGAGATCACTGTGCCGCTGTAAATGTCAGCTCAAAGAGACAGTCTGGCGAAAGACAGCAAAGCTGGCTTCCCTTGATAGCGATGCTGAACCATGCAAACTTCAGCTTTGCTTTTCAGAGCCCTGCTATCATGAGGTCACCGCATCCGCATGCATGAGAGTGTTTTTTTTTTCTTTTCGAGCGTGCAGGAGGGTTCTTGACACGTGGGTACCTTCCCCCTGGGGTAGTGGAGCATGTCGCCAAGACTGGCGCGATTGGGCACCGCGGGGCTGATGGGCGGCAGCGGGAAGCTCCAGTAGTCCACTTCCCTGTTGTCACTGGTTTTAAACATCAGCCCACTGCGGGCTTGGGCGAGACGGCGCTTGTGTTTCGGAAGTTTGCGGCTCAAGTTTACCTATGGGGGGGGGGGGGGGGGGGGTTTCAACCGGTAGAAGTTCGAGAAGCACAACAGACACTTATGATGACTTACCCCCTTGTCATCGAACGGAGTGAAAGAGAGACGTTCTCTCAAGACATCCAACTGCCACTTGTGTTGTCAATTTGATAGCCTACAGAAGCCTGATTCTCCCCTTTTAAACTTTGTAATCCAGATACACGTGAAGTCCAGCCCATTTGAATATATACTGTATGCTGATACAGTTCCTGCTTTCAGACTGGGTACTTTACATGCTTCACAATACTGAACAATATCTTTCCTGAGCATTTTCCTGCGCACACACACACACACACACACACACACACACACACACACACACACACACACACACACACACGGACACAATATACCAACAACTAACAACTGCTAAATACACTAACAAAATGTGTGTCCAACTCCTACAGTAAATTGCTGTGAATACTCTTAACATGATACAGTACCTCCGCAGGAGAGCCTGAGCTGTCGGACTCTGAGGAACTGATTTTTGACACATTATCCAGAGAGATGGACTTTCCTCGAGACCTGGTGTGGGTGATGGATGACATAAAACAAAAAGACAAATGCTATGATCCCTGTGTGTTATAAAACATCCAGAATGCAGATTCAGAAAGGCATGGAACACAAAGGGGCCACTCGAGAGAAAGGATTTTCAAGGCCCATGCAGCAATGCAGCTAGACATAATTGATTTTTGATTAACAACCACCTTCCCAAAACACTGAAAAACTCACTGTAAACTCTGTATCTTCAGGTTCTGGGGTCGTTTGCCCTCTGGACTGCCTCCCTCATCGCTCCTGCGCTCCCTCCACTTCTCGGCCTTCTCCTTCATGGCGCTCTTGGTGTAGCGCTGCAGGGACGAGGTGCTGTACGGCTCGTCCGAATCGTACTTCTTGGCTCTGTCCAGCGGCTCTCCTCCTGGCTCCTCGTCCTCTCCATTGAGGTTTTGCGCCCGACTCCCAGCGTTCTCCGATTCGGACAGAGGTGGAAGCGGCTTCTTTGGCTTCCCTTGGTTGTTACCTGAAGCTGCTGGCTTGGTCACTTTGTTTTCCTCTTCCCCTTCCTTGCCTTCCTCGGACATGGGCCTATCAAACAGTAAAGAGCACCAATCAGAACTCTATTCAATATGGTCGTACTGGCGTGGTCACGGCAGTGAGTTGAGGTTTTGAGGGCTACCTCCTGCGGAAGGCCAGCTTCTGCATCTTCTTGAAGCTCTCGCGGCGGCGCAGGTACTCGGCCCGCTGGTGGGAGTCGCGCCACATCATCTGGATCAGACTGGCTGCCTTCCAGCGCCTCCGCTCACTGAAGCTCCTCCAGGACCACTGGAGACAAACGAAAAGAGCTTAAATCCATCCTCCAACTGGACCGGCCTCAGTCTGATGGATTCCCTCGCTTATCTAGATTTATGAATTGACTCTAACTGTTTTTATTGATTATTTTGATATTTTAGTTTACTATTAATGTTTTAGAAAGGACTGGACCTCTGAGAACTTTTATGTCATGGTCTTAAGAGCCGTTCACACCAAGAACAATAATTATAACAATAACTATAACCATAACGATGGGTCGTTATTTTTTTAACTATATATAACTATAGTGGAGCAAAAATAAAAAAAAGATACCTGTATAGCAATGGCGGCATCTCTCTTGTTGAGGTACTGCTTGCGAGTTAAGCAGGCACGGAACCAGCGCTGTAGCGTGATGACGCTCTTCTTCACTCTCTCATGCCGTTTCTCCTGAAGTCTCAGACGTTCCACCTCCTGCAGGAACACCTAGGGGAGCAGACATGCAGCATGAGGAACGGAGCAGCAGACTATAAGTAAGGGATCATAGCATTTGGGCAGCAGACTATAAGTAAGGGATCATAGCATTTGGGCAGCAGACTATAGCAGCAGACTATAAGTAAGGGATCATAGCATTCGGGCAGCAGATAAGGGATCATAGCATTTAGGCAGCAGACTACTGGTAATTATAAGGGATCATGGCATTCGGGCAGCGGAAGTTGATGCCCGATCAATGTGGTAATGCGGCCATGTTATGAGCAACTATAGTACTAGAAATGTAAAAGTGTGTGTCGTTTGAAATTCATAATGTCACCAAGATAATGGACTAAACAAATTCACTGCTCATTTTAAGAGTAAGATTTGTTATGGACACTCAAGGTTACAACTCAAACATGATGTTTATGTTATAGTATGATGTAAGACACTAAATTATCATAGCTTTGCTAGTACACAACTGATTCAATGACATTTACCTTTGTTTTCCCAATCTGATAGTTAGTCTCTTTCAAACTCAGATTTTGAAGGAGGTTTGCAATGTCCTCTTTTGGTGATTCCACTTTCTTTGGCAGTAGCACTTGAAACTGATCAATGAATTCCTGAACAGACAAAGAAATCACACGATTATCCATCGTGTTCAGGTGATTATTAGTGTCAGTCCAGTCTGTCTTCAGAATCAAAAGACAGCACCTTCAGAAGGCCTCAGACATCCTTATGTACCTTAAAAGTATACTTTGTCCCGTAGCCCGACCTCCTGATGCGAACAGTCTCCAGCATCCCTGTGTACCTGAGTTGCCGTAACACCAGAGCCTCATCAAACTGCATCTCCAGCTGACAGCAAATATGAGGAGACATACAAGTTAACTACTGGACAAACATACAAATGAGGCAGACCTATAACACTGCCACAACAGCTTAACAAGCAGCCATCTCACACTATGCAGCAATGTATGCATTGTACAGTCTGTTTACCTTCTTCGCATTGGAGCGGATGCAACGCACAAAGAAGGGTTCCGCCTTTTTCAGGGTCTCCAGCAGCTTGCTCAGAGACGACTGTGGAGATTAAGTGGAGACAGGACAGCAGAGAGTACAGCATAAGCCTCATTGATTTTTTCATTAGCATCCTATTAGGGCAACACAAAACATCAAAAGCATCAGATCAGTGGTCCCAGTGACCAATTATCTCCTTGGGATGCTCTCAGAAGGTAAACAGTGGTGAAGTGCACAATGCAGCGGGGGAGTTTTGAACATTCGATTCTGTTCCACAACATTTTAAGGTTCTTAAATTCCATATTAAATCTGATAAACCCAGACATCCTTTAGAATGTTCATTTTTCCAACATTCTCGTCACACCAGTGTGATGGTACCTGCTGTACAGAGATAGAACACGAGATGCATGCGAGCAGCCAGAGGACGTTCTACCTGAAACTGTGCACTGATACTTGGGGGCTTTTTCTTCTTGTGTAGGTGGAGCAGTGACCTGCTGACGTGATTATGAAGCGTCAGACCCACAATGTACTTAAGAGACTTGGAGTCAACGAGGTTCTGTATAGAAAGAAAGAGAGAGAGAGAGATGTTCAGGTTTTACAACCTTCTTCCCTAGGTCCAGTAGCATGAACATTAACAGGTTGAGTTAGAGTCTTTTCTCTTCTAAAACAATAGCCTACATCAGTAGTTCTCAAAGTGTGGGGCGGGCCCCACTAGTGGGAAATAGAGACATGTCAGATGGGGCGCGATGAACAGGAGGATCTATAATAATGCCTTTCTTTTTTGAAAAGGAAGATTATAGATTCAAAACAAAATAGCCACACACAAACATAGGAGTCATAAACAGACCAACATATGAACTAAAAATAGCATCTAATCTGGCGGACCGAGACATGAAATGCAACGTGGAACCAAAATGCAAAAAAAAAATATTTTAACATTACCATTTTGCAGAGTTAATGGGGTCAGGTGGGGCTTGAAAATTCCCCACCTCCAAAGTGGGGAATGACAGAAAAAGTTTGAGAACCACTGGCCTACATGTTTACCTTTGGTATGATCTGCTAAAACAATAGCCTACATGTTTACCTTTGGGATGATCTGTTTGTTGTGTTTAGATACTCTGTTCTTCCTGTTTTTAGAAACAATGATGACAAATCACAAACAGTGTAGCAATACTCTGACAATTAAGACTGGAATTTTCTTACATAAAACATACTAACGACATTACATGCTTACATACAATCACATGAAATGCAGAGCATTGGGAAGCACAGATCAAATTTCATGTGGTAGATGTTGTGAATTTGTATACAAAGCCATGCAGTGGGTTGGGGGTTGAGGGGGATGCTCTGGACTCACAGAGAGAGACGGCAAGGCTTCCTCAGAGACACAGTGGACTGATGTAGCTTAGCTGGAGCTGCCCCACCCTGCTCCAGCAGCCTAACAGAGTGCTGGATTTGGTCATGCAAGACCCTGATTCACCCCAGACCACAGAGGACAGTATTAGAAGACACCACAGAGGAGAGGAGTGGTTAGAGTACACCATCCAAACACAGTGCAACACCAGAGGAGACCATCAAGGCAATCAAGGGTTAGACAGGTTATTCCACAGGATTCCAGAGAAAACAAAAATCACATTCCCTGAAAGTCAATTATACTGATTGTTCATATGTTGAACAATCAAAGGCTCAATATATAATTATCCATATCTAAATTTTCTCTCAGGATGGCTAACATTTCCCTCGGGATGAACTAACTAACTAACTATCTATACCTACATATATATATATGTGGGGCTTGAATATATATATATATATATATATATATATATATATATGATTTGTATAAACCAGTGGTTCTCAAACTGTGGTACGGGTACCACTGGTGGTATGCGAACTCTCGCTAGTGGTACTCAGGAAGTCTCCAAGGTGTCTTTTCATAAGACTTGACAACGCAAAACAGTATGTACAATGTAAAATATGTAGTTGAATTGGCCTATACGCACCTGTATTTTAATGCCGGTCATAATGGTGGTACTTGGAGAGCCAATTGTTTTTGTGGGTGGTACTCATTGTGAAAAGTTTAAGAACCACTGGTATAAACTGTATATCAGTGTAGACCCATAACTCATGCAATTCCTTGTGCCCAACATGTTAATACTGTTGTGAAAAGGGATTTTGATGTTTGATGTTAATAAATACACCTCAAATACAGTACACACATACACACACACACACACACACACACACACACACACACACACACACACACACACACACACACACACACACCATACCACATTTTTAGTCACTGAGGCAGAAAAGAGAGAAAGAAGTAGTCAACAGCTCTCACTGGCTGGTTCAAGTAAATGTCTTGGGCAAGTCAACTCACTTCTTATTCTCAAATGTAGCAAAAATGTCCTCAAACACCTCTAGGGGAAGCTCCTCCGAGCGATCGAAGGAGAAATCGATTAAAGTGCTTTGGCTGGAGATTACAGGGGGAAAAAGAGATGTCATAGTTCAATGTTACGCTCTACCGGCTCTCTAACATAAACAAACAAAACAAACTTTTATGCCATTCACCTGTCATCTAGGATTTACTTTTGGAATGTAACATAGTAACATTTGAGTCATTATGCAGATAGTTATAGTATCTTTCCAGTGGTATCATGCAAGGCTGCAGGCCTTTGTGTCCTACTTAAACAGCTCAGATGCACAACCCACAATGATGCTTGTAGGTGAAAATAAAATCTTAGCAGGAGGGGGAGATGATGTCATGCTAAACGTGTAGGTGGGCGGAGCTTAGTCACCTCACCTCATCATCCTCTCCAGGTGCGAGCTCCTCCTCTTTTCACCCAGTGACTGGCGCGTGTACCGCAGACATTTATCTGCGCGATACACAGACAAGCAGATCAAGTCAAACAACAACTCTCTTCTAAACAGAATGTCACAAGTCTCCCCCACCTCTGCTACAGCTCATGATCATAAAAATATTGAACAATGTCAGTCTGGAAAGCATTTCGGTTGATGCAATTTTGTGTTGCTTCATAGTCATAAGCGAGAATATACAAAAGCAGAACTAACACCACTGTGAACAAACCAACCCTGTCGCACGGCTAGGAATTGCCTGTTGAAAAATGTGACATGAATGACACAATCTTCAACAGCCCTCCATGCCGAGCATACATACATTCTGGGCTGTGTGCATCACACCAACCCATAGCAACAAATCATTATCAACCACAAATCTTTTTGGTAATGTGGGTTTGAGACAAAGCCCATCCTCTAAGGCTACTCATTCCCTTCACCCAGACTCTGGCCGGTACCTGGGTTCTTTGTTTCCCAGCGTCTGCCAGCTTGGTTGAAGGCTGCCAGGCTGCGTATGGTGGCCCTGAGGATGCCCCAGCGGAACACGGCCACAGGGTCTGCGCCGATCAGCTGCCGCAGGAAGCTTCGCTCGCTACTGCGCAACAGCGCCACAATGTCCGGCCGCATGTGGTCAGTGTTCTTCTCACGGAAGTCCTGAGTGTGTGCATGAAGAGGAGTAGACCACTCAATAGTTAGCACTAAGAGCTACAAAGGTTGATTTGGTAGTTTGTGTCAATTAATGAAATATTTCAGAGGAGATTCCATTCATCAACATCAAATGTTTCAGCACAGCATTTGCAGCCAGCAGCCAGTGAGTGTTCTGGCACATAATGGCTGCCATGCATCACCCAGGGAGGTACTACATGTTGGTGGTGGTTAGTGACATTCCCCCATCACTGTAGTGCTTTGGGTGCCTTGATAAAGTGCAATAAATGCAATGTGTTGTAATTGTTATTATCAATAAGCAGAGTGCAAGGACATATGAACATTTTACAATCTGCAACTTAATTACATGATTAATAACTTAATTACTACATCTACACTGATGTAGTAAATTAATTACATGATTAATAACTTCATTACTACATTAAGAGAAGACCCACACCACTGAATCATACTGCATCATGTACCTGGATCTGATATTTCACATTGCCAGCATAGTGCTTGATGATGAAGGCTGGCTCCAGCACTGGAGTGGGCACAAATGAGGGGTTCCCCTGATGCTGCTGCTTCAACTTGGCCAAAAGTGTGTTGTCTGTGGCATGGGGGAAGCTACAGCAAGAGCACAACAAAATCAGCTCAACACACACACACACAAGCACTCATGTATGCACACACACACACACACACGCACAAACACACACACGCGCACACAACACACACACACACACACACACACGCACAAACACACACACGCGCACACAACACACACACACACACACACGCACAAACACAAACACGCGCACACACACACACACACCACCAACACACACCAGCATGATGTGTAAATGGGTCATATAGATGGCCATACTTGCTCTCCTCATCCAGCAAGTGGAAGAGTCCAGTGGGCTTCTTGCTAATGAGGTGGATGCAGCCGATGTTGTCAGTGTAGTCAATGTTGTCCCATGTGATGCCCTCGGCCTGATACTCGGCCTGTAAGACAATAGAAAAGAGCATGGCTGCTTGAGGCAGGGGAAACAAACCCTGTGTTCTTTTAAAATGGCTGTCTCAGCAGATCTGTCAAAGCTGAGACCGTGCCAGACCGTGCGCTCACCTGCTCCAGTGTGAAGATGTACTGGTTGCAGTAGTACTGAAGCTGCTCGTTGGCATAGTTAATGCAGAACTGCTCAAAGCTGTTGACTGTGAAATGTTCAAATCCAAAGATGTCCAGCACACCTATGGACAAACACTGTGACAAAGAAAATGGACAAGACAATACAGAGAATTATGGCATGTCATAACAAACCCATCAAATAAATTCCGCTAAACTGAACACACTAAGCTCCTAACCTGGATGGATACCTCCACATCCTTTTTGTTGAGCAGTGCATGATTGATGCGCAGGACGATCCAGTCAAACAGGGAGCCGTACAGGGACTTGGCCATGGAGTCACGCGCCGTCACAGCCTGACAGGGGAAATGACAAAGTATTTGCAGAACGCTTGGATTAATCAAAAATGGGGATGCTGAGTACTGAGGTTCCCATGTTTTGAAATGGTCAGTTTTAGGTTAGGTTAGGTTAGGTTAGGTTAGCCTTTATTGTCTCTGTTAAGAGAAATTTGTCTTCGAGAGAACAGAGGTATCCTATTCAGGCAACACGTGTAGCTGACTAACGTTACAATCAATAGTCAACTAACGTTACAATCAATCAAACTACATTAAACATATATAAACATACCAGGCACCATCCTCAGTGCTAACACAGAACACAGTACACAAAAGTATTGCACAATGCCCTACACAGATTATTGTGTGAATGCCCTACGCCAAAATATTGCACAATGCTGTACACGGATTATAGTGACAATGCCCTAGGCCTAATCATTACATCACAGCCCTTACATAATAATTGCACAAATGCTCAAAAATCATGTTGGTTCTGTAAATACTTTAAATAGATCAAATTACTGCACAATGACCTGCACCAAAATGCCTCATCACATCCCACATCCCTCACACCAACATAAAGCAATAATCTTTTATTGTTGAACATTTAGGCACAGAAATGTGTACCTATGCATCACACAGGTTGGTAACCTACATCTCCTGGCTGACAGCATCAGCTCATACTCTTTATGGAGGATTCCATTTTGATCAGCAATTATATCCCCCATACTTTTTGGAAAGCTACATAGCTGAGTGACTTCCTGTTCTACACAGTCACCAGAACATTTATGTTGACCTTGAAGTATTAAGCAGATGTAATTTAGCAGAGGTGCCATAAAATTATCTTGAATGAAAAGACTTGTAACAGTCTTAAGTCTAACTAAAGCTAATTTCGTAACTAGCTAAATCTATTTGCTACTTTAATACCATGAGCAATATCCTAAGCACACACACATCAGTAGGTTAACTCAATGGCCCCATAGACCACACAATAACTTTCTTTTATGTACGAGACACTTTGCTCACTGACTAACTTTGTACTTTGGCCGTCATTTAAATTAGTGCCCAAGGGTTTTTTCCCCTCTGTATCAAACACTATAAAACACAGCATTTAGCTTTCTCATCCCCTTCCCTGACTGCAATGGTGGCACCGTGGCACTGTTACCTACCTCGCTGAGGCTGTAGGGAAGGATTAGTGTGTCATTGGCAGTCATCGCTTTCCTCTTGGTGAGCGCCTCCACCAGGAGTTCCCTTTTCACCTTAAACCACATTATAGAACATCACCTGTGCATGACGGGTTGCCCAGTGCCATACAGTTCACATTTTGTTTCAATTTTTGTTTTTCATTTTAGTTTAATTTGACAGTTTTTTTTTTTATAACAGTTTCAGATAATTATTATTTGAAGAACCACTCAACTGTGGTTTGTCTTAACAATTAACTCCTTAGAAATACAGAAAGACATATATACTGAAACTGCCGTATACTGTGTCACTACCTTCAGCAGGTCAGACAGAGTGGCCAGGACGTGAGGTGGGCCCACCCGCAGGCCCTCTCCATCCTCCGCTGGCTCATAAGTCACATTGCCCAGGTACAGAATGGCCGAAAGGACGGAGAATATCCTGTACCGGACATAAAGCATCACATTGCTGTCTTTAGGCAATTGCTAGGCCATAAGGTCAAATGATCTCTAACCTGCTATGCAAATGATATTTTTTGACGGGAAGGATTAGCAGTACTAAGCAATACTAAGTTGCTATACTAAAGTATAAAATAGTATCCATAGGCATAATTCATAAAATCATATTCATAGGCATCATTCATCAGACAAATGTCTGGCGGGTGCAATAAGGGTTGTGAAATAGTACTGAGCTGATCTACAGAGACAAATCTAGCACACATGCGGAACCCTAAGGCACCCTGGAGGTTTATGAAATTCTTATAGCATTCTTTTCTTTTTAGGATTGACAAGTCCCAACCTGCCATTCACAGAGGCAACGAAAGAAGGAATTCTATGGTGGTTACAGGAACTGCTTGTGGGGAAAGCAAGCAGTCTGTCATCAGAGCTGCGGGAACATCCCTGAAAACAGTTTTAAGAGAAAAAGAGGCACACCCCCTTTTGTGTGCATATCCTACAAAAACTATTTTTAAGAATTTGGGAAGAATGCTCATTGGACTGAATAGCTGCCATGTTAAGTCCTTGTGTTTGTTTGTTTCATTTAGTTTTCTTTGTCAGGGGCAACCTACTGTTTTTTTGTGGCTGGTAGAAATCCCACCATCTCCATGGCCTGCTGAAGTCTCTTAAACTCATGTTTGTTTTCTGCTTTATCCTCCGACTGAAAGTTTTCCTGTGTCACAGTGATAAGATAAGAGAAGTCCATGTGAGGTGCATAGCAATAGCTATAAACTAGACAGCCAGCGAGATAAAGCAATCCAATAAACAAGCTTAATCATGCCAAACAAACAAACAGAACAGGTGGATTTACATGTACCAACAAATCAATGCGAGGTGTTGTCCACCTTCAAAAAAGCAAAGAGGTATTTTTGACTCAAAATCCATTTCCACCATTGACATTGTTATCATGTGAAACCTCCAAACCTGTTTGAGGTAGAGGTAATCTTCAGGTTGCAACAGCTTGAATTCTTTTTGCTCCTCTCCTGTGGTTCCAAGCAACAGATAGTAAAAGACATGGTAGTTCCTGGAGGAAAGATGGAATGCAAACATGCTCTTGAGTCACTGCTGTTTCCATTAGCATTCACTCACTGACTAACAACAATTGGGCTATGTTTTATGACTTCGCAGGATTATTCTGTAAGACCTATTCTGGAAGATTCTATCTCATCCCAACAAATGGATAGAAACTATAAGAGGATGACGAGTACACTCTACAGTGTGTGTAAGCAGTGAGATGCAGGGCTTGTACCTTTCACTCTTTTCCCTTGACACCAGGCGGCATTTCTCCAGCAAGTACTTTTCAACGACTGCCCTGCATAGGAATAACAATTAAGATCATTTTAATTTAATAAACCATGAAGACAGACTTTAGTTCACCTAGCCTATTTTTAAAATGGGTATGCCACCTATTTGTGAAGATGCAAAAATGGGCAATTATGCAATAGCTTCAATCTAATAGCTTAGAGCTATTTCTGTGGGGCTGGTTTTTGTACAAAAGAGAACAGGTAAATAACAGACATTTCTGTTTCCTTCTCTTGGCTACTTTGGCCTGTTACTGTCAACCATCTGTCAGGAATACACTGGAGAAAGAAGAAAGAATAGACCGGGTGTGCACTGAAATCTTACCCTCTTACAACTCCGCTCTCTGAGTAGTTCACTTGGATGAACTTCCCGAAGCGACTGGAGTTGTTGTTATGAGCGGTCTTTGCGTTCCCAAAAGCCTGTTTGGAAAGAACGAGAGAAAGAATGCACAATTATTTATGATTTCCAGACACAGGAAGAGAAAGAGTGACATTCCTTGAATAGCTGCATGGCAAACACATTTAGCCTTCGTCTAAATGGGTGGGGATAAATATTATTGTTCAGCTGGTGAACACAGAAAAGATAAAAACTTGCTTTAAGAAAGTGCAACTCACTGGCCAGTGAAACCAATGAAAAGTAAACTGCTCTGGAGTATGGGTTGGATTAAATGTCTTTTATACTAAGCTGTCATGTTTATATTTGTGCACTGTAAGTATATCTGTCCTTTTTTGGTGCTTTTGCTGCATGTACATTTCAAAATAGTTACATGTACTGTTTCAGCCATAATAAGGATGTGAACATTTGGTTTCAGTCTTGTGAAACACAAAAAAGTGAACTGAAAATGAAATGTCTTTGAAACTCCCCAGCTATATTCTCCAGAGCAGATGACCACTGTGTTGAATGATATGTTGAAGTCCATATGAGAGAGCTCTTATATGCTTTTCGATCCTGTGGAAGCCTGGACAGTTAAAATAAATCAGGCACCAGGAATTCCAGAGTCAACCCCAACTCACTGCCTTGCGTAACATGACATGAGGTAGACAGATCCTTGAGAATGATACCTACAGTACACCTACAGTGGTCTATCTCTCTGCCCTTCTCCTTCCCTTCCCTTACAGAACCATGCTGGATTCTGTTATTATAGAGCCCAGACACGTCACCTATCAGGGAGCCATATTCCTGCGTAAAACATTGTACTAAATCTGACACATACAGTATTATGGACTGTAATAGCTGCACACCCTATCACATCACATATAAAATAGGGGTACTCTCTATTCTCTAGCTGGGTCGAGATTGCAGCACCGTGCCGAAGATGTGGATGGCAGAGGCACTGTGACAGCTGTAACCCGTTACCATGGCTGTAACCCGTTACCATGGCTGTAACCCGTTAACATGGCTATAACCCGTTACCATGGGTGTAACCCGTTAACATGGCTGTAACCCGTTAACATGGGTGTAACCCGTTACCTTGGGTGTAACCCGTTAACATGGGTGGCGAAATGAAAATCAACAGGCAACGGCGCTGTTACGCAGATGCAACGCAGGCAATGTGTTCATATGAGAGTATGGATGTTATCACACAAAGTATCGCACTGTTTAATGCTGTTAACAGTGTGTAAAGAACACAAAAATGCATCATGAAGCATAGAGTAAATAGAGACCCTGCCTTGACCACAGACAATGACACATTTAGACCAAATGGTTGTGGTTAAATATTTAACTGCTGGTATTGACTGCTTCATGGGTCATGATTGCACTTGTCAACACAACAGAAACACCTCTCAAGCTAGCGTGGCTCAGCATTGAAGACCTGGGATTTTTGACACTTTTCAGCAGACAGCTTTTCGCTGAGTTCCGGTCTCTGAATGTTTGTGAATAAGAGGTGTCTTCTAAAGGTGTGATCATCATTACATCATTCAATACCAAACCGAGTCATTATGGAGAACAAGACACGCAGTAGACCAGAGCAGCCTTTGGAAGACAATAGTTTATGTCTAATCAGGAGTTGCCATTCCTGTCACAAGCTCAAACTAAGTGTAGTACTAAACGAGCGCAGATCCTCTCAGCAGTGCTGCGCATGCCTGGACTTTGGCTGCAGAGGCACCTCACCCCACCCTCCCCCATCCTACTGACTTCAAACACATGGATTTCTATCTTGCATTTTTGAAGCACTTATTCAGGTGCAGTCGTTATAATCAGCTTTCTGTATGAGGGAGGACCATATGTGTGGGAGAAAGAGAAAGAGAGAGAGAGAGAGAGAGATAGAGAGAGGACACGATAAGGAACCCAGGAAGAACACTGATATGGCTGTGAGACGTGTCCAATGGAAACTAGGCTGTGTGTTGAAGGCAGGCAGGTCCATCAGGTGACCAGGAGGAGCCTGTCTCAGCTCGCTCCTGTTCCTCAGCTTTCTCTGGTATTCTGCAGCAGCCGCCGCTGCTGCTGAGGCCAACGCCCTGTACCTTTCCACACACAGCCAGCAACATTCACCTCCACCCCCAACCCCAACCCCCAATAACCAACCCAACCCACTGACACAGTCAGAGGCCATCAGCGTCTTTTTGCCGATGTGGCCTCCAGGGTTTCCATTTTGTTATGATTGAACACCTGAAACTAGAGCTGCGACCTGAGACACAGCATCTCAGGAAAACTGCTTAAGAGTTTTAGTTCTGTCATGTTGACCTTTCGGCATCTCTTACCAACTTCAATATTATATTTTCAAAACGAGCCAATAAAGTATAGACCCTTTCATCAATAAAAACAAAAACAATGCTTGAACGTTCTATTTGGGCCCCAATCTACTTCCTCTACATTAAGATAACATATGGAATGTTAAAAAGGAAGTCTTGTGGGGCCAACTATGATGCTGATAATGGAACTCTCTTGAAAGGGTCCATATAAACCCCTATTCATATTTCACATTTTTACAAAAGTGTTTAGGATGCAGAACTGACGGGCTGAATTAATTCTTCAGCTGATGAATAGGTTCACCTAATTTTGGTGTTTAAACAGAAATAGAGTACAGTGAATAAAAAACAGCACTGACCATAAAAATCTACTAGCAGCTTTAGCCACTGTCAGAAGACTTAAGAGCTTTCCCTATGATGAAACAGTGGATGTTTTGGCTCAATTCAGAGTATACAGAAAGAATGCAAAGTGCCAAATATACCTCAGACTTCCTGAAGAACAATGCATTAAATTCTCCATTCACTGGGTAAGGCTGCTACTGCATGGTCAAGACAAGACCTCAAAATGGTAAATCCCCCCAGTTGTGTGTTTAGTAGAACAATGGAACTTGTCTGTACTGCCCAGTGAAACCCAGCTGACCAAAGTAGAGTCAATCACCACACATTGCAGACAGGAAGCATCTAAAGAGGGTGACTCCAAATAAAGGCTTAAAAACTATTATAATAATGGGCAAAGCACTATCACACTTATACACTAAACTAATGCATTAATATGGTTTGGACATATGTTTTCTAATAGCACTAATTTATAAAAAGGCCCTGTTTCTGGAAATGTGGAAGGGCCAGGAGGCTTGGCCCTGGTTTATCAGATTATGGCGGGTCTTGCTTCAAGTCCTTCTGCATCCACAAGAATAGGTCACAAGCAGAGAGCTACCAGATTAGCACAAAGAAAAAGGCTTTTAGGGGAAATCAACAGGAACTTGTTGAACCTGTTCAGAGACAAAAAAGACTGTTTGGAAAAATGGTGGCTGGCTGTAGCAGACAAGATTGCTGGGTTTGTTTCTTGTTGTGGTCTTTGTTTTTTGGCTGTTTCCCTTTACAGAGTGAGTGGGCTAGACTTCTATAGTATGGTTAGCAACAGGTGTCAATTCTCACAAATATCTGTTGAAGTAGTGAATACATTATCCAAAACCCTACTAAAACTAAAACTACTTTTACTTTGACAGAATTTCTAAGATAAGTGAAAACGAAACTATCAAGCTAGCAAACCATTTACCAGCACGACAATACAGGTGTAATATTACACCCCTGCACAAACAGCGACTGTATGTACATAAAGCTGCACAGTTTAAAATGTAGCACATAGAATATGGGTTCCCTTTGAAACTTGAGTGAGATAAGATATCAAGGCCTTTGGGAGTGATTCACCCTGTCTGCACTGTAAGAGGAAGAGCAGGCTCAACACATCGCTGTGTCTCTGCAGCGAAGGCACAGTATTGCCAAATGTCGGCACCCAGTTTCGCTCATGCAGCCTATATTTGTCATGTGTTTAGGCGTCAGACCTTTTAGCGGTGCTTCTGTGCTTTCAGAGCGGAAACCATATGGGAAGTGCCCCTGACCATGTGATTAGAGGCTCAAAGCTTCCTTATGGCTGTAGAAATCCTGTCCATGGGACTCTGACTGGGACACAATACACAATGCTTGGACTGTCACTGCACAGTGTGCATGGGGCTCACTACTTTATGAGGGCAAGGTAAGAGGATTGCACACCAATCTGGTAATTAGCAATCAATAATCTGTCAAACCGTGCCCATATTGTGTGAAAGCAAACCTTCATGACCACTAGGAATATTTATAGCTTTTGTTTACTCCAAAAAGTGTAGTGTTGGATTCAGCTAGAAGGAAGGATCTGACTTCATCAAGGGTGAAATGACAAATACGTAATGCTATCTGGTATCTAGTGGTTTAACCATTTTCTGTTTATCAACATTACCACTTCTCGAACCTCTTAAACACTTCTTAACCAGCAGTAACACTGAGACTGAAAAATCATACTAAAGCTAATAGATAAGTGATCAAAGCAAAAGCCTGTAAGATGCTGAATCTACCAACAATCTAATATGCTCTTGATTTATGAGCCAGAACCTTTGGGTCCTGACATTTTTTGACCCATAATGACTTCCCTCAGTAAACCCCTGGACCATGACAAGCATAAGGTGATCCAGACAAAAGCAATCATTAAGGACAACCTAACCCCTCAGACACAGAAGCATTTGGGCCTGAACACAACAGGGCTCTTTGGGTAAAAGGTTGAAGAACCCTTTTCAGTCAATTTGTGTCAGTCATAAACTAGCTAAGATTCTCATTAAATCACCCCCCAACCCCCCTCCCCCCCTCCGAAAACAATTGGTTTTACCCAGCTTGAGTTGCTGCAGCCAACTGCTAAGGTAGCCAGGCAGCTACAGCCCTACACTCTGGGGGGTATGAACATGGGGGCTCATGAACATGCCCCCAGAGTGTAGCGCTGTAGCTGCCTGGCTGCTTTAGCTGCTGGCTGCAGCTACCCAGATATCTATGTGACAAATCGTCGGCATTGCCCTTTAATGTCGTAAGCTTTTGTACAACAGCTGACAAAAGAGTACTCTCTCACTCTTTCTCCACATACATTCCTCTGACCTCATACTTCCACACTGTCAGAGTGTAAAAGCACTCTTGAAAACCATTAAACTCCACCTGGCCAACCTGGCAACAGATGACATACCTCCAGGACGGGCCCTGCCCCCAGGATGGTCCTCTCCACTCCACTGGTGTAGCCCTTCTGGCTCAGAGCGGTCAAGCAGTGGATGAGGAAGTTGGTGCTCTGCGTCTTCCCCGAGCCGCTCTCGCCCGAGATGATGACCGACTGGTTGACGCCTTTCTTCAGCATGGTGTGAAAGGCAGAGTCCGCGATGGCAAACACATGCGGCGGCTGCTTGCCCAGATGCTGGTTCTCATACATCTTGACGTACTTGGGGTTGTAGATGGGCAGGAACTTGAAGGGGTTTATGGCGATGAGGATGTTGCTGGCGTACGTGTAGATAATCTCCTTGTGGAAGCGGTAGCGCAGGGTGTCCAGGATGCTCGTCTCGGTCAGGACGGGCAGGTTGCAGAGGTCATCGCAGTCCTCCTGCTGTGGAGGGAGGAAGCCGCGGCTCAGGAGTCCCCGGGCTTCCCTCTCCGCACACACCGAGGCCAGGTGGTTGTACGGGTTGGAGCCATCACATTGGCGCTCCTGCAGCGCAAAGAAGTAGCCCTCACTCTGAGGGTGCTGCTCCTGGGCCTTCCTCGGCCACAGCAGGAGCCTCTGCACTGGAAGGTCACTAGGCTGCAGGATCCACTCCTCCCCGCCGCAGTCTCTTACCTCCACCAGCACATAGGGCTTGGACGTGTCCAGGCCAAGGGTGGCTCTGGCGTTCTGGACGACGGTAGCGGTGGTAGTTGACTTGGGGATATTGAGGGTGCAGCACGGAGAATTTTCGAGGGACAGTCGAGGATAGATTTGTAGAAGGAAGGTCGCTTCCTCATCTTGGTGGGATGAACTTTCGTCATCTGTTACACTCATCCTGACAGACACACATCAGGCACACATCAGCATACCGCAGTCTCCTCCACCAACATGTGGTTTTTACCTGATGCAGAAGGAGAGACAGAGAGAAAGAGAGAAAGAAAGATTGAGAGAGAGTTCTGAAATTTAAGCTCTTTATCCATGAGATAGTTGACATAAAATGAAAACAAATGTTCTCACACCTATAAAGTTTATTTCAAAGGTATTCTGCATAAACCAACCATAAACAAGCTTCTTGTGATTCATAGCTCACCGTAAATTTAGTCTTTTAGTATTTTCCCCTACTCCTCTGTATTATCCATAATTCATTATAAGGGGTATGACATAACGTACATGAGAAACCAATAGTAAGAGATTCTATTTAGATGAAATCAACACAAAAGGTTAAAAACACATATATGCATACGTAGGCTACTAGACCGACACCACCTGCAAGCAGAAGAAGCAGAGACTGGTTGAGCGCGCATGTTGTTACATGTTGAAGAAAGCAGGACAGCGAGGTCAGAAGACGATTATAGTATAGTAGGCTAAGCTACATGTCTTTAATTCACCGAATGAAATAGCCGAGTAATTACTGTGATCTAAACAATGCATGCTCATCATCGTCGCCGTAAATCTTCTGAGGCAATACCCTACATTGAACGTATTGACGCGCAAAGGTACTGAAATGCTAAATACTCAAAAGACATACGACCAACATAGTAGGCTAACACTACTTTTGTCTAAGACCTACCTCATTTCATTTTTGGTGAAGTCTTGATTTCAGCTTGACAAAGCGCGACGAGTAAAATCCAGTAGGTTACTCTGTTGTCAAAACAAGCTATTCACCTGTGCAACCGTGGAGGAGGAGGCAATGATCAAAAAGGATTGAGTTCAAAGTTTAGCCTACTCTGTACAGCACTTAGTGGATATTCCGTTCGAGAGTAACATTGCTGAATAATCTTTCGATTGAAGTATGACTTTTTTTAAATAAATATAGGCTTAATTAACATTAAAGTAGCCTCCACTAAGCAATGTAGTTTTCACTTTTGACTGGCTTTACTTCCTCTCTGAGCGACTTCGCCCAGGCGTCCGTCGTGTGGGTGTGGTTGCTGCTGGCTGGGCCCTTCCCTCTCAGAATGCATCTCTGCTGCCCCACAGAAATCAGCCTCACCTAGCAGGGTAATGATTCATCAAATTCAAAGCCAGCTTGCTCTAAGGCTTATGTAGGCCGATAAACACTTGTTGTCGTCGTGTTTTTGTTCTTTGTGTATTTACTAGACTATACAATTTAACAAATGAGCATGTATTTAGTCTCGTTAAATATTTATAGGCTATGTTTAGATGATTTGCTGCCTATCACATTTTTTAAGCAGTAGGTGGCGCTACATCTATTCATAGTTCTCTCTGTAATACCATAAGCATTATTCTGCAGTCTAGCCTTAACAAAACCACTGTTCGAGCATTAATTAATCATGGTTGGATATATGAAGAGTGAAATATCAACATTAAGTGAAAAATTTACAAAAATTACAGAAAGTCTCATGTGGGTCACTTCTCAGGCTCCAGCCTGAGCAGCTTCAATGACTGTGCATCCTTTCCCCAAAACCTTGGAGCCAACCTGCTATGATTGTGTGGTGCTCCCATTTTAGATTCCTCTGAGTGAAAGTGTGTCTGACTGGCTGGCCCCCATGCTCCAACTAGGCTTATCTGTCTATAGGCCAAATGCTGCGAGAAAGGGAGAGACATTTATTTGACACTAGAAGAACTGTAATCCACATAAGCCACATGTTCCTTGATCCTCTATTAGTTTCTCAGTCTATGTCTATGCTAACTGAAATAAACTGGAATTGATAATAACTTAAATAAACAAGTGGGATAATTTTTAAGTTTGAGGTGTGAAAAGGAGAAGAGGAAATGGTTGTGAGAAGAAAGCATGAAAGCACTAGGTCTCTAACAAAGCACTGGAAATTGAGAAGCGTCGGACTTCCCTCCCCCTCTGACCATCAGTGGTAATGGTTTTCCTCTGTCTTCACGTCGACTGTCTCCAGTAGGCCTGCTGGTCATTCCCTTCCCATGTTAAATCAATTTATCTGTCTTAATATCCGCAGAAATGCCATTGCACTGTCGCCCACACTTACATCGACTCTCAATCACCTATGATCTCTTTCCACAGTTGCCCTCACTCAGTCTCTGACTCATGATGCTTCATGGGAAAACCAAAACAAACCTCTGAGGGACAAAACTAGGTGATAACTGGTCATTACGTAGTCTCATTATATTTTGCATGCTACATCTCAGATTACTTACCACCATAACTATAAGTAAAAGTATATATACTCTTTTGATCCCATGAGGGAAATTTGGTCTTCGCATTTATCCCAATCCGTGAATTAATGAAACACACTCAGCACACAGTGAACACACAGTGAGGTGAAGCACACACTAATCCCGACAGAGTGAGCTGCCTGCTACAGCGGCGCTCGGGGAGCAGTGAGGGGTTGGGTGCCTGGCTCAAGGGCACTTCAGCCGTGCCTACTGGTCAGGGTTCAAACCGGCAACCGCCTGGTTACAAGTCCAAAACGCTAACCAGTAGGCCACGGCTGCCCCAAATAATAATAATAGGTACCTGAAAGCAATGTTTATTCACTTTTCCTCTCTTTTGTATTTTCCTTCTACTTTCTTACATCTACATACATGAACTTTGTCCCTTTCAAAGAAAAACAAGAATCTTCATTTTCACTGCTTTCCCCAACAGCTGTTGCTCTGTCTGTTGGTCAGTCTGTCTGTCTGTCTCTAAAACAAAATATGGCCAAATGAATCCCCAATAGTTGTTTAGTGATTCTGTTATGGAGCAGTATCATCTTCTTAATCCATAAACTCATCTGCATGAATTCATAATAGTCAGAACAATTTAATTAGTTGTGCTGCTAATGAATGAGGACATGGCTGCACATCTTTGACATACACTAGCTGTGTTGTGCTCCCTTTTACTTCCAATAGAGGTCACTGTAATTCAGGCTAAGAATTCCATAGTGTCATGCACTGCACAAGGCCACACCACCATGTGAAAAACAGGATCTCAATTCCACCCATCCAAAACCTTGGTGCTTAATGCATCAGATGCCTGTGTACTGTGTATTGTATAGTGGCTTGTTGTAACTGGCCAAGTCCTGAGGATTTATGGATAGAATTGGACACTGTGAAATGTAGCATTGTGGGCTACAGGGGGGAAATTTAGGATATTTTCCATGCCATTAATATGGCACAGGTATAGATCCAGTCGCCCTCTTGGCACCAATGAGATGGAACAATTTGGTCAGCCCTCTCAGTCCCTGGAACATTCTAGTTCTGTACGGAGAGATTGAATGTGTAAAACACATTTGTTCCACGAGCGCACTGACGACCCTTTTCATTCACTCGTTTACACAATAATTAGTAAGGTTTCGGTTTAGTTAAACCACAATAGCCTGTGAAATCTCTTATTTGATTTTTTTAAAATATTTTTATGTTACAGAGGAGGTCAAGTAGGGTTGAGTTACTAAAGTCATCAGACAAACATTAGTTTGACTGCTGTATTCTGAGAATTGTGGATGTTTGCAAATCAAGTGTCAAGTTTGTAAGTCTAAGTCTTGGGAATCGGAATTCCTCTGCCACTCAGCAGGATAGACGGCTGTTTACTTTGTTCTGACACTCTTTGATATACCACTTTTCACGTAGTGTTACTGAACAAAAACCAAACAATTGTTACATTACCGTTGTAGGCTACTGGCAAAGCAGAAGGTCGATATTGCAAATGACACATTTGCAGCTTTGCTGTGAAAATGTCCAGCTGTGTGATTCCCCTATTTGCTTTTTTGTTTTTTGATATCAGAAGGTGTGAAATAGATTTAAAGTACACTTACATCACTCCCCTTTCAGCGCCCTTGCTTGGCAGGAAACCATAGGCCTACTTCAACAGCATCATTTCTCTAAACAAACATCTGGTTTCTAAGGGAACCACATCTGTAACCTAGCAACATACAAATATAAACAAGGAAATGCACATCATATGATATGATAAACCAATTATGGTGTTTCAGCCTTTTGAGAATTTTAAAACAGAGATTTTCATCAAGTCAAGTCAAGTCAAGTCAGTTTTATTTAGTATAGCGCATTTAACATGCACAAAGTGCAACCCAAAGCGCTCTACATACAATACATTGACAAAAAACAAAAGACAATAAGACAAAAAATGCCAGACGGAGCGGCGTAGTCGCCAGCGTTGACACCAGATGACAAAAACATTTTGATCATTGATCAGGACTTACAAACTGGACCTATTAATAATGTTCTTCAGAGGTAGCCTATACTAAATTGTGTTAATGTGGGACACTGCCTAATGTTGGACACCGCCTAATGTGGGACACCTAAACTCCAGTGGGTGTGGCTCTTCTTCAAACTAATGAATGTCATTGAAACTATGGGAAAGCCAAAGCTGTAGGGTCCTGATCAAAATTGGATGTGGATGTAGCCTAATGTGTTGCCCTCACATTGTAGACTAGCTTAATATAGCCTAAAAGTCCGAAAATCAAAACATTTCCCACATTAGGGCAATCCACCCTATCCATGGCTATAGCCTACAGACATAGGGAGTCCCGACAAAAAGTTTTAGGCGAACCTAAACGGTTAATCAAATGGATTTCAAATTGAAAATGTGGATGTAAAGAAAATAGGCGTAGGCGTGTGGAGTGTAACGGTAGGCTACATGGTGCGTATTAGGAGAGGTAGGCTAAATAACGGCCAAGCTGTATTCCTAATTTGGCTTGAGATGGGCGGGTGCTGAACGCTGGTAATTTCCCTTCTTTTTAACTTGAGCGAAGTTGGAACTGGTTCGCAAGACGTGTTGCTTCAGGCGTAGCATTCAGGAACTCTGAAGACCAGCCTACTGACAAGGGTAAGATGAAGAAATTTAAGAACATTTTCACGTTTTCTTACAGACACTCTGAAATATGCTAATTTTCATCTCATTTGACAGTTTTGTTTTTGTTTGGCAGTGTAACGAAGGGTTCAACGAAGTTAACGGATAGGTTATTGAGAGTAGCCTAAATAAGATTGTGCACACAGCACCAGCTGCATTTGCCTATAGCGGGTGGTGGGATGGGCGACAGTTCGACACGAGTGAGCCTTCTGTAGGCTATTAGAAAGAAAATTGCGTGTTTGAATCACACATAGGCCAGCCCGGGATAGACCTAGGACTATTGATTACAGTTAGCGCATCATCAGCTGCGATTTTACGTTAGCCTACTTAGTTACCACAGAAAAATACAAGGCGGTTAAGGCAAGTGTAGCGGCTATGTAATTTTTGTTGGGCGCGGCAAGCGCATACGCGCACACCCATCCAAACCTGTTGCTATGTGACCTATTCATCAGTAACTTAAACTATAGCAAACAGATGTTTAATAAGCTTTTAAACAAATAACATATATGAATTAGATAGCTAGGCTATTTTCATCCATGTGGTAGCCTATTTTTCATATTGTGGTGTAGTTTCTAATTGTTTTTTTTACAGTTACAATTTGAAAGATGTTTCAGAGTTAACCATTGCCTATTTATGCATATATTTGATAGAATTTATGTTTATTTTAAAACATTTATGTTTTATTTTCTGATGAATAGGCTATGTAGGCTATGCATGCTCTCTTGTGTCTCTGTGGCTGGCTTCAGACCTGGCTTGATAAAGTCTGTTTTGTGTCTCCCAACAATTTATTGTTTTTTAAACTGGATTATGGGTGAAATTTGATTTGAGATGGTGTAATAGCATTGCTCCTGACCACTTCGTTTTCCAACAGTCTCCAAACGTCTGCACACAGGCACGTGTCTTTAGGGGAAATTCTCTGCAACAGTCACTCAACTATCTTGTTTCCTCCTGTATCAACCCTCCTGACAGGGTCATAGTCCTATTTTAGGGTCTTAGATAATGGGAAATCCTCTGTTTCAGCCCCCCCCCCCCCCCACAAACACACACACACACACACACACACACACATCTCTCTTTACTGCCCTCTGAAGGGAATTCCACGTAAGTAGTCATTAATCAAATTAGAGTTGCCCTTCCATGTTATCAGTGCAAGCCTGGCAGGTACTGTTGTACATCACCTCGCCAAATTGGAGCCACCAGTGTTCTCAGAGCACTGGAGGGGGAGGACATTGTGTACGCATGTGTGTGGGGGATCGAGCGATCAAGAAAGATAAATGAGGGGCAGGGGTAGCTCGAGAGGAAAGGCAAAGGGTGGCTCCTGGCACCACTGACTCACTTCACAGTTCAGGGGCAGCCGCAACATCTGGGACAGATCAGCGCGTTGGAAAAAGTGACCCTAAAGTGGGGGAGGAGGGAGGACGAAATGGTGGGAGAGAGGGAGGCAAAAAATGGGAGTGAGGTGAAGGGTGGATGGGGGGGTGGATGGGGATTGCTGTGACTCATAGCTTTGCTATTGCCGTCATGACTGTGTTTAAAGTGTGTGTACATCTGCAGCTGGGGATCAAGGGGAGGGGGGTAGGGTGTTCCCTGAAGTTCTGCTGCTCTTGCTGTCCATATCTGGCTCTGGTTTTATCTCTTCCAGCCTGTCTGCATTTGTTCTATGTCACTGTGTCCATTTCACCAGCTTCAAATCACAAAACACACACACACACACACACACACACACACACATACTCTTGCTCTCTCTCACTTTACCTCCCCCTCATTTTCTCTCTATCCCTTTCTCTTCCTTTTCTCTCTCTCCTCTCTCTGCCCTTCTCTCTCAGTTTTCATTGCCCTCTTTCCTTTCTACCACACCCACCTTACTCAGCTGATGAATGCAAAAGTGACATGTTTACGTCTGAGTGTAAACTGTCCAGAAGGATGGCGTCCACTCTGTGTCGTCTGTGAGGAGGTGGTCTGGCTGAATAGGCCAACTGTTAGCAGATCTGGCCTCTCCTCCCACGGTTGCTGAGAGAATGAGAGGCTAGCTTTTCGCAAGGGTGTCGCAAAGTGCTCCAGTACGCCTGTTCTTGGCGTCCATTAAGGAGCGCATTTTTTGTCCTGCAAGAGGTTGACTCACATGGAGTCATGGGCTTTTCTCTTGCACTTGATTAACACACAGTACAATATGTCATGAGTTAGGTTACTCATATTGTACTTTTGCTCTGCCCTTTTTTTGTACACATCTTACACGTCACATGTCTTCATCCCAACAAGTCCCATTATTTATGTAATTTCACTACTATCTTTTGTTGTTTTTCTCTTCATTTAAGAAATCATATTATTAATTTGTGTACAATGTACAGTACAGAATCTTTGTGATCCATTCATTTAAATGCTGTATCTTTGTCAACCATATCTATAATTATCCGTTTTTTGCTGTGTCTCTAGAAAGTTTTGAACAAAGCCTTGGTCAAACCTGCGTCCATAATGCCTTTGGTTGTGATGTACTCCTCTCCACTGCTGTGGACGCGCGTGCTGGCCATGCTGTTTGCCTGCGTGGCCTTCAGTGTGGCGATCCACGGTGCGCTGGTGATGGACCAGCCGGCGGGCGACTGGTGTCTGTTCAGCTGGGGCTTCAGCTTCGCCGGGTCGGCGCTGGTGCTGCTGGTGGAGCTGTGTGGCCTTCAGGCGCGCATGCCCGTCTCCTGGAAGAACTTCCCCATCACCTTTGCCTGCTACGCCTCGCTCTTCTGCCTGTCCGCCACCATCATCTTCCCCCTGTACTTCCTGAAGGGCAGCAACACTCGCAGTGAGTCCCACGACTACCGCGTCGTCTCGCTGGTCTTCTCCTGCCTGGCCACCGTTGGCTACCTGACGGAGGTGAGCATCAGCAAGGCGCGGCCCGGCGAGGTGGTCGGTTACATGGCCACTGTGCCCGGCCTGCTGAAGGTCTGCGAGACCTTTGTGGCCTGCATCATCTTCGTGTTCATCAGCGACCCCATCGCCTACGACAGTCACGCAGCGCTCAAATGGTGCCTGGCCGTCTACTGCATCTGCTTCATCCTGTCCGCCGTGGTCATCATCCTGTGCGTGGGCGAGTGCACCGGCTGCCTACCCTTCCCCTTTGCGCGTTTCCTGTCCGCCTACGCCACGCTGGCCGTCTTGATGTACCTGTCTGCCACCATCATCTGGCCCATCTTCAAGTTCGACAGGAAGCACGGAGGAAACCCCTCGAGACCCTCCACGTGCGGTCGCTACACGGGCCTGTGTCCTTACGACAAGCTGATGGCCGTGGCTGTGCTCACGGGCGTCAACCTCATCCTGTACATCGCTGATTTGATATACTCTGCCAGGCTGGTGTTTGTTGCTGTTTGAGTCAAAAGAACAGACAGAAAGAGAGAGAGAGGAGAGGGGGAGGAGAGAAAAAGTAAATGATGAAAGAAAAGATGAATGAAAAGACAAAGAGGTTATGATAGACCAAGAAAAATCAGAGGAACTCAGAAATCACTGTTAATCCGTGTTTTACCATTTATCAGTATTTTGATCAGAAATCAGTAGTCGCCAAAGTTGCTTTCGCTTACATCATATGTATCAAAGAACTACACTGATCATTAAGAAGTATTATAAAATGGAGATGAAACGTGCAGCTATAATGAAAGAAGGCTTGCTACCTGATGTTTTGTTTTTTTCAATCCTTTCATTATTCCCATGCAATGCATGTCACAATAAAAAACTTGAAAAAATGAAATGATCAATAATACTTACCATAAAAACTGTTCCTAAAACTGACTGCTTATGCAACCACTGATCTTGTGTTTTGTGGTCAAATGAGTCATGTCAAGGCTGAAGTTTTTTAAAATTTCTATCTGTGGAGATTGTGCTTATACATATATATATATATATATATATATATATATATATATATATATATATATCAGTGTGTACCCCTTTTTAGTGCTCAACTGCTGTGTTAAAATGGTATTTTGATGAAGTAATCCAAAGCAATATAACATATTAAATAAATTATATATAGCCTTTATAACTTGATTGTGATGTATTTCTACATGTCTGCGATCTATCTCCACATGGTAGGACAAGCAACTATTTCAGAAATACCTGACTTCATCAGTATAATCATGAAAGCTTGAATCCATAATGTACTCATTTCACATAATGCTTGTTTCATACAGTATATGACTACAACCAAAGTAGTGCACACGAGCAGAAATGAGGTAGAAGCAGAGATATTTTGCAATGTGTTTTGTATGGTAGTTTTTGTTCCTTTTACTGGCATGTAGCTGTTTGTGTTTTGTATGCAGGACTGCTACAGTTCCTATGCGCCTATATGAAAGTATTTCTTAGGTTTACTCTAAGTTCCTATGCGCCTATATGAAAGTATTTCTTAGGTTCACACATCTTGGGAGTTTTAATTTGATGTTTCTCTGTGTCTCAATACAGAACCTTTGTAAAGGTTTGAGGTACTGCATCAAATTTAAGGGAGAATTATGACTCACTTTGGAATAAATAATATGAATGCACAATCAGTGTCGGTGGTCTTGTTATTATGTTATTAATGCTTGTTCTCTTTAATCTTTTTAGTACAAATTCATACCTTAATTCACACACAAGCACACAGATACACATGCATTTAAAGCAGGGGTGTCAAACATCAGATCAGGCCCTCCAGCAGGTTTCATACGGCCCCCAAGATGTTTTGGGTAGGAAGGGAAAATTAGAAAGAAAAGATATTCACATACAGCTTTCTTCAACAAGTTGTAATAAGCAATTTCTGTGATAAATTGATTAAACCTAGCACTCCAACCCATCCTCAGGAAGAAAGAGGCCAGGTGTTTTAAGAGAGAAAGAGCAGGATATGATGTCAGTAGATTTGTACTTGTTTGCTCATAAGTGGGTATAGTAAAGGAGTATGTCATCAAACAACACTCTGATACCAATGCAGAGAAATAAAAATGACCATGACGGCCCCCACGAGGTCTCATTCCAACAAATCCGGCCAACTGCCTAATATATGTTTGACCCCCCTGATTTAAATCTTGCCCCCACGTACAGTATGGAGGATGGTAAGATAGGAAAAAAATTCCATAACAACCACTGTTGGAGAGTTACAGACAAAGGTATCATCTTGGGGTCACCAAGTCCCCCAAAAAAATCTTCAAAAGTGGCCTCACTGCAAACTGCAAAAAAAAAAAAAAAAACTCACTGAAGAAGAACAGGCCAGCGAACCTTCTCTTCTTCTTTTCGGTGAGCTTTTTTTTGCAGTTTGCAAACGGAGTGCATTACCTCCACCATCTGCTGGACTTAGGTGTAATGGCAAGTGTACCCTGTAGCCTTGTTCTGGCCGCCGGGTGAATAAGGCGAATAGATTATTTAGAGGGCATGCCAGGTAAAAGCCTGTCCAGTCATTTAATTACCAATGTAAACAGCAGGAGTTACTGAATGGTACAGTGACTTTGTCTGGAAGTGTGATCTATTGTCAGATGAAATGAAAATTTGGATAGAAACACTTTAGGTGTGTATGGCATAGAAGAATGGCTATACTGAAAAGAATCCCATGCCTAATGAGAATTATTGTGGAGGGGCTGTGCTATTGTGGGGCTGTTTTTATTCCCTTGGGCACCTAATTAAGGTGCATGGTATCATGAACACCAATAAAAACCTGAACATTTTCAAAGGAAATCTGTCAATCTCTGCCAAGACACTAAAAGTTGGTCCTGATTGGATCAGGTCAATGAACCAAAACAAACGTCCAGATCTAAACAAATATGGTTTGCTGAACACAAAATCAATCAATCTCTCTCTCTCTCTCTCTCTCTCTCTCTCTCTCTCTCTCATACACACACAGTATATCTCATGGGAGGTGCTGGAGGGTGTGGCCCAGACTAGCCTTCTCAGTGCCCTTCACATGCTCAATGGGAACTCGTCCTCTTCACTTCACCATGGCGCAAACTCACAGGGTCCTAAATAGTGAAGAGTTCTGCTGTCCCATATGCCTGGACCTGCTCAAAGACCCAGTGGCCATCCCCTGCGGGCACAGCTACTGCATGGGCTGCATCAGAGACTACTGGGCCAGTGATGGTGACCTGGAGACGGTCAGCTGTCCCCAGTGCAGGCAGTCCTTCACGCCTCAGCCCATCCTGAAGCGCAACACGCTCCTGGCTGAGATGGTGGAGAAGCTGAAGAGGACGCACCTCCAGCAGGCCGCCGCTGCAGCCTCCGGCCCCTGCTCGGACACGCCGGAGGATGTGCTGTGCGACCTGTGCACCCGGAGCAAGCGGCGTGCCGTGAAGTCGTGCCTGGTGTGCCTGGCATCCTACTGCAAACTGCACCTGCAGGCGCACTACGAGTCGCCCGCGCTCAAGAGGCACAAGCTGGTGGAGGCCGCCGGGCAGCTGCAGGAGAAAATCTGCCCGCGCCACGACAAGCTGCTGGAGATCTACTGCCGCTCCGACCAGAAGTGCGTCTGCGTGCTGTGCGTCCTGGATGAGCACAAGGGCCACGACACGGTCCCCGCCGCAGCCGAGAGCACCAAGAAGCAGGTAGAGACCTTCGAGCATCAATGCACATTTCACAAATAAAAGAAGATTCTAATTCTAAAATTGTAATCTTTTGATGTGATTGCTAGAATAACTCAAAGACTGGTTAGGACCTTAGACTTTAGGTCTTATAAGTTATAAGTTAAGAGTTAGTTTAAAAGTTTAAACTTGGTGCTGGTGACTGCATACAAACTTCAAGGTTTTTATATTGGTCAGAAAGCAGTGTAGTCACAGCAATAATATCCAGAAATTGGTTGCCTTGAAACATTATCTATCCTGGGGGATAGTTGAAAGAGTTTCAGGGAAAGAATTTAAGGAATACTCCAGGGGACAGAAGAATCAGAAGATAAATGTTATTTTATTAGCCACAAAAAGTATTTGCATTTTTCCCTAATGAAATATGGAATAGAGTTCTGTTTTGATTGTGGGAGTCACTGTAAGGACTTCGCTGACAAACCCAGTCTCAAAAGATTCAGGCCAGCTGTCCAGAAAGTTAAAACACCGGACGGCTGATTCATCCTCCTGTCCTAGATTCAAATGTCAACATGGCATTATCTATCATGTACCCTCGCTTCTTCCTCCATTTGAATGCTCAAGATGAATATCAACCAGGATTTATCGACGGGTCAACAGCTGTGTGGCTGCTACTTTGACTCTTTTCCCTGTTGCATATCTTGCTTATGCAAACGTGTCTGAGCTTTGCCTACTGACAAGACCATATTCTGATAATGAATTTACATGCATGAGAACAATGTTACAATGTCAAATCTTAAATGAAAGTATGGAGTAAAAATCAGAATGATGCAATATTAGGGGCCAGAACTCAAAACCTACTTATTTCCATTCATGTCAATGGACAGATGTCAGCCTCAGCTTTCCCCCTAACATCCTCACATGGAGCTCAGTGAGTGTAAACCATATCTGGTTAGCTTCAGGTGCTGGAAGTCATTCTTGCTGGTTCTTCCGCAGTAAATGCAGGATCATTTTTTCAGGTGATGAAGGCAGGAAATAACACGTGCTCAAGATTTGAACCATCTGTCTGCACATATCAAATGACACATTTGGTTATCCTCGGCGAAAGCCCAGGAGCTATCTCTCTGCCATTTCCGCTTTTTATTCCAACCTAATCTCTGAATGACTTCTCATGTCAGAGATGGTTTGACTATGCTGATACAGTATGTAGCACTTTGTGAGATGGTCTAACAAAACTGATAGCTCTTTGTTTGAGGTGCTTTGACTAACTCATTATGAGACGCTCTGACAAGCTCTTTGTAAGATGGTTTGGGGGTGGTGGTGGTAGTGTAGTGACTAAGGAGCTGGGCTAGCATACAATACCCTGAAAAGTTGTGGGTTCATTTCCCGGCTTCCACTGTTGTACCCTTGAGCAAGGAACTTAACCCTGAGTTGCTCTGAGGACAATGGCCCTTAATAATAACAAGTTCCTATCATAGTTTTGGGTTTTTCAAAAGGGTTCTAAAGGCATATCTGTTCAACATGCATGTTTATTAAGCGCTTCTTATCTCTTATGGTTTGTATATTACAGTATTTGTTTATTTCTATTAGGCTATTGATTGAATTGACATTGTTGTTTATTATTACTATTCTCTTTAATGCAGCATTACCAACATTTTATATTGTTCACTGTTAAATTTAACTATTGTATTGTTGTTATTTGTATGTAGCTTTGGACAAAAGCGTCTGCTAAATACCATAACCATAACCATAATATAATTAACATGTAAGTCGCTTTGGACAAAAGCGTCTGCTAAATACCATAACCATAACCATAATATAATTAACATGTAAGTCGATTTGGATAAAGTGTCTGCTAAATAAATGTTTGACTATGCTGATAGCTCTTTGCGCTACGGGTTTGTCTGGCTGCAGAAGGAGCTGGGATCGGTGAGGAGGAAGTTTAAGCTGAGCATCCATGCCAGAGAGAAGGAGCTGCTGGAGCTCAGGCAGGCTGTGGACACTTTGAAGGTGAGAGGAGCTTGTCTGATCCAGCACAGGTGGAGAAGGAAGAGAGTGTGGTGTGGAGAAGGAAGAGAGTGTGGTAAAAATTAAGTATTAATCCACAAAGAGGCCAAATGTAACGCACAGGCAAGCCAACCGTACGGCAGAGAACAAAGCTTTATTCACCACGCTGTAAACAGGTTATAAACACACAAAAATCCTAGCGAGCATGAGAGCAATAAATCTATCATAAACAAAGTCTTACCATAATTTATAGGACTAAACAGGATATTCTTGATGGATTACATAAAATGAAAATGAAAGAGCTGAAAAGACATATTACTCCAGACTCCCTAAGGGAGGCTGACTTCAGAGGTCATGGACAAGAATAACCCCAAAATAACTGAGGTCATCCATGTAATGTCTACATTTATTTAAAATGTAGCCAGTTGGACAACAACAACCCGAGTAGACATTTACAGCTAAAGTGTAGTCTATATAGTGGAATGTTTTCCACAAGAGCATGAGGTGAAGAGGGAAGAGAATGTTGGAGTGAGCAGTCTCTGTCTCTTAGCTCTCTGTGCATGATGCAAACATGATATCTCTTTACATCAACACACACAAACACACAAACACATAACATGATATATGACATAACATGTATAAGACATATGAGATATATAAGACATATAAGTATATTTTATAACATTATTACACCCACCCACCCACCCACACACACACACACACACACACACACACACACACACACATGTACACACACACACACACACACAGGTACACACACACACACACACACACACACACACACAAACACATAACATGATATATGACATAACATGTATAAGACGTATGAGATAGAAGTATACTGTATAAGACTAATAAGTATATTTTATAACACTTTTACACACACACAAACACACACACACACACACACACACACACACAAACTGAAATTCATCCACATCTCTGACTGACCCATCTGTAGGAATCTGCCCAAGGGGCAATGGAGACCAGCGACAGGATATTCACAGAGCTGATCTCCTCCATTGCCAGACGGCACTCTGAGGTGCGGGAGCTGATCAAGGCGCAGGAGGAGGCTGCCGCAGCCCTCCTGGCCCAGCTGGAGGTGGACCTGGCCCAGCTCCGCAAGCAGGACATGCAGCTGGAGCTCCTGCTCCACACCGACGACCACATCCACTTCCTCCAGGTAACGCTGGCACATCCACTTCCTCCAGGTAACGGTGGCACATCCAGGTAACGGTGGCAAATCCACTTCCTCCAGGTAACGCTTCAGACACTAGGGTGAACATCCACTACCTCCAGGTAACGGTGGCACATTCACTTCCACCAGGTAACACCTAAGACACTTGGGTGAACATCCACTTCCTCCAGGTAACAGCTAAGACACTAGGGTTAACTTCTACTTCCTCCAGGTAACGCTTCAGACACTAGGGCGACACATCCACTTCCTCCAGGTAACAGATAAGACACTAGGGCGACACATCCACTTCCTCCAGGTAACGCTTCAGTCAGACATCACTGTGATGCTCATGGTATTCTAATACTGAAGTTACATATAAGGAGACAATTTTACAATGTGAAATCACAATATGGAGGGGTGTTGCTCTTTGCAACATTACTTGGTGTTTTAAAATCCATTGTATTCCTTAATATATCATTGTTTTTTTAACCTTGTGTGTCCTTGTCAATGTCATGCAAATATGAATGTCCTTTTGATATGTAATAAGGGGCTCTTGATTTGTAAACAAATTCCCACTTTTTCTCCATACTCTTTGTAATAGTGAAAGTGTTAATTATCCACACATCAATGCACATATTATATATATATATATTCCCTGGGGATAGTAATAGGAATGAGAAGATATGGAAATAACAATTAAAACAATTAAATCTCTCTCTCTCTCTCTCTCTGTCTCTCTCTCCCTCTCTCTATCTCTCTCTTTCCCTCTCTCTCCCTCTCTGCCTTGCTGTAGTGCTGCCATTCACTCTCAGGCCCCTCTGGTGTCACAGACCCAGCCAGCATCCACACAGACCCGCTGCTGGACTTTGGGAAGATGAGCAGTGCAGTCTATGCCCTGAGGAAAAGACTCGAGGACGTCCTCAAGGTGGAATGGCCAAAGATCACCAGGGCAGGTCAGTCAGGGGTTTTACCACATGACATTTGGGTGGTAAACTTTTGAGAGGAGGATTGAAGACTGAATGACTGTAATGGATCACACCAGATGCATTGAGAATGTAGTTGCTAACCTGCATGTCTTTCTACACAGCAAGCACTGTGAAATTTATTCAGAGTCCAGAGCCCAAGATCAGGCCAGAGTTCCTATACTGTGAGTCTATTGTACATATTTGGGACATGACATTTTAGCAATAATTAACCAATTGTGGCCCAATTGCCTCAAAATGCAAACAACTTGTGGTAGACCACAAACAACAATACCATTGTTGGGTCTTATGTGGTATTTGGTGGAAAATAACTCTTTCGCCCCGCCCCCCCCCCCCCCCTCTCCATTTATATTTCCCTCTCTCTATCTCTCTACATGCTCTGCCTCTGTGTATCTCTTTCCTAGACTCTTGTCCATTTAAATTAGACCCTAAAACAGCCCACAAGGACCTCTCCCTGTCTCAGGACAACAAGATGGTGACGGTGCGCAGCAGGGAGCACTCCTGCCCAGACCACCCCGAGCGCTTTGACTACTGGTGCCAGGTGCTGGCTTCTGAGGGGCTGTCCGGGTGCTGCTACTGGGAGGCCGAGTGGAGCGGGATGGGGGTCAACATGGCCGTGGCCTACAGGGACATGAGCCGGAAGGGAGAGGGAGGGGATTCTCACTTTGGCCGAAACGACAGGTCCTGGAGCCTCTTCTGTTCGCGGAAAGGCTACTCCTTCTGGCACAACAGCGTAGTCACCAAGGTCCCCGGCCCATTATCGTTCAAGATAGGTGTGTACTTGGACTACAGGGCGGGGACCCTGTCCTTCTACAGTGTCTCTGACACCATGACCCTTCTGCATCGAGCGAAAGCGACATTCACTCAGGCCCTCTATCCTGGTTATGAGTTTGCCTGTTACGGAGCCTCTGTGAAACTGACTCAAATGGAGTGAGAGAGAGCAGCAAATTAGTGGGAAAGAAATGGCACACTAAAAGAAATATTGAGATGTAAAAGTTAAGATTTCACCCGGTTGCTGTGGTTAGTTTCCACTGCGCTGGGGCATGAGTCATGTTCGCGTTGCTGAGTGTGGTTTGTTTTGGTTTGTTGCTTTCTGAAAATAGCGACCCGCCAGGCCAGGCGAACATAACAAATTAGAAATACTGTTTATGGTGGAGTACATCAACGAACGTGCCAAAAATGTGCTATCAAGGCGTGGTCATACAAATGTCCATTATATGTCTTATCACATATTTCTTTGATACTGTGGCCAAGCTTACTGGCTGATATTTATGGCTGCTGGAGTTACTGTTGTCGCAGTCCTCTCCTCCCATTAGTTCAGGGCAGCTCAGAAGCATTGAAAGTCAGCTGTCCCCTCAATGACCCTTGAGGGATTAAACCACTGAAGGCATGCTCAGCCTCCACTTTTAAGTAAACGGCAAGAGTTACAGTACCAAGCACACTATAGCTTTCTTTACTTGCATGGTGCTGTTGCACTACTGTAATTGCGATTCATAGGTTACATAAATAGGTTAGGTACTGTCCCATTGAAATAAAGATCAGCCTATAAATCAGCCTTTAAAGGAACCGTATGTAAGAAATGAAATGCAATTAATCATAAAATGGCCCTGATTTGTCACTAGACATTAGGAAATCATGCTAATTTCAAATACTTATATCACTGACAACAGTAGTCCGGCCAGGATATCGTCATTTCAAAACGTGAAGTTGCAGCCCTCAACTGATGTTGATGTTTACATATTTGTGTTTTAGCCTGATCCGCCACCCTCCACCTATCTAGTAATCACAAAGTCAGTAGTGTTTCGGCATCTGGGTTGCCAGCTCTGCTCTAGTTACCACATCTGCGGTGTACACCGCTCTACAGTATTTTGAGAGTGATTGTAGTACCAGTTTTGGCCAAAATCCTACATACGGTTCCTTTAAATGTAGACTTGCTCTCACATTTTGCAAATTCTGTTGATTACACATCTACCGACCCCCCCCCCAAAAAAAAATAAAAATAAAATATATATATATATTTGTCTTTATGTTTATATGTATGTTATAAACAGACCAGTTCCAAATGTCCAGCCTCTACTTTCCTGTACAGGGGGTCGTTTCTAGAAAAGTTAGCAACGACGTTGCTCAACCACCATGGTACGACGCAACTTGCGACTAAACAACGACACTGTTACACCTGTTTCCAGAAAACACCGTACCTGTGTCGCAATTCGCTACCTCCGACGTTCGAACACCATAGTTCCAACAACGTTGTTGATGATGCAGCGATACATATCATTGGTGGAAACAGTGGCAACGTGTAATACCCCACCCCCTAGAAATGTTCTGTCACGGCCTATGTCAACATGTTTCTAATCTAAACCGAGTGATTAATGCTGGTATTGTCATTGGCATCAGCCAAAACCTAAACCTATTGCAAGCATATAAAACAGATAACTTAAGCAGACCAATATGAGTCATTATTTGTGTTAAATATCTGTGTTGGAAAAAATATATAGCCTGGACAAATATCTGGGTATCCCATAGGTTATCAACTGTCTCGTGGCTTAACGGCAGCGCGTTGGTGCTGCAGTGCATCCTATCTCTTCTTTTCATCTCTGAGTAAGAGTAGGCCTACGAGACACAACATTAGGTTTTGACCATACATATTTATGTAGTTACTCTACATCGAGAGACCATAGGTACAATACATCAGTCAAAAACAATTGAATCTACGTGTCACACTAGTTCACCTGCAGGTAGCGAGAAGCAAGAGGACAATCTCACATCATAAGAAACCTACAACGTTGGGATAATAAGTCATCTGCTTTAGCCACTACACCATTTAACACGGCTGTTGTTAGGGACTGTGAAGATTATAATACTAAAAGCAAGGCAATACTTTAATTAACATAAATAGCAAGAATGAGCCAAGTAGGGGAGCAGTGTCTTAATCAAAATTAAGCTACAGGATAGATCAATCATTGAGTCACGAGATAAACATCCACTTCGCAAATTTTGGTTAGGCGGTTGTGATTTTTGGTTAGGCGCTCCGGACACCAACAGGAACTACCAAGGAACGACACAAGTGCGACTGCCTAGGGGCAGTAGTTCAAACGACCAAACTTTGCGTCCTTGTTTGCGATTGAGTGTTCGAACTACCCTTTCTAGAAACACCAAATCCAAGAACGATGGAGCGAACTACCAAGGTTGCGACGCAAGTTATCAAACGATGCTTTCTAGAAACGACCCCCAGATCTGTAGCTGGATATCTCAGACAGCTCCCTCTGCTGGTGGTTGTATATATCTGACTGACCCAGTAGCCAAACAGACTATAGAACCGGATTAGGTCCAGACGTCCTCCCCAATGGGCCATGTGAAGGAATATTATGATTGTCTGACTCTGACTGACTTTGTATGGATAGTGTAAATACTATGAATAGTACATTACCAATGTACTCTGGGGTTTGAGGGGGTGCAACAGCTTCTTACTGTATCTTTACAATCTGTCATTAAAATCTTTTTATATTGACTTGTACAAGAACATGCCTGTCGTGGTTGGGTAGTGAATGAATATTGAATCTCAATGTGTTTTTTTTTTTTTTACTGTACAATATTTTGGACACATTTTTTGTACAGGGGTTTATAATTTAAATCACACACACACACACACATATTCTCAGACGATAATTCACATTCAGAGGAGCTGTGATTCACCGATATTTGCTGTAGCTGGTAAACATTTGCTCAGGTATGTGTAACTGTTGGCTAAGCTCTGTGGCCTTTGTAAACTATGATGAAAAGCTATGAGGCCTCCACAAAAATGCACAAGCATGACTAAGTCTCTGGGATTCCTCTCGCCCTTACTTATCATCATCAGCTGTTCACAGAAGCCCTACCATCTCTTTTAGTTGCCTCTGATAACACAGACTCATAGCACTTCTTTGAGAGTCCTTTGTGTCAATATGTTTGTTCAGAGTGCTTCTCTAACATTGTCTTGATTTTGGTGTTTGAAGCCGCCTGAATCACCTACTCACATCAAATTGAATAAATATCACTGACAAGGCAAGTTTGAGCAGGCCTAATGATGGCGAAATGATGGCGAAATCAGGAAATGGGGTGACGTCTTTGCTATGGTTACATAGACAAACGCATGCTCGTCTCCAGTGTGTCATAGTTTCAGTGTTAGCAATGACACAAGATATAGATATCACTACCCTGAGCCACAGTGAGCACGAATGAGAGGGTGTGAAAGGATGGAACAGATGAAAAGGGGAAAAAAGAAGGGGGGGGGGGTCACCAATACATTCGAAGCTGTAATTATTTGAAATACCAGGTTTTGGACAAACTTGCAGATTTCTTGTATTACTTTAAAAACACTGTCATAGGACAACCACAAAACATGCATATAAAACATCTTAGTGTTACCAGTTGGAAAAGCAAAAATAGGAATGTCTAAATATGGGAACCACTTATTGGAGATAAGATCATGTTTTAGTAATGCAATAACTTGACCTCTTCATGGGGGAAGGAAACAGAGGAAATGTCGTGTTCACCCTTTTCGTCAGAACGCCAGGAAGTCATTTCATAAGGTCGTTGACAAGGAAATTTTACATTTCATTTTATATACCGTAATTTTAACCTCAGAGCAAATCCAAGTGTCTCTGACAGACTTTCTTGAGGCTAATCTGAATGAGTATAGATAAGAACCATAGTGCAAGACCAGACTTGATATCTCGAAGCTGCTCACATATTTTCAGTGACTGATAGTATAGGCAGGGAGAACATGTCTGCATCACTTCTGCTGAACAGATGACCTCAGCATTACTTTCTAGTCTACCCACTGAGCTAATAAAACCATTTCAAAAATATTTTATTAAGACAGGAAATGGGTGTGGTTGATTTTATATTCTGGATAATTGCTGCTCAGAAAACCCCACTGAGCATGTCTCAGATCAAATGAGAAATGGCCACCAGGTGGCAGTGTTTACCCAGAGTCAGACCATTACAGTAAAAGCAGCATACAAAATCATACCAGGACACACACACACAGACACACAGAGAGAGAGAGAGAGAGAGTTAAAGTAATAGAGCAATAACCAGCACCAATGTGTAAACAAGGGTTACAACTTTAATTTTATAATTTATTTAGCAAACAGGTTAAAAACATTAGTTCCCTTCAAATGTGCTGTCTCCAAGAGGAAGCCATTTTTATACAAATATACTTACAACAGTGCCCCTGTATTTAAATTGCAATCCAACAGTGGTACAAGACCTGCAGTCCTTTCATATATTGCCACGTCTATGCAATATATAAAACATAATACAATATCATAGGAATACTGTGTTATTAAAACAATAATGCACTTTAAAATGGGATGAGAGACCATGGTGGTCATCCGGGCCTGCTCTCCATGTGTGGACCAGACTGGAAAGATCTGATGTCTTCCCCAATGAACTCAGTGACTGCAGAGAAGAAATAAAAACATGACCCAGTATGAACAATAGACGACTCTTGGATATTTAGGTACAATGCAAATAACAGACAATAAATAACTATGTATTAATACCTCTGTAATTAGAATACATACTGATAACTCTGTGTTAATTAGGTATTAAATAGCTGAGTTTGGGTTAGAAAAACTTTTAACAACCTATAATAACATTAAAATCAGGAGCAGTAAATCATTTCCATACATCGGACCAGGACATATATTACTATGTGAGATGGAAAGTTCACCATCCTCAATTTTACTTCACATTTATTTCAACCTAAACATATGAATCTGTAAGGGGTACAGCTCTGCTCTTCTCACCCTCCTCCAGTGTGATGTGGTGCATGGATGAGGAGCTGGCAAACTCCAAGGGTCCTTCCTGCATCTTCATGCCCCCTGCGGGCTCCCTATCTGGGACCCCCCTGCCATGCGTCTCCCAGCCCTCGTACTGGCTGTAGGGGGGTGGTGGGTAGAGGTCCTGAGGGAGGCCATGGTTGGCCGGTGGGGACGGGCACGGGCAGGGGCACACCTCCTGGGGGTAGGGGCAGCTGGGGTGGTAGGGCGAGTGGGGCAGGGGGGGCAGCGGGGAGGTGGAGATGGGGCTGCTGGCGGGGAAGGGGCTGAGGGAGGAGGAGTGGGACGGGGACGGCGAGGACGACAGGTACGGGGAGTCCAGCCACGGCGAGGGAGAGGGTGATGGAGGCTGGGCAACGCCGCGGGGGTACAGGGGGGGCAGGAGCTCGGTAAAGCCCAGCTCCAGGCTCTCAAAGCTGGGCTGCCTCTCAGACAAAGCCCCCCTACCTCCACCTCCACCTCCACCTCCGCTCTCCTCCTGGCCCTCGGGCTTGGAGCAGTACTCCTCCTGGTAGTTTTGCCCTGAGTAAGAGAAGTCACTGGGGTACGGGGGCAGGTGGAAGCCCAGACCTCGCTCGTCCATGGGGGTGTCCCCTCTAAGGTGCAGGCCCCTGTCCGACACCCCCGAGCCCCCAAAGGGCCCCAGGCCCACCCCCTCCAGGGGCAGCACTGAGGGATGGGACAGGAGGGGGTCCTCCTCTTTGAACATGACTAAACAAAGCACAGTGGAGAATCTGATTAGAGCTGGAGCATGTAGATTGTGATCTAAAATAAATGAAATCAGTATATTGGTACGATAGCTGCTTGAGTGACTGGAGAAGCTGAAGAAAACTCTGTTTAAACATCCACTTTGCCATAACACAACACAAGGGTTATGGCACAAAACAGCAGAAATACAACACAACACAACACACAAACCGCAGTGCAAACATTACAGTACAAAATATTATTTCATTCAACTATAGGACGTTTCCAGCAGCAAAATAACAAATTATAGGACCAGATACTGTCAGTTTGACCATGACAGAGTGACGCTGTCACTCACTGGACTCACTTGGCAGGTATTTGAAACAGTGGGTGCTGCTTCTTTTCCTCTTCCCATTGGACACGTACAGGCAGACTGGTACAGGGCGACTCACTGATTGGTCACTGTAGGGTGGCACTCGCACACACAGCAGGCACTGCCCGATAAAGACAACCAAAGATCCAGTACAGTAAAATTACTTTAAAGCCAAACCCCACAGCCCATGGGCAAATAAAGTCACCCTACGGCTGAGCAGGATAGGATTACACACACAGACACTTTTAACATGCACACACCAACACTACTGAAATCAAAGTGGTAGATATGTAGTTGTGTTAACAACATAGAAATCATTTTTATAATAACAGTATTAAAACTAGTGAACTGCTTTAAATTCATGGTTGCATGGAAATGGAAATAGATTGTCTACCTCGTTACTTTTATCATGATCTATGTGAGCCTCTTCTTCCCACTGTAGTTTTCCATCTGTAACCAGGAAGATACATGTTATACAGTTACACACTAGTACACAGATGCACCCCCCCCCCCCACACACACACACACACACACACCTGAACCTCTCTCCATAAAGAGCACCCGGGAGGTGGGCAGAAAGTTGGAGCCTCCCAGCAGCAGCTCCTCTCCACCCTCCACGGAGCACGACGCCAGGCTCGCCGACTCCACCACCGGCAGCTCTTGAGCCGAGCGCTGAGCTGGAGAGATGGAGGGATGCAGAGAGAAAGAGGGAGAAAGAGGGGGAGGCAACAAAGAATGAAACATTGGGGGGGGGGGGGTTAAGAAAGAGAGGGAAAGAGAGTGGAAAAGTAGGAATAAAGGCAGGGAGAGAGAGAGAGACAGACAGAGAGAGAATGAGAGAGAGAGAGAGAGAGAGAGAGAGAGACAGGCGGAGAGAAAGAGAAAGGGGGGGGATAAAGGCAGGGGAGAAAGAGTCAGAGACAAAGGGGGGGACAGAAAGAGAGAAAGAGAGAGAGAGAGAGAGAGAGAGAGAGAGAGAGAGAGAGAGAGAGCAGGGGATTAGCTGTAAGATCACATACAGCTGGAATGGAGTGTGAGGCAGATGAAGCCAAGTGAGGACAGTCCTGATATCAGGTGAGTGATTAGGTGCGCTGCAGCTCGGAGCAGCCTGGCAGCCTGCTGGAAGCACAGGGAGACGTGTGAGCAGCCTGAGACAGGTTATATAGCGGCTGGGTCCGAGCTACTGCAGGGCGGCATGGAATCCCAAACATGCTGGCGGCAAACGTGGCTCCTTCTTCTTCTGTTTCCAAAAGGGGTCGGCCAGTGGCTGTGTTTGATTTTGTTGGACTGGGATGCAAGCAGGATGGGCTGGCATCCCTGTCTGCTCCACATCTCATTTTTCGTATTCCCGTGATGGGCACATGCCCAAAGCTGCACGCACGCTCGGGCAGGAATGAGGCACCTGGGCAACACCTCTTTGCCAGTTGCTCGAAATGTCTTAAAGCAACACCAAAGAGTTTTTTGTACCTTAAAATAATGTTTCCAAAATTGTTTCCGTGGTTCATCAACTCGTAACAGGGTGAATGGCACTTCTGCATTCGCTTCGCGGCCCTCTATCGACTGTAGTTCGATGGAATGAGACATAAGAAACTACAAATTTGACTTGCATGATGTCGCAATACATCGTAATTTCATAAAATCATGCAACATATTCTACCTTGTCTATGGACATCGTTATTTGCAAAGCCGTTGCTGGATAAACAAATAGCGTGCGTGCGACAGAGGAAAAGTTCTTTGGTATTGCTTTAAACTGTTGGGGTTCCTATGAATGCAGTCGGGTTTAGACAACTATCTTCTAAATAGCCAACCATCCAGCATCAAAAACACACACGTGACAACAGTCTGTAGACAATGGTATCATTTACAAACACTACCTTCCTGAAGAACAATAATAGGCTTTGAGAGAGAGTTACATACCGACATGAGAAATCAGAGAGGATAGAAGAGACTTGCTTAACTTACAGCATTCGATTGGCAGAGACGCCACCTGCAAGGCGAGCACCCGTCCGGGTGGAGCTAGCGGTGGAGCCAGCGGAATGTGTGTGCGGAAAACCAGACGGACACGCGTGTTCTTTCTCCCGACGTCAGTCTCTCCTTTCCTGAGTTCTATGTCGGAATTCCTCAGCTTCAGAATGCCCGCACAATCAATTCTGAGAAAGGGGGGAATTTTTTGCATTCAATTAAAAAAAAAAGTCTGTTACTATGGATTTCACCAGCAGCAACGATCCATCCATTAATCAATCTATTTATTTATCAACATGTCAGAAGGGATGTGACAAAAAAAATTGTTGACTTGCTATGCATTTAATTTCCAGTAAACATCCATCCATCTATCTGTCACTATATTTGTATAACTCACAAAGCAGTCATGTTAGTCTCTGGATTGAGTGGGATATCCAGTAGTTTAGTTCCAGCCTGGATACTTTCCTGACTGGCAGTGCCGACCATTTTCCCTGTGACTCTAAAATGAAACGATGACACGAAAAGAATAAATATGGATATTACATTAGAGAAAGAGAGAGAGAGAGAGAGAGAGAGTATGCAGGAGATTAGCACTTATGCACTTGCCCACTGATACATACCGGTGAATCTGATAGAATGGGTGTGGTCGTATGGACCGGTCATCAGCGGTTCCCACAAACACCTGTAAGGAGAGCGGCTGTCTCTCTGTGTACCCAACAAGCTGAGAGAGACAGTGCGATAGAGGGAAAGAGAGAAAAGGAGGGAAAGAAAGAAATAGAAAGAGAGAGTCAGAGAGACAGAGAAAGTCAGCGACATTCACATTATACATTCTTTCTTTAAGATAATCACACACTTTACAACCTTCACGAGAGGATGACCTCCTGGCGATGCCTTGACCGCACCCCGGCTGCCCTCTGTCTCATAGTGGGCGCGATGATGTGGGCGAGGCTGCACCTCAATACGCAGCTCGTACTGGTCAAACTGAGAGGGGAGTGGCCAATCAAGTGGAGGCAAGGCGTTTGACCTGGCAGGACCGATATCACAGGTTAAAAATATATCAAATCAGTTACACAATGATCCTTTACCCAGGATGGGTACTTCAGCTGAAAAATATTTGACATATGAGGTGAATCTATACGACAGTCCACAGTCAGATACCACAGTCATCACGTGTGTTTGAGTGTGTAAGTGTGTGAGGGTGAGTGTGAGTGTGAGTGTGAGTGTGAGTGTGTGTGCGTTTGTATGTCACCTGAACAGAGGGCTATGTGCACTAGCCCTGGTCCTGCCCCATCCCAGAGCAGGAGGCACGGACAGGTAGTTCATGCCCAGAGAGGGGAGCTCCCGCCTCAGGCCCCGTGGCTCTGGCAGCGGACACGGGGAGCTCTGAGCAGGAGGGGCATGGTCCTGCTCCAGCTCTCTGGAGGAGACCTGAGCATGCATACACACAGACACAAACACACACACATACACACAAACACACACACACACACACACACACACGGGTTAAAGACAATAAGGATACATAATAATACATAATAATAAATAGTATGCACTAATGCCTGCACAAACAACAGGAAAACGCACAAACACACACAAACACACATAGACATATATATTATGCAAACAGTTTATGAGAATTCAAAGCACCTGGAGTTTTTAAATACAGTTCCTAAGTGGTGGATGGCGTGGAGAGCTCACCTGCTCCAGGGAGGTCTTCCTGGTCTTCTGGGGGATGTTGAGCTCACAGCCTCCGCCCGGCGCCTGGCTCTGGGGGTCCCCCTGCCCCGTCTCCAGGGCGGATGGGTGCTCCTCGGAGTAGCTGCCCCGGCGCGAGGTGCACGGGGAGGCGCAGGGGGAGTTCCGACGCTTCTTGCCTCCGGGGGAGGTGGGGCGGGAGGAGGGCGACAGGCAGAAGTGGGAGGTGGCCTCGTTCAACTCCTCCTCCTCGGCCAGCAGCGAATCGCAGCTGGAGGCCGGGCTGAGCCAGCCGCGGGAGGACGGGCTGGAGGCGGGGCTGGGGCTGAGTGACCCCGCCCCCGTCATGCCGTCACGGTAACAGAAGGGGTCCAGCAGTGGCAGATAGAGGCGCTCCCTGTCCCAACCGCCACCGGTGTCCCAGTAACCTCCCCCGGCCAGCGCCGAGTCATCCTCTGGGGAGATGGTGGTGATCTGGATGCTGGGGCACTCGAGAACTCTGGACTCAGACACCTGTGAGAGTAAATGACAATGAGAGAGAGAGAAAGAGAGAGAGAGAGAGAGAGAAAGGCAAAAGTGACATGGTAGGAGGAGGAGGATAGACAGACAGAGGATCCACATTAACACTAAATCCAAGTCATCCCTCAATTACTATTCAATGAAGTTTGTATTAAGTATTAAGGACAGCTGACCTGTATGGATCGTGCAGGAAGGCTCTCGTACGTCCCGCTGAACTCCCGCACCAGCGCTCTCCGTGGGGGTGGGGAATGCATCCCGGCCCTCTGACTGGTGGAGTTGGGTGGTGACGGGATGCCCAATGGCTGGCCGATATGTGTGGAGGTATCTGTCACAGAGAGAAAATGGATGTTGCTGCACATGTGGAGCATTGCTCTTAGGGGTTCATGGCACAACAACTAACTTACTGCAAGCTAATTTATCAAATCATCTATTAGGGCGGCAACTAAAGATAATGTACATAGTTGATTAATCTGTAGATTATTTTCTAAATTAATCGATCAGTTGTTTGATCAATTAAATGTCAGAAAATGGTGAAAAACACACACCAGAGATATTTAGTTTACTTTCAATCAATCTCTCACCACTTTTTTTCTTTTTTTTTTTTTTTTAGCAGACACTTTTAATCCAAAGTGATTTACATGAGGTAATTACATCACAAGAGATTACATTGTCACCGGAGCAACTTGGGGTTAAGTGCCTTGCTCAAGAGCACAATGGTGAAAGCCAGGAAGCTACTGCATGCTAACCCAGCTCCTTAACCACTACGCTACCACCACCTCGCATCATTTTTCAAACGAATGACAAGGTTTAATTGACCCATGTCCAAGCCTTTTTTGGTCAATTCAAACTGAGCTGGTCCTCTGAGGTTATTCCTAAATTGTGGCAATTCAGATAGGACCTGGGTCATCTACAGTAGCTGATCAGAGCAAACGTGCTGCACGTAAAAAAACACATGCAAATTGACAAAACACAAGCAACTTAAAGACCAACTGCAGCAAAAATCAAGTTTTTAACCCTTTTGACATGTTCGTTTTTTTTTTTTTTTCTATGTGTTACAAGACATGTTATGATCTGTAAAGATCATTCGTGAGGATTTCTGGTTTGAACTGTCAGGGTATCAACTCATGTGTCTTTCCATTTGTCTCGTAAGTCCCCCGCCCGAGTTGGAAAGTGTAAATTACCCAGCTTTCTTGCAGCATTTCACGGCGGCACGCCCCTTTACCTCGGAGTTCTTGAGGGGACCCCGAGGTGGCCGTACGACCTTACAACAAACATGGCTGCGCCCATAGTTGAGATGAGATGACATGTATTTTCTTTGCATTTGTACTGTGTTGGTCATTTTAATCTCGATGCAATGCTCTTACTCACTAGATTACATTGCTGCTTCAATCTGGTCACCAATTCATGCATTGCACGGTCTTTTTCCAGCCGGTTTGCTAAAGAGGCTACATGTAGCACAAAACAATAACAATGACTAGCCAAAATCTGGGTACCCAGAAGCTCGCATGCTGAATGACCTTCTGGGCCAAAACCTTCACAACCGGAAAACAGCTAGTTTCAGAGACGCCCACTGATCTCACTTCCGTTATGTTCATGGGGAAAAGTTCCTACTGAAACCAGTGCGAAATTGCTGCCGATGCAAACATAATTTAAGCATGTTTAGAGTCGATTTTTGAAGAAATTGAAGTTCGTAAGAACATTTGCTTTAAACCACTGCAGACGTTATGTCTCATTTGCCTAAGCAAAGGCTAGACAGAGATGGCTACAAAGGCAAACTAAACGCCATCGTTTTGGTTGTTAGTAAGTCCGCTGTCGGCGGTATTTTAATTAAACACACAATACATGTGCATACTCACAAGGTCTGCTACCTCTCCGTGATTGGATATTGAAAAAAGCTTTGTTCGAAATCAGAGACATTCCCCCCGCCCTATTTTCCCCTGAATGCAGTCGTATTCAGTTGAGTTACTAAAAAAAGTTTTTATTATTAATTCACATTGACCATACTCAACAAGGGAGAATGAAGGGAGAATGATGTGTTCTCACATTCTAGACAAATGTCCAGCACTAACGAGACAACTGCTGCCCTGGTGGCATCCATGTTCTTCCCAAAAAGACTACAAACCCCAGCGTTCGTGCTAGCAACTCATTCGTACATGTCGTACAGGTGGGCGTACGAGACTAATGGAAAGACCCATCAGGTCTCCAAAAAACTAAATGGATTAGCCTGTTTTTCACAAAAAAATCACAAAGTAGGAGGACAAATCACAGGCAACTTAGATAGATAGATAGATAGATAGATACTTTATTGATCCCCAGGGGAAATTCAAGAACTTACTCTTGTGTCATTAAAAACCCGCTTTCAGCATGAGCTCAGGTGTTTTTAATATCTGGAACGAGGTAGCCTTCATGGAATGGTTGGCAACTCTGCCCACAGGTAAGCTATGGCAAGGCAACTCTAGATTGTCCAGTGTGTTCAAATCTAAAAAGAGCTATTATAGGATAATTGAGCCATCTGAATAACTCCAATATTTGAACTTGCCATTGCATTTTGAATTTAGCTACAGTTTAACAACAGTTGCGTGGGGGGTAGCTCTATAGAATCTTTGGGCAGAGACGGGGGCGGGCCTTAGTGACAGAGACATAGTCGGGGGCGGGGCTAAGTAAATCCGCGCTTCAGGGATGAGGAAGAAGATGCAGAGATACATACTAGCTGTCACTTTGCCATGAAGGATTCTTTTTGTGAAAACAAATTATGAATGTGCATCACTGAGGAACTCAAATTAGGGTTTAACCAAATAGCTGCAGTGGGTCTTTAAGAAATCTTAATCAATTTGACAACACATGCACAGCATTATAGAAACGCGCTGCAAATTCTGACAGCACAATGGAAGTGTTTCTGGAGGATACTTAAAAGTGATGAACACATCTGGACACACTTGGCGTTAATAGAGTGACAGGCTTAGCTCAAACAAGCTAAAATGAAAGTGAATCAAATCAACATCAAAATAAACCAAAACACTTAGGGGGTATACCACAGACAGGCTCATTTGGGGGTATACCACAGACAGGCTCATTTGCAACAAGCCTGTCTGTGGTATACCCCCATGATTTGTCCTGTTTATTTAGTCCATTCCCAGATATTGTGGCCTTGTGTTCACGTAATTACGCATGTTGTTGCCTTTTGTAACCAGTAGGTGGCAGTGTAGGATAAGGAATAGTGCAGTTCAACTACTAAAGTAAAAGAAGAGAAAACTAAACTGTGAGAGGGAGACAAGGGGCCTTTCCGAAACTAGTCCCTACCCACTTCCCCTCGGTAACGGAGTGCACTCGGGTGGGATTCACCCTCACAGCTAAATGATGTTCCGCTGATTAGCACGTAGGTACTTAGCTTAGGGACAGACTTGACTCTTCCTAGTGGAAACAGATTCTGACGTAACCATGGATTTGTAATCACACAGAACTTACATTTGTATGAAGCGTTCTCCATGACGTGCCAAATGAATTGATGAACACCCTCGACAAGGGGGCATTGGCGTTGGAGGGGTTTATAACTCACTACTACTTAACAGTAATTGGTTTCAGATGGCCCTTAATATGGCGGACCCTCCATGTAAACATGCAAATGGAGTGCAAGTGGTTAGGGAGAGGGTGAAGCAACTAGTTTAGTACAGGGCCAAAGAAAGCAGTAATGTGCGAAAGTGATATGTAGCCTAATCTGTGCAGTTCATAAGATAATTGAAAATAACCTTCCAACATGTTTGTCCTGAACATCTTCAGGACAAGCTTCAAGCATCTAACATGTCTATCTTATTCACTGGCGCCAAGCGTGTTCATCACTCTTAAGTATCCTCCGGAAACACTTCCGTTGTGTTGTCTGAATTTTGTTTGTGTTGTGAATTTGCAGCACGTGTCTGTAATGTGTAATGTTGTCTGAATTTGCAGTGCGTTTTCTAAATGCTGTGCATGTGTTGTCAATTTGATGAAGATGTTTTCTTAAGTTACTTGTGTTTTGTCTATTTGCATACATGTGTTTTGTCGATTTGCCTGTGTTTTCTTAAGTGCAGCGCGTTTGCCCTGGTCGCCCACCGTAGTCACCACTTGAGAGGAGCCTAACCCCAACCCAACTTCAGAGGTGGGTTGCAAAGCAGGATAACCCCGGTTAACCCTTTCAGACAGAATATCAACCTGAGTTGAACCCTGGTCGAAGCTGATATGAAAGGGGTGTGTCTGTCTGTCTATCAATGTATGGCTGTCTATCTATAAATCTATGGCTGCATCTTGTGGTGCAGTTGAAATGTAGAAACTGCAGAGAATTGATTCATAAGACTGAAAGCAGAAACCAGCATGACTGGCATTGTCTAGGCTTCATTTATTACCATAACTGCCTCAATAAATATCAGCATGCAATGTTTACTAAGTAGCTAGGTAATAAAAACAATAAGGCCAGGACTGGATGTGCCTTCCACACTAAATAAAATTGCAGTGGTTTTCATCTTTAAAACTGGGCTGCCTTTCAGTGTTAGTGCTTGAGATGTGGTCCAACTGCATGGCAACTAAAAAAATGTTTATAGGGAAAAGAAAAATTAGTTTATCGGTAAATGAAAGAACTATTGTGTTTTTAAAAGCATTTTTAAACTAAAATATGAGAGTCTCCAACTGTACAAACACAAAAAAAGACAAAAGACCATTTCAAGATGCAGGGAGCTGCATGCATCACAGTTTCCGAGCAGCGATTAATAAATCTCTACCTGGCAAAACCACAATTCTGGAGCGTTCCTCCTACATAGAGCCCACTGTTCTGTTCTCTGCTTGCACTGCAGTAGCGATGGCAAATGCAAAACTCTGCTCAGGGAAACCTCAAAAAGCAAAGGCGTGGAGACGGCCTTTTGGACAGCCATGCTTGCATCACCAGTAAACTGAAGTTTGTGTCTATAGAGATATTAGATGGGCTGTTGGTCTATTGGTCAGATTCAGTAGGACAGTAGTACGACAGACATGATAGTTGGTAGCTGAGTCGATTGTGACATTGATTGTGAGATAGTTCTATGGGAGAGGCCACCATTCAGATGTGTGCATCAGTAGTTGTGCCAATAATCAACAGCCAGTGAGGAAGAGAGAAGAATGAGAGATGACCAGCTACAGTCAACTTGCGGTCAGTTCCACAGGAACAGTGGTGTACAGAAAGACAAGGAGCAGCAAGGAGCAAGAATGCTTTAGCACCAGGAAATAGCTTCTGCCGTATTTTCTTAATTAAATAGTTTCTGTCATTGGTAGTAAAATGTTGTCAGCAGACTTAAGAGAAATCAGATTGGCTGTGTGCCTATATGGCCTCTTGGTCAGCCAAGTGGTACACTGGCCATGAAGCGACAAGGATGAGGTCACTGTGCAGATCTGCTCGTCAGTGGTGTCAATGCTGAGCAGACAATGAAGAAAGCACAGGCATGAATGATGACAGATGTCAGGTAAACGAACCAAAGTATCCGGAAATGCCTTCTACAGGTTCCAAGTACATTCACAGCCACACGGTGCCAACAGCAGCAGTGATCAGCAGGAAATGCTACCGAAGAAAGTGTGGCGGCGGCAACGTCTAAAAGTTTCTTTGGGAGGCTAGGTATTGTACCATCTTGGTGTGCCAAGGGGCTGGGGGAGGGGGCTGGGTGCTGTGTGCTGCGCATGCATGTGTGCCACAAAGAGAAAGGAGAGGGTGAGGAGAGGAGGCAGACGGGAGGGAGGTGTGTATGTGCGTGCTCAGTAAACACAGATTGAGGTTCAATCCAGATGGCAGCTGTTAACTCCACTCACACGCACAGCTGATTAAAACCACATTTTGCTCGGCCCTACACACATACACTGACACACAAGCATACACAAAGAGTGAGAGAGAAAGAAAGAGAGAGAGAGAGTCAGAAAGAGAGAGAGAGAGAGAGATGGGAGATGTAATTCTATGTAGGCATATTAACATAATGTGGGTCATTACCAATTCCTTCAAAGATAGCCAGGAAACTGAAAGCAGATGAAAGAATCTTCTACACCTTGGAAGAAACCTTACATTTGTAAAACCCAATACCTCAGATTCCTTAAACCATTCATAAGCTTCTGAAAAACTGCTTTGCAACAGACATCACTATCTCCACACTCTGACACTGCCTACAGTAGGCTATGTCCAAGCGTTCATCACCAGCCCCCCTCCCTGCATCACCACTACCATCATCATCATCATTATCATCCTCCTCATCCTCACCACCACTTCACAAACTAATAACGATGTGAAATGAGCTGACCAGTGCTGTTGCTTGTTTCAAGATGCGCGGGGGCTCTCTCCGTCCTCTCCCCCACAGAGCTGGGGTCCCGGTCGGCGTTGCGCAGCGGGGATGGGCCGCGGGTCTGATCCTCCTCAAACACCAACTTGAACTCGAACTCCCCCTCTTCCCAGCCCGAGCCCGGCGCAGCCCCCATCCCCGCAACAGGCGAAATAGAACCCGTGAACAGTTAAATTCCCCTTTCAATAGACGTAGAAAAATCAGGAAAACCTTCCCTACGACGAGTCTGAATGTTATTCTGACACTCCGAAAAGAACCGAGATCAATTCTCCCTCGTCCTCTATCTTATTTGAATTTGATCTTGATTGTCCTCGATACGGAACTCTAGCTGAATATCGCATTTGCGTAAAACATTTTTCTTATCACTCATACTGTACAGGCAGTTATCAATCACTTATCTCTCTTTACATAACTTTTCCAATTGCTTTGTTCCAGACTTCTTGGCGGAGACAGAAAAAAATCCAGTGGATCCAATAATGTCTTCTAACGAATATTCACTCTCATTACAGAACTTTAAAAGTTCCCGTTACGTCGTCCAAACAGCGGTGTCTTGATTCTGCTGTAGGCTACTTGTCCGTCATATTTGGGGCTATCCCTGCGATTTCTCTAAGACGAAAAAGTTTCATCAAATTTCTTCGTCCTTTACCCTTAATTGCCTCTGGGTGGGTTCCCTAGCCCGTCTGCTCCGTTACTGTATCCCCATAGGACATTCTGAACGTCACTCAAAAAGACCCCCTCTTCTCCAACTCCACATGCCTCCACTACTTCCACACTTCCCATGCTTTGATTGGTTAGGGGCTGCAACCACATCTTTAAAATAATACCAAAAAAAATCGGCGTACTGACCACAAGTATTCCCTCGTCATCTCCTTCTCAAGGAAAAGACCACATTTGAACTCTCAGATAATAATAATAATGTCTGAGTGACAAGCCACAGAAGGACAGTTTTCAGAGGAAGCTGGCTGTGCTGATGGGGTTTCTCCTATCCAAACGTTGGGCCTCTGCATTGCCATCAGGGCATTTCATGCCTTGCTGTAGCTTATTTGAGATACTGGTGCTCCAAGGAAAACGGCGGAGCCCAGTATCCGGTGGACTTTACAGCATGCCAGTGCCCCCCCCCCCCCCCCTTTCCTCTGTCATCCTTTCGCCTCCCCCCAACCCTTCTCTACTTTGCCTTCATTTGTCCCTCCCCCTCGTGTGCTCCCATGTTCGCCCCACCACCCTCCCTTTCCCCCATGAAAGGATCTGTTTCTCATTATCCTCTGTAGTCTGCACTCTGTCCGAGACAGGAGACGAAAAACTTAAATAAACAGGCTGCCCCCCAACCCCCTCTTCTCCCCTACACTACCCCCACCGCTCTCCTCCACTGTACAGTCTACTAGTCAATTTCTCACACATATGATCGGACACTGTAACCACTGCCTCCTTCCTCTCCGTGTAGTTAACTCAGGGGACTGTAGTCTGAGAGTACTTATGAACACACTGCGGCCCAAGTGGCAGTTAGTATCTTGATTGGTGAAGCATTTTTTCACTAAGGAGTAAAGGTTACTTATTATATGAGTGTAACAATACTCCCCACAAATTAAATCACAAATTAAATCACAGGTGTGTTAAAGCAACACCAAATAGTTTTTTATACCTTAAAATAATGTTTCCAAAATCGTTTCAGTGGTTCATCAACTCGTAACAGGGTGAACGGCACTTCTGCATTCGCTTCGCGGCCCTCTATTGGCTATAACTGCACTATGTAAGTTTGCCAGATCGGGTAGCGGATCTGTAGTTCGATGGAATGAGACATAAGAAACTACAAATTTGACTTGCATCTGATGTCGCAATACATCGTGCTTTTATTAGTCATACAAAATATTCTACCTTGTCTGTGGACATCGTTATTTGCAAAGCCGGTGCTGGATAAACAAATAGCGTGCGTGCGACAGAGGGAAAGTTCTTTGGTGTTGCTTTAAGATATTTGTCATGAGAGTCTTAATGGATTGCAGGATTTTGTTGTGGTGGTATGCCACAAGGTGAGCTCTCAGAGAAGCCACACTTGGGCCTTCTTCTCTTTTAGGGCCTTTCAAATAAAGCAGGTTGTGCTGCCCCTATGTGGTCATTGTGGGCATTGCAGTTCCCACACTTCCATAGTAAGGAGTCCCTGACTAAATGCAATGCCAGAGTGGGAGGGAAGACTTGTAGATGGACAAAGTCCTTGCCTGGCTCCTCCCTAATTTTGCTTCAGTTTTTAATGTTTTTTTGTTGGTATTATTATTCACAATTGCCTGTGTGGTTCTACCAGACACTGACAGTGACCTCTCAGACACTGCTTTCAATCAAATGTCTCTGTGCGTTAAACCCTTTTAGGGCAAATGGCTAGTCATTAGTGCATTAAATCTGTACAGTATATAGTTATATTGAAATCCAAATAACCTTGTTTATCTATCAACATTTCTTCTGAGAATGACGATAAAGATGACTTGCAGGAACAGAATGGTCAGAGGGGAGGATTTACTGTACTGGGCTGCATGTCGTCTTATTCTGGCTGTGGTCCATGTTTATTTCGGCCTTAATTCTTGGCACATGAGGGAATTGTGAGTGACGTCAGCAACACAAAACTGACTCAGAGGAGTACACGTCAGAACTTGAGAATACCATTCAGACCCAAAGAGAGAAACAGTCATTCAGGGAGAAATCAGAAGTTTTTTTGTTTTTTTACATTAATGAAAATGGAAAACATTTTAAGGCAAGACATCTGAATGACGTCTTACAATATTGAGTAACTGCATTTGGGACACACACACACACACACGCACCATAGAATAAAACTGAATTTATTTGAATCAGCCCAGGTGAACAGGAAGTTTACTTACATGACTCTCCAGAGGAAATCAGTTGATAGCTTATCTCTGATTGTCTCAAACACCTGGTTGTGGTTAGACCCTTAAGAGGAAGTGCTATGCCCATAACTGTGCATCTTTGCATTCAGCCCTTTCTCTCTCTCTCTCTGTTTGCCCAAATCTCTATACCCCACCCATTGAACGAATAATTAACATTCCTGGGCAGTATATGGGCGCTTCCATAAGCGAGTAAGTACTTGCAGTTTTCTGTGTTCTGATGGAAGTACATCTCTATTTCTGAAGTGTTCTAACATGTGGCCTAAGTCTCTCTGAGAAAATATGTGACAGGGAGTTTGTGTGTGGAGGATTATATTTGGAAATGGGAACCATTTTGGCAAGTACTTAAGATAAGATAAGATATTTTCATTCGCAAATACACACTTAGACACATCAAACTGCATTCTCTGAGACAAACACACACACACACACACACACACACAGTGTTGGGAGGGTTACTTTCAAAACGTATTCCGTTACAGAATACATGCCCAAAAATGTAATTTGTAACGTATTCCGTTACGTATCTGAGTAATGTATTCTGAATACTTAGATTACTTCCGCATTGAATTGCATTTTATAAGTGTATGGAATGCGGCCATCAAATCCTGCTTAGGCCTACTATTCTGGTGTGTTCTTCTGTTCCAAATGGCTGAAGTGTGAAGTGTGGCCCACATAGGAGAATGTAAAGCCAACTAAGCTACCTGATACAACTTTAAAATAGCAAGGTGACCACTAAAACTACAGCAGGCGACTAGGCTAATTAAAACAAACAAAATAAATAGGCTACTTTAAGGGCATAGCCAGAAATTATAATTGGTGTGCCAGTGAGATTTTTCGGTGGCATCAACCCAGTACAAGTGAGGGGCGCATATGACAGGTGGAACGCAAATGACCTGTAAATGTAAACACTATAGGCTACTCTATATCAGTGCTCTCAAAATGAACGTGATCGCGTAATGACAATCAAAAACCGCACGTTAAAATATATACTCGCAGGAATAATTCTTCAGAGGCTGCACCATATAATTCATTTTAAAACGTAAATGTAGATCTAATTAGAAAAAAAATAATAATCCATAAAGCTATTTTAAGTTAGAATAAAAAACTTAGAATGCAGTGCCTATTTTAGAGATTGGTTTTATTGTAGGTCTAAATCAACACGTGAACTAGGCTTTGTTTATTGATTAGAAAACTGTGTAACTGATTGGCCGAAGTAGCTTGAGCTGTTAATACTTGGGAAAATATCCTTTGAACAGACATCAGGAACCATGACCAGTGAGGAACAGGAGTTACCTCCACTTACTTTACTCCTAATTTGCTGTGCAAACAGTCATTTCAGGGTCTCCGATGACGCGTCCATAATGCGTGCTGGCTGCGTTTTGAGGCTAGTGCAAGACGGCGGGGCTTGGATTTAAACATGGAAACAATTTCATCATAGATTGCTTTCAGGAGCTTCTGGGAAATGGAGTTGCCTTAATTTATTTAGAGAGTGAATAAACGTATGAAACAGAAGTATCGTCATGTAATCCATTGATTTCAACAATGTAACTGTATTCTAAATACCAACTATTTAACTTGTAACTGTATCGGAATACAGTTACTCATAATTTGTAGTCTGAATGCGTAACGCCGGTACATATATTCCGTTACTCCCCAACACTGCACGCACGCACGCACGCACACACACACACACACACACAATACAATCATCCCCATCCCCACTAACACAAAAACACTTTTAATAGCTATGTTTTATGAGTGTTTTGGGACATTTAAACAAACAAGCTGAAATACAGAGGACAAGAGAATGTTTTGTAGGAATGATGTAGACATGAGTGGATCTCTTCCATGTCAAAATAGCTACTAGAATTCAAATACCAAAAATCATGAAGGGGCAAAAGGGTGAGGATGTGACATAAAACACTGAGAGGGCCAATGAGGAATGAGTGAGAGAGCAAAGGAAAGTGCAGGGAAGTGAAAGACAGGCAGAGAGTGTGTGTGTGAGAGAGAGAGAGAAAGAGGGAGTGAGAGAGAGAGAGAGAGTGCAAGGGGGTGGAACTGGGCATACCTCTTTCCCTCTTTCTCACTACATATTGTATCCTGTGTGGCCACTGACTTATCATTTTGGTGTGAAGACGAGTACAGACAAACACACTGAGCAGTGTTATACAGAATAGAGAACAAGATACAAAGCTACCAGGAATACCAACTAACAGTATTTAAATTTCACTTTAAAAAGCCTCTGGCAAGAATCCAGAGAATTTCGGTCCCAAAGGATATCACTCATCTTAAGAAGGGACATCACTGAAAAGGAAAGTGCCAAGAAGAACGTTGTTACAGCAAGCATAAACAGAGAGAGGAGTTGGATCGGTGAACAGGAAGATTTGACCCTTCACAGATTATCCCCAGTGCGACCCTTTGATCTCCATCATCAAGACCAGCACAGCGGAGGTGAGGAAACAATCACTTATTGCCTTTCTCCGTCTTTCTCTCTTCTTCTCCCTCACTGCATCTTCAAAAATAGTAACTCTTCCATCAATTGTTTACATGACTCTGTATATACCCACGCTTCTTGTGCTAAACATTTGTTGTCATTTAATGGGGGAAATCTTGCCCTTTTGTAGCTCAATGGGTTCCTTGTTGTTTGCATAACTCATAATCCAAGTTCTTGTATTGAGACAATCGTTTTCCTCAATAGAGACACTGTTGGGAAAGTGCTCTGATGCAAGCCATTGGAAATTGCCAAATGTTATAACGATCACACTGAGAGGAATGGCCGGAAATGAATATATACACCTCATGCTCCTCTATTTCCCTCTGTTCAACTCTTCAACAAACTACTGCATGAAGTCAGTAGTGTGCTGCCAACATGCCCAAAACAGGAGCAGACTTGAAGCGCAGACCTGTTGACATACTGTTACAATCATTGGGGAGATGAAGACTGAGTTTGTTGTATGCAAAACAATGGACAAAACAATGTTTATAAATTGGGGATACGTATTTCAGTTTGGGAACGTGCGCACATCCAAATTAAGGTGCAGGAGCCAAAAGTCCAAGATCCAGTAACAAAGAAGGTCCGCACACTTGCTCTCCGTTTATTTTCTTTTATTTGATTTCAATCCCCATACCCATGGATATAAATTAGGGATAGCCATGTCTGAATCACCCATAAGAAGTCTATTGTGTGTGCAAAGTCAAATGTGCTTTGGCATGTTGTAACAATAAGCACTTCGGAGAAAATGACTAATGAAATGTTACCTCCAACAAATGCTTCTATCCAAAACTATTGAGACACATGGCATGTTTTAGCATGTTGTTTTTTCTGTGCCAGTTTTATTACTGGCTGAGAAGTTGACTCAATAGTTGCCTAGCTCCGTCAATGCTTGCCTGCTGTTGTTGAGCACACACATTTCCCTCAAGGTATAAACTCTCCCTTCACTCATGAACACATTTCAACATAGGTAGTGTGAATTTGTATACCTTCTGTTTGGGAGATATTGTTATCATGTCTTCTCTGCACAAGGCATTTATGTTTCAATACAAATATTTGTAAAGAGAACTGTTACTAAACTTCATCTGTATCTTTCTACTACAGATATGGCAAGCCCTACCAAAACTTCCCTTATTACTTCATTTACTACAGTCAACATTACATTGAACCATTCCAACAAAACCGAGGAACTGAGCCTCGTAAGTAACGATGCCACAACCATTGTGGGAGCCATCATCCTCACCCTGGTCTTCCTCATCGGTGTGCCTGGGAACCTCTTCACCATCTGGAGCATCCTGGCGCGCTCGCGCAAGCGCTCCATAACCACCTTGCTCATCCTCAACTTGGCGTGCGCTGACGGCTTCCTCATGGCCCTGACCATCTTCTTCGTGGTCTACCTGGCCAAGCAGAGCTGGATCTTCAGCAGGTTCCTGTGCAAGACTCTCTTCTACTTGTGCAACGTCAACATGTACGCCTCCATCATGCTCATTACGCTGATGAGCCTCCACAGGCTGGTGGCGGTGGTGTGGCCCCATCACGTGAGCACCTTCAACAAGAAACGGATCGCACTGCGCGTGCTGGCCGGCGTCTGGATGGTGGTGCTGCTCTTGGCCCTGCCCGCTCTGATCTTCAGACAGGTGGAGGAGATCCCTACCAGAAATGGAATACGCTATGTGTGCGCGCCACAGCATGGGATAGGGGAATATGGCAGAATGGTGAGCGACTGGAAGGGACTTGGGGGAATCGACCCTAACGAAAAAGAACGATCAGAATCTTAAATGATAGCAATCTTATAGGAATCCTATAGGCTGACGTAGTCATACTCAGTTCTAGTCAGAATATGAGTCTGATACTGCTCCATTGGGACATAATTATGGGGCGTGTTTCAACCGATACAGGGGGGGAATGCCTCTGCACTCAATTGGATAGACCTAACCAATCGGAGCAACGAAATAGCTTACCGTGTGTAGGAAGAAAACACACAAACCATCCTTTGATGAAAGTGAAACCATGAGTTTTCCCACATCTCAACTTTGGCCAAAGTTTTCAGAAATAATCGTTTTCAGTGATAAAAACCTCATTAAATAATATGCATTTTCCATATGGGGTCTTAAAAGCCATGTATCCTTCTAGCCACAGCGTTTTTGTTTCAAACATAAGCCTAATCTAAGCGTGCTCAGATGACGTGATAGACCAGGCACTGTTGCTCACCTGTCCATCATCGTAAAGCCCGATTTGATTGGTCCGCCCGATCTAGAGCGAGCATACTTGCTCCACGATGGAGCAATGCCAGACCGAACTTCCCGACCTCAAATGTTGTGGGTGTGACTAAGTTCGGAATGGCACCCAGGCTAGGAATCCTATAGATATTTTTGTAATCTTATAGTATTTGGGTACTCACTGTAGAAGTAGACTGTACTAGGAACACTATAGAGGTATTACATAACATCATAGAATTGTGCATTACTATGGACCCTTTCAAGAGAGTTCCATAATCAGCATCATAGTTGGCCCCACAAGACTTCCTTTTTAACATTCCATATGTTATCTTAATGCAGAGGAAGTAGATTGGGGCCCAAATAGAACGTTCAAGCATTGTTTTTGTTTACCTTGTTGAAAGGGTCTATAGAATAACAAGATTGAATGTTTCTGGTTTATGTGTGATACAGATTGTTCTAAATTGTTTCTGCAAGTATTTGTCTGCTGCCATGTCTTTCTTACCCACACTGCCACTATGTGCTTTGTTGTGTGATGCTGCAGGAGGTGTTCCAGTACATGTTTGAGACAGTGGTGGGCTTTTTAGTGCCATATGCAGTGATAGTGAGCAGCTATGTCTGCATCCTGCGACGCCTGAGGAGGACAAAGTTCACTCGCCGGGTCCGCAGTGAAAACCTCATCCATGCCATTATTGTGGTCTTTGGCATCTTCTGGTTACCCTACCATATTATAAATATGATACAGGTGAGAATATCTAGACAGTCTTTGGTTTATTTGTAGTGTTTTATCACACATACTCTTCACATGTACTAACTATCCCTTTTAACACCATTACGTGTTTCACAATTCGGGAACTTGTATTTTTCCAACACAAAGACTCATGATGACTCATGATGAAATATAACTTTACTGATATTTTTTTACTTCTGGCCTGGAACTTTTCTAGGGGCCAAAATCTACAGTAGGCCTACTCTCCAGAATTATTGGCACCCCATGCTAAAGTTGACTAAAATCTGGTATAAAAAATAATCTGTTAGTGATTTATTGTAATTTCACAATGAAAACAAATAGGAAAAATCCAACCTTGAAGGGAAGCAAATTTGTTTTGAGAAATGTTGCTCACAATTATTGGCACCCCTGCTTATAATACCTTCTTAAGCCTCCCTTTTCCAATAAAACAGCTTGTAATATTCACCTATGACACCCCATAGAAGCAAGAGATTTAAGACTGATGGTCTTTACAAAATCTCCCCAGATCGTCCAGTTTCCTATAGTTCCACACTTGTGCATTCTCCTCTTTGACTCACCCCACTGTTTTTCTATGGAGTTTAAATCAGGGGACTGAGATGGCAATGGCCGAAGCTTGATTTTGCATTCAGTTAACCATATTTGTTTTGATCTAGACGTTTGTCCTGATGAATGATCCAATCATGACCAACGTTTAGTATCTTGGCAGAGATTGACAGATTTCCTTTAAAAATGTTCAGGTTTTTCATGTTGTTTGTGATACCATGCATCTTAATTAGATTCCCAAGGCCTTTGGGAATGAAAACAGCCCCACAATAGCACAGCCTCTCCACCATAATTCTCATTAGGTATGTTTTTTTTTTTCAGATTAGTCATTCTTCTGTGTACGCCAAACACACCTAAAGTGTTCCTAGCCAAAGAGCGCAATTTTCATGTCATCTGACAATAGACCACACTTTCAAAAAAAAGTCACTGTACCATTCAGTAACTCCTGCCGTTTACATTGGTAATTAAATGACTGGACAGGCGTTTACCTAGCATGCCCTCTATATAAGCTATTAGCAGTGAGGTCACTTTTGAAGATTTTTTGGGGGACTTGGTGACCCCAAGATGACACCTTTGTCTGTAATACTCCAAAAGTGGTCTTTATGGAATTTTTTGCCTATCTTAGGATCCTCCATACTGTACGTGGGGGCGAGATAACCATGGGTCTTTGTCCAAGCATGTTTGTTACATTTCCAGTTGATTAGAACCTTTTTAATCATTGCTTTAACTGTAAATATAGGCATTTTCAACAAAGTACCTAGTTTTTATAGACATTCACTGACTTACAAATGTCAACACACTTTCTTTTTATTTAAAGTTAGTGTATTCTCTTGTCTTTCTGATGTTGAAAAATGACAAGAGGATTTTGCCTCTGTGTCACTTTATTTTTATACTTTAGTGAAAACCAAAGTAATTAACTACCTCTGAAAGTTCACAGACACTCTGATTAACTTAACAAAGTTGAAATTAGATAGGGAAATGCTTCTGTTTTTTAGGTTTTGTATGTAAGATTTTCTAGGGGTGCCAATAATTGTGAGCAACGTGTTTTTGTTAAAAATATTTATTTATGAGATTTTCTTTTTTCTTAGAATCATTTTTCTTCCCTTCAAGGGTGGATTTTTCCTTGTTTTCATTGTGAGTGTACATTTTTTATGCCTGTTTTTAGTCAACATTACCAAAGGTGCCAACCATTCTGGCGGGTGCTGTACATGGGAATAGAGAAATGTGGATTAGTTGGGCACAAAATGTGCACTGTAGCAAAATGTAATTACAATTAATTAAAAATTTTAAATGACTGAAACTTGCTAAATAAGCTCAGCAATTTTCACCAAGTTCTGATACCAGATGCGCTCTTATGTCTTGCAATCTGTTTTCTTAACCAACTGAAAGCGAGTTTTAAGCTCTGCTGCTCCAATTGTTATGAACACTGAAGTGAAAACTGCTTTTGATGTCATGTTCAAATGATTTGACAGTTTGAATAAAGTTTACTCTAAACATTAATGTTTTCTTCTGACTGACCTGGGCAGGTTGCAGCTGCGCTTGCTGGAGAGGGCACCCCTTTGGCAGCGAGGTAATCTCTCCTCTATCTTACACCTTTTTTGTATTGTTGTTCATGGTAGCATAGGTTCCAAGGGATTCTTTTTATCACAAACCAGTGGTGCTCAAAGTGGGGCATTGCAGTAGCATACTCTTGGCTGCAGACATAACTGGCATAAGGGTCATTCCACGTCAGTTCAACCAGGGCCCACGCACTTAGGTCTCAAAGAATTCTGAAAAAATTACCAGGTGTACCCATGTTACCCAGGAGACACACTGTAAAATTACTCTTATGTAAGATCAATACTTTCCAAGATACAGCCAGTTTTACAGGGGGAGGGGGGTGTCGATTTTGTTCGGCCTCTTTTTTTTGTCAAAGTTCACAAGCCCACAGCACAAGAACTAAACCATTTAGAAGGCTCAAATTTTGCATGCTGGTACATAAATAGGAATAGTATGTAGCAAAATCGTCACATTTGGTCTGGATAATCCTGCATGGTCATAGCTGTCCCTCAAAGTTGATACAAATTTTATTGGAGTTTTTGGATGGGCTCTGTTTAAGCCTTCAGAAGACATATTTGTACTCAACATAGGCTCTTGATTTATTTTCCTTACTGAGATAAGTAGAAACACTCTCACAAAAAACAATGACCAGAAAATAAATTCCTTCAGGGTCTGAACAGCAGACTTTACAAGTCTAAAAAATCATTTTGGTTCTCATTTTCAGAGCACCCAAACACGTGGGAATATACAAAGATTTTTTTTATATTTTTTTCTTTATTCTCCATGATCTTTTCTTTTCAAAGACACCAATTTGACTTGTCTTATGCAAATCTTTCTTTTTCACTTTCCACCCTGAACATGGGCAAAATGCACCATTGACATCAATATGTTTTGTATAGAGCTACCACAGGTTACTCTATACAACCACAGGTGGCAGTGTGGTGACTCTATATAAAACATATTGATGTCAATGGGGCATTTTGCCCATGTTCAGGGTGGAAAATAAAAAAGAAAGATTTGCATAAGACAAGTGAAATTGGTGTTTTCAAAAAGAAGGGATCATGGAGAATAAAGAAAAACATATTTAAAAAATCTTTGTATATTCCCACAAGGTGTTTGGGTGCTCTGAAAATGATAACCAAAATGATTTTTCAGACTTGTGAGGTCTGCTGTTCAGACCCTGAAGGGATTTGTTTTCTGTTCATTGCTTTTTGTGAGAGTGTTTCTACTTATCTCAGTAAGGAAAATAAATCAAGAGCCTATGTTGAGTACAAATATGTCTTCTGAAGGCTTAAACAGAGCCCAGCCAAAAACTCCAATAAAATTTGTATCAACTTTGAGGGACAGCTATGACCATGCAGGATTATCCAGACCAAACGTGACGATTTTGCTACATACTATTCCTATTTATGTACCAGCATGCAAAATTTGAGCCTCCTACATGGTTTAGTTCTTGCGCTGTGGGCTTGTGAACTTTGACAAAAAAAAGAGGCCGAACAAAATCGACACCCCCCTCCCCCTGTAAAACTGGCTGTATCTTGGAAAGTATTGATCTTACATAAGAGTAATTTTACAGTGTGTCTCCTGGGTAACATAGGTACGCCTGGTAATTTTTTCAGAATTTTTTGAGACCTAAGTGCGTGGGCCCTGGTTGAACTGACGTGGAATGACCCATAAAGTGTTTTGTTTTAAATGCATGCATGTAATGCAAGCTTGTCAATACTGTTACTAACAAGACCTACTTCCCTTTGCTTCTTGACTTCCGTTGTCTCCAGTCTGGAAAAGATCTGGAGACCCAGTCGTGCGGTGACGTCCTCCCTGGCTTTCATCAGCAGCTGTGCCAATCCCATCCTGTACACTTTTGCAGGAAGGTCTTACATCAAAACTAACGGCCTGGCCTTTATGGCTCGTCTGTTTGAGGGGACTGCTCTGGACTCAGGCGCCAGGAAGATGAGGAAAGAAACGCTGGGGCTGAAGACAACAGATTCCTCCACCAGTGCAAGGGATCAGGCTGTGAAAAATGGAACCCAAACCGGTATATAGTGTGTGTGCAGAGTCGGTTACTATGATCAGCGTGTCATTCTTCCAACAAGTGTTGTGGTCTATACCCTGTGTATCTATTCTGGGGTTACACAGGTGACTCAGATGGTGGTGTATTCTGTCTGCACACATATGATGGATTTAATTAGAAATCTGTAAAAAAAAAAAAAAGAATCTGTAAAAAAAAACTTTAAATATTGTAAATAATGTTTTTCATGTTTTGTATGGCTGTTCTTAGATTAAATATACAACTGGATTTCTTATAAAATGTTCACAGCAAAAAGACTGTATATATTTGCATTTGTAATATATTAAATCTTTTGTACACTCACCTTATGTGTTTCATCTGTGAAGGATTATGTCTCAGGAATCTTTTTACTTCTACTAAGGCTGCTATCAGGATTCACACTCTAAAGGCATACATCAAATTGCCTGACTTTTCCCTATCTAAAATTAGGGATTGCATTTCCTATGACCATGCTGCTTGTGTTCTGAGCAGACAGTATCTTAAACACATCATTTTGCAAACTGCTTTCACTAATTCTGACATTTGCAGTCGTTAACTGAAAAGTTTAAATTAGATTACATACATATAGGCCTAATGCTATGTTTCTTGCCTGAAGTTACTGCAAGTTCTTGACAAGCAAGAGGAACATAATAGGCACAAAAAATCTAGTCTGATAACAATACTGCAGAGAAAATATGGCTGTTGATAAATGCCTTGGGAAATTTGAATGAGCTACAAACATAGGAATGTCACCTATTACCAAACGTCCCGTATTTCTGACCTCTTACGTGTCACTTAATATTCAATTCTAGCCTACAAACCAAGACGGCGGATTCCTAAAGAAACGCAAGCACCCACACCCTAACGGCTCCTACACACAGTTGAGTTCCATCAACGCATGCCAGTGGGTGTTCCCGACGGTAGCTATATGCAAATGACTTGAAGTATAACCGTAATTTGATTGGTTGGTGCCGTCCGTTGATTGGCTTGATTGGCCGGTGCCGTCTGTCAGTGCAGCACCAGCTGAACTTCTCAACGCGAGCTACGGGAGAAACGCGACGCAACGGACCCATAATTCAGTTCGGCAACGGATGACATGAGCCCATGTAAAGTGAATAGGATGCGTCTCCAGCAACGCAACACACGCAGCTGTGTGTAGGAGCCGTAATGGCTTTTACAGTTACGCCCCTGATCCACTAGCACGCGATGCGAATTCCCCAAATCGCGACGCTACCCTCCATGAAGACGCTTTGATGGGCATTCCCTTTTGTAGATGTGTGGAAACGGCAGGGCAAGAGCAGGCAGCCTAGTAAACAACCAAACAAAATGTTTCCCTCCACTATTTTGAAATTACCGAGGGAAAGTCACATCTATAAATTAGTTTGCAAGTTGGGCGGTCATTTCAATCGTGAAGTTGTCCATGTAGGATTCTAGCCACACATCATACAAACACAGAAATGTAGACACTGCTATGATTATTTTTTCTCATCCGACATGTTTCTGTACGTTGGCGGTAACCACACTACCGGAAAATTAGGTTTTGTTTAGGCTACGTGATGATGGACCTCCCCTGCGTTTTGCTCTACTATTGGATACTCGCCTCGCGATGGACGGATGCGTCGCAGTGTTCGCATCGCATGCTAGTGGATCACCGGCGTTACGTTCCGTCAACGCATGCCAGTGGGTGTTCCCGACGGTAGCTATGCAAATGACTTGAAGTATAACCGTAATTTGTTTGGTTGGTGCTGTCACCAGCACTAAACTCTGAGCGTGGTAAACAAGGCAGTAAAAGCCCCGGTAAAAACCAAACTAGATTTTGTTCAAATCTACACACCTATGACTACTGAAAAATGTAAGGTTCATTTATCAAATGTTATTTTGAAGTATTTAAAAAAACATCATTGCTTTAGAATTTTTGAACGAAAGGTTTGGTAATTGGTGCTTTTACGTAGCCTGGGTGCCATTCCGAACTTAGTCCCGCCCACAACATTTGAGGTCGGGAAGTTCGGTCTGGCATCGCTTCATAGACCTCTCCAGAATAAGTCCCGCCTCCTAACTTCCGTATCGATCCAACCTTCGGTCGTCAAATGTCTATGGGAAATAACATGGCGTTTTGAAAGATCGTACCTGTCAAACTGTAAGTGACAAAGTAGATAAAGCTGCTGGGCAGATTGGCCTACACACTTCTGCCATCTAGTTTCCACTGGATTTTTTGATTTTCGGTGCCGTTTAAGTAGTATAGTCTATAATTGGGCAGATTGGCCTTCACACTTCTGCCATCTAGTTTCCACTGGATTTTTTGATTTTCGGTGCCGTTTAAGTAGTATAGTCTATAATATACTTCTTAAACGGCACCGACATGATATTTCGAAACGCCATGTTATTTCCCATAGACAATTGACGCCCGGAAGTTGGATGGATACGGAAGTTACGGAGGCGGGACTTATTCTGGAGAGGTCTATTGTGGTGGAAGTATGCTCGCCCTATATCAGGTGGACCAATCAAATCAGGCTTTACGATGATGGACAGGTGAGCAACAGCGCCTGGTCTATCACGTCATCTGAGCATGCTTAGATTAGGCTTATGTTTGAAATAAAAACGCTGTGGCTAGAAGGATATGGCTTTTAAGACCCCATTTGGAAAATTCATATTATTTAATGAGGTTGTATCACTGAAAACGATTATTTCTGAAAACTTTGGCCAAAGTTGAGATGTGGGAAAACTCGTGGTTTCACTTTCATCAAGGGAAAACAGCGCTGTTGCATTGCGACATGTTCCCTCGTTCGTTTGAAATCTCTGATTGACCACCTGTTCGAGATTTGCGACAGCCTTTCCTAGCTGTTTAACATGTTTGTAGCATATCACTGTTCAACAGAATTATTTTTAAAAACGGAGGGGATATAGGAGAAGAAGGATGGTTCGTGTTTTCTTCCTACACCTCACGGTAAGCTATTTTGTTGCTCTGATTGGTTAGGTCTATCCAATTGAGTGCAGAGGCATTCCTCCCTAACCTGACCCTAGCCAGATGAATTTCGTTCCGCTATAGCTCCGCCTAGCTTCACTCACATCCATCTGGGACCTCTTCCATAGAGTGGTGAAGTCCCGCCCCTTCTACTTCCGGTCCATGGGACCTTTCAAAAAATTATGAACGGGAGTTAATGGAGAGATAACAATTATTTTTTGGTCCAGGTTGAATTGTGCCACAAATTTCACATATGATGTGTGTGAATTTAAAAGATAATTTTTCACGTCAAGAAAGTACTGTTGTTCGATAGACTTCAAAAGTTATGTTGGTTTTGTGCGAATCCACTCAGTGGACTACATCTCTCGTCTCGAACGATGTACGTCACCAACGTAATGAAACGATAAGAGCTGTTATGCTAGTTAATGGTTGCATCTTGCTGCCTGCTATGTCACTTAACAGTATGTAATGTACAGTCTATGAACGAATACAACTTACCTGATGTGTTTAATCCTCTGACTCATGGTATTTTCTTCGGCAAGGAAAGCCCAATTAAGACCTGTTGCTGGTATGCTTGTACAATCTAGTGTGGCTGTGAATGAGCTAACGTCACTAGCGCGACTGATGGGTTTGTAGTCGTTGGAATTACGATCTTTCACAATGTTGTAATTCAATAGTTACGAAACAAACTGCAAATGTCTTTACATGAAAAAATGTCTTTAAAATTTACAAACATATATTCAAGGCACAAGTCAACCGGGACCAGAAAATAATTTCTTTTTCGCCATAGACTGCCGTTCAAATTTTTTTGAAAGATAGGTCCCATGGAGGCAAACGGAAGGGGCGGGACTTCACCACTCTATTGAGAGTGATTTCTGCAACCGACTTTATGGTTCAGCCAATCAGGACACAGGGCGGGAGTTTCATAGATGTGACATAGCGTAGAAGCGACTGTGACACTGTTATTAGCGTCACGGGTTGGCTTCGATGTGAGTGGTTGAAGTAGCACGTCAATAGATGACGGACAAGTGGCTTATTCAATCTTATGCAAGCATTTTTTGATTAGGCCCAGCCTTCTGAAGCAACACTTCAATGGATCGGTTCCAGATGGATGAGTGGAGCTAGGCGGAGCGAAATTCATCTGGCTAGGGTCAGGTTAATTCCCCCCCTGTATCGGTTGAAACACGCCCCATAATTACTCTGACTAGAATTGAGTAGGACTACGTCAGGCTAGCTTTTACGATAACTCACTTATATTTCATGACTTGGCCCAAACAAATGATCAAACTCTATAGATTTACCATGTTTGGAATTTACTTTTTAAAATTCTATATTCCATGGCCAGTGGTAGGCTAACCCTGCAAAATGACCTGTAAATATTTGGTCAAAAGAGCTGTCCAGATTCTCTCAATTATTCTCCCGCCCCCCATATCACCTGATATGGTCTACTTAATGTTACTTAAATGCCCTCTGCTTAAGTGAGAATAGGCCTAACTTACCAACATACCATGATTGGATTTAGCAGGGGGTTAACTTACTGCAGCAGTGCAGTCTAGTCAGTAAGCTAAAGTGTGCTTCTAACTTAAGCCCTCCTTACACTGACAGACTTTGGAAAGATTTGCAAAAGATTTGTGAAAGACTAGTCTCAGACCCTCTCACATCTAAAGACAAGTAGTAGAGTTTTAAGTCACAGACTATGATTTTGCAATGACTAGGGATCTTGCAGGGTCACTATTTACAAGACTGCAACTAGATTCCTTTAAATGATTACCCATCGTGCAATAGATAAACAGGAACTGAAATTATAGCATACTAAACTCAGTCGTATTTTCCGTGTTTCTGGAGCATTGTTTAATCCCTAACCGATAGAGTTGTTCCGTCACGTGGAAGAGCTGACTAAATATGTAGAAGAAATGACCAATATAAGAATAACAAATAATCATACAGGCTACATCTGTCGTCTACTTTGCCCCTTCCTGTTTGGTGTTGGAGAGAGGTCACTATTGGTTTTTATAGTTCACGTCACTATTTGCATGAGCCACGACTAGAAAGACTTACGACAATATCAAACATGTTTGATACTGTCGTAACGACAAAACTAGAAAAGGACTGACTCCGACTGACTTAAACCGCTAAGATTGGCAACTTACACTTAACGATATAGTTGACGGGAGCGCGCCGCGATTCCAGCACAACTCCCATGATTTCTGTCCGACTTTGGAAATTTAGTCGCCGACCGTGAAAAGACCAAAATCGTACAATGTAAGGCCGCCATTAGCAACAAAAGGCTGATACATTGTGCACATAAATCATGATGAAATGGTTTGGTTTGTTCCGACAAGCAGCTTGTCAGGTCGAGTGCAGTGGCCGAGTTGAGGGGTGGAGCTATGTCATCATAAAATTGCCAGCTGTGCCGTCTACACAGCAAAAGGTAGCCGGCGGTTTAAAATAAATCCCACTTCGGAACCTGGTTACAAAAATTACCGATCTATATTTATTATTGATGCAAATAACTTTCATCCAAGACAGAATTGCTCCATATTCTTTTCTTTAAAGCTTCAGATACACTGTATATTTCTACTTCTTAAAATCAGCCCTATGAATGTTAAATAGTCTCATAATAAAAGTACTGTGCAGAGAGCAAATATACAAACACAGTAAAAAGTAGTGTTTTATTTAATAAAACTTTTAAATCATGCACAAATATGCAACAGTTCAATTTAATAGTCCACAACTTGAACATTTAGTTTTGCCCCTTGTCAGGGAAGGAGCTGGTGTAGCATACAGAGAACCATTACTGCACAGTTGAGCGTCTGGCAGCATCTGCATTTTGGTGTAAACATGTGCATTGCATTTGCCCAATCAAACATGGATGCAACCTGCTCACTCAGTGATCAAGCAACAAAGTACCTTACTGACCATGAAAATGAAGGACTGAAGGGGACAAAAAGATCAATTTTAGTTTTTATTATTAAGTTTCAAGCAGTTCTTCCATTCCAAAAGCACCCCAAGCCTCCACGAGGTTCACCTACAACAAATTTAAATAAAGCAGCTTTAATATTCAATTGATCAGATCAAACGTTGGAACAATGCTTGCTACAGTCCATTTCAGTGCATGTAAATAATCATTACATTTCAGGTGAAACACGGACACATGCAATTCATCATAATAGACAGCGAAATGAGAACAATTCATTTTAGCCTAACAAGGCCTACATACCTGATAGCGTGGTCTTAACATTACAAGATCTGATTATTGCCTTGGAAAATAAAGAAAGACACGAGGTTAATTACCGGGCCGGTAGTTGGACATCCCTTTACAGAAGCAAAACCTGATCAGTGCTGTGAAATATAATCAAGATTCAGCTGAAACACGGACTCACATGCACATCATTTCAGGAAAGGTTAGGAGCAAGTAAACACGCTGTTGCAGTTTAACTACAAACAGAGAATGTCTAATAAGACGAGTACTGCTACTAGTTTTGCGCCATTACCGACTAAAATGCGGAGTGGCGTTGTAACGCACTCTGTAGTATGAGGAATCATGCACCTGCTACAATTTGAAGGGATGCATGGGCACTTTCGAAGACCTCGTGAAACCACTTATCCAAGTATCATACAGAGGCTACAACCATCGATAATATTCCAAATACTCACCTTATTTGATGCTTTCTACGACAGTCCATTATTTCATAGTTTTACTACTAGGCCTAGAAGTCCCCCAGACGCTGAACTAGAAAACAATAACGCTAACACTAACTTAGCTAATTTTGTAGCACGCTGTAAATCTAGGCCACACTGTTAACCTAAATTATCTACCGAACACATTTCTCACTGTACTCTTAAGGTTATATATTTTACATAATCATCGCGAGCTAGTAATTTAAATACGTTTAAAACAACAAAAACATTTTCCTAGAGGAGCTGATTCCGCCTAAGGTCCGTCCATCTTCCTCGAAGGAGCAGAAGAGACTGATAATGAGCATGTGGTTGAATTTATCTCCTAATCAACCCACGTGTTTGTGTTTCTTCCCACTGAACATGGTCATCACTTCCGGTATCGAAAACCATCAAAATGTACAAAAAATACTACAAATATTGGTGAATGACCTTTGAAACGTAACATTACAAATAACGATTTGATTAGGCTACACACCGACACTTCATAATTGGAATCTAGATACACATTAAGAGGGAAACACTTACTTTTTAGGCTATCATTTGTGAACTCATCTTTTTTGCTGTTTGTGCAGTTATAGTAGAACTAGCCTACTTCTATCCAGTGAAGTATATATATATAACTTATTTATATTTATTATTATGTATATGTCTCCTGAAGTCTACATCATGGGTAGCATACCAAACCAACGTGGTTTTAGCAGAGACTGTAGCTAGGCTATCCAAAATCACCTATCTTAAAATCATTATTAGAGAAGGGCTCTGTCATTATTTTGTATGATCAAGAGAAAGACCTTCCTTGATTTCACTTTCTCTATGTGCTCACATTGACAGTAAGAGTGCTCATAGCTTTCCCTTACTATCATGGTGTCTGTGTTTGGTCTATTTAGAATACCAGGATAGCATACTACGGATACTAACTTGGGTCAAAATACACGCAGGTAAACACGCTGTTGACAGTCTCTCTCCTGAATTGGAGGAGCAACGGTTCCGTGGAGTCACAGTCGTTCATCAGGAGTGATGAGAGTCTTAATTGGTATGTAATTACTTATTCCTTTTCTGTCCCATGGGGTTTTGTTTTGTGGGAATTGACTTGACAGCCTAGGTAATGTCAACGTAGCTTGCTTGCGCTAGCTACGCTACGCTGGCAAGAAAACCAAGGGCGAGTAGGTTTACCCATTCAAAATAAAAAAAATGGAACTGGGTTCAAATGTGCTACGCTACAATAAAAGACTATTAGTGGATACCTGAAAGTTTTGTGTTGTTACTGCTGTCATATATGTTGAAAGTATTATCATGTTTCTTCATCCATTATAAAATGTTTTGTAACTGCTGTGAAACGCATGCGCACTGAAGAATCTTGCAGAACTTAGAGTACATTTTTACTTAATGGCCTACACGTTTTACTTGGGATTTGTTTTTTATAGATATATTTTTTGCCCCCTCATGAGTTGTCTTCTATACATGTGTAACGTTGTCAAGGTGGAGGAACTGGGTTTGTGGGACGAGAACTAGCTAAACTGCTCAAGAATAAGGGTCATGAAGTCACGGTCATTTCACGACAACCAGGACCTGGGAAAATAACATGGGTAAGCGGGTCGAAGACTGTCTTGTTTGTAAACTCATGGCATTTCATCTGACCCTTTTAGACACTCATTGTAAGTGGGTGCCCATCAGTTAATCTGTCAATATCAGTGTGTAAACATGTGTTTATCTTTTCAAATTAACTGCTCTCAATTTAGGCCGAACTGGAGTCTGGTGGTTTACCACCTTGTGACGGAGCTGTCAATTTGGCAGGGGAGAATATCATGAACCCTCTGCGCTGGTGAGTGTGAGTTGTCTCTTTTCTTCTTTTAAGTTGAATCCACCACTCACGTCCCGGCTCATGGCATTCATGTCTTTTTCGAAATCCCCTGCCTACAGGTGGAATGACAGCTATAAAAAGGACCTGTTTTCCAGCCGAGTTGATACTACTAAAACTCTGGCTCAAGCTATTGCGTCCTCTCCCTCTCCACCCCATACCTGGGTTCTTGTCTCAGGTGTAGGTAATGTATCTGCAAATACAACATGCATGTACTGTACAATGTCACTGTGATTACAAACAAGTAAATATCAGAGCAAATTCATCATATCCTTGTGACAATGCAAGTAATAAAGAATTGACACCCTGACATTAAATAACCTGTCTGTTTGCCTGAAATGAGAGAGATATTTGTCTCCTCTTTTTTACATCCCAATTCTCCCTAGCTTGCTACAGACCCAGCCTTATAACCCAGTATACAGAGGAAAGTGACTGGACGCCTTTTGACCTCCTGTCAAGACTGGTGAAAGAGTGGGAGGGTGCAGCAAAACTGCCTGATGACATCGCAAAGACAACTAGACAAGTGGTTGTTAGACCAGGTAGGTTACATCTGCCTCTGATCGACTAGCTGAAAACATATTAGGTCAGTTCTTGGACTTAAAGTAAAGTGCTTTGAGATGATGAGACCCAATTTAAGATGGGGAAAGTGCAAAGTCACTCAAAGAGCAAAGAGTCTCGTGTATAAATAAAACCTGTTGTGTGGAGTTATTGAGCTGACCCTCCAATGTTTGTGTTTAGGACCTTGCTTGTGGTATTGAATTGCCTCTTTGTGATGCTTTTTTTTTTATTATACCCAATCATGTTGCGAGTTAACCTAATTAGATGTGAAATGTTCCTCCTTGTGTTGTCTTTAGCATTGCACATCTTTTCCTTTTGAATTACCAGTGTGCATGAATTGTGCTATGTAAATAAATGAGCCTTGCCCCATGCCACTCTCTGACAGGTGCGGTGCTGGGCCGTGACGGCGGGGCCATGAAGCAGATGTTGACTCCTTTCTGGTTTGGCCTGGGAGGGCCCCTGGGCTCTGGGCGCCAGCCCTTCCCCTGGATCCACGTCTCGGACCTGGCTGGCATCATTGCACATGCTCTGGAACCCGCCACTCCGCTGTCCTCTGACCAGCCGGTGGTGCTCAACGGCGTCGCGCCCACACAGGCCACTAACTATGAGTTCACCAAGCAGCTGGGCAGCATCATGCAGAGGCCCACCATTATCCCCGTTCCCGGGTTCGCCTTGGACTGTCTGCTCGGCACCGAGCGGGCTGTTATTCTCACACAGGGTCAAAAGGTTGTGCCTAAAAGGACCCTGGAAACCGGCTTTCAGTATCAGTACCCGGACCTCACCACTGCCCTGCAGGAGATTGTAGGGGTTTAAAAATGAACATGGAAACACTGATCCCTTTTTCATTCACAGGATTTTGAAAAGGGAATGTTAATAATGTTAATAAATCGCTTGCCACGTTTAGTCAAATAAATCTTAACACCTTATTATCTCTTTGTTTCTGTGAGTGTTGCAATTTGATTAGATAACTTCAGATCATACTATAGCAATATGCTAAATTATCATTATTCAAGTGATAACTGGCAGATAGTGGAAAACAGATGATGGGTATGGCCCTCTGCAGTACCAGGTTGGCTATCCGCCCCCCCTTCTTTGTTGTGAATAATACAAAGCTTTATTACCACAAATGTATGACAGCTAGCTAATGCAACAAAAACAAATCACTATCGTCATGCCAATTCATTACTAAACTGTACTGAATCATTTTTCTTTTAAAGTGTGTACACTGAAAAATGATTGTGCTTTAGACAGATGAAGGTATTCTAATCTTGTGCAGTCCTATCAAGGTAAATACCACAACTCCACTCTGAATCAATGCAGATAAGTTAATTTTAATATTTCTGATTATGATGGTTCATTGTCACTCTGAACATTGACATCAATCTCATCCTCTGCCAGGACGACTGGGAGTCTGTCCCCCCAGTCACTGCTGCGGGCACAGCGGTATGTGTCTCTGTGGGCAGAAAGAAATTTTTTTTAATGCTTGTTTTTCATGTAGAAAGGAATGCAACGTTGGTAGAAATGAGAGATTCTGCTCAGTTAAGTATAAGGTGAGGGAAATATGGTCTCTGCATTTATCCCAATCCGTGAATTAGTAAAACACACTCAGCACACAGTGAGGTGAAGCACACACTAATCCCGGCGCAGTGAGCTGCCTGCAACAACAGCGGCGCTCGGGGAGCAGTGAGGGGTTAGGTGCCTTGCTCAAGGGCACGTCAGTCGTGCCTACTGGTCGGGGTTCGAACCGGCAACCCTCCGGTTACAAGTCCGAAGCACTAACCAGTAGGCCACGGCTGCCCCAAAGTTAGTGCTTTTTGGAACCAGTGCATGAGAATTAAACAATATCGGCCAGGTCCATCCAGACAGAACTGCCTCTTAGTTGCTTCATACTGTGTCTATCTTCCCGATCACTTTTGAGATTAGCTTAAGATGTCCATGCTTTTTATAGTCACTGAAGGGCTACCACACCTGCCGTGAAGGCGTGCTGTGACCACCAGCTGTTTGAGCTCTCCGCTGGAGCAGCACAGCTGGCAGTGGACACGCCGGGGCCTTCGTAGGACCGGCGCCGTCAGCCTGGCCCACTCCACCTCTTCGACACCAGCGCGCCTGTCCCCTTGCGCTGCTGAGCCCATCCTGGAGATGATCAGGTAGCTGAACTTCTCCTGGTGGCTTTCCTGGTTCTGAAGGGACATGGAGAAGAAAAGTTGGGGGAAAAACACTGATGGAGTCAGTCCTCAATGGCCGTTTTTCTAACCCTCTTGAAACAAAAATGGTGTTTTAATGCTTAAAACCCATTATGAAGAGTGGGTGTGTCAACTCACTTTTGCCAGAGGAAGTGGAAAGTAGGGCTGAACAAAGTTGCATGGCACAGCCAGCCTTTGCACCATCTTCGGACATGGTAACGCATGGGTGCACTGCCAGAATACAAACAAGTCAAATCCAATGCCAACACAACATTGTTTATATTGTTCATTGTACATCGATCTTTTGAAGGTGACTTCACCTACCGGAGCAAACACAGATGGCATTCTATGATCATACACAACTTTATCTTCATTCTGAAAAAATAGAGGTTCTGCCGTTATAATTTTTCAAAACATACCAAAGCAATGCACCAGTCTGCTTATAACATGAAAAACGGAAAAGTCCCGTCGAAAAGAAACCAAACGAAGCACAGAATTGTGATCTATAAAGGGACATTAAGGGTGGTCATATTCAAATATGATGTTCCAGCAGTTTGCTTAAATTCAGCTGATCAGGCCTTTGCCATCAACTTCCAATACTTAAGACTTTAGGACTTTATGAGCAAGACTTATTAGAGCCTGCAAGTTAATGCACTGCAGTGTACCAAACTTATAGCAATATCTTTAAGCATCTGGCTAGCAAGATTTCTGTCCATACGAAGCAGCAGAGAAATCAGACCTTCAGTACAGTGTTTCTGGCTTCCATGAGGATGCTGTGACCATCCATTGTACCATTTTCCACCAACACCTGAATATTTGAGAAGAAAATGAAGAAATGACTACTATAGCTTGAACACAGACTAAGCCACGGGTCTCAAAGGGTTGGTGTACGTAAAGGAGTAAGTCACTCAACCAGATAAGAACCAGTTTTCCTCCAGAGGGTGAGAATGGCATCTTGCCGCTCTTTGCTGGTGCCAAGCTCAGACAAAGCAAATGCCCCAACCACAAGATCAGACTGCACCTTTAACAAAAGTGCAGATTGAATACATTTATTAATCAGTTGATTTGAATCAATCCTTTTGATTGTTAGTGAAAATGATAATGATAAAACATAAAAGCAGTCTAGATGGTTGGTACCTTACCTTTGGGGAGACAGGGAGGAATTGACGAAAATAAACATTATCGATGAAGGCTTTACTTTGCTCATCTCCACCTGGCAGTAAAAGAGAAATACAATCTTTGTTTTTTTTAATTTTAAATCATCTAAGGCTGCAATATTTAATATTTATACAACATACCCCTCAGAAGTTGGTCTGCCAGGTCATTCATGGCTCCAGAGCTGTCCACACAAACCATCTCTCTCAGGGAGTCTGCCCAAAGAGAGTAGGATGCCCTATTAGGAAGGAACACACACACACACACACACACACACACACACTTAATGTACCCATCTACTAAGCTCACTCTCCACCTCAAGCTGGTGTGTGGTGAGCGTTTTAGTGCATCATGGCTGCTGTGCATGCTACACATTAGTGGTGGTTAGTGAGGTTCCCCCTTCACTGTGAAGCACTTTGAGTGTCAAGAAAAGCGCTATAGAAATATAACGTGTTGTTATAAGCTATTGATACATATTTAGGTTTTAAAGGCGAACTATGCAGGGTTTTTTACCTTAATTTACCTTAATTCACCTTAACTTAACAGCTTCGGAGACATTGAAATGGTTATATGACTTTTTTCGGGTTGAATGGTGGCCGTCTCGCTTCCCCCTAGGGCCTGTGAGCGGAAAAACCACCCTTGCAACTGTGGGCCGGCGGGCTGACGGCCTTAGTGTCAGGAAGTATAACAAGTGTAACGAATTGCTTTACAGCATTTAAATACACATACACGCCAGGCACCGGCTAGAACAAGATAGCGATGGAGTTCAGACATTCTCAGACATTCTTCATGACAGAGCCAGCGAAAAGAAGCAAAAACCGAGAAAACAGCGAAGAAATTGCCAATACTGCATAGTTTCTCTTTAAGTAAATATTATATACATATATCATTCACAAAACTTACCACACAACTGTTCCCAGCCCAGAACCAAAGTCCAAAAGAGAATGTGGTGAGAAGGAAGGATCCCGCTTTTTTATCTAAGGGACCATGAACATCACAAACATCACAGCAATTAGAATGCCACCTTTACTCGGTCACATTTGTTTACCATTTTAATGCAATAATCAAAAGCTGGGGCATTTTTCCCATAATGCACCTCATAGAGAGCCCTTCGAACAGCTGCATATCCACCTGCTAACCTTGAGGCCATGTACACCACCCCTAATGCCTCATCATACCTACAAAAGCCAGGAAAAAACGTTACCATGCTGACAGAGTGGGCATACTGTAATTACTATGAACATGTTAATACTTACAACTGGGTAACAAGGCATACGAGGCCACAGTACCTGAGAGGTGTCCAATGGTAGGTTGTTTTTCTCAAATCATAAAGGACTTGTCTCCTTATATGAGCTTCCAGATTGCCATCTTCCACCTCTGACTCAACAAAAAGACAACACACACACACACACACACACACACACACACACAATGATCAAGTTAAACTAGGTAAGCTTTTCAAACCATCAACATTACCATTTTCATTCAATTTACAAAATCAGGCTACTGGCAAACTCGTATAGAAGCTGATGTTTTACATACAACCCCATTTCCATAAAAATTGGGATGCTGTGTAAAATGTAAATAACAACAGAATGTGATAATTTGCAAATCTCGTCAACTCATATTAAGCTCCAAAATGGACATACAGGAACGTAGAGCACTAGTACATATAATAAAAAAAAATCCAGAGAAACCTTTGTAAATAAGGGACAGAGCTGAAAAACGATATAGGATAGCCATGATCTTTTGGGCCTCAGATGGAATTGCATTGAATTGCATGGGCTCAGGAAAACTTCTGATCGCAGTGAACACAATTTGATGCTCCATCTGGCTGCTACAACTAGTTAAAAGACTCTACCACCATGCAACGAAGAAACCATATTTAGACACGATACACAACAAATGCTGCCGTCCTTTCTGGGCCCAAGATCATTTATGATGGATTGAGGCAAGGTGGAAAATGAATGCAATTTTTCTTTTGGGAAATCATGGACTGCATCTTCTGGGATAAAGAGGAGATGGACTATCCAACTTTGTATAACTGAACAGTTCAAAATCCAGAATGTATGATGGTATAGAGGTGTACCTATGGCATGGGCATCTTGCACATCTGGCATGGCACTATTAATGATGAATGATGTATACAGGTTTTGAGCAATATATGCGGCCATTCGGTCTTTTTCAGCAAAGACCTTGTTTATTTCAGGAAAACAATGTGTGTTGAACAATATGGCTCCATAGCAGAAGAGTTCAAGTGCTAAAATTGCCTGTTTGCAGTCCAGACCTGTCACATTGGGTGTATCATGGAATGAGAAACATGGTTAAGGAAACCCCAGACTGTTGAGCAGCTGAAATCCTATATTGGGCAAAAATGGGACAACATTCCCTTCTCAAAACTCCAGCAACCGGTCAACACAGTGGTGAATATGTCCCTGTTCCAACTTTTTTTGATACATGTTCCTGGCATTAAATTCAAAATGAACATATACTTTCCAAAACAAATACAACAGAATGTCTGTTTCAACAATTGATTCATTGTCTATTTTAATATATGGTTAACATGATTTCTAAACCTTTGTGTTCTGTTTTTTTATTAAACAACTGATTTATTGTCTTTTAACTATTTTCAATTAAATATAGGGTTAACATGATTATTAAATCATTGCATTCTGTTTTTTATTAAACAACTGATTTATTGTTTTTGATCTATTTTCAAATAGAGGGTTAACATGATTTTTAAAATCATAACATTTTATTTTTTATGAAACATTTTACACAGCATCAAAACATTTTTGGAAAAGGGATAGTACAAAACCAATGACCTGATCTTGTATCCAATCTGTCTTTCTTCCTGTACAGGCAAAACTAAGTTGATCTCAGTTAGTGTTTAGATACTCCACTCATCAGCTCACCTGTGGGATGCTTCTGCGAGGTGCTCAGAAAAGCCTTCTCCAAGGCCACTGCCTTTGCTCTCAGTTGAGCATCCTCCACTTTCCGCCTTCTACTCCACAGGAAGTTGGAGAGACGCTGTGATTTCCCTGCCAGGTCACTGACTTGGGCATCTATCAGTGAAAAGAGTGTGATATGCAAAAATACACATTTACATTTATTAATTTGGTGGACTTACAGCAATGGTATAACATTTAGGCTATTAACATTTTGCATTTTAGATTGAAGCTACAGAGCTACACTACAGCAACAGAATACAATTTAAGCTAATGACATTTAGCATTTTACATTTAAACTACAGGGCTACAGCTACAGTGTTAGAATAACGTTAACTACAGTGCAGAGGAGAATGTAGCTAGGAGTTATCAAACTATCTGTCAATACTAGTACTAGAGGATAGGAGTGGCTACATATTAAGTACTAGTAGAAGTATGGAGGAGGAGAAGTGGTGGAAGATGAGATACAGAAGAGAAGAGAGAGAAGTTGAATGGGAGCAGGGAAGAGGTGGATGAGGTTGTCAGAAGTACTAAGAGAGGAGGTATTCTTGGAAGAGTTGCATCTTCAAGAGTTTTTTTTAAGATAGAGATGGACACCCCTGCTCAGATGGAGCTTGGCATATCGTTCCACCATCAGGGGACCACAGATAAAAAAAAAAGCCTGGATTGCCGTGGGAGTGGGGACGGCAGTGCCAGACGACGTTCCTTGGAGGAGCGCACCGGCTGAGGGGTTACATGAGTTTTTTTAAGAGCACTTAAGTAAGTGGGTGCAGACCCAGCAATCACTTTGTATGCAAGCATTAGTGACTTGAATTTGAAGCGAGCGGCTAAGGAAAGCCAGTGAAGCTTAATGAACAGCAGGGTAACGTGTCCTTTTTGGTTGATTGAGACGGGCTGCAGCTTTCTGGACCATCTGTAGCAGTTTTACTACACATGCTGGAAGGCCCGTGAGGAGGGCGTTGCAGTAGTCAAGGCGTTATATAACCATGATCTGTACTAGGAGCTGAGTGGTGTGTTGGGTTACAAATAGTCTGAACAGAGAAGGCAAGTCGTTTTAGTTTTGAGCCAAGTGATCCCACCCTTTACTAATGTTGTCTGTTGTCAAGGTGCACTTTACAATAGACCAACAGCAATTCATGTTGTTGTATAGTGTGTCCTACATACTTTTTATGATATACAGAGCACCTCTCATAAGCTCATCAGGAAGATGCTGAGCTTTGAGATTTGTCACTCCAGGGTGTTTTCTGTGGGGGCCGCCTTTCAGAAAGTCTGCCTGCACGAGAGGTTGGGCTGAAACGCTTTGAGCCTGAGGAAAAAAGAGGACAAAAATGTACATGTCATGAATTATGATCAATAAACCAGATACAATCTTCAGAGGTCAGTGGTTAAAAGGACAGACCATCTGTTCATCATAAGAAATTATGAAGAATAATTTATGGTGGTAAATTCACAGATCAAAAAATATAATAGAATCCACTGTGCCACGGTTCAGGTACAAGGGACCTAAGTCATGTGAAGGGAAAACAAATACTAAAACTATGGTCGTATATGACCAATCATCGACGGGCAATGTACATATACCACGCCCATTTCGTTTTACCTTTCGACATTGGCGTATTTTTTCCAGTACTAAGGGTCACAACCTCTTTTTTTACAACATCACATGTAGTGTACACACTTCAGGACAAACCCCTATCGTTTTTTCTAAACAATGAAAAAGCCACCACTAGTAGAAAACCAAGCTCAATGTGAAGGGTATATAGCCATTTCTACTCCCTCTATTTCTTCCGGAGTGGGCGGAAGCTCACTGTAGAAGTCACAATCTGGGTACACAGTTACTCTCATGTGCTTCGGGGAAGGTCTGAGATATGAGCCATTCGCTGTCCTTGCAGGTCATCACTTGATTCAAGTGAGCGAGTGCACAGAAAACTGGGCCCACACGAGGTTACTTAGCAGAAGACGTTGCTACTTGCCGATATAGTGCACGAGCAATTGATGCAACCTCGTTAGCTTGGAATCGCTCGCGGCTAGCGATTGAGTTCGATGTGTGAGCTTGTGTATAACACTAGAACCCAATTCAGACTACTCTCCCTCCGCTCCTTTTAAAAAAAAAGAAAGGTTGTTTTAACTCTTTTAACTAGTAACGAATCAAAGGACAAACGTACCCTTAGTACCGTTTTCAAAGGTAAGCCAGACTGGATGCATCTTCCCAAAACTCGTATTCGAAGTGAAGACATATCCCCGAATGGTATGAATCAAAATGAACAAATAATATCCAAATAAACTCTGGTACGTTTAACTTTCTTTAAAAATAACTTAGATAAAAACTAAACCCACATTTGTCTCAAACATGTCCCGATGGAGGTTAGGACGGGACGTCATGAAAATAGTTCCGTCCTGAAACGGATGTATAGGAACCATTATTGTCACTTTTCATTATATACGGTAATCCGAATAGTTTAAAACAAACTGCGATAAATACAAAGATCGTGTCGAGTTTTGTAGTGCGGCTTGTTTAAATGATATAGTGACTTGTTACCGTTTATATCTCATATGACTAGTTAAGGAGGGGTGTGACGTATTTTGCGCGCCACTGCATTGTCTGCTCTCAGGAAGTAGAGTGGCCTATTTTCCTATTTGTCCCGAATAGGTATACATGCACAGCAGATGTGATTGTTGTGAATAGCTTGCATAATATCATAGACATGAGGCGAACAAGGAGTTGCAAAGGAAAAAATGAAGGAACTACACAGAATGGGACCTCAAATACGTCAGGTATCAGCATTAGTTTGTTCGCGTAGTACGATGTTAGCTTGTAACTCGCTATTTTTCACCCATATTTTGTCTAATTCATGTATGAATTAATTAAGATGAAAATGTTCATTTTAAATCTGTTGGTTATAACATGGCCATAGCCTAGTCTGGATTATTTAATTATTCAGAGGCTAGAGTAGAGCACACAGTGCTAATGAATGCTTATGAACACGGGCAGCTAAGTGTCTGGCTGTCATTAACAAGTATGCTTCCCAGAGTTTAAGCAGACCTGCTACCAGAAGTGACATGTATCCATCAACCTCTTCACAGTTGTATGGCAGTGGGAGGGGGACGACGGGCAGTGGGAACCCTACCCGCCCACAGTCTGCATCCAGCTGGACGCAGCAGTGAAGGCAGGGAAGGCTTGTGTCACGTTAAACCATGTGCCTGGAGGCCGATATGAGGCTGATATTATCAACATGGTCCAAATCAACCTGGCTACAAAGTACAAGAGGAAGATTCGCTCACAGGCGGTTAAACCAGGTCAGGGAGTGGTAAAAGCCAGTTGGTCTAGTGTACTTAATTGCCACTGTATTTCTTGGTATGTCTTGCTCTTTTATGATCTAACCAAGTGTTAATTGATTCTATTCAGAGAATCTTGATGGAGGTGATGTAGGCAGTGGGAACCTTTTGGGTGACAGTACTGGCCAAATAAAAACAGAGGATGAAGAGCAGCCAGTGGTCAAAAAGAGACGGGGTGCAGCAGGGAGCCACAAATCAGGCAAGAAAGTCCCTACAAAGGAAAGTGAAAATGAAACAAAAGGTGAGAACTAATACATGCACGTGCCATGCATATTATACATGTCTTGCATATACCAATGTATGCTTTTTTAGAATATACATAGGTATATGCAGTACATACCTGTTTATGATTTTTTTAAACACAGAGGTAGTAAAGACTGTGATCATGAAGGGAAAAGCCCCAGTGGACCCAGAATGCAATGCCAAACTGGGAAAGGTACGCTGTCAGATCTTTATTACCCTCTGAAGCATAATAGTACTGTTAGCTGTATTGTTAGCTACTTTTGGCATGCTGAGTGTATTAGATGTCCCTTCACTATACATACATTTAGAGTGTAAGTGGTGGTTTGGATCAGTCTGACTGATGAAGTGAGTGACATATCCTCATATCCTCTGTTTGGCCCAAATATAATAGGCCCATGTGTACAGCGAAGGAAACAACGTTTATGATGTCATGCTGAACCAGGTGGGTATAGGAATGAAACAGATGTATGAATTCTGCTCTGTTCCATTGAGAGAGAAATCAGAGTGGTTTTACACACATATTCTCCACAGACCAATCTTCAGTTCAACAACAACAAATACTACCTGATCCAGCTGTTGCAAGATGATAATGCCAAGGTCTATAGCGTGTGGATGAGATGGGGCAGGGGTGAGTGCACATATCAGTGTGTTTATGAGTGTGTTGATGTCTGCTTGAGTGTGGAATGGAGGTTTTTGTTTTTTTATTTCTCTCCTAAGGTGTATGGCACATATTCCTGTTCTAATGTCACTTCTAGAGTATATGACAATATTGCATTGCTCTTTTCAGTGGGTAAAATTGGACAGAACAGTTTGGTGACATGTGGTGGTGATCTTGCCAAAGCTAAAGATCTCTTCAAGAAAAAGTAAGTGAGTTGATTGGCTGTCTCCTCTCTGTAATGTCATGTATTGTGTTTAATGTAACCTAATTCATGTACATGCTTTCACTCAGTTGGTAAATAGACTGCATGTCCGCAGGGATGGGCAAAAATACATCACAATGTATTTTCAAATAAAATGTCAAATACCCTAATTTTAAGAGGGTAGATAAAATACTACAAATACTCTGTAAAGGGAGCATGAAATCACTTTGCAAGTCTTCCATATCTGTCTATTTAATCTTTTCCTTCATTAGTACACTGACTGTTGATTAAGTGGACAGTGTTTGAGAGCAACAGCTTTTCTCATGCCTATGAGACATGCCATAAATCTGCAAACAGTCACCAGATCAACTATGCTGACCTGCCTTTTACATTTCATAGGCTAAATACTATATCAAAGAAGTACTCAAAAACTCATGGTACACTGAGATATAATACGGAGAATTAAGTCTTTGACAATGTCAATGCATGCCCAGAATGCTTGACTTGATTCAACTTAAGAAAAACAAGTTGCCCAATATCAAAGGGAACATGCCAGAACAACTATACTCAGGAACATCGCACAGCAACATTACTCAGTAAGATGCCTTGTGTATCATCAGCTTTGGAGGACACAGTTGTACCAAAGTTCTACCATAAACAGGCAAACTTATAAGTGTGGATGAGCAAGTAACCATGTGGTTGAGTGAGTAGGTTGGTGTGAGAGAGGGAGTGTATTGTGTTTATCAAGAGCATATGTTTGCATATGGACCATAGGATCATGTCCATACCAATATTTTGAACTCATTCGTATTATTTTTGATGTGAAGTCGTATTAATTTGAACATGTCCTCATAAAGTGTATATCTCCAGGACAACCAGTGTATGTCCCTTTCAAAGCTCAGACCAAACCTACGCCTGTGGTGTGTGTGAGCAACCTACACGTTACTCATCTTGCACTAGATCGTTGAGTCACAAGGCTGGGCAAATTACTAAGTCAACACCAGTCAGAGGTTACATTCATTGTTTTGGTTTTACCAAACATATTTGGCAGTAGTTTTAAACTACAAAAATACAGAGCTATAAATGATCTTGACACAAAATATGCAGCCATTTCTTCATCCCGATAAAATACAAATTGCAAAATACTATTTTGGATTTTAAATACAACCCCAAAACAGAAAAAGTTGGGACGTTGTGTAAAATGTGAATAAAAATAGAATATAATAATCTGCAAATCTCTTAAACTCATAATTTGGTTGTAAAAAGGACACAGACAACATATCAAATATTGAAAACGGCAAATTTGACTATTTCATGGAAAATATATGTTAATTTTGAATTTGATACCAGCAATATGTTTAAAAAAAAGTTGGGACGGTGGTAACAAAATGCTGGAAAAGTTGTGTAATGATAAAGAAAACAAAAGGAGGAATGTTTCACAACTAAGTGGCAACACAATTGGGTATGAAAAAGAGCAGCCCAGGGAGGCAGGGTCTCTTAGAAGTAAAGATGTAGGGGTATTCATCACTCTGTGTAAACCTGTGTGCACAAATGATGAAACAATGTCATTTTAATGCTTCTTCACATGAAATTGTGACATATTTAGGGAGTTCAACATCTACAGGACATAATATTATTAAAACATTCAGAGAATCCATAGAAATCTTTGCAAACAAGGGAAATGATAGATAGATTGATAGATAGATAGATAGATAGATAGATACTTTATTGAAATTCAAGAAATAGCTGAAATTCAAATAGCTGAAAAACAAATTGGATGGCCGTGGTCTTTTAGACCTCAGATGGCACTGCATCAACACCAGACGTGCTTCCAGACCTGTCATTGTATGGGCTCAGGAAAACCTCTGATAACCATAGTCTATATGTGCACAGTTTGATACTCAGTTCAAAAACTGCAGCCAAAATTGTAACAGCAAAAATTGTATTGAAACATGATACAGAAAATACCACCCTCTCACCTGGGCCTGAGCTTGTTTAAAATGGACTGAGGTAACGTGGAAAAAGGTCCTGTGGTTAGACCAATCAAAGTTTGCCATTCTTTTTGGAAATTATGGACTCATCTGGGCTAAAGAGGAGAGGGCCTATCCAAGTATTCAACCTATCCAACTTGTTTTAGCGCTCAGTTCGAAACCCAACATCTATGACGGTGTGGAGGAGCATTAGTGCCTACAGCATGAGCATCTTGACCATTTGGCAAAGCACAATCAATTCTGAATAATGTATACAGGTTTTGAGCAACATATACTGCCATCAAGTTAATGGCTTTTTCAGGGATGACCTTGAATATTTCAGGAAAACAATGCCAAAATGAATTCTGCACATATTTAAAGGGACACCAGGCAACGTTTTCGAGTTAATTACTCATCTTCGTAAGTCGGTATATGGTTAAATGACTCATTACAGGGCGAATAAAGACTCTCTCGCCCGCCCCTACTGCCTGTAGGAAGAATATCCCGCTTGCAAGTTCAGTGTATCGTACCCGGCGACCGAAGCAGTTTCAGTTTCCATCCTGCATCCACAGCACAGAGGGAGGCTAACGAAACGCTAGCGATTGTTGCAAACGTGTGTATAATTCCAGAGCCGGCGAAGAAGCAGCGAAAACCCTTGACGGAAGATGCAAAGAAAAAGAAAAGAGCTTCAGACCAAGCGAGGGGGAGTTTCGTAGAGAAAAAGCATCAGGCTTGCCTGGTGTCCCTTTAAATAATATTTCTCCATAGAGGAAGAGTCCAGGTACTAAGATGGCCTGTCTGCAGTCCAGATTTGTCAAATTAGGTGCATAATGGAATGAAAAGACTTACTAAGAATACCCCATACTGTTGAGCAACTGAAATCCTGTATCGGGGAGTAATGGGACAACATTTCATTCTCAAAACTGTAGCAAATAGTCTCCTCAGTTCCTAAACATTTACAGAATTGTGTTAAATGAAGAGGTGAAGCAGTACAGTGGTAAACATGCTCCCGTCCCAAACATGTTGCTGGCCTCAATTTCAAAATTAACATACTTTCCATGAAAGAGTCCAACATTTCATTTTCAACATTTGATATGTTAGCTATTTTATCTATGTTATCTATCTGTCTTTTTTTCTGCTAAATATAGGTTTATGAGACTTGTATATTGTGACATTCTGTTTTTATTTGCATTTTACACAATGTCCCAACTTTTTCTGTTTTGGGGTTGTACGTATTTGAAATACATGTGTCATAAATACTGCTCATCCCTGTATGTGCGTACAGCAATTACAGGCTTAAATGCTCTTTTTTTTTTATAGATTTTTGGACAAAACAAAGAATGAATGGGAAAACAGAGCAACATTTGAGAAGATTCCAGGGAAATACGACATGATATTTATGGACTACAGCACCAATGACAAGGCAGGAATGAAAGCATATTATTATCACATAGCCCTTTTATTTATTGTCTTAATCACTTGTTCAGATGCAGTGGGTTTTTTTTTCAGCATGGCCGCAATAGATTAACCTGACTCTCGCCAGATGAGTTTCGTTCCAACTAGCTCCACTCATCCATCTGGGATCGCTCCATGGGAGAGGTGTTTCAGAAGGCTGGGCCTTATCAAAAATCCTTGCATATGATTGGATAAGCCACTTGTTCGTCATCTTTATCATTTCCACCAACAAAAGCCTTCAGAGCCGTTCTCTGATGTTCTTTTAACGAAAAAATATTGGGTAGATTGGACAACACGGATGAAATAGCAGCATCAATGTCAACGCTGGTTCCTCGATGCGAACCGCCATTGTCAAAACAGTCTCACAGTCGCTTCTCCGCTACGTCACATCTATGAAACTCCCGTCCTACGTCCTGATTGGCTCTACCATAAAATCTGGTGCCGAAATCACTCCCAACGGAAGCGATCCCAGATAGATGTGGATGAAGCTAGGTGGAACGAAATTCATCTGGCGAGAATCAGGTTAGCATTACAGGTTAGATCAGGTTAGATTACAATGATTAAAATAATGTTTAAATGTTTTAAATGTTAATGTTTAAACATTCTTGTTCACACTTCAGATCAAATTCTTATAACAATTTGTTCAATATTTTGTAAGCAATGCATGAAATATGAAAAACTGCTATCCTATCTGTCCCATAACACCTTACATACCAGCCAGTCTGCATGTGTTCAAGGCTAGATGGTGTAGGCCAGAGCACTTGGTAGGAAGCAACAAAGAAAGTAAAGTTGTGTATGTTTGGCCTTTCAAAACATCTGACTGACTTAACAAAAAAGAAAAGGTAGTCTTCAGATTTCCTCTAAGTGTTCATCATTTTCAACCCCAGGAGGAGGCTGAGGTGAAGGCGGAGACGGAGGCTCCTGCCCAGAAAAAGATCTCTACGTTGGACATCAAAGTGCAGAACCTCCTGGAGCTCATATGTGACCTCAAAGCCATGGAGGAATGTGTGCTGGAAATGAAGTTTGATACCAGAAAAGCGCCACTCGGTATGTATTTGGGGACGGGACAACTTTCTGTTGACAGTAAAACAATTTTATGTGTCTGTGCTGTTTGCGTCACACATTTTAAAGGGGTGGTTCAGGATTTTGGACACAGGACCTCATTTCCAAGTAAGCAAGTGTGATATTTATCAGTGGAAACCGTTTTTAACACGTTTCATCCAGTCCTTCTAATTGCAGAGAAATACAACTACCCTCGCATCACGTTGCAATATTTATATTTTGTTCCCTGAAGTTGGAAGTAGTCATTTAAGCAACTCAGCGGCGGACTGATATTTCCAAGGCTACTACTAGGTATCCCCATTGGAGTGCGCTTTACTGTTTACTTTTCGGCGCAGTACTACTAACCAGAGCAAGTATAATTCCGCCGCTGCTAAGAAACTAGTCCCTCAAAATGTAATGCGATCGTTGAAATGCAAGGATAGAATAATGTTAGAAGTAAAACTATCAACACAGACATTTACATCAATAGTCTGGCGTTATAATTTATTTGCCCCGGGTGTACTTTGGAGTGGGTAAGACTGTTTTTAGTGGCAGGCTAACACATACCGTTGAATTGCGCTAGCCTAGCACCTGCGAACTCTGGATGAAACGTGTTGAAAATGGTCTCCACTGATAAATATCACACTTGCTTACTTGGAAATGAGGTCCTATGTCCAAAATCCTGAACCACCCCTTTAAGTTCAGGTATTACCACAGGCAAGATGTGCACATGCTTCAAATGCCATATGTTTATCCCAGCAGCTAAAGAAATGAGCTGTTTTCTAATGTAACCACAGCAATTCAGTAGCATGCTGCAGGCTTTGCCCCAGTATCTCTCTGGGTGTTGAAGCATGATGACAGATTCAGGGTGATTTGTTTGTATTAGTTAATATGTATAATGTGTAATTATGGCCGTGCTATAGGTAAGCTGACCCCAGAGCAGATTCGTGCTGGTTATGAGTCTCTGAAGAAGATTGAAGACTGCCTGAAGAGGAAGGGAAGCAATAAAGACCTCCTGGAGGCCTGTAACCAGTTCTACACCCGCATTCCCCATGATTTTGGGTAAAACAGAAACAGCCTCCCATTATGAGATACAGTCATGTTTAACTCTGCAAAAGCTTGGAGATGTAACATGATGTTTTGAAATGTTTCTGTGAGCATCTATCCTGTGTGTGACTAACTGAAAAAAACCATCTCCTTAAGACTGCGCACTCCTCCAGTTATCCGCACAGAGGAAGAGCTGAAGGACAAAATAGCATTGTTGGAGGTAGGCCCTGTTTAGACTATTATTTTAAAAAAGCATTTCATTTTGGGATCATTCCATATCAGATCAACCAGGTATACCTCAAATTATAGTTTTAAATGATGAATGAAATGCCTACATTATAGAGCAAGTTAAGGGGTTTAAGTCACTTAGAATTAATGTCATATACATATATATCAGTGTTTCCCATACATTGACTTCTTTATGGCGGCCCATCACAATACTGTTGGGTTGTCGAGGTTAGCACACTATAACATTACAGCTATTTGTCAATATCGACTTCTCGGGCAAGGCAAGTATAACTAGGCTAGGCTACTCATTTTATTGACTCAACACTCCCCCCCCCCCCCTATCACCTACCACCATAAATACAATTCCATTTTGTGGGAAACACTGTATATGTGTAATGTTTTTTTTTTTTCTTTTCTTGTGGTTTCTCCATCATAGAAATAGTGTCACAGAATAGCCCTTTGTGACTTTTGAAGGTGTATATGTTTATTCTTATGTTGGCCATTGTATGTCTGCTCACTCAAGCCGCCCTGTTTCTTTGGCCCTTTCAGGCATTGGGTGACATTCAGATAGCTGTGAAGATGGTTCAGTCGAGCGCCAACAGGGACGAGCATCCGCTGGATATACAGTACCGTTCTCTCCAGTGCCAGCTGCAGCCTCTATCTGCAGGTAGCCATGAATTCCAGGTGAGCCCACAGCCCGTCACAACACAGGCCAGCCCTGTTTTTCTCACTCATCATTAAATCGCTCAGCCGTCTTGTTGTTTTCATGTTTGTGGAGTTAAATATTCCCCCCCCCCCTCTCTTTCCATTTGTTGACCCTCTTACTTGCACTGACTGACAGTCAGGTGATTGTCATTATTAAATCACTCTGCCCTCTAGTTGTGGTTACGGAGCCTCTCCCTCTCTCTTTCATTATTAAATCACTCTGCCCTCTAGTTGTGGTTACGGAGCCTCTCCCTCTCTCTCTCCTCCGTCAGGTGATCGAGAAATATCTGCTGTCCACTCATGCCTCCACACACAGTGACTACACCATGACTGTGCTGGACATTTTTGCGGTGGAACGGGAGGGAGAGAACAACAGTTTCATTTCCCAGCTACACAACAGGTGCCAACCAGTCTCACCCCTCGGTCTCTTCGTCATTTGTGCTCATGACCTCTGTCTGTGCAGATCTCTTACAATGGCCTGGCCTCATTCTAATTATGACAACGGCATCCTTCACCATATTCTGTGTGCGTGCGTGCGTGCGTGCGTGCATGCGTGTGTGTGTGTGCGTGCGTGTGTGTATTTATTTGTGTGTGTCTATGTGAGCATATGTATTTGCTTTATTTGTGTGTGTGTGTGTGTGTGTGTGTGTGTGTGTGTGTCTTTTCCTGTGCAGGATGCTGCTGTGGCATGGTTCTCGTCTTTCCAACTGGGTGGGCATTCTGAGCCAGGGCCTAAGGGTTGCCCCTCCAGAGGCCCCAGTCACTGGTTACATGGTGAGCGAGTGTTTGAGCCCAGAGGAGGAATCACACACTCTTGCTTAACCTGGATGCTGACTTTCTGTTTGTCTCTTCAATTCGCCTCTAGTTTGGCAAGGGGATTTACTTTGCTGACATGTCATCTAAAAGCGCCAACTACTGCTTTGCCAATCAGAAGAACAACATTGGAATCCTCTTGCTCAGTGAGGTGTGTACCAGTAAGGCCACTTTCAGGATTTGTTCATGTTTTTCTTTACAATAACCACCTCATGTCCTTATGAGGATAGCAGTTGTGTAAAGTCATTGTTGTGGTTACAGGTTGCCCTGGGAGACTGTAACGAGTTTCTGGCTGCTGATTATAATGCAAGCAGTCTGCCTGCAGGGAAGCACAGTACTAAAGGCCTGGGGCAAACAGCTCCTGACCCCAAGAACTTTGTTACACTGTAAGTCTTGCTCACAGCCGCTCCCCCGATTCTGAAAAGTCTTGTGGTGTCAGATGTGCTGTATGTTACAGTACACTTTGACAACCTTGAGAGACTGGTTTCATTTTGGTGGGTGGAAACTATTACTGTGTTATATGAATTTGACACTATCCAAATAGTAAACATGGATAGTGGATTTGTCAAATTGCAAATGTCTCATCCCAGAGAGTGTGGAAATCCTGTCTAGCATGCAGGTGTGCCTGCAGTTTACAGAACTAATTTAATCCTGGTCGTTCTGGACTTGTCTTCCAGGGATGGGGCCACCGTACCCATGGGGCCTGGCGTGAAGACTGGCGTAGGGCAGAGTGGAGGCTACAGCCTCCTGTACAACGAGTTCATTGTGTACAATCCTGCACAGACACGCATGAGATACCTCCTGAGAGTGCAGTTCAACTACTCATCGCTGTGGTGACACCGCTGCACCCACTCTGGAAAGAAAAATGCCTTGAATGAAGAGTTAATAACATCCTTAATGTTATATACATGAAGTGCTTAGAAATAGCGGTTGGAAAGGGTTTAGAAAATAAATAAGCTTGGTTAAAAGGATGTATGTTTTATTATACTAATGTGCAATGGTTTGTTTACATGTGAAATATTGTTATAATAAAATGGTACATTTTGGTATCCATATGCGTTTTAGTTTTGTTTGGACAATGAAAGTAGGGTAAAAAAGTGCAGTAGAAGAGGGGTTTAGTAGATTAAGTGGCAAGGGCTGCATAAGAAAGGTGAGGGAGGATAGGAATTGGGGGGGGGGGGGCACCAACAAGGAGCACCCAAGAGCATGGTGTCTTAACCAGCATAAAGCAAACAGTTTGCATGAGAACCATTTCAGAGTTAACAGAATAGCTACACACTCGCACACAAACATACAGATATACACAGTATGTACATGTGCACAGAATGTATGCAAATATATGCATCTGTTTTAACTTCGGGAACCGCCCCCCAGCATAAGCAGTATGTACAGAAAGACGTTGATGATGTCCAGGTAGATGATGAGTGCGGCGAACACATACTCCTCTGGACTGAGGCCGTATGTCTGTCTGCCCATCACCAGCTGGCAGTCCACCACCAGGAACTGCACCAGAGACAGACAAGGGCACAGGGGCATGCAACAGAGCTCTGATTAATGCACAAATGGATTTGTAATGCATCAAGACGCATGTATTAGTCTTCTATGCATGGATCACATTCATCGTTATGTGCTATGTGTGAGGGTATGTTTTTTTTGGTTGCTAGTGGTTATAGCTGTGTGGTGAGGGGCTAGTGAAACCTGCTAGTCCATGACATTATTTTCTCTTAGCATTCACTTTGATAATTATAATCTCTAAACTTATTTCAGTCATATACACTTGACAGTAAAGAAAGTAGTGGGCATACCAGTGAAAATATCAGAGCCCCAATGAAGCCATAGACGACATTTAAGATTGCAGAGTAGTAGAAAATGCTGAAGAAGCCAAACATCAGGAAGCTTGTGGACAGCACAACAAGGATTCCATTGCAGATTGTGAAGTCCAATTTGGTCTGGCCAACATAAAACAAGAGACATACTGTACTGTATGTAGGCCATGAACACGGAAATGTGAAAAGAATATAGTGTAAATGGACTGACGGATCTCTGATCCTACCTGGGCAGAGAAGATGATAATGGAAAAAGAAACGGCCAGGGTTGAGCCCATGGCGATGATCACAGCAGGAGTGCTGTAAAACGAGGCCGATGTGCCAACCAGGTAGGAGAGACTTAGAGTGACCAGGCCCTGGAGAAAGACAGAGATCACAGGCATAGTCATGCTATTATGCAGTGCTCTAATGCAGTTATAGGTAATATCTGTGTTATGCAGCACTCTAATGCTGTTATAGGCAATACCTGTGTTTAGAACATCTGTGTTGGGCAGCCGTGGCCTACTGGTTAGCACTTCGGACCTGTAACCGGAGGGTTGCCAGTTCAAACCCCGACCAGTAGGCACGGCTGAAGTGCCCTTGAGCAAGGCACCTAACCCTTTACTGCTCCCTGAGCGCCGCTGTTGATGAAGGCAGCTCACTGCGCCGGGATTAGTGTGTGTACACTGTGTGCTGTGTGTGTTTCACTAATTCACGGATTGGGATAAATGCAGAGACCAAATTTCCCTCACGGGATCAAAAGAGTATATATACTTATACTTTGTGTGTGTGTGTGTGTGTGTGTGTGTCTGCTTGCCTGCGTGTGTGTGGGTGTTTATGTGTGTGTGTGTGTGTGTGCATGTGTACTGTGTGTGTGGATGTATGTGTGTGAGTGCCTGTGTGTTTGCATATGCAAGTGGGCGTGCGTCTGTGAGTTTGTGGGTGCATGTGTACAGTGTGTGTGTGTGTGTGTGTGTGTGTGTGCATGCTTGTGTGTGTGTGTGTGCGTGCATGCTTGTGTGTGTGCGTGCATGCATGCTTGTGTGTGTGTTTGCGTGCGTGTGTATGTGTTTGTGAGTGTGTGTGTGTGTGTGCATGCTTGTAGAAATTTAGTAAATATCATCCTCTGCCAGCAACCCTTCACTCAACACCACCATCCACAGGCTGTTTGGTGTACAGTTGTAATGAGAAATTCCAGAGTGTATGTATTTTTATCATTCCAGAGTGTATGTATTTTAACATTTGTTTTGATCATCGCCACCCAAAAGCCTTTTGATTAAGCCAACCCAAATCGCTTGCATACACGTCCTTTGTCACACCACATGATGAGGAGGATTAATCATTGTTGACGAGTTTTTCTCTTAACGCAATCATTGAAGAGTGCTACTTGCTTTAACATAATGCTGGCGCCTCACAGGTACGACCGGAGAGAGAGCTCACGTGAGGCGTTGGAAGCGGGATCACTAGAAATGTATTTAAGCAAGACAATTTGTATTTTGTCTTGGAGTTGGTACGGTTGTGACGCTGGGATGACCTACGTTCTGTATCAACTCCTAGATTTGTTAATAAACCTCAAGTTTTTTGTCTTTGCCACTGCTCGGTTTGGATTGTCTCCACTTTGATATGTAGTTGGTTATTTTTTACACAACACAGTCACTAAATGTACACTTAAATGTATTTATTGTTTTTTTAGTTTATTTGAGTTCAATCCCCCACACAAATGACGTTTCGAGCCCTTTGGCTTGAGACTTGTACAAAGACCATCACCATTTTAAATAGGTCAAAGGTTACAATTTAAAGGGGAGGCTTTTTCATTTTTAACTAAGTGGTGCTATACTGCAAATGAGTGGTAATGGGATGGGTTGAGATGGCCCCTTGAGACCAATATACAAAAAAGATTTGGTCATCCTAGGCCCTACAGTTCTCGAGATTTTGGGGGGTCCGGTGCGGCGGGATCATATCAATGGTTCAAAGAATGGTTCACAGATCAAAACAGAAATCAATGGTTCCGTGTCATCCTTGTGGGGCTACGTGCCCACCAAGGAATCGTTGACACAAAATTACTGAAGAAGAAAAAAATAAAATAAAAAATCCGGAAGAAAAAAACCTAAATGACCGGCGGTCACAATAAAGTATTGAATCTTGAACCTTGCGTTTGCCATTTAATGGGCACCAAAGGTCTCCGCTGTGGGTCTCTTCCCTCCACCTGCTCCTTGTGACTCACCAAGCCCACCAGGTTCCATGGATGGCGGCGGCTGAAGGATCTGCAGAAGATCAGGACCAGAGAAACCACCAGGAAGATGACGTAGGAGCTGATCATCATCCAGAAGTTCTTCTGCACGTAGTCCCTCACCGTGCTGGAGAAGGTGAACACACACACCACACTGAAGGTGAAGAGCAGCTGGAGAGTGACCATGCAGAACACCTGTGAGGGAGCAGAACACGACCTTCACACACAGTACAAGTACTGTACTTCACAGTTAAACAGTACATCATTTGTAAATACGCCTCTCCCCACCCCCACACACACTGTTACTTTTGCCCTTTTTGGGATGGCCATCCATCCAAACCCCCTATAATCTATAATTTGGTCCATGCCTGTGAGGTGGGGAGATGTGAGGTGGGATTGAGATTGCATGAGATGGCATCTGTATATGAGGTGCAGATGAAGTTGGAAATGTACAAAGCATTTCACTGGAAAAAAAAGATTGTAATCAGACATGGGTGGTGTGTTACCTTTCTTATAAAAGCACGCCGGATGGATTTGTTTTCAAAACCTGACACTTCAAGACCACAACCCTCAACCACTGGATGGAAACAGGAAGTTTACGTCAAGGAAGGAAGTTTACGTCATTTGCTGTTCACATATTCCAGTCACTGACTGTAAATACACCTCTGTCATGCCCCGCACTGAGAAGGTGGCACCAGGTTTTCAACCACTTTACCTGGACCTGGTTGTCCCTCTGAGCTACATTGATACCCAGGCTCCTGAGGATGGTAGAGCTCATGGGGAGGGTTGTGTGGGTTGAATGACTGATAGGGACTGTAGAGGGGCGGGGCCGGCGTGTAGGGTGGAGGCTGCTCCAGCTGTGCCTCACTACAGGGTGCAGGTGAGGGCAAGAGTCTCGCTGTGTCTGCACTAGCCTGCATGTCTTCAGCAACATCTGCCATTCTGGACTGGAAATACAGTCAATAATACAGTGATTAAAATGATATACTCATCCATGAATTCACATATACTTGTATTCATTTCTTATTGATTGCCAGTCTATCCACCTTTGTGGAAACCTTTGATCTTTTAAGTTTAGGAAGTGGTTAGTCTACTTCAGGGAGTTCCCAAGGTTGAAAGTATGTCTGTGGCATCTTGTTTTAAACAAGAATTTTCCATTTATTACTACTATTTGTTGTAAATATTTGTAATAATACACACACACAATAATAAAAAACCTTTTGCAACATACAACTTTTTCTCTGTACTTACACGGCAAGCAAAATCATGAAGTAGCAACTATGTAAGATTGGTTTGGTCAAATTGGTCATCAATTTAGACCACCTGCATATTGTGACAATATCGATATTTCATCAAAAGTGACTTACAGCAATATAATAACAGATTTGATACAGTGCAGAGGAGACCAGCTAGGACGTACCACTGCATCTGTCCATGCTACTAGACTACTAGATTTGGCACTAGCGAATCAATAAGGAATCACGAATATCTTTTGATGCGATGCTTCAAATAAATATTAGACATGAATGTTTTAAACTGTCAGTTAGCCAACACTTTTCCAGGAAGTGTAGAATTAGGAAGCCAAAACTCACTGTTCAAAAGTTACTTTTGGTTTACCAAACATTTCTTGTAACTTTTAAGAAGAGATTATAAATTCTTACCTTTTCTCCTTTTATTTAGAGGTGATGGCTTCTCAATGTCTCCTCAACTAGGCCCTCACCCAAGCTGTTTTCTCTGAGCCTCTCTGCAATCTGCACTTCCTCAAACAATGTAAATTAAATGAAAAAAGCTTTGTGGTTGTAAATGATTGGCTGAGATGCATACCGATTCTTCTTCAGACTCTGTGACCACTTCCCCTTCGGTGCTCTCTGCAATTCTATCAACTGAAAAAAAGAAGAGGCTTTACTTGATAATTTATTGTGGTGTTCCTTTACAGGAGTTGTGTCATAGTCATGACAATTTGCACTCTGCCTGTCCTTTTCAGATTCAAAATGTCCAGGATGATAACATGCTAGATGTTTAACAGGCCTCAAAGAGGAACTGATTTTTCCTCATTTTGGTTTCACTTTTGACTGTAGGCTACCTACATACAGTTGTGAGAATAAGTTCATGCTAAAGTTGACTAAAAAGAGGAATAAAAAACATCTTTTGGAAATTGATCTTAATGCCTTAAAGGAGAAGTTCGGTGTGATATTGGCCTAAAGTGTGTTGAAACATGATACCGAGTGTGAACTTTTGTCTCATAGCTCTTCTCGGCTTGTCCCCTGCACTCCGAAATATGGCGCTAGTTAGCCGATGCTACCAACAGGTTTTCAATGGGGGTGCCTCGGGCATCGGCTTAGCCATGCAAATAAATCACTGTTTTACACCATTTACAAGGCTCAAAGTAGCTCCACACTTCATTGGTAGACTTCCGAGGGCCCTGACATTTAAAACGAGACATTGAGAACTTTGAAAAAGCACTGGTAGGGCGATTTATACAGATACCTTCAGGAATTTTATTGTTCGCCGCCATCTTGAATTTAGTCACGATAAATCGAGCGACGAGTACAAATGAACAGGTATGCAGGAAGCAACTGAATCCATGCATTTCCACGGAATTCTTTTTAGAATCTGATCCCTTATCATACCTGTTCATTTGTACTCTTTGCTATTGTGCAAGACAAACATCGTCTCTTACCTACCGCATACTCCCATGTTGTTGCCGTCTTGCCCACACCTTCCCCTTTTTCATAGACTCCTGGGAAGCCTATTCTGGTTTCTGCTGCAGTTCCTGTAAATGGTGTTCCAAGATGGAACTAGATGTACCGCAAAGCGGTTCAAAATAAGACCACCGCTCAGTCCTGCACATTCTCTCTGCAAAAATAAATCACGCTTGTCAATTTGTCTCCATCTCCTACTCCATCCCCTGCTCTTGCATCTTTTGTGTATGTAAATGAGTGTGTGCATGTGTGCATTTGCTTTTGTGTATATGTGTGCTTCTCTGTGTGTGAGTTTTCGCTTGTGAGTGTGTGTGGGGGGGTAATGGTGTGTGTGTGTGTGTGTGTGTGTGTGTGTGTACGTGTGTCTCTGCCTGCCTGCATGTGTATGTGTGTGTATGTTCACTTTAGGGTTGCCACCTGTGTCTGACAAAAATCCTGAATATTTTGACCATCCAATCGACCTTTTTGTTTGTAAGCAACGGCGCCTTTAGCACATCTACCCAACCCAAGATAAAAACCGTCATTCTAAGCGACAATTGTATAGCTAAAATTAGTAAGAATGACAATTTCTAGTTATTTGTTTAGTTCATTGCTTTATTTAATAGCAGACCTTTATTATTTTGTTATATTTTCAACAGTTTTTAGTTGTGGACACCTGGGGGCAGTATTGAGAAAAAAGGGGGAATACATAATTAGAGTGCATGAAAATGCAATCTACTGTTATCTGATTTCTTCTTCTTCTTCTTCTTCTTCTTCTAACGCTTTTTCCGCGTTTAATGCGGCTTCAACCATTTAATGTAGAAACTTCATTCAAACTGCGTTACGTAGGTCTTACTTAGGACAGGTGTGAAATGTATTTTTCATATTTGTAACTTTTATACTTTTTGAACTATTAATTAAAAACTATTAAACATTTCCCCATAGACTTAACATTGCCGATTATGGCATCACAATAGGGCACTTGGAATCCTATGCCAAGTGTTCCGGCCAGAGCCATATGGTTCCAGCCACCTCCAGCAACTGTCTGTCTCAGGCTTTAAGCATACAATCTGGCTCTCTTAAGACTACAGATCCTGTTCAACTGTTTCCACTGCCCACAACTGTTTCCACTGCCCACAACTGTTTCAAAATAAAAGTCTCCACTACAATAATTCCCTATTAAATAATTTAACCATTTAAACTATCCAACTATTTAACTGTTCAACTGTTTCCATAGCAACCAAGATAATTATACTAGCAAACCACTGTAGTAACTCCTTTTTTTCTGATAGTAGCCACCATGGACACCCTAGCAACAACCTAGCAACGACTTCAAGTACCCTAGCAACAGCCTAGCAACCACATTCACAGTTAAAACCTAGCAACCAACATAATTAACCTAGCAACCAGCATAGCAACCACCATAACTACTCTAGCAACAGTCAGTTGTTATCAACTTTGACTCCCGTTAACTGTTTCCCCTGACCACAACTGTTTCAAAATAAAACTCCTCACTACAATAATTCCATTTTAAATAATTTAACCATTTTAACTATCCAACTATTTAACTGTTCAGCCTTTCAAACTGTCAGTTGCCATCAACTATGACTCCTGCCAACTGTTTCCTCTGCCTACAACTGTTTAAAAAAAAGTACTTACTACAATAATATCCTATTAAATAACCTAACCATTTTCACTGTCCGACTATTTAACTGTTCGGCCATTCCAACTGTCAGTTGTCATCAATTGATGACTCCCTGCCAGCTTTTTTCTCTATCTGACCTCCATCTTTTTACTTAGATTATATTTTAGACAATATATTTAACAATATTTCATTCCGCAGCCATTTTTCCATTTTCATGCACTCGTAATTCCCTGGAATTACATTCTCTAGTTCTTCTTCTAACGCGTTTTCCGCGTTTAATGCGGCTTCAACCGTTTAACGTAGAAACTTCATTCAAACTGCGTTACGTAGGTCTTACTTAGGACAGGTGTGGAATGTATTTTTCATATTTGTAACTTTCATACTTTTTGAACTTTTAATTAAAAACTATTAAAATTTTCCCCATAGACTTAACATTGGCGATTATGGCATCACAATAGGGAACTTGGAATCCTATGCCAAGTGTTCCAGCCAGAGCCATATGGTTCCGGCCACCTCCAGCAACTGTCTGTCTCAGGCTTTAAGCATACAATCTGGCTCTCTTAAAGGAGAATTCCGGTGTGATATTGACCTAAAGTGTATTGAAACATGATACCGAGTGTGAACGTATGTCTCATAGCCCATCTCGACTTGTCCCCTGCACTCCAAAATCTGGCGCTAGTTAGCCGATGCTACCAACAACTTTTTCAGTAGTGGTGCTTCGGCATCGGGCTAGCCATGCAAATAAATCACTGTTTTACACCCATTTACGAGGCTCAATGTATCTCCACACTTCATTGGTAGACTTCCTAGGGCCCTGACATTTAAAACGAGACATTGAGAACTTTGAAAAAGCACTGGTAGTTTACTTACAAGACGATTTATACAGACAGTATCTTCACGAAGTTTAACGTTTGCAGCCATCTTGAATTTAGTCACGATAAGTCGAGCAACGAGTAAGAATGAACAGGTATGATAAGGGATCAGATTCCAAAAATAATTCAGTGGAAATGCATGGATTCCAGTTTCTTCCAGTAGCAGCAACTGGAATCCATGCATTTCCACTGAATTATTTTTGGGCTATGAGACATACGTTCACACTCGGTATCATGTTTTGATACACTTTAGGTCAATATCACACCGGAATTCTCCTTTAAGTCTACAGATCCTGTTCAACTGTTTCCTCTGCCCACAACTGTTTCAAAATAAAAGTCTCCACTACAATAATTCCATATTAAATAATTTAACCATTTAAACTATCCAACTATTTAACTGTTCAACTATTCCAGCTGTCAGTTATCATCATCTATGCCTCTAGCCTACTATATTAAACCACCACCTACCTAGCAACCAATTTAGCAACCATTGAAATTAAGCATCTATGTCAGTTTCCATAGCAACCAAGATGATTATACTAGCAAACCACTGTAGTAACTCCTTTATTTCTGATAGTAGCCACCATGGACACCCTAGCAACTACAGTACCTAGCAACCACATTCACAGTTAAAACCTAGCAACCAACATCATTAACCTAGCAACCAGCATAGCACCACCATAACTACTCTAGCAACAGTCAGTTGTCATTAACTTTGACTCCCGTCAACTGTTTCCTCTACCCACAACTGTTTCGAAATAAAACTCCTCACTACAATAATTCCTTTTTAAATAATTTAACCATTTTAACTATCCAACTATTTAACTGTTCAGCCTTTCAAACTGTCAGTTGTCATCAACTATGACTCCCGCCAACTGTTTCGTCTGCTCACAACTGTTTCAAAATAAAAGTACTCACTACAATAATTCACTATAAAATAATTTAACTATTTAAACTACTCAACTATTTAACTGTTGGGCCATTCCAACTGTCAGTTGTCATCAACTATGACTCCCCGCCAGCTTTTTTCTCTATCTGACCTCCATCTTTTTACCTAGATTATATTTTAGACAATATTCAACAATATTTCATTTAGCAGCCATTTTTACATTTTTATGCACTCGTAATTCCCTGGAATTACATTCTCTAGTTAGTTGCTTATGTGGAATAAACTTTCCTTTCTCTGTCTCTCCTTGTCCCACACACTCTCCGTCTCCACCTTACCATTTCTAATGAACCTCCACGGTGCGTGCCCCCACCACCACCACCCATGTTATGCTACGTCATTTTAGTAGAGCTAATAAGGCTGTGCATACGTTTATGGACGTAGGCACGCTTCAATTAAACTGAAATACACATTTTGCGCATCATGTACAAAAATCCGGGACATTCAGTGTCCAGGATTTTTATTTTTATTTTCCTGGACAGACCATGAAAATCCTGGACAATCAGGAAAATCCTGGACAGGTGGCAACCCTAGTTCACTTGTGAGTGTGTGTGTGGGGGTAATGGTGTGTGTGTGTGCCTGCTTACATGCATGTGTGTTTTTATGTGTGTGTGCATGCGTGCGTGTGAGTCTGTGCGTCCATGCGTGCCTGTGTGTGTACATGTACGTGTGTGTGTGCGTATGCCTGCATGTCTACTGTGTTTGTCTTTATGTGTGTGTGTCTGTGCTTGTGTGTGTGTTTATGTGTGTGTGTGTGTGTGCATTTACGAATGCTTAAAGGGAGTTCAGGATTTTGGACATAGGACCTCATTTCCAAGTAAGCAAGTGTGATATTTATCAGTGGAGACCGTTTTCAACACGTTTCATCCAGTCCTTCTAATTGCAGAGTTCGCAGGTGCTAGGCTAGCGCAAGTCAACAGTATGTGCTAGCCTGCCACTAAAAACAGTCTTACCCACCCCAAAGTACACCCAAGGCAAATAAATTATAACGCCAGACTATCGATGTAAATGTCTGTATTGATAGTTTTATTTCTAACATTATTCTATCCTTGCATTTCAACGATCGCATTACATTTTGAGGGACTAGTGTCTTAGCAGCGGCGGAATTATACTTGCTCCAGTTAGTAGTACTGCGCCAAAAAGTAAACAGTAAAGCGCACTCCAATGGGGATACCTAGTAGTAGCCTTGGTAATATCAGTCCGCCGCTGAGATGCAAAATGACTACTACCAACTTCAGGGAACAAAGTATAACTATTGCAACGCGATGCGAGGGTAGTTGTATTTCTTACACTATTCTATCAACAGACATTTACATCGATTGTCTGGAATTTGCCTCGAGTGTCCTTTGGAGTAGGTAAGACTGTTTTTAGTGGCAGGCTAGCACATACCGTTGACTTGCGCTAGCCTAGCACCTGCGAACTCTGCAATTAGAAGGACTGGATGAAACGTGTTGAAAACGGTCTCCACTGATAAATATCACACTTGCTTACTTGGAAATGAGGTCCTATGTCCAAAATCCTGAACCACCCCTTTAACGCCGCTTCATCTTCGAAGAGCATTGGTTTGGACTTGGCTAGTCTGTCTCCAAACAGTAGCCTTTTCCTTAGCTAGTCTGTCGCCAAACAGTAGCATGCTAGCCTGTGTCCAAACAGTAGTCCCGCTAGCCTGTCTCAAAACAGTAGCCTCCAAACTTTAAAGCTAGTCTGTCTCCATACAGTAGCTCCACAGCTAGCCTGTTACCAAACAGTAGCACCCAAGCTAGTCTGTCACTAAACAGTAGCGACCGCTAGCCTGTCCTCAAACAGTAGCGAAGAAACTGTCGACGCCAGTGCCCCCCCTCCCCGCGAGTAAGGGCGAAGCTAGGATGGGCTAGGATGTGTTTGTGCAGGAACAAGATTTTGGCTGCTGACACCCACCAGGTGTGTGCCACGTGTTTGTGGCTGCAAATCTTTCTTTTTCACTTTCCACCCTGAACATGGGCAAAATGCACCATTGACATCAATATGTTTTGTATAGAGCTACCACAGGTTACTCTATACAACCACAGGTGGCAGTGTGGTGACTCTATATAAAACATATTGATGTCAATGGGGCATTTTGCCCATGTTCAGGGTGGAAAATAAAAAAGAAAGATTTGCATAAGACAAGTCAAATTGGTGTTTTCAAAAAGAAGGGATCATGGAGAATAAGGAAAAACATATTTAAAAAATCTTTGTATATTCCCACAAGTTGTTTGGGTGCTCTGAAAATGATAACCAAAATTATTTTTCAGACTTGTGAGGTCTGCTGTTCAGGGATTTATTTTCTGTTCATTGCTTTTTGTGAGAGTGTTTCTACTTATCTCAGTAAGGAAAATAAATCAAGAGCCTATGTTGAGTACAAATATGTCTTCTGAAGGCTTAAACAGAGCCCAGCCAAAAACTCCAATAAAATTTGTAGCAACTTTGAGGGACAGCTATGACCATGCAGGATTATCCAGACCAAACGTGACGATTTTGCTACATACTATTCCTATTTATGTACCAGCATGCAAAATTTGAGCCTCCTACATGGTTTAGTTCTTGCGCTGTGGGCTTGTGAACTTTGACAAAAAAAAGAGCCCGAACAAAATCGACACCCCCTCCCCCTGTAAAACTGGCTGTATCTTGGAAAGTATTGATCTTACATAAGAGTAATTTTACCGTGTGTCTCCTGGGTAACATAGGTACACCTGGTAATTTTTTCAGAATTTTTTGAGACCTAAGTGCGTGGGCCCTGGTTGAACTGACGTGGAATGACCCTCAGAACTTTCGTACTGAAACACGCACAACTTTTCCTCCTTTTTTCATTCATCTCAGCTCAAGCTCTTGATTCCATTTTTTTTTATGAGATCTCAAACTTAAAGTCATTTACATTTTCTTTTGGGGGTTGTTGGATCCAACATAGTTTGATTTGTATTGTCTAATATTTCATGCGTGATTTCATGTGGTTCACTACATGTTCTACAAGCTAAGGCTGAACCTTATGATCTGCTCTGATATTTCATATTACTCTGACGAAGCCACGAGCATGGGCCTTCACAACGTCTGCAAGAGAGCAGCTGCAAAGCTCGGCGTTCCTTGGCCGGAGGCTCAGAAGGAGACCGTGTCCTCCCGCTACGAGGGAAAGAGGCTAAAAGCTCTACCAGACAACTGCTGCCCGTCTTCCCCGAGTGCCTCGAGGAAGCCACACTTTCATGGAGCAGCCCATTCTCAGCGGAAAACCCAGCTCAAGGGCTCGTGGCTCTGGAATGGCTCGACATGGAAAGCCTCCACCCCACCCAGAAGTCTGCGATGACCCCTCGGGAACCGCATTCCCCTCCAAAACCGACAATTTCCAGTCCGCCATGACTGAGAAAAGCTACAAAGCAGTGGCATCGGCGGTGAGAGCTCTCAACGCCTCATCCCTGCTCATAGCCTACCAAGCCGAGCTGGAGGAAGACTTCTCGTCCACCACCATTTGTGTTACCACAAATAGGCTACTTTGTCCCCCAACCAGCCAGCTGTGTGGGACAAAGTATTTGTGGTAACAGACCTCTGCCTACAGCTACTGTGGGGCGAGCTACGGCCCTCATGGTCCCCCAAGAGAGAGCGAGCTGGCTCAACCTCTCCAGCCTCTCCCACAAGGAGAAGACCCAGCTGCTAGATGTGCCTGTGGACCCCAAAGGCCTCTTTGGACCAGCCGTGGCCACTATGCAAAAGCAGAGTGAGGAAAAGAAACGGGACGGCGAAGCGCTGCAGCTGTGCTTTCCCAGAAAGGCACAAGCCCCCACTCCCAAAGCACCCAGGCAGACGTTCACCGAGGCAGCAGCGCGCCCGCCGCACTACCACATACCGAGACGTCAGCTCCCGGCCCAGACTGCCACTCAGAGCCTTGGTAAGACCCCGAGCTCAAAGGTGCCTGGGCTAAGAAGCCCTTTATCCCCAACGCGACACAGGGAGGTCAGCAAAAGAAGTGTGCCTAGCACGCTCTTTGCAGGCGAGGGGGGGGCGAGTTCAGGCAAAATTATCAAATTAACAAAAAAGCTCTTAGAAAAAGTTACGAGCTATGTTCAGTGGCAAAGGTGTGCAGTCACTCCCTAATAATGCCATCCAAACTATTTGCTTTCAACCCACTGTCCTTCGCCTCTTTGGAGCAGGAGCGGCTGAATGAATCCAGTCAGAGCATTGTACGCGAATGTCGACAAAACAGCGGAGTTAAGGAAAACGGAACAGCTGTTTGTGTCTTGTGCAAAGTCACATCTGGGTAGACCACTCACTAAGCAGCGGTCACAATCACAGTGCCGGCGCTCCGCACACACACATCACGCACTGCGCGTAGGGCACCAAGTGCCTGGGGGGGGCACCAAAAAATCTGGGTCGTGAAAAATCCCCACAATAGGCTACTAGTATTAATAACAAATAAAATATGTCTAAAGCATGTTAATATGCAAAAGCAATACACAAGTAATATAGGCCTAGACCAAATTAGTCGAGAAAAAGGTGAATCTCCCTCTCTCCAGTCTCCCTCTGGTGCCCCCCTCCCCCAGTGGTCTGTTCGATTATTCCTCAATCCAAATTTGGCAGACAGTAGACATCGCCTTGAAAAGGCACTAAGAGTCGGGGGAGGAAAAAAGGAAAAAGAAGAGACAGCGGGATGATGCTCGCGCTTCACTTGCAGTTAAGACAATGTTTTAAATAAATAAATAAAAAAGTTTTGTAGCCCTTGCGTGCCAGGTAATACTACTACCGTCAATACACTTTGTAACGTAAGCTCCTACTACCATGTTCATGTTCAAGTGTTACATTGCAAATGATTTGATGCTGGCTAGCTAGTTATTTTACGTTGTGGATATGGAAATGGATTATGGGTTATTGAATGCAATTCAACACTTTCCTTTAATGTTAGCAATCGGTGCATAAGACTAGCAATACTTCCTCAGGTTGCTAGCTAGCAATGCTATTTCTGATTATGCTTAATCTGGGTTTACTATTTCTTTGAGCCATCAGAGTTATAGTCAGGTAACGTTAGCCTATTAGCCTAGTTTGCTTTGCATTTCAGGACGCTTTTTTGGCGTTTATCAATTATGATCAAACGATCTAATTGTGTAGTGAAAAAGTAACGCTACAAGTGACACTTTCACAACGTAATGAAATGATGATTGGGAACAACTCTTGGTAAGGTGAACTTTGGAAAAACCCTGCAACTGAACATGATATGATTTTGCCCATAGACTTTATATATAGAACTGGACAGTGTGGCTGCATTCTACAGTGTTCTATGGAATTGAAGCATAGACAGTAAAAGAAATGGACCAACAGACTCCGTCGTTTTCAATGGGAGGGCACTGAGTCAAATAGAACGATTTTTCAGTTGGTCCCCCCAGTACTGCGCAGACTCACACTTAACTTCGTGACGTTAGCCATCGAACTGAATCTTGTAACTCATATGATAGATACACAGAAATTCTTCTCACACTTCCTTCGCCTTCAAAGTCATCAAAGTTAAACATTTATTTATGTATTATTATTAATATCATCCTCACCAAGTCGTGTTAATGTTGAAGCTACCATACATGATCATCTTCAAAAACAGTCAACAAAACAAAAAAGTTATAGCCTTGAAGCTAATCTTCTTTCCACTTTTCCGACCTACGGTCAATCCGTCAAAAACCTCTGTAATGATTAGTGCCGTTTTTAAAAAAAATTAGGTTTACTTTTTTATTATTATTAGGTTGCCTCTGTGTAATGCTTTACCAGAGAGGGTTAAAGCGGAGCTAGTAATCAAGGATCTTTGGCTTTACCTTAACATACGGTCGTGTATGCTAGGTTTTGCTTATGAGTTACCGTCATAGACAGTAAGGTGGACTGAGCTTCTTATCCAAACAATACGGTTATCTCCCTACGGCGCGAAAGAGAGATTACGTCAAAGCTAGCTTCCCTCCAACCGAACAAGCTAACCATTCTTCTTACGGGTAACCAACGTTACGGACGAGGTAGTGGAGTCTGTTTTGCCTTTGTAGTGTTTATGTGGATTACACAGAAGCTACAATATCGGCACAGGATATATGTTATATGAAGTTATGGTATTTCAAAAAAATCCTAGAATGAATGGACTTCTATGGGAGTTAGCAGAGAGGTGGTCCCTCCAGCCTACGTCGATTCTTCTACTTCCGGGAATTCGCCTGCCCCCTTGAATTGAAGCCGCCGAGGCGACGCCATCTTGGAAAATTTGGAGCCAATTTGAAGTGCGGCTGCGCAGCAAAAGTTGAAGCATGCGCAGTGAAGAGGAGTCGCAGTCAGGCACGCCCACTCAGTTGCCACTCAGCGAGTTAAACACGCCCCTTGTCAAGTGAAACCCGCCCCCTTCTCCTTTCCACAACGCAGGTCGACTCGGCGCAGAAGGCTAGCTGGCTGGATGAATTTTGCGGCTGTGAGTTAGCTAAACAGTACAAACAACAATCAGTTTGTTCTTGTCTGGTAAGTGTTGCGTATCAACTGAAAAGTTTTTTTTTGTCTATTGGTGTTCTTAAATACGTCTAAGAGAGCTTATTATGTTGATTATAGACTGTGACAATTTAGTATGGTGAATACTAATGAGCTAACAACAGAAATACGGACAGCGAATTAGATGCTAACGTTAGCAGCTACATTAACGTTACCGTTAACGGGAGGCTAAGTTAGTCGTTGAAGTGAAGATGAGCACACAGCTCCCGTAACAGTCGATGCATGATATACTTGGTTTAATTAGTTGTTTCTGTTTTCAAATATCTCTATCTTAATGTATGCCATCTCAACATGGAGTAACCATTGACTGTACATGGGGATTAATAACATTAGACAGTCAGTACAGTATATGATGTGATAAAGCAACGGTATAATCTGATAAAGCAACGCACGTTAACGTTAACGTAATGTGAAGCATGGACCTCATCAACCCGTCATGTTAATGTAACTACTAGCCAGTTTGCCAGCGTTGCATTTTTTCTAACGTTAACGACAGACACCTCTGTTAGAGCTACTTCTGTGATGGTAGGTCGGTAGCATAGACTGTAAAAAAATAGATCGGTAGGTCGGTAGTTGTAGACCGCATAAGTGAATGATCAATAAATGAAACGCCTGCATTAAACACTACGCCAAGAACCAGTCACTTCCCAGGGATATCGGTGAACATTTGAGAAAGACCTTAGTTGGTCATCTAACGTCCATGATCAGTCATACTGATAACGTTATTTTTCAAGCTGACGCAAGTTAATAACATTCACACCGCATATTTAAATGTGTAGTTAACATTAGGTAGGCTGTGAAGTTTATTGCACACACATATTTAATTAATTGGTATTACTAGTGGTGTTGAGTGCCTGATTAGATGCTTTGTAATGTTGTAAAATTGTCTGACTAACTTTATTGTAACTTTCCTTTTTGCAGGTAAGATATGGGTGATGGCTGAATGTACTGGAGGTGGCGGCAAGGTGGTCTCCATGATCTACATTAGTCTGCAAGCAAGGGAATGTCTACGTGAAGTGGTTTGGCTGGAGTGGTCTGAGGTGGCATGTCCTCCCCCTTTCTCCAAGTCCCCTGACATCCATCTCCCTGACATCTTCACCCACCGTCACTGGATCAACATGAAGCCCCTTATAAGCGGGACATGGCACAGCACCACTACGTTCTGAAAACACATGACTTTCAATAACTTGCGTGGCACCAAGAAAAGTCTGCCGCTGCTCTGAACCTTCTGTTAATGTGACATCATTCATACTTGAGTCTGTACACATCCCTTTGTTTCTATTTTCTTTATTGATGTCACCCAAACTTCAACTTACTGTATGCCCCTGAACTCACACAAATTGTAAATTGCAATGTGCCTTTTAACCAGTGGTGTAGTCTAGTTGTAGTGGTGGGTATACTGTGAGCAACCCCAAATGTTATTAAATACGTATCCTTGCCTATTTTAAATGGGTATACTGAGATGATGATGCTTTTTAAATGGGTTTACTGTGTAGTCCTGTGTATCACGTAGACTATACCATACCATGGTCATTTAACTGCCTTGGTATTTAAGTCAGAGGCCATTGCTTAGTATTTAACTGTAGCCTACACAAAGATGTAGACGTTACTAAAATAATAATTATTTGTTGATACTAAATCAATATTGAATGTTTTTTTTTTTTTTTAATTTCTTTTGTGTGATATATCATTCAGAATGCTGTAACATGACTGGTCTTCAATCAGCCAAAGAGGACACATCGTAACTCCTCTCCTAGTTACTCTCCATTGGTTCCCTACAGTAGCCAGAATTAAATTTAAATCTCTCACTTTGGCCTATAGGACACTGACTGGATCTGCTCCTTGTTATTTTAATTCAATGATCAAGATATACATCCCCAACCGCCCACTGCGGTCTTCTGATGAGCTTAAACTTAAACGCTAGGTCAAATTCAAGACTCTTCCTCAGTGGTTCCATGTTGGTGGAATGAGTTGCCCAGTGCTCTTCGTTCTTGTGATAGTTTTTGGTCTTTTAAGCACTTCTTATACATTATGGTTTGTATGCAGTAGTACTGTTTTATTTTCATTATAGGCTGTTGATTAATTTGACATTTTTTATTATTGATATTCTCTTTAATGTAGTCTTACCATGTTTTTGATATTATTGATTGAATGGGCAGTATTATATTGTTTTGTATTTGTTAAGGGTAACCATAACCATCATCATCATAATGTGGTATTTTCTTATGCACTTGAAACAAAGAATAAAAATGTTTCTTTAAACGTAGTACCACTTTAAACACATCACACACTGAACAGCAAAGTAGCTTCCTGATTATGTGTAAAATGTTTACAGAGTATTCTGATGTAGTAGGTCCATGTTCTCATATTTTTACAGCTGACATGAAGGCTGCAGTATTACATTTTTTATTTAGAATGGAGCACCCTCTCTGGTGAAAGACTAGCAAGCCTGTGGTAGAGGCATACGATTACAGACATATTGAGAGAGCCTATCAATGAGTTGTCACAGTTTTCAATTTAGACGTATTATTTTGAAATGGGGTACGTCTATGGGAGGATTTACACATCACTGGGAATACCTGATCAAATCATACCAATGCAAAATGCTTCTCCAGCAGTGCAATCGCAGGTAACGATACCTTAACTCAGCATTTTCAGATACCGCTGTTATGAGCATACTAAGCAAATTGTCCATTTGTAACTTTGAATCCTACCTCACGTTAAGCTATGGTCCAATAATGTGTTCACTAAAACACAAGTAAAGTTATTTGTCGGGCTGATTCATAAAGGGGCATACCGAGGTTGTCGACCTAGCAGGCTAGGTGGCGTTTATTGCCATTCACAAAACTTAAGCAAGAGTTAACGTTAATGAAACTTAACATCGCCTTCTCCAGTGACAAAGTGTATTCAAATGAAGTTGCAACGATGATGGCGGTAATCACTGGTTACGTTAAACCATTTGAAACAAGTAGGACTGTAAATTATGGGGACTATGGCTAACGTCACTTCGGATCAATATAGCAGAGCCCTTTTACTTTACCTATCAACTGGCTAATGCTAGCATGATGTAGCATGCTATGAGCTAATATACTTAGCATCTACGAAAGAACAGCACATATCTTTTTTCACAAAGAATCTGTAACAACTAACAACGATGTCTCTTACAAACAACTACACAATGTATGACTATCAATATGTATTTAGTCAGACTGTGATAAGATATAGCCTAATGATAATAACAGCAACACTTATTTAGGTTAGATTATGTGTCGAAATCAGGTGTCGTTAAAATAAGTGAGCGATGGCGTGGTAGTGTCTGCAGCCTAGACGGTAAAACATAATGGACAAAGCGTCGTGTCTGCAGCCAGCCAGCTGTCAATCATAGGTGTAAACACGCCCTTTTTAGATTTGTTAATATAACATAAAAAAAAATAATTTCAGCGAGAAAAGAAAAATTGTGTGTATTGAAGCATCTTGAAAACTATTTTTTCGAATAAAAAGTTGTTGATACAAAAATAGTTTTAGGTGAGAAAAGTGACATGGAAAGTTGGCTACTTGGCCATTGAAATACATGGGGATGGGCGGAGTTACACATTGTACTGCAGCCAGCCACCAGGGGGCTCTGGACTAACGCTCGCATCACTCTTAACAGACGGCACACTGTCCAGTTCTATATATACAGTCTATGATTTTGCCAAATTAGACAGCTTTAGATAAATTTACTAGTTGTTGTTCTATGCGGTCATTTCCAAGAGGTTCATACTAGGCCAAGGGCGACATCTGTTGGTGAAACTGCAATTAGAAAAAAAAACTAAGAAATTCTGAATGGTTTTTATTCCTTTGGTGGTGGTGGTTGGTTGGGGTGTGTGTGTGGGGGGGGGGGGGGGGGGGCTCGACATGATTGGCTCAATGTATTCACATGTTGACGTTTTGCCGTTTGACTGCTGTGTCTCCACATTAGAAAGTCTCTGGCTTAGGGCACCCAAATGGCTAGCGCCAGCCCTGACAATGGATCGTGGCGGCTACTGCCCTGGCCTATACCACTAAGGCAGGGGTGTCTAAACTTTTTGATTCGGGGGCCACATTGGGTTTTGAAAATTGGCCGGCGGGCCATACAACAAAAAACCCTAGAAAATGTAATTTCGAGGAAATTACCAGTGCATGAAAATGCAAAACATACTGTACTGTATATTAACTCATTGAATGCCAAGCTGTTTTCGGGAGCTTTGTCCTAGAGTGCCAGCAATCTAGACCATTGTTGATGATTTTTGTACAGCCACAACATATTCTGTGTTATAGCTATGAACACATACAATAGCTTGATTAAAAGGTGAGACTTTAAGCTCTCGGTGGGTGCAAACCGTGTATTTCTACACGCCTCTGTTCCTGAGAAATCCCAAGCTAAACAGTGGCTAGTTTTCATTAAAATTGCTGTTTTTTTTTTTTTTTTAAATGTAGATGTAACGTCTTTCATGAAATATGAAGTGTTGCCTGTTACTTACTTGTGTAAACCTTCCGGGAAGTAATCAACGAGACCTGGCGAGACTGCCACCTAGTGATAGACCCACGAAAATGGCCTGGTTTTGACCTGACGTGCATGCGTCACTGATTCGACCCAAAGCGGCAACGCGAGTTATGATAAAATGTCCAGATTGTGCGTTTTCATGAGTTTCACGATCGTCATATATTTCATTTCCATTCATCACAGAGTTCCCAAAATCACATATAAGGTGTGCTAGAGTGTCTAGTTTCGTAATTTAAAAAAAAAGCTAAAAACGTAATATTAAAAAAAAAACGTAACACTCAACGCATGGGAAGGAAAAACGTAATATTACGTTTTTGGCACTCAATGAGTTAACATAAAATACAAAACAAACTTTTATTTGGTAACAGTTGTGGGCAGAGGAAACAGTTGGCTGGAGTCATAGTTGATAACAACTGACAGTTGAAATGGCTGAACAGTGAAATAGTTGAGTAGTTTAAATAGTTAAATTATTTAATAGTGAATTATTGTAGTGAGGACATTTATTTTAAAACAGTTGTGGGCAGAGGAAATAGTTGAACAGGATCTGTAGTCTTAAGAGAGCCAGATTGTATGCTTAAATCCTAAGACAGCGTATATAGTTTATAGTTTAAAAGTTGAATGTAGATAGTGTAATGGATAGATAGATAGATAGATAGATAGATAGATAGATAGATACTTTATTGATCCCCAAGGGGAAATTCAAGGTCTCAGTAGCATACAGACATTACACACAACATGCAGAAATGGTAAATATAAGTATAAACATAAAACAAAACTCCACTGTACAATAGAGACAGTAGGAGATAAGAAAAACTAACAAAACTAAATACTAAAAATATACTGTATAAATTAAATAAAAAAATCCACAGTGTGCTTGAGGGTGATCAAGCATGAGACGCTTGCAGTGACAGGGCCGGGACTGGCCTGTAGTTCTGTGTGCATGGTAAGGTGCTCAAGAGAGTGAGTGTCATGGTGAAGGTGCAAAAAGTAGTCCAGCAGTGCAAGAATAAGGTCTAGAGACCAGCATAAATAATATGGACAAATAAGAGAGTAAAGTATAATGTAGACAGGGTAATATAAAAAAACTATGTCAGTGCAAGAATAGGTTGAGGTAATAGGGTTACAGCCATTCAGTATTGTAGCAGAAGCCATTGGACATGTGTGCTAATATAGCATGACAGTAGTAAAACAGTAGTGGGCAGTCAGTCCTCAAACATTGAGAGGGTGGAGAGGCTATGCGGAGAAGTCTATCTCTCCTCTTCCCTTAAGTGAAGCATTGAACAGTTCAATGGCCCTAGGGACAAATTACTTCCTCAGTCTGTCTGTTGTGCAAGGCAGTGAGCGAAGTCTCCAGCTGATCAGGCTCTTCTGCTTCACAATAGTGCTGTGGAGTGGATGACACTCATTGTCCAAAATGTTGATCAGTTTGTTCAGGGTCCTTTTGTCAGATATTGAAGTGATCTTTGTGCTTAGAAGAGGACGCTGGCAACAACAGACTGGTAGAACATCCTGAGGAGCTTGCTGCACACATTGAAGGACCGCAGCCTCCTCAGGAAGTACGATGTTGATAGACAGAAAGTTGAATGGATGTTGATGGTTGAATGGGTGGATGAGTGAATGGTTTGAAGAGGATGACTGGATAGAAAGTTAAAAGTGCCTTATATCCTTGTAGAATGGAGAGACAGAGAGAGAGTTGGCCTAGTTGAGCAGAAAGCAGTTGATACAGGTGCAATCAGTTTAACTGGCTCTTTGATGGGGCCTAGTTGAGCAGCTGGCAGTTGATACAGGTGCAAATCAATTTAATTAGCCCATTGTGATGTCATAGTGCCAATGCAAAGTCTATGGGGAAAAATAAGCTTGTTTTTTGTTAATATCTCAAAAAGTATAAAGTTTACAAAAGGGAAATGCATTGCTCAAGTGTCCTTTTCAAGACCTATGTTACAAAGCTTGAACAAAGTTTCTACGTTAAACGATTGAAGCTGAATTAGACGCAGAAAATTTGGTGGGAAGAATAAGAAGACGACTTCAAATAACAGAACAGTGCACTTCCATGCACTCTTATGATCACCATATGGTTTTAAGCAGTAAACAATCTGTTGTGTTTTGCGAGTAAATACATGTAGCAAATAGTATATAAATGGAATAAAGCTCTTAAAAAATTCACATGGATGTCTGATTTGAATGACAGCTGGCTGAACCAATAAGACAACATAATTCACACTAGAATTAACGAAGACTGGCTGTTAGCCTGGTCGGGATCAGGCTAGGTGCGGAGAATAAATCCCCATGGTAACATATGTGCCATCTCTTTTGTGAAACGAAGTCAAGGCTAAATTCATCCAGGATAACCCAAAAAATCCCAGTTTAATCCCTTATCCAGGTTTTGTGAAATACCCCTCTGTTTGTTTGCATTAATGTTGGTAACCAAAATCTCTCATTCCCTCCACACAGGGTTTCAAGTGTTAAAGTGTTTCAAGTGTTAAGCGAATTAGTAGGCTAGACTATAAACACCAATATCTGATATGGGTAGGCCTGTCGCGATATTCAATAAATCAATTAATCGCATGATAATTAAAATTAGCTCGATAATTTTTCTGGCCGCGATAAATGCCATTTGCATGCTTGTTTGTTTTCCTCGTCTCTCTCTCTCTCCCTCTCTCTCTCGGGTCTTTAGAGTAACGATGAGTGAACCCTCATGTCAGTCACTTGTCAGTCGCATGGTGTGTGGGGAGGCGGGACTACTGGAGTAGCCTACCACAGAGTGCAGCTAAAGGGCCGCGTGATAGGTATACCGGTAGGCACTAGGCAGAGAGAAAGCTAGTTGCGAGTTCGAGTAGGCTACGTCTAATAAAGACAAAAAAGATGGAATTGGTTTCTAAGCCAAACGCGACAGCTGCAGTGTGGGAGCATTTCGGATGTAAACTGAATGCCCGTGGTGAACCACTGAACGTGTGCGAGTCGGTGTGTCGCATTTGTTGGAAAACAGTCGCAATTAAAAGCAACACAACAAACATGCATATGCATCTAAAACACAATCATCCGCTGCAGTTTTCCCAGTTGGGAAAAAAAAAAAAACAAGTGGGCCATCTTCCTCTTCCCGACAGAGCACAGTCACTGGGGCGTTTAGTCGACAAACGAAGTACAAACAGGACAGTGCGAAATGGAATACACTCACAGACAGTATAGTTCGCGCTTCATTGCTAAAGAGATGCTTAAAGAAAATTATCTCAGAACGACAATATTATCGCTTATCGCAATAATTTCTGAGACAATTTATCGTCCAGCAAAATTTGTTATCGTGACCGGCCTAGATATGGGTCACTTCTGAAAGTAGATTAATTGGCAGTGGGACAAGAATCAGATTAAGGCCAAAAATCATAACATTAAGCCTCGCCAGTGTAAATGCAACCTAATTGGCTTGTTTGTGAAAATGTGGTCGGAAGTGAGCACAACAGACGCTGGGCCCTAATTTAAATGCGGGGCAACGCCTAAAAGTCTAAACCACTAAAGCTTGCTTAAAACAACTATGCAAAATTTTTAAAAAGTTTAATACCATGAGGAAGATCCTAGGCACAAACATCGGTCTCACACCACATTATGGCGTTAGTTCATGCACAAGAACATTGCTCATAGACTGACTTTGCACTTTGCCCAGCATTCAAATTAGAACTTCCTCACTCTCACCAGTTCAATATACAGTTGTGCTCATAAGTTTACATACCCTGTACATACACATGCTAAAGTTTAAATAGCCCCACATCACATACCCATCACCATACCTAGAGATTGCCATGGTTTAATTTCAGTTAGCCTAATAGCTGGTTTGATTTGCATTGATGGTGTTATGGAAAGTACGCCATGCCAATCATGAGATATGGTGAAGGGTATGTGATGTGGGGCTATTTTAATTCCAAAGGCCAAGAATAGGATGTATAGTATCCTAGATCCACTGGCCTCCCTGACCCCTCAAGAGTGCTTTTGCCATGCGAGCTAGTAGCCTGGGCTTTTAGCTCAATTGTCAGCACGCTCCACTCCCGAGGTGCTGCTGTTTTGTGGGTTCAAGTCCTGGCATGAGCAGGGCTGAATCGCGCAGGTTACATGTATACTTATGGCCCGAAGAAATTAGGAAGAAATTGTATTTATTTACAATACATTATTCATTCACAAAGAAAATGGTGTCCTTAAAGGTTGGAGTTTTCCTAATTTTGTTAATTATGGCATTAGCATCAATTTCCAAAAGATGATTTTTTTTTTTTATTCCTCTTTTTAGTCAACTTTAGCATGTACACACCCCTGGTTCTGTTTTCATGAATAATAATATTATTATTATTATTATTATTATTATTATTATTAATAATAATATGCACACACAAACATTAACAGTTCACACATTAAGCATATTTATTGTAAAAAATACATATAAAACACTCTTTCAGACATACAAAATATTTGGGCATAAAAAACAGTAAAATGAACAAACAAGAGACAAAAGGTATTTTGAATTGCCATACATATTTACAATTTAATAAATAAATACTCAATTGTTCTTTAACTGAGAGAAGGCAGATTGTCAATTCTTAAATATCGCCAATGTGATTTTTACAACACCCATTCGTTAGTATCATGGTCATCAGACACCTTACAGATCACAGAGGACAAAGTCCTCAGGAACGTTAATCAACAATGCATTTCACTCTTACTTAAAAAATCCACAAAAATAAATCATTCTTGGAGTTAGCGATCCCCAGGTTAGTAAATTTAAAATAGTGAGGTATTGCACCACATCAGTTAAATGAAAACATCAAGGGAAACATTTTGAATCATAAGATTTTCCACATTTTTTTCTACAACATCCTCAAGCAATAAAAGCCTTTGACAGCAAAATATGAATTTCATACGATCACTCTCTCCGTCCTTCCTCTCTCGCTCACACACACACACACACTTTTGGCTTTCCTCGAGTTCTCCAGTAGAAGAGGAACATGCACAGGGGACCCTCTGTGGGCTAGCACCTCTGAGCGCAGCCTGAACAGAGCACGCTTCACTGCAGCACGCATGGCCAGAGGCAAGCAATGGAAGGATGAAAACAACCACCACCACTAAGCTCAACCCGAATGGGAATAATAAGAATATCAACAACAATGATAATAATGATAATAATAATAATAATAATACTTAGAAAACATTTGTTTTCAATGCTGCGACTCCTCCATTCTGTGTCTCTTATGGAGTTCATGGGTGGGGGGTGGTGCATTTTGAAGTAGATACCAGGGCCACTTGGGAACTGCAAGGGTGAGGGAATAAAGCCACTACAGTCACCCCCTCCCGCCCCCAACTGTTCCTGATGTCCCCCCTCAGAGCAGAGCAGCTATGACTTACAAAACGTGTGAAAACATTGTGACAACTCGCCACTGCTGAACCGAACTGGTTAAGGGATGACCGCTAAGGGAACACGGTTTTCCACAGACATGAAACAGAGGCTCAGGGGCAAGGGAGGGGAGGGCCAGCAAATGCCTCCCCTACTACTCTCCAAAAGCAGAACACGGACCAGACAAGAGCAGGCAGGAGTCCCTGGTGCTAGATTAGTCAGGGGTCATGAACTCCACGAGGGCATTTTTCATCTCCAGACTACCCAACAAGGAGGCAGGCCACAGCTCATTAGGACACTGGTGTGCCCCACTCGTCCCTGTGGCCCGCACCCATGCCCACCTCAACCTCTTAGCCTCTGTGGGGTTAGATGGACATCCTGAGAATTTTTTCCCCAGGGCACATCCATGACGGTAGCAACCAAAAGTGTTGATGCTGCTTGACTTAAGGAGTACTGGGATCCATGTCGTGAAACACAACCAAAGAACATTCTCAATCTCTATGTTCAAAAAAATGCTGTGTGCAAGCCATTTTCCCCAAGTCAAACCATGTGAAATGACACACCACTTATGAAATGTGTTGTGTCGCTAAAAGAAATTACACACACACACAAAACCCCACAACCATCCCCCACTAAAACATTTGTCCCCTCCCTCCCCATCTGTCCAGCAACCATTTTGAAAAAAAAAAAAAAAAAAAAAAAAAAAAATTCCCAGTAGCGGCAGTCTCAGCATCATGCCTTAAGAACAACACTGTGCAAAACAATTACGCATACAATTCTCAACTCTGGGGTCCATGTTGGTTTGACACCCAAATAAGGAAATAGTCCTCTGGATAACGTTACATCAGCCGAGTTCGTTCGTGTGATGCATCTCATGAGGCATTCCATGTAGAATAAAACTTTAGCCAGGCCCCAAACCACCCTCTCCCATCTCTCGCGCTCTTGCCAGGTGAGATACCTTAGCAGTCAGATTGCCAGAGGTGATCTACTTGTAAGCACACACCCACTGTTTCCTTATCAGTTACCTTTCTTTTTTGTTTTTACGGTCACATTGCAAGCTTTAGAGAGGACAGGTCCAAGTAAAGGCAAGCAGAGAAGATGTCCCACTACCCTCCCCTACTCCACAGCCCTCATTCCCAGCAAGCACCTCAGGAGGGGAGAAAAAAAGTCCAGGATTTTACAGCCAAGCCAGAAGGGAGTTGATTCAGGTTTCACGGGAGCAGAAATGTTCAGTGTCAGCTAATACAATGAAGTCCATTTTTTTTCTTGCTGCCCGATCATTTTTTACCTTTTTCTGGCCAGAAGTGGGGTCCTTTAGAAGAAGAAGAAAAAAAAAAGTTAACAATTTTCATCCATCATGAAGTGAATTAAAAGCAACAATGACAAACACAACACTAACACGGTCATCCTTTTTCAAGAATAATTCAAATTCACACACACAGGCTCACCTGAGACAGCAATTGCAGGGAATAAACATGTCAGTCAAAGGGGTGTTCTGGGCAACAGGGTTTCACCTTGCACCAGGAGTCAATGCAGCTGCAGAGAGCAAGAAGAGAAAGAGATCCAATACGGTGAGACATCCTGAGGCCATTCATCAACCGAATGAGAGCAACTACAACTACCAAGAAGTGTGTGTTTGTGTGTATTAGGGCTGTAACGATACAAACCGAATTGTGAGGTTGGTGCATCACGATTTTTGACCCACGGTTCGGTACAAACCATGGGGGGGGTGCAATAGCCTACCTTGGAGCACCAGAGGTTTATAATTTAATATATCTGTATATATATCCAGATATCTGCAAATATATCCTGAAATAAAAAGAGAATCCTGAATTTCTGATATTTATGACAGCACACTTGCAGATAGCCTAGGCTTACTATTTCTATTAGAACTCTTACTCTTTAATTCAGCTGTCTGGTTGAAGCCTGGAAATATAAACAAAGTAGCACAATTGGCTAGCTTATCATAGTCTACTGATTGGACTGTTCAGTTTCCCCATGTGTGTTTAAGTTTCAAGGTAATTAAACAGGACAGGCACTTTTGGGAAACATTGGTATTGGGACGATCAGTCAACTTGAATGCAAGAGTTATGTGCAGCATGCTAATGATGCTAAGTGGATTTTATATTAATTTAGCTAGTCGTCTTTTATGCGTCCTTGCTTTCACGTGAATGTTTTATTTGTATTGTGCAAGCAGAGTCGCGCGTGTCCATTGAATGAGAGAGAGAGAGCAGGGCAAGGAGAGGGGGTTTACTTCTAGTCAAGTCAAGTCATATTTATTTATATAGCACACTTAAACGCAATGTTATTGACCCAAGGTGCTCAGAAATAAAATAAACATTAATAAAAACAAAAAATAAAGACATAAATGACAAAATAAAAATAAATAAATGAAAATACAAAATAATAAATATAGCCGCAAGCGGCAATGGCGAGCCCGAGAACATGCGGGGCGCAACCCGTGACATGTCGGAATCCAACAAAGCACCGACGTGGTGCATTTGTGAAATGTACATATTTGATGCGCGTGCTATTTGTTTTTATATTTGATTTTCTGCCACATGTACTTGCTTGGCCAGGTGGGGGCGCAATGCAAGGCAGGCCCATTGGGTGTCATCATAATCATAATATATATTAACCTGAGAATTTTCAATTTGATTTAAAACTACTGATGGTGGGAGAGGACTTAATTTCTATAGGGAGATTGTTCCAGAGTCTAGGGGCAGCAACAGAAAAAGCTCTGTCACCTTTAGTTTTAAGGGTTGCCTTTGGGACTGATAGAAGTTGTGAGGAAGACCTCAGTGGCCTAGAATGACAGTAGGGACTTAAAAGGTCAAAGATAGACTGTGGTGCCATTCCATTTAGGGCTTTGAAAACAAAAAGTAAAACTTTAAAATGAATTCTGTAATTGACAGGTAACCAATGGAGTTGGGCCAGCACAGGACTTATGTGCATATGTTTCTTTGTTCCAGTAAGAAGCCTAGCTGTTGCATTTTGGACTAATTGAAGTCTAGCAAGGGTAGATTGGTTCAGACCTAAATACAGAGAGTTACAATAGTCCAGCCTAGATGTAACAAAAGCATGGATTACAGTTTCTACGTCAGTATATGAGAGCCAGGGCTTTAATTTAGCTATTCGTCTTAGTTGAAAAAAGCTTCCCTTAACCACACTACTGACTTGCTTATTGAAATTCAAAGAGGAATCTAGGAAAACACCTAGATTTCTGACCTCACTGTGGCAATTTACAGCCAGTGGCCCAAGTGCATTTCTTATCTTAGGAACAGAGCTGAGTGGACCAAAAATAATTATCTCTTTTCTTTTCATTTAATTGTAAGAAGTTTGCAGCCATCCAACTCTTTATGTCATTAAAGCAGTTAAACAGGCTTTCCAAGGTGCAGGAACTTTCGGCTGTTAATGGCAGATAGAATTGAGAGTCATCAGCATAGCAGTGATATTGAATGTTATGTTTGTTAAAAATGGAGCCAAGAGGCAGCATATATAGGGAGAATAGCAGAGGGCCTAAAATGGAACCCTGAGGGACACCACATTTGATAGGTGCAATGGACGAAGAGCAATTACCTAATCTTACAGAGAATGTTCTATCATTCAGATATGATGTGAACCATTTCAACACCACCCCTTGCAGACCAACTTCAACCTCCAGACGTTTTAACAGGATGCTATGGTCAATGGTATCAAAAGCAGCACTAAGGTCAAGAAGTGTTCTAAAACCTGACTGAAATGTATCTAGGATGTTAAAAGCATTCAAATAAGAAGTGACCTGAGAGAGAACAACTTTTTCCAGGATCTTTGAAACAAAAGGTAATTTGGAAATAGGCCTATAGTTTTTCAGGTCACTGTAATCAAGACTGGGCTTCTTTAGTAGAGGTTGGACAATTGCATGCTTAAAACTAGAGGGGACCACTGCAGTAGATAGAGAGCTGTTGATAATGGCCAAAACAACAGGGCAAATGATGTTAAAAACTTCCTTAAACAGGTGTGAAGGTAAAACATCTGAGTGGCAAGAGGAGGATTTCATATGAAAGACCACTTCAAATAGCTGGGAGGGAGACACTGGTTGCCACTGCTGAAGGCAGCTGGGTGAGAGTTTTATAACTGAGGGATCAGAAATTAAGGAAGGAATTTGAGATTTAATGTTATTAATCTTATCAATGAAGAAATTGAGAAACTTCTCACAGTTTTCAGTGGTGGGAGTGATAAAGAGAACAGCAGCAGGAGGATTTAAAAGAGAGTTGATGGTACTAAACAATATTTTTGGTCTGTGAGCATTACTGGCAATCAACTTAGAGTAATACTCTGTTCTAGCTGACTTAAGAGTTTTGGTACATCTTTAGAGAATCTCTAAAAATGTTATAAGAGACTTGGAGTTTGTCTTTTTTCCTTCATTTCTCCTACACACTTGTCTAAGAGAATGGGTAGAATCATTAAACCAGGGAGTGGAGTTGGTTTTTGACCGTTTTAGTTTTAAAGGAGCAACACAGTCTAGAGTAGCGGAACAGGAAGTGTTGAAGAGATTAACTAATTCTTCCGTATCAGAGCAGGTGGACAGGACATCATTGATAGCAGGTGACTGAGTAAGCATAAAGGTGTTAGAGAAATGTAAAGCTGTGGTTGAATTTATGGCTCGGACAAAGGAGTGGGACTTGGGCGGAGAGACAGGGGAACAAAACATAGAGCATTCAAACAAAATCATAGAGTGGTCAGAGATACCAATATCAACAATTTCTAAATTAGACACAGAAAAGCCAGAGGAAAGTACAAGGTCTAGAGTGTGGCCTTTCTGATGTGTTGGTGCCATCACTGATTGAGTGAGGTCAAAAGAGTCCACTATGCATAAAAACTCATGAACCAAAGGTTTTGATGGGCAACAAATGTGAATGTTGAAATCCCCAAGAACAAGTACTTCTATACTGTTTGGTAAAGTTGCACGCATAGTCTACAATGAAAGTAACGAGAGGTACGAAATTATGTTTCATTTATGTATTTTTGGACAACGTAGGCTACCAGTAAGTAAAGCAGGAGATATGTGTTGCTTATGCGCCCGCGACACACCCATTCTAGTGCCTTTTCACACCACGACACAGGTTAGTGAATATGCGTGTTGCGATTTCGGTTTCAAATCGCATATTGTTACAGCCCTAGTATGCATGTGTGTGCATGTGAATGTGGCTGTTCACCTTTTGTGATAGACACACAGGCAGGCCAGACGTGCGATGGTCTCTCCCTGAAGCAGATCCTCCAGGCATATGGAACACTCACCACTGTCCTTCGCCAGGACGTCAGCTACAAAACCCCACAAATCACTCAGATCACAAACTTCAATGCCATGTTCAAAGCACAACAGTCATCCCCAAACATAAGGACTACAAGGCATCACTCCATCCAAAATTCAGTTATATGGAGAAGGGTGGGGGTCTGTTTGCCCTTGGGCACATGAAGACAAAAGAGATTTAACAAGGGGACAGATGGACTCACTATTGTATGGAAGAGGGGGAGAGGTGAGACAGCTCAACAGGTGTTCCTCAATCCTGCCTCCAGGGAACGGCTTGGAGCAAAATGGGCAGCGGATTGCTGAGGAGAGGAATTAAAGACATGAGATTAAGAAAGGCATTTGGGTCATTCTGTGTCAAATCAGAGAAGTTTGTTGCTGCACCGTCTCAGATTTTGTTCAAACCTTGTCTATATCAATAGGTCCTAAAACCAAGGCCTGTAAAATATTTCTGTGCAAATCTTAAGTCTTCATATCTTTTTCAGACCTTGTCTTCATATCTTCTTCAGACCATATAAATATCTTTCATGAGTGGGAGAGAGAGTCAGGGTGGGATCCGGAAAGGACCATGGGTGGGAATCGAACCCGGGTCGTCTGTGTACGGTGCAGGTGCCCCAGCCAGTCGCGCCACAGCTGGGGCCCATTTTCCTGGATTTTGTCTGATGATACAGAATGACCCATTTGCCATAATCTGTCAAAGCTTCCTCAAAACATGTTTTTTTTAATCAAGTTACATAACTAGCACCAGTTATGTACTAGGAATGTTATGCCATATAAGTATAAGTAAGTATAAGTATATATACTCTTTTGATCCCGTGAGGGAAATTTGGCCTCTGCATTTATCCCAATCCGTGAATTAGTGAAACACACACAGCACACAGTATACACACAGTGAGGTGAAGCACACACTAATCCCAGCGCAGTGAGCTGCCTGCATCAACAGCAGCGCTCGGGGAGCAGTGAGGGGTTAGGTGCCTTGCTCAAGGGCACTTCAGCCGTGCCTACTGGTCGGGGTTCGAACCGGCAACCCTCTGGTTACAGGTCCAAAGGGCAGCGTACCTATGTTCCCCGCTTTGTATGAGACCGGGGAACATAGGACCCTTTTTTAAAACCCTAACCATAACCCTAACCCCGAGCAGGTAACATAGGACCTGGGGAACATAGGGATGACCCCGTCCGAAGTGCTAACCAGTAGGCCACGGCTGCCACAATATATACACTGTTGGAAATCACTAAATCGCAATGATTCTTTTGAGGTGAACATATCAACTCTTGAATTAACCCTCCTCCCCACTATTAGTTTTTCAGACTGTCACCACAACGTAATTGCAAATCCAAAGGGTAATGTTAGCAGACCATTGGGTTGGAACGACCATTTGGCCTAGATCTCCCAGATCACTGGACTGTGGCCAGATCTACACGTGAGTCCTCTGACCCATTTCCTACCCCTACTCTCAAGCATCATCATGTCACCTGGTGAGAAAAATTAACTCTCCCAGGAATAGCATTGACCTTGCCATTGGCCCAATGTTCATATCATTATTTGAACATAGTCAATTTGACTCAATAAGTCGATTATGGTCCACTCATCACTTTCAGTGAGATTGTTAACTGCGGGCCATAATGAAAAACGGCGTCTTGGTAGGAATGTCGGTGTGATTTCCCAAGTGTGAAGGACTGTTTGGCCAGACTGCCCCTTCCCCCAATGCAAAACTGAAGGATTTCGTCTGTTAGCATGAATCCACGTGATGCGTAATTCAGATCATCTGGCCAAGATCCCCCACTGCACAAAGTTTAAATCCGTACAATGGAAGCGCATTGCCTTCAGCGTCAACACAATAGTCAATTTAGTATCACGTTTCCACGCAGGAGAATGCCCTCAGTGTCACTTGGCGAGCAATACTACTCAAAGGCAAGCTTTGTTGTCAGGCTTCCCCCTAGAATTGACATGGTTGCCACTGAAATGGAAGAGGGACACAAAATTAACTTGCTGGGCAGCTAAAGTAGTCAACGCATTATTGGATTTATTTACCGTTGCCTTGTTTAACGGTTCATTATACAAGATGAAAAACGAATTGCTGGGGGAACATATAACGTTAATCAACTGCAAAACGTTTTTGAACTCTTAAATTGTAAGCTGTGGAGGGCAAGTTCACACATTGATCAATTTAGGTGCTGGTTAGGTCATTCGCGTTGACCGACATCCCGTATTTTGTTAACATTATAGGAATGAACACCTGTGGCAAGTTACGTAGACGGTTATACATTTGTGTGAGTGACACATGGTAGTGGTATTGAACGTGCTAACTAGCTAGCAAGGCCAAAACAAATATACGCCAGACAGCTAAGTTAATGTTAGCTAACGTTTTACTGAACGTGGTATTAGCTTGTTATGTGGATATAGAGTCACATAGCTGCCGTAAACAATTCAGACAATTTCAGTAGTTTGACACGTTTTGAAAGTTGTCCATTTGCTATTGATACAAACATTATGGTTCAACTCACTGCCATGTCGATTGTTCACTCTGTAAAGCCCAATCCATGCCTCCGACACTGGACGTGAATGGGCACCTCTCACTCGTGCGGATCTAGCAGTGACGTTGCGCCCAGAATTGTGTCGACCACCCGGCAAACGTTCGGAGAAAGTGCGGTGAGGAACGCGGCCTGTTTCCTCTTCAGCCACAGCTTCGTTGTTAATTGCGTCTCCGGGGCTGGTGTCGCCTTCGTGGTTAACCACGGCATCATCTGATGGTGTGTCCTGACTGCCAAGTGACGGGGAGATGTGATGGTCAGCAGGGCTTCCTTCAGCACTTGCCTGCTGCCCTGTGTCCGAGTCGCTTCCTTCCTCCGAGCGGCTACGATTAGCTTCCGAATCATGCTCAAAACTACCAGAAAAATCAACCATAAGGCTTGTGGGCCTGTTGCTTCGAAGACGTCGACATGACTCTCGCTTAAGTCCGTCCTTATCAAAAGTCGTCGATACAGCCTCTTCTGGTAAACGACTTGATCTTGTACCCATCTCGCGCTGTAACGTTGTTAGATTTACCAGCTAGTAGCTTCCTACCCAGCTAGCGCGGTAGCTCAGCTGAGTACGATGTAACGTTTACGTTAAATATTCAAAATATATCTCAATAAATGTATGGGAGGTTGAAAGATACAACCCTAATACTGAGATACACTATAACTATACTAAAACAAATCACAACGTGTAGGCGATTCTCATTGATTAACGGTCCTTCTTTATCCCTTATTCCACATTCCCTTTCTTTTACCGTCCTCCTGTCTCACCCGCAGTGGCGGAAGTGCAACACTTCTTCTCTGCTCAAAAGAGATGGCTACGTCAAATGCCGGGTGAACTTTTGATCCAATCATAGAAGAGCCCATTGACTAGTTTGAAAAAGTGACAGCAGATTGCTTACGTTTCAGAGTTCCCAGGAAATATTCCTAAGCACTGTGAATTCCCCGATTTCGAGGACTCTATGCTTCCTGTAAAATATATTAGAGGTAGGCTAAATAGTGAGTTCAGTTGAACGTTAACTCCACCTCAGGCATGTGCAGCCTAGCAGCTAGTTAGTAGCCTAGGCTAAACTATTATGCCTAAGGACTAGGCTACTTTCTGCTCCAAAACATTTGCAGTTCAAAGTAGGCTAAGAAAGCATGAAAATAGCCTACACAAATCACATGTAATGGGTCAATGTCATATTTTCTTGCCTACATTTTTCAAAGTTGTAGGGCTATTTCATGTGGTGTTTTGTCCACTCTTATGAGTGTTGAAATGGTAAGATAGACCTGGCATACAGTAGCCTACCCTTAGGAATTGCACCCCTGGTAAAGTTGACTAAAAACAATTATACAAAACAATGTTTTGGTGATTTATTGTAGTCTCACAATGGAAACAATCATGAAAAACCCAACATTGAAGGGAAGCAAATTTATTCTGAGAAAAAATCTCATTAAGAAATAAATATTTTTCACAAAAAACATGTCGCTCACAATTATTGGCACCCCTTGAAAATCTTATATACAAAGTGTAACAAAAGCATTTTTCTATTTATAAGATAGTTAATGGCTATAAAAACTAGGTATTTGGTTTATATCCATATTTACAGTTAAAACAATAGTTAAAACGTACTCGGCCAAGACACTAAAAGTAGTTAGATCATGATTGGATCATTCATCAGGTCAATGAACCAAAACAGATCAAAACAAAAATGGTTTACTGAACATAATATCAAGCTTCTGCCATTGCCATCTCAGTCCCCTGAGACTGCACAGAAAAGCAGTGGGGTGAGTCAAAGAGGAGAATGCACAAGTTGTGGACCTAGGATTCCGGACGATCTGAGGAGATTTTGTAAAGACAAATGATCTTAGATCGCTTGCTTTGTATTCTCGAACTGTATGGGATGTAGTAGAATACTACAAGCTATTTTGTTGGCAAAGGGAGGCTTAAGAAGGTATTACAAGCAGGGGTGCCAATCATTATGGGCAACGTGTCTGTTAAAAATATTTATTTCTTTAATTGTTTTATTTCTTAAATTTTCCGATTTCTCAGAATAAATTTGCTTACCTATGATTTTATGGTATTGGTGTGTGGCCTACCTTCCTCTGTCTGATAGTCAGATCACAAAGATGGCCTATTAAAAAAACAGTCTAGTTTTAGTAGGCTATCTCCATTCAATTAGTAAAAGAAAATATTGAATTTATGTGGCCTATAAATTTGCCTCAACAATTTAAGCTAAGTGTAGGCTACAAGCGACAATGGTTTATGAGATAATTGTCCACTAGATGGCAAAGGATAAACAAATCACAGTTTCCTGTGGCTATTTAATAGGCCTAGTATTTGATTAAGGCCAAAGCTCATGTGGTAAGCCAATCTGCCACAAAAAAGACTGCTTGCTAACCTAGAAATCTAGACGCACCACGGCAGCAAATGTAATTTCCAGCCAGGGTAGTCTAGCAACTCTCCGTTGGCTTGCAAGCTGGAAAAAACAAACTTTGATCAGGCCAATCACATTGTGTATAGACAGTCGGTGGATGGACTTCCCTGCCACTTGAAAACAAAAAAGTGGGATGCTGCTGCTGGTGAACAGCGCGACTCGAGTTAAGCTTTTTCTTTTTTCTCGTTTGAGAAACTATCCAACTAACCAACTATCTCCGCTGGTGGGAAAACGCATGGGACTCATTTGTAACGCAATTTGAAAGACAACCGTTTATCCCGCCCCTCGGATTGAGCACTGGTGAGTTCCCAGACCCTAGGCCTACATCTTGATGTGGGGCTCATCAGGCTAACTGCTTGCTGCATTCTGTGTGTGATCAGGCATTTTATTCAGACAACTGAAGACATCCCAATTTGCTAGATATTTCAAATAATAGAAAAAATAAAATTAATTAAGTTGATAGTAGGAAGCATGCAGTGGAATCTGGAAGTACTAATATTAGTGTAAACAAATCATACATCTATAATGATCACACAATAAACAGGTAGGCTATTCCCAAACTAGATAACTGATGTCAGTACTCCAGTGCAGTCTTCTTCCAGTACAGTCTTCAGAGCTGTCTTGGCATTGTCCACAGCAGGTATCCAGCAAAAGTGGTGCGACCCTTATTGTCATCATAGACCATGCGGCCTTGGTCCAGGTGAATGTACACAGTGTCTTTTGCCTCCAGCTGTAGCAATGCTGAATTGGATCCGTACTCGTGATCGTCCGCACCCTTCTGTAATTCATGCACACACACCACAAGCTCTCCGTTCTTGTACAGGGCTGTGCCAGCGAGAATTGAAGGAAAAGAAGCATGTGCGAATGCAGTGCTGAAATACTGAAATAGTAAACTCTGTTCACTGGGGCAGTGAAGATTCCTGTGATAAATGAGGCCAGTACAATAATCAATGCTCTGATGCCAATGGATTCTTAAATAATTGAAACATTGAGCATGCTGTCACTACGAGATACATTATGTCATGCCCCCTGGTGGCTTAATTGACTCATTACCATGGGTCTTCATGCTATTTTTAATACCATCCAAACTTTGAACTTTGAATGTGACCTGTACCTGTAATTGGGTTGTAGGCATCACCAATATTTATGAGAATCCTTTTAAACGATAAAATCTTATCAACATTGAAGGGTCCTAACTTTGAAATTCCAGAGTCAGCCAGAGAGACTGAGAATGCCACTTTTGTGTGACCTGTTGAAGTAGGGAAATGTAGCACTCAAAGCATTTAAATCAAAGATTTCTAAGAACAATAAAATAACACTGTTGCAGTTGGGGGAATCAGTTGATGGAATGGCTCAGTTGATTTTGGCTATATACGACACACTTTATGAGGTTGTTGGTTTATACTTTCCTTACCTTCACTATTGTTCTGCTGTAGTTTTTTCACCTGGTCTTCAGTGCAATTTAATCTGGCCTCCATGCTTCTCACAACCTGTAGTTCATCCAGTAAATCTAAAGGTTGATGTTATAAAGTTGTTAAAGTGGTCTGTCTCTGTTCTCTTCTAGAGCATCTGAAAGGTAACTGTAGCCTAGAAATCTAGACGCGCCCCTAGCGGCAGCGAATTACATTTGCTGCCAGGGCTAGTCTAGCAACTCTCCGTTGGCTTGTGAGCTCCAGAAATCGAAACTTAATCAGGCCAATGAAATTGTGTATAGAGTCGTTAGGTGGGCTTAACATAATGATTGATGGCAGAGTTGCAACGGTTTGGCTTGAATTCCCTGCTACTTGAAAACAAATAAGATGGATGTTGCTGCTGGCGAACAGTGTGACACGAGTTAAGCTTTTATTAAGTTGGCAAACGTTTGAACTAGCCAACTAGCTCCGCTGGTGGGAAACGCATAGGACTCATAGCGCTGCCGCTGTCCTATTGCGTGCAGAGGGAATTTGAAAGACAACTGATTATCCCGCCCCTCGGACTGAGCACTACGAACGGTGAGTGTCCAGACCCTACATTTTAATGTGGGTCTGGCTCGTCAGGCTAAGGTAACTGTACAAAAAGGTACAAACATCTCGATGGCCTATAAATTACTTCTCTAGATATTGCCATTACAGATGTTATGTTCAGTCTTACACCACATTTGAAGCACCAAATATAATTTGTAAATTTGGTCATATCAAAATCCAATCTTTCTCATGCCCTGCATTATCCAGGACTGAGGTGGAGCGTGTCGCCAGCTTCAAGTTTCTGGGTGTCTACATCTCTGAGGACCTCTGGTTCCCTCATGGACAATCAACACCTTTACCCTGATCAATAAGGCTCACCAGCGTCTCTTCTTCCTGAGGAGACTAAAGAGGGTCCGCCTGTCTCTTCAGATCTTGCGGAACTTCTACCGCTGCACCATTGAGAGCATCCTCAACTGTGTCACAGTATGCTATGGCAACTCTTCTGCCTCCGACCATAAAGCACTGCAGAGGGTGGTGAAAACTGCCCAACGCATCACCGGTTCCTCACTCCCCTCCCTTGAGGCCATCCAGGGCAAGCAGGGCAAGAAGCTTCTTCCCTGAGGCTGTCACCTTACTGAACTCTAGCTCTGCACCCCGGTGACCACTCTCTACTGTTATAATGTTACTGTTACTACGCTCGATAGTGTTTTATGCCCCCAGCGTCGTCTTCCAGGCAGGGCTGCCACCGCTGACTTAAAGGCACGTAATCCTAAACCTAACCCCAAACCTAAACCTAACCTTAACTAATGTCTAACCCTTGTGCCTTCCAGGCAGCGCTGCCTTGAAGACAATGTTGGGGGCATAAAATACCAAGAAACTGTTATTACACTGCATACTGTTATTACACTGCACATAACTGTACATATCTGTCTATACGGTTCTTACAGAATATCCATATTTATTCTGTTTTTCTTATAATATATTACTGTTAATACACTGCATATATCTATATTTGTCAGACACCAAACAGGACGAGGACCACAAAAGCGTCACGTTCAAAAGTTTATTTAAGGGTTGGGGGTTAAGGGGGTTTCAGGGGTTCCGGGGGGGGGTACAGGAGTTCCAAGAGTCTGCGTGTGTGTGTGTTGGATGATCCGGGAAGTCCTGGGGGAAACACACACACACAACAGCAATTGAAACGAAGCAGCAGTACAGTCAAGGACTAGGCGGTATTCGTAGAAGAGGGACGGAAGGCAGGTCAAGATTACCGGGGCTGGAGAACACAGAAGTAGTCGAGCGGGTCCGGGATCACAGGCAAAGAGTCAGAGGCGTTTTCCAAAATAGGCAGGTAACTGGTGCTGGTTGCAGACGATCTGACAAGTGTGGACTGAAAAGCAAGGCTTTATATACAGGGCATGATGAGTGGTGAATGCAGTGCAGCTGGTAGTTAACGAGGGTGAGGCAGAGCAGAGCAGAGCAGGAACAGGTGGAGGTCAGACTTCAATCAGCGTGTGTTACCAGGCAGAGAGAGAGCTCATGACAGAACCCCCCCCCTAAGGGACGGCCCCAGAAGTCCCCAAGAGTGACACCACGTCGGGAGGGCGGAGGGGAGCCGGTGGAGGGCTAGAATTCCTCCGAGCGGTCCGAGTGAACATCCTCATCCTCGGAGGGAGCTGGAGGGTCGTGGACAGAAGACGGGACAGGTACCGAGACAGGGTCAGGGTCAGGCACAGGACAGGAAGCCGGGCGGGCAGGACGGTTAGGGACCCCTCTGGGGCGGCCCCTACGGATTGCAGGTTGATCAGGATGCAGACGGTGGAAGTCGGCGATGAGTGTCCGGTCCACAATCCGACTGGCTGGCACCCAGGTTCTCTCCTCAGGTCCATAGCCCTCCCAGTCGACGAGATACTGGAGGCCCCTACCTCGCCGTCTGGACCGAAGCAGGCGTCGAACGGTGTACACCAGCCCACCGTCAACGAGGCGAGGAGGAGGAGGAGGAAGCGGCACGGGGACCAGCGGGCTTTCATGCGTCGGCTTGACTTTCGAAACATGGAAAGTAGGGTGCACCCTCATGGAGGTTGGCAACTGGAGCCGGACTGCGGTTGGGCTGATGACCCTCTGGATAGGGAACGGGCCGAGGAATCGAGGTGCCAGTTTACGCGATTCCACCCGCAGTGGGAGATCCTTGGCTGACAGCCACACCTTCTGGCCAACACGGTAGGCGGGTGCCGGCGATCTTCGGCAGTTAGCCCCAGTGGCATAGCTGACAGCTGACTTGAGTAGCGTGGCACGAGCTTGTGACCAGGTACGACGGCAACGGCGGGCATAGGCGAGGGCAGACGGGCAGGACACATCTCCCTCCTGGCTGGGGAACAGGGGGGGCTGGTAGCCATACACACACTGGAAAGGTGACATACCAGTGGCAGAGCAGGTGAGGGAGTTGTGAGCATACTCTATCCACATCAGTTGTTGTGCCCAAGCCTGGGGTTTGCGAGAAACCATGCACCGCAGCGCCTTCTCCAGCTCCTGGTTTGCCCGCTCGGATTGACCATTGGACTGGGGGTGGAACCCAGAGGTGAGACTCACTGTGGCCCCTAGAAGACGGCAGAACTCCTTCCAGAATGTAGAGGTGAATTGCGGGCCTCGGTCAGAGACAACATCCCTGGGCAGCCCGTGTAGACGGAAGACATGATCAAGAACAGCCTGGGCAGTCTCTCTGGCAGATGGCAGTTTAGGGAGGGGAATGAAGTGTGCCATCTTGCTGAACCGGTCAACCACAGTGAGAATGACAGTCATCCCACCTGATGGTGGGAGGCCAGTTACAAAGTCCAAGGAGACGTGGGACCAGGGTCGTGTGGGCACAGGCAAGGGCTGGAGTAAACCAGCGGGGGGCCGAGTGGAGGACTTGTTCTGAATGCAGGTGGGGCAGGCACGGACGAATTCTCGGACATCCCTTCTCAAAGAAGACCACCAGAAGCGCTGGGCAAGGAGATGGCAGGTGCGGGCGGAGCCCGGGTGGCAGGCAAGGCGGGAGTTGTGTCCCCACTGTATGACCCGGGACTTCAAATTCTCTGGGACGAAGAGACGACCGTCTGGGCATGCACTGGGACTGGGATGGTCACGGAGGGCCTCTTGAATTTCCTCCTCGATATCCCAGGTCAGGGCAGCTACGACGCAGGGATCGGGCAGAATTGATGCAGGTTCCTGGGAAGGGGCGTCATCCTTATGAAACTGACGGGAGAGAGCGTCCGGCTTGGTGTTCCGAGAACCTGGGCGGTATGACAGGGTGAAGTTGAATCTGGTGAAAAACAAGGCCCAGCGGGACTGTCTGGGGTTAAGACGTTTGGCAATGCGGATGTATTCGAGGTTTTTGTGATCGGTCCAGACCAGGAACGGAACTGTGGACCCCTCCAGCCAGTGACGCCACTCCTCCAGGGCAAGCTTGACAGCCAACAGCTCACGGTTTCCAACATCATAATTGCGCTCTGCAGGTGAAAGCCGGCGAGAGAAAAATGCACAGGGGTGCAACTTGTTGTCCTCCTCTGCCCGTTGAGAGAGTATGGCCCCGACTCCCACGTCTGAGGCATCCACCTCGACAACGAACTGCCGGTCTGAATCCGGCATCTGGAGGATGGGGGCAGTGGTGAACCGGGCCTTGAGGGTATGAAAGGCTGTGTTGGCCTCTGGGGTCCAGAAAAAGGGGTGTTTGATGCTGGTCAGAGCTGTGAGGGGAGCGGCGACAGAGCTGTAGTTCCGGATGAATTTCCGGTAGAAATTGGCAAAACCGAGGAATTGCTGCAACTTCTTCCTATTCCCCGGAACTGGCCAGGAGGTAACTGTCGAGACCTTTGCGGGGTCCATCTGGATATTGCCTTCAGCGACGATGTATCCCAGGAATGATACAGTCTGAGCATGGAACTCGCATTTCTCCGCTTTGACATAGAGAGAGTTCTCCAGGAGTCTGGAGGCATTTCCCCACTCTTTCACAGTTCCGGAGGCCCAATCGAGGTGAGGATTGTGGAGACGGAGCCAAGGGTAGCCCAGGATTAGGGGTTGGCCTGGAGAGCTGAGCAGGTGGAAGCGGATGGTCTCTCGGTGGTTTCCTGACACCATCATTGAGATGGGGGCTGTGATGCTGGTAACTGTGCCAATTACGTGACCGTCCAGGGCCCGGGCTGGAACAGGAGTGGACAAGCGATGGCTTTCCAAGCCCAGCTGACGAGCAAGTCCTGTGTCAATAATGTTTGCTTCTGCGCCAGAGTCCACCAGGGCTGCCAGGGTGTGGGTGGAATCAGACAGGTGAAGACAGACTTGGATGAGGGGTTTACGGCTGATGGAGGGCTGAATGTTCATTGAGCTCATCCGGATTCCTCCTACATCTGGTGAGCTCCGGCTTTTGCTGGACAGGTGGCGACTCGATGACCATCACCACCACAGTACAGGCACAAGTTGGAGGTGATGCGTCGCTGGCGCTCTGCAGGGGTTAGGGAGGCGCGGCCGATCTCCATCGGTTCAGACTGGTCCGGCTGGCTAGATGGTGTGGCAGGTGCGGACAGAAGGGCAGTTGGGACACTCCGTGTGCTGGTGGATGGACTCTGGCGCCCTCTCTCACGACGGCGGGCCTAGATCCTGCGGTCGATGCGGACAGCCAGAGCAATGGCTTCATCAAGAGTGGGGGGTTGATCATGGGAAACCAGCTCGTCCTTTATGTAGTCCGCCAGGCTGTGGAGGAAGGCATCCACCAATGCTTCCATGTTCCAGGAGCTCCGACTTGCCACAGTTCGAAAGTCAATGGAGTAAGCCGCAACAGTCCTTCTGCCTTGGCGAATACTCATCAGGGTCCGAGATGCCTCGGCTGTTGTGGATTCCAAATCGAATACCTTGAGCATCTCCTCTGCGAATAGGTTGAAGGTTGCACATGCTGGGGTCTGGCGCTCGAACTCCGCCGTTCCCCAGAGTCGAGCTCGGCCCGTCAGGTGAGTGATCACGTAACCGACCCTCGCCCCTTCAGTAGCAAAAGTCCTGGGTTGCAGGGTAAACTGGACACGGCAGCTCGTCAGGAACGCCCGTACCTGGGTTGGGTCGCCGCTGAACCGCTCTGGATTGCCGATCCTGGGTTCTGGGGCTCCGGCAGCCACGGCAGCAGTGGACTGGGCAGGAGACTCGGGTGCTGGGCCGGTGAGCAGGCTGGCTGGGGCTGGGCCGGTGGGAGCAGGCAGAGGAGAAAGGTTGGTGAGAAGTTGAATGATCATTGCAAGTTGTTGCTGTTGCTGCTGGAACTGCTGACGCTGTTGGTAGCCGGCTTGAAGTAGGGAGGCAATGTCAGCAGTGTTGCGGTTTACCTCTCTCTGTCTCTTCCAGGCGTTGCATGGCGGTGGGTGGTTCTGGTTCGTCGGTTTCCATGCTGGTTCGACCGTGCGCTGGGTCCATGTTTGGTCAGATCGTACTGTCAGACACCAAACAGGACGAGGACCACAAAAGTGTCACGTTCAAAAGTTTATTTAAGGGTTGGGGGTTAAGGGGGTTTCAGGGGTTCCGGGGGGGGTACAGGAGTTCCAAGAGTCTGCGTGTGTGTGTTCCCCCAGTAGCCGAACAGCGATGGCAGGAGCTGGATGATCCGGGAAGTCCTGGGGGAAACACACACACACAACAGCAATTGAAACGAAGCAGCAGTACAGTCAAGGACTAGGCGGTATTCGTAGAAGAGGGACGGAAGGCAGGTCAAGATTACCGGGGCTGGAGAACACAGAAGTAGTCGAGCGGGTCCGGGATCACAGGCAAAGAGTCAGAGGCGTTTTCCAAAATAGGCAGGTAACTGGTGCTGGTTGCAGACGATCTGACAAGTGTGGACTGAAAAGCAAGGCTTTATATACAGGGCATGATGAGTGGTGAATGCAGTGCAGCTGGTAGGTAACGAGGGTGAGGCAGAGCAGAGCAGAGCAGGAACAGGTGGAGGTCAGACTTCAATCAGCGTGTGTTACCAGGCAGAGAGAGAGCTCATGACAATATTATTCTTACTACTCTTATAATGTTACTGCCACTACATATCCATATCTATTCTGCTCTTATTACTACTAATACACGGCACATAGTTCATTTATAAAACCATTCCACCTTCTTGGAATGGTTTATATTCCACCTTCTTAACTGTATACTATTGTTTGCTGTTTCAGTTCCACCACCAGCTTTTCAGTGGCAATCAGCCTGATCTCTATGTTCTTCAGTTTCTCTAGACCTGTGAGGAGATTGGTAATGTTTAGGGCTGCAGGACATCCTGAGCATGTATCACGCACAAACAGCAAAGAAACATCAGCAGCAGAACAACCCTCATCTTCATCGTGATATTCACTGATGTGTTTGTAGGAGAGGGTAAGGAGGATTTTTTAAGGGGGCAGGGGACAAGGGAGGACCTTGGACATTTCATTGATTTGTCCTAAGTTAATGATTGATTACTAAAAGGTTACTAAAAGTGTAATACATGGCCGGTCATTATTGGGAAAATAAATAAGTCCTGACAGGGCGAACCGGACCCCGACACGCAGCGCAGTTGAGTATTCATCTACTCAACAAAATTAATTAAAACTCCTATGTTACCAAAACATATAGACTGTTACATGTGTTGCCTGGCAATGAAATTTGTGTTTTTTTATTTTTAAAAGTGTCTTACTTTACCTATAATTCATTGCACCTAGTCCTACTTATGATAGTCAAGACCTAAACTGCTTTGAGCAACAGTTTATTTTAGATGTCTGTCTGAAGTCTGACTATCTACTAAGCCACAGTCAAAGTCTATTTTTGAGATAAACCGGTCCCAGAACTGCATGATATGCACAAACTCGTAGACCTGTAAATGAAAGGCACAACTGACTTTATATTCCCTGGCCTGTGCAATGGGTCACTGCAAGTGGTGGTAGCCTGTGGCTAAGGAGCTAGGCTAGCATACAGTAGCCTGAAAAGTGGGTTCAATTCCTGACTTCCATCATTGTGCCCTTAAGCAAGGCGCTTAACCCTGAGTTGCTCTGGGGAGATTGGCCCTTGTAATAAGGGACTATATATTTGACAGTGAGTTGCTTTGGATAAAAGTGTGAATGAATGTTAATGTGATGTGTCTTGCCCTTTCACAATAGGGCCTAGTGAGCATGGTAAGCAGAAGTAGTCAAGGATGGCAAGAAGTTATTCTAGACTCACAGAGCACTCGATAGAGGATGGTTGTACCCAGCAGAAGAAAACAGAATGATCAGGAGCGTGTGGATGTGTGTATGATTGAGCATAAATGCACTATCTTGGCATTGGCACATTGGAGTTGAGTTTTTCTTTTATTATTATTATTATTATTATTAATTTATTTATTTATTTATTTATTTTTGTTAAAGTGATTACTTTTTAAAAGCAGATGAACATTTCCCATAGGCCTACATCAAAGGATTGACACTATGGTCAAATTCTACTATTTCTGCTCAACACCCACAATATGCTTGTTGTCTGGAAAGGGTGACCATGGTGACAAAACAGTAATGACAGGCAGCTAAGGAGTTCATTGTATATGCAGTGCATTTAGTGGGTTGCCCTCCTTAATAATAATGTTTCAAGCACTTTTACCAAATGTATCAGCATGTAATGTTTCAAGCACGTTTAACAAATGTATCAGCATGTGTATAAAGTCAGAGAGATCAAGTAAATATTGCCTGAGTCAACATATCGCCAGAAACTTGTTTGCCTTCCAAAATACATTATTTTCCCCATTGTTTCCTTAAACAAAAACCAGAGTATATGATGATCATTTCAGTCAACATATAACAATGTTCTACTTGAGTCAAACTAATTCCTTGAGAGAGCCATACAATGAAAGAGCAATGCAGTGGCTATAGTGTAGCCTACAGTTTTTGAGTACACAGAAAAAAAATATTAGTTCCTCTGCCAACAGATCTGTTACAGTGAACTCACCTTTGATTGTCTTCTCATCGACATCACTTTCTGATGGGATATTTACTTCTGAAAATGTGATATCATTCCCAGATGCCACACAACCAAACAGAGAATCCAATCAAATCTGATTAGCTAATTAGCTAAAACAATGTGTCCCCTCATGTCTCCTTTCCATCATCACATCTCAAAAGTGACCCTAAATCTCAGGGTAAAAATACATGTTGTTGATGTACTTACCTGTTCCAGCACTAAATCTTGCCACCTTTGACTAGAAGTCAACTCTGGTCGACAATGTATTCTTGGTCATCTTTACCCTGTTCGAATTCCAAAGATGCGTTTCGAGAATGTCAAGGCACCCAGACGCAAAGCTTGAGAACTGTCAGTAATAAGAGCAATTTTTGCTAATTTATGTTTTCTTGCTACTTATTGTTTGCTTTTATTTCTAGTGGGGCAGGTTCCAAAGTATGAAGCATGTTTTGTTAAAAGTGTACACTCCAAAAGTACCCTCATTTTACCTGTATTGTTTGTTATATTGATTGATTGATTTATTGAAATCATGTGCTATATTTCCTCTGAGTTGTTGACACAGTTCTTTATTGCCACATGCTGGTGTCCAGTAGTGTCTTCTGCTGGACACCATGGGGAATACATCATATATTTCACTATCCATGCCTAAGTTTATAGATGTCTCAAGATTGATGAAGAATGATGAGAATGAAGAATGATGTGTCTTAAGTTATTTGGGAAAGGATCACAGCTTTATGATATTTGAAATTTCAAAAAGGCAGAGTACTGTGAAAAGAATGGCACTGAATTGAGAATAGAATATTTACTGTTCACACACATGGAAATTCATATCTGGCCCCACTATTGGCACTTGACATCACAACAAATAAAAGCATGATAACAAGATAGGAGTGAGAAGAATGAGTAGGCAGTATTTCAGTTGGAGTGAAGACATTAACAGTAAATACCATAAATACTAAATATTATAAATACACATAATTCAAATAACAGCAGTGATAATAATTAAAGAAGTGTTGTGTCGTAACCACTTAGCTCGGAGTGAGCACGACATTAAGGGGAGACCACACCAAAGTATATTTTAAACAAAAGTATATTTATTAATTGAGATATTTACAAAGTCAGCATGTGTAAGGCAAAGCAAAACTGTTGTGTAGGTCAGCATGTGGATGTGTAGTGCAAAAGGTAAAGGAGTAGAGCTGCAGCCAGCCCTGGTTGCGAGTGCAGTGCCAGAGAGAGTTAGCCAGCTGGAGAGCACTGATTTTATCCAGCCTCCAATTAGGCCATCAATTAGCCACTTCGGTAGAACCTCCACAGCTCCTCCTGCAGGCCAAGAGAGAGACAGACAGACAAGAACAAGCCTCAACCAATACCATGACCAGCAAGGGAGACAGAAGCAGACCCAGTACGGTTGAGCTGGGGCGTCACAGAAGTAATTTTCGATTTTACGATGCGGAGGATGTGAGGGGTCCTGAAGTATTACATTTGCCTTCCTCCATCAGCCTTTGAGGGCTATGTGTCATCTTCCTTTTACGTAATTAGGCTAGTGCAAATCTTTCTTTGTATTTATCTGTATTCTTCTGATGCTTCATCCTTCAGACAGTGTAGCCTAATGGATAATAATCAATCAACACATGACTAAATGTTTACTGATGTGTTGAAATTGGAGGTATTGTAAGCCTCCAAGAGGTTTAGCCAATGTCCAGCCAGCGAGCTGCATGTTCTAAATCTGTGTCAGAGCTTCTCTTCCACTTACAGGCTATTTTGGAATTTGTGCGAGCAAAGAACATCTAAACAAACACATAAGAACCCTATAGAGAGCAGAGATGCAGGAAGAGTTAGCCAGTGCTGGGCCTTAGATTTCTATGCACCAGTCTGTGTTCATATGGGCATTCCAACTACCGGCCCACTGTAGTCCAGGGTATTTGCATGTGAACATGCATTTGCATAGTAAAAAGAACTCTGGTGCAGTACAGATGTCTTCTTAATTTATGCTATTTGTGAGGTACAGTGACTAAATGACTAAATGACTAAATTAAGAAGACATCTGTGCTGCACCGGTGTTCTTTTTACTCTTTTACACTTTCTTGGCCTGCCCTCGTTACACCAGATCGTTAGTTTGAAACGCGGAGAACCTTCTCTTTTCTACATGCATTTGTATATGTCACACCCTCACCAAACACACAGGGATACGGGGGGCATATGGGTTTGTGTATCCTAATTACTGATGTACACATGTAGCGGGAATGAATGCAATGTAAATGGGCTGTGATTATTCAATGATGTGTGGCTGCATTTTACCTGTGATTAGTGATTGATGACAGCCGTGCGGCCGGAGGATTGACTATGGACGGGACACTGATTAAGTTTAAATAGGGAGGCATATCCATGTTTGAGAGGGATGGTTTTGTGGGGAAACACACGAGAGACTGGACTGCGGGGACTGTGCGTAGACCTACAGGTAGCAGGGCCATTGGTTTGTGTGTGTGCTTTCCTGTGCTCTCTTGGGTTTTCTTTGTTTTCCTTCCCCACGAGCTCACGGAGAATCCAAATCCAGGACAGCTGAGGGAATCCGCGGGGCTCGGAGGATGGCCGGACGAGTGCTGTAAGCTGACCTGGACAGAAACCTCAATGGTGATCCTGCGCTCTCAAATTGTCTAAAAGGGACATAAGATTTCGCCTTGTGTGCAAGTGGCTATGTTAAGCTGACGCTGGAGCTGAAGTAGACGCTTAGGCTGCGTGTATTTATTCCCCAGGCAACGCTGCTTCGTGAACGAGGAAGCCGGAAGCAAGGGTGCGTTCGAGAGAGTCGGGAGCTGCGCGTCGGTTGGTGGTGGATGGCCTGGGAACGCGTGATTGGAACCTTGGGGGTCAGTAGGAGGCGCGTGGTGTGGATACGAGACTGTGAAGGGTTGCTTGTCATTGGCAGAGCTGACAGGCATCCAGACTGGGCACAGTTTGTCATTTTCTTCTTGGGGGGAGGGATTTCGTGGGTCGGCTGGGAAAAGCCCCAGATGGACTTGATGTTTTTTTCATTGTCTGTCTTTCATGTTGAGTGGCCCCCTGCTGGTGAACGAGAAGGTTGCAGCTGTGACCTGCCAGCCAGAAAAGACTTTCTTATCACTGTGTGTAGTGTTGTACTTGAAGTGAGTGCTTTTCCTCCCGTGTGTTCACTGATATTTATGCTGGCTGTTATGGCTGTGAAGGAATTGTGAAAGTGCTAGATAGGGGGTACAAATAAATACTGTTAAACTATTTATTTGTTGTGTGGTTCATGTTGCTGGTGGCTCTGATATCCATAACGAATTGGCGTAGGGGAGGAGTCTGGTATCTGGGGTGACGAAATCCCTGTCTTCCAGAAAGGAAAAGTGGTAGCTCAATTGGGCTTGGCCACGACATATATATATATATATATATATAATCACATTTGCATGGGGACATGAACGAGCCTACTGCATGGCACCAATATTATAAACCCATGTGTGTATGTATATGAATGTATTGATTAATGTACGTTTTTATAGGCCAGGGCTGTAATACTTGAGGCCGGACTCCAGACATGTTTTTTATGGTCTCGGACTTGTCTTGGACTCGCTGGTATTTGGACTCTTACTTGCCTTGGTCTCGGCCACTGGTCTTGTCAAATGTTCTACTTGGTCTTGACCGAGTACAGGGCAGCTTTAGAATATATCTATTTTTCTAAATTAGAAATGATTGATTATCTGACCATGATCAGACAAAATAAATGTTTAATATATTCAAAATCCATCTATAATGTCTGTGCCACGACATCACAGAACTCATTTTTTACGTGAAAAAGTATAACCTGACAGTGTGAAAAGAAGTAGTTCCGAAAACAATTTCAAGGGATGTTGATTTTTTCATTATCGACTCAACAGCTTTCTCATTTTGGACTCTATCTTAAGTACTCTGAAACCTCATTTTTTTTTGGGGGGGGGGGGCTTTTTATGCCTTTAATTAGATAGGATAGTGAAGATTGACAGGAAGTGAGTGGGAGAGAGAGTCGGGGTGGGATCCGGAAAGGATCACGGGGCGGGAACCGAACCCGGGTCGCCGGCGTACAGTGCAGGTGCCCCAGCCAGTCGCGCCACTGCTGGGGCCCTGAAACCTCTTTTGACTCAGTCTTGACTTGGTCTCGACTAGTCCTCACTCAGAGCTCACCACAGTACTGAATCAGCCTTAGTTAAAGTTTTTAATGACCTCCTCATCGCTGCCGATAATGGACATATATCAATATTGGTCCTCCTGGACCTCAGTGCTGCCTTTGACACCATAGACCACAACATACTTCTCCACAGGCTTGAACATTCGATAGGCATTAAAGACTCAGCACTCGCTTGGTTTAGATCATACCTTTCTAACCGCAGACAATTTGTACAGGTTCACAATAAACCGTCTACCCAGACTATGGTAAAATATGGGGTGCCTCAAGGCTCAGTACTAGGGCCCCTGTTATTTTCTCTCTATATGCTTCCTCTAGGCTCAGAAATTAGGAAACATGGCATTAAATTGCATTCTTATGCAGACGATACACAACTATACCTTTCCATAAAACCTGACGAATGAACTCCGTTAGCCAAACTTGACACATGTATAAGAGACATAAAGACATGGATGACAAATAATTTCCTGCTTTTGAACTCCTATAAAACAGAAGTCATGGTTTTAGGTCCTAAAAAGATGAGGGATATACTATCCTCATCACAGGCTACATTTACTGATCTTCGACTATCCTCATCCACAAGTGTTAAAAATCTAGGAGTTACAATTGACCAACACCTATCACTAAGTAATCACATAAAACAGATTACCAAAACTTCATTTTATCATTTAAGGAACATTTCAAAGATAAGGAAGTCTTTATCCTTACCAGACGCTGAGAAATTAATCCATGCTTTTGTCACCTCAAGGATTGATTATTGCAATGCTCTATACGCTGGCTGCAATCTCACACCTGTCTAAAGAGCTTACAGCTTATACAAAATGCAGCTGCTCGCACACTCACTAGAACTAAAAAATATGAACATATTTCCCCTATCCTGGCATCTCTACACTGGCTGCCTGTTAAAAGTCGCATTGACTTCAAAATATTACTTCTAACATACAAAGCCATTAATGGCCAGGCACCAGAATATATTAAAGATCTCCTAGTCCCATATAACCCACCCAGACCGCTACGATCACAGAATACTGGCCTTCTTGTAATTCCAAGAATCTCAAAAACTACAGTAGGCGCACCCCTCCTCTGGAATAATTCCTCAATTCCAATGTCCTAGCAGACACCCTCCCTATTTTTAAGTCTAGACTTAAAACATACCTCTATACTGCCTCCCATAGTTAGGTATGATGCGGTGTGGAACTTCACCCACCTCAGGGATTTTTGGAATGGACCACCCTGCTGAGTCCTCGTGTGACTGGCACCCCAGTCGCGCGTGCGATGGTGGTCACTGACCATACCTGTGCTGGTGCCGACTACCCCTCACCATGCCTTAGTTATGCTGCTATAGCATAGTGCTGTCATGGACTTTTCATGTGTCACGCCGTACAACCCCCCCCCCCTCTCCTCTATCTCCTTCTCTCTCTCTCAACTCTCCCTCTCTTGCCTATTCTCACTATAATATACTGTAACAATATATAGTACCACTGATCACTTATTGACATTAAAAATTTTGATTTTCAGTAACCCACTCTACATCTCTCTTTCTTTCCCCTTACTGTACCTCACTTGTGAGGTATATCATCACCAGTCATCAACCATCCATGTGTTGGCCCTCCTCTTACCCATCTCACCTAAAGTCCCATCCTCGACTGCCCTATTACTGTCCCCCTATCTGGATTCCTGGCCTGTAGCGACCCATCACCTGCCTATGACAATTCTGCCCGGATTCCTGGCCCGTCTGCCGACCCACCACATGCCCCTTGACAACTCCCTTCCCCTGGACTATTTGAACTTTCTGTCACTAAATCAGGATTAATGAATTATCAAACCGGATACGTAATCACCCCACCTCTTGTAACTTTCAGCTCAAGTGCTTTTAACACCATGTCTTATTCTCTACACCTGACTATCATATGCATTTGTCATGTATACAGACCTTATAAGGTCTTATATATACTGTCCTGTGTTGACCCTAGGCAGATGGGTCAGACCCTTGAGTCGTGGATCTGCTCGAGGTTTCTTCCTATATGTATCTCCAATTCTAGGGAGTTTTTCCTCGCCCCTGTTACCCATGGGCCTCTCTCTTTCTTTTCTTTTCTTACTTTCTTTCCTTTTTCTCTGATTGCCTACATTCTGTAAAGCGCCATGATACATGTGTAATGTTTTGGCGCTCTATAAGCACAATAAATTGAAACTGAATTGAATTGAATAGTCCTGGTCTTTGACTAGTCTTGTCTCGACAAAGATGGTCTTAACTACAGCCTGACCCCTGACACACAGACAACATGCCTAAAAAATGCTGGAGCTGTAGTCTAGGCTAATGCAATAGCCTTAATATAGTCCCTGACTGGAAAATGTGACTTATGACAGCAAGTAGCCTAATGTCTGTTTAGGAATGACGTCAGCCTGCAGCTGACTCGTAATTAGCCAATCCCATTGCAGAAGTCGCAGTTGTGTACAGGAAGGGTTTCCCATGATCTACCTGCACTGTCCAGTCTTTCTGCTGTAGCCTGTAGCCTAGGAAGCAACACAGCGACGCACAGGCTGAAGTAGAAAATAATATCTATTTCAGCTTGTTTGGACAAAGAATTGTGAGTAGCGTAATCCGAATTAAACATGTATAATCTAATACGAACGCGATGTGGTCAAACTGATTTTGATGATCAGGAACTACTTAAACGTGTTTTTAAGTCGGACAGTTTTTCTTTAGATATCTTTTCTCTTGGATACCTATAATTCTTGCTGAATGCAACATACTTAGGCTAGTTGCAGAATGTTAAGTGGCTTACATTGTTTCCTTTGAATGTAAGGACTTTCACAACTTGGCCTAGCTTGGCCCGTATCTTGCTAAGAGTGGTTAATGTTTGGACTTTGCTTGATAGGCTACGCCCATCCATACATACATAGGCGACACTCCTGTGTGTCTGTGTACACAGCACACCACACCCATGATAGGCAGGCCGATGTATATCCACTTTTAAAACTCAGTTAAAACACATCTTTTCCTCTCAGCCCCGAGATTTCTAGTTGTAGCCTACTGCCTCTTTTATTTTGTTTTACCTGTTTTTATCTGTCTTTTTCTGTACACTCGGTCTTCACTTTGTGCTCAGTGCTAGCCTACTATATGCCCTCTGAGGGTGTTTTATGAGCTGCATCTTGGCATTGTGTGTACCTTGTATCCATGTCCAACTTGTGTTTGTCTCTTTCATATATGCTAGTTCTCTCATTGTCCTTGCCTGAATGTAGGCTACTGTCCATAGTGTCAGTGAACCCAACCATTGATGTGATGCGTGCTTGCTCCAACCATGGATGTGATTGTATGATTGCATACTTCCTTGCCTATACCTAATTGTACATTGTGTCCTTGGGAACCTTGAAAGGCGCTTTTCTAAATTAAATGTATTATTATTATTATTATTATTATTATTATTATTAATATTATTATGTGGACAGTTCTGTGTTTGGCCTACCCTAAGCTCAATTTGCAGGCTGGTAAAGTTGAAGAAATTCACCCCTTAAACTTCCTCTTTTGCTCTCTGTCTCGTAGGGAGATATGAAGGCCCTTACTTTGCTTCAGTCAGGCTTGGACCTTGACCAGCACTCCAGGGCTAGCCTCCTCTCCAACTATGCTCCAAGTCTGGAAAACCGAGTTCTAGCCCAGTCAAACACCACCCTGTCACACTCCCTTACCAAGTCTCCGTCATGGATGACCCAGACTCCCAGCCAGGGGCTGTCCTGCCTCTCCTTACAGCCGTCTAGCCTCTCCTCCACAGTGTCCACATCTCCGCTGCTGTCCTCCAGCGCCTCTGTGGGTCTCTGTGGCCCCGCATCCACCGGCCGCTCCTCCTCCTCTCACCTCCTCAGCACGGAGAACACTCTGCTGAAGAGAGACCCTCTACTCTCCCCTCTCTCCTCCCTCACACCCTCCATCAGGAGTACTCTGTTGCCTCCCAGCAGTGACTCCTTTGCCCTACAGCTCCCCCGTCCTGCCCTTCTCACTGAAGAGAATCAGAAACAGCCCAGCGAAGATGAAAGGGAGAGATGCTATAGACCTGGCGATATCACCAGTCAGGTGTCTTTTTTACGGAATCTTGCCTCATTACTTTGACTGTTGGAATTAGAATCTACCACTCTGTGACAGTAAGGCCAGAGAGGGTTTAAGTGGAAATTCAGGTTTTTTTGTCAGGGAAAAGTCATGGAATTTTACATTTGACTTAGAGTGGGAACCCTGATTGAATGTATGCAATGATATGCTTTTTTAATGTGATATTAGATTGCTTTCCTCTTGCGTAATTTTTAGTGCCAAAACATTATAGTACTTATTTAGACACTTACAGCTAGACACTTGCAACAGAGCTCCAGTTCAAATGACACCATACCAATTCCATGAAATCCATGTGTTGTTTATTACCGGTATCCTTGGTCAGAACATTTTAAGGTGCAAACAATTAAAAAAAGAAAGAAAATTCATACAATGCATTAAAATGATGAGAATGAGGAACAACACATTATGATTTATCAAATTGTTTGTCTTTTCATGACAAATGCTACACACTACGTCTTTACATCTTTTTGTCTGTGTAAAATGTAAGGCTTCTGAATTTGGACACATTGAAGATGAGGACCCTGAGCAGTCCATAGTGATGCCTGTGGTTAATTTGGATCTGGCAGAGGAAGAGGAGGAGCAGATCATAGCTCCTGATGAGGAGTTTACAGTGAGAAAATACCATGTTGACAGTCAGCTTGAGAACCTGAAGGATAAAAAGGTAAAAGAATAGACACACCCTGGAAAATACACATTCTTCCTTTTGCTGTCAGATTTGTTTGTACAGTCATGTATTCCAGTTGCCACAGCCACAGAAGGACTCCCCTTTGCCAATGTCATCACAGTAGGTTTATTCTCTACCTGGTTGTCTCATGGACCCTGTCTCTATTGTGCTTTTGCTCTCCCACTTCTGTTAGTATCATCTGCTGAATGCTGTGTGCGGTTCCCTGGTGATGAAGACCTGCGCCCCGGGGGAAGGAGACTGGGATGGCGAGGAGAAGGTTTGGAAGAGAGTCATGAACCTCTCAGAAGACATCTCCAAGAAGGACCCCGAGTTTCTCCTCAAGGTGTGTTGGTTGGTCAGTCGGTATTTGGTAGCTGCATCACTCCGTCTGTTTCTCTAGGGAGGCAGCGCCACTGATCTTTTCAATCCCTGTATTTTGTCCCTTTCTTTTTTACTTACTAAAGGGTTTAAAGTTCTCTGTCACTGTGCCAGAATTCATATCTATAAACTAAGATTTGAAAGTAAATATATATTTTTTATAACAACTTTTTGAAAATGTCTGATAATCTTAGGCACAAACCTTTTCCTTAATTGCATATGCAGAGGTCTACCAACCAATTGTTGTGTCTGTGCTTTGGAGATAAATCATAATACCCAGAGTGTTCGTAGGCATTATGCACATACTGCTGATGCATCATTAATTGGCAAATACTGTACATTTATGCAATGTATTCTTACATGGTAGGGTTTTGGTTACAGTTAAGGTTAGGGTGGGATTTAGAGTTTGTAACAGTGTGTCTTTACATACATGAAAATATAAAGCATTATAGCTTCCTCTCTGTTGAACTGGTTCTGATTGGCCCCCTCTGGTCAGGTGGCAGTGTACACCAGACAGGAACTGAATATTCGCATCACTGCCAACTTCCTGCTGGCACTGGCTGCCCACCTGCCCTCTACGAAGCCACATGTACGCCGATACTTCTGTGCCGCCATACAGCTGCCTTCTGATTGGCTGGAAGTGATAAGAATCTACTCGACTGTACGTTTGTGCCACACATCAGCTGCACTCTGTCTCTGGTTAAATGTCTATTGATGTTACTTAATGACTGAAAGAATTAGCACATTTGATCATAGCTTTTGTTCAGGTCTTAACCAATGTTTCATCTCCTGAAAGGATTTCTCTGTCATTGCATCCCCAGTGTTTCAGCAAGTCTCTGCCTTCTTGTTTGAAGAAAGGCCTCACTGATAAATTCAAGCAGTTCAGTGAATATCAGCTGGCAAAGTACAACACACGGAAACATAGGTGTAAGCACAGCAAGAAACCAAAGCCCAAGGTAGACCACCGAGCGTGCATGGTGATAAACACTTATAGACACATCCAATAAATCTTGTATTTGCACACATATGGATGTAGACATAACAACATTTGATCATGTACTGTAACAATACGGATATCAGTTGTCTCTCACATTGTTTCCCTTCTGCCACTGTGCTTTTATCCAGGTGGTGTCGGATGCACAGTGGACCAAGTGGGCAGCCCTGGTGGGGTCGGAGCCCCAGGCCCTGCAGAAATATGTGAGCATTTCCTTATCATAATTTCCTGTAGGCAAAATCAGTGGTTTGGAACCTACAAGGCACCATGGTCATGTTGTGATTATTGTATGTGCCCTTTGAGCTGAGTCTTCCATCCAAAGTGATTATATTTAGCCTGTCACTTATAATAATGGTCTGGGTGCTTGAACAGAGCTCGTCTCCTATGCAATCAGTAATTGAATGAGATACCATAGCTTACACACATAGGAGCACAGTACATGAATATGAGACCAGGCCATGTAATATTGTATAATGTATGTCACCACTTGTGTCACACCAGTTACAGAATGGTGCTCGTCAAGCGGTGGACAAGAAGCAAGACAAGTTCAGCCTGAAGAAAATGATCGAGCGCCTACACATCAAAGAACCTGCTGAACATGTCATGGCTGTACTGGGGAAGAGGTGTGTCTGTGTTTGTGTAGCTCTATTCTTGGTTGTGTGAATCTGTCTCAGTGGTTGTGTTCTCACAGTGTTCTTTTTGTCTCAGACAAAGTATCGCTGATTGATGCAGAGCAAAGACTCTACATTGGGAACATACTGTACTGTACAGTGTACATGTTACAATGTAGCAAACCATTAAATTGCATCAAGATGCACAAAGTAAAGCCAGGTTACTAACATACATTAAAATTCCTCAAAGTACAACACATATACTAATTAACACTATTTAAAAACCTAAAGTTAACATCTACTAATTTTAGCCATAGAATGCATATCGTAATCAAACTGACTCCAATTCAAAGAAAAGTGCCAATACACATGTACAAAAGTACAGAATGACACTAACTCTAAAGTGTGCTGACCACGCACATTTACAGTATTGTTGTTTCCATGTTGGATTCTATCCATTCCACTAAGTAATCCTGACTGGAGACAGTTTAAATTTGCATTAAAAACTCTTGATTCGCGTAAGGTATAATATGAAACCGATTTTCCACGAATAAGCTTAAAATGTGCAAATGAGTTGAATGGAAGTCCAGCTACTGACACGGCCTCCTCTTTGCTTATCCTCAGGTACCCAGCAGACATGCAGGCTTTCTCTCGTAGCGGCCTGAACGGGACCTGGCAGAAGGAGTTGTCAGGGAAACGCATGAAGCTGAAGCAGCCGGACACCTGGGATCGTTTGCTCAGTCAGGAGGGCAACAAGGCTGCCACTTGGGAGAAGCTGATTGGTGAGGAGAAACTGGAGTACATGACATCACTTGACATCACATCAGATTAGATTAGACTAGTTTTTAAAAGTGTTGTTCTAATTCAGTACACTTTTTCTCAACAAACTGTTTCTCACAACTCTCTAGTATTTCATTCTGTCTGTGTGCACTGGCATTTGCTCACAGTCCTCGCTCTGAAAAATGGGAATCAAAAAAGCTATACACTATTTCATCCGATCAACTACCAGTATTCGCTTCAGAAACACAGAAGAAAAAGGTGTAATTCGACTGCCTGTCGAGCTCCATTATCAACAACCTTTTCTCAGAATTGTTGATTGTCCCTTCAACAGTTGTTGAGATTATTATGGCACCTGTAGTGCCTGCCATTACAAACACACCTGCCATACACCATCAGATTGTCTCAACACAGCACAGTAGTCATGGTCCATCGTTTATCGCTAGTGATTCAAACACACCTGCACCTTAATCGTTTCAGTGGAGACAGTCCAACTTGTCGAGACAGAAAACATATGTACCCTGACATTTCTCCATGTCTCAGTATTTGTTGTTGTTGTTGTTGTTGCAGATAGTAAATCACTGCCTTTCATGGCAATGCTGAGAAACCTGAGGAACATGATCAGTCAGGGCATCAGTGAGAGACATCACCAGAAGATCCTGGCCAGACTCACATCCAAAGTAAGCTGCTCAAGCTGTCTAACATGACACATAATCAACACAAACATGCTCTAAATATACACACTCTCACACACACAACACACATACAGTTATGTGCAGAATAATAGCAGTGTCTTTTAAAAAATTGAATAAAGCTCAAAATCCTTAGAATAGCTGTTAATTCCATAATATCAATGCATTGGGAACACTGCACATTCAATTTCAAATCAAAACATGACCAAAATTGATCAAGTTTGTGTTATACCAGTGGTATACTGTGGTGTTGGACCTATTTATCGCACACCAAAGATCATGGATCAGTTTCAATACATCAAAATATTTGAAGAGGTCATGTTGTCTTATGCTGAAAAGGAAATGCCTTTGAAATGGGTGTTTCAACAAGACAATGACCCAAAACACACCAATAAGCGAGCAAAATCTTGGTTCCAGACTAATAAGACTGACGTTATGGAGCGGCCAGCCCGATCCCCAGACCTCAATCCTATAGAAAACGTGGGGGGTGACATCAAAAATGCTGTTTCTGCGGCAAAACTCAGAAATCAAAACATGACTAAAATTGATCAAGTTTGTGTTGTACCTTTACAGAACGTGAAGAAAAAGGAATGTTAGGCTGTTCAAAAAAATAGCAGTGTTTGCATTTTTCTTTACAAACTCAAACATTTACTGTATAAACTGAAAAATCACTTTGATTTTACTTTGAATCACTGCACTAATATCTAGTTGCATTACCATTATTTCTGAGAATTGCTTCACATCTTCACATTTATAGGGCAGCCATGGCCTACTGGTTAGCGCTTCGGACTTGTAAGCGGAGGGTTGCCGGTTCGAACCCCGACCAGTAGGCACGGCTGAAGTGCCCTTGAGCAAGGCACCTAACCCCTCACTGGTCCCCGAACGCCGCTGTTGTTGCAGGCAGCTCACTGCGCCGGGATTAGTGTGTGCTTCACCTCACTCTGTGTTCACTGTGTGCTGAGTGTGTTTCACTAATTCACGGATTGGGATAAATGCAGAGACCAAATTTCCCTCACAGCATCAAAAGAGTATATATACTTACGGTATATATATACTTATACTTATCTGTGTTGCATGGAGTCGACCAACTACTGGCACCTGTGAACAGGTATTCAAGCCCAGGACGATTGAACTACATTCCACAATTCCTCTGCATTTCTGGGTTTTGCCGCAGAAACAGCATTTTTGATGTCACCCCCCACGTTTTCTATAGGAATGAGGTCTGGGGATCGGGCTGGCCGCTCCATAACGTCAGTCTTATTAGTCTGGAACCAAGATTTTGCTCGCTTATTGGTGTGTTTTGGGTCATTGTCTTGTTGAAACACCCATTTCAAAGGCATTTCCTTTTCAGCATAAGACAACATGACCTCTTCAAATATTTTGATGTATTGAAACTGATCCATGATCTTTGGTGTGCGATAAATAGGTCCAACACCACAGTATGAGAAACATCCCCATAACACGAATTGTGCACCACCATGCTTTACTGTCCTCACAGTGTACTGTGGCTTGAATTCAGTGCATGGGGGCCGCAGACAGTTTGTCCAACAACCCACATGCACTGATATATGGTATAACTGGTATAACACAAACTTGATCAATTTTGGTCATGTTTCGATTTGAAATTGAATGCGCAGTGTTCCCAATGCATTTATATTATGGAATTAACAGCTACTCTAAGGATTTTGAGCTTTATTCAATTTTTTAAAACATACTGCTATTATTCTGCACATAACACACATATACACACTCTTACACACATATACTGTATGCTCTCTCTCTCTCTCACTCTCTCTCTCTCACTCACTCACACACACACACACACACACACACACACACACACACACACAGCCACACACACATGTATACACAGCCACACATGGCACCTCCAAGTGAGACTTTAGAGCTGAATTACTGAATGGAATAAAATAAATGGTTAAGTTAATGGACAAGAAAAAGAGACATACAAACCAAAGACACTATGCACACCTCTCAGTCCATGCGTGGGGAAAAAACACCAATGATGTTGTGCCTGTTATGTGTTTTATCTCTGCAGTCATCTGTAATCCAGAGCAGACAGTTCCCATTTCGCTTCCTGTCTGCATATAAGGTCATCCTGGAGCTGGGTAGTACAGGTAGGACATACCTGTGCCACAACAGTTTCATGTTCAGGTGTAAATATTTAACATTTTTACAGCACAGCCATCTAAAGTCCAAAATCATACCGTTGCTCATCTGATGCAGTGTGAGGTAAAAGGCAAACATGGGTGATCATTTAGGCTGATTCAGGAACAGCAGAGGTGATGAGTTCAGTGTGGTACACTCTCTTAAAATGACAGCCATGTACTCCTGTAGGCCAGACTGAAACTGAAACAGAAACACTATATCTGTAGCATAAAGCCGCAGCAACAACACACACAAGCTATTTAGTGTGCATACTGCGTATAGCTATTTTGTGTGTATATTCTGTATAGGTATTTATATGTGTATAGCTATTTAGTGTGTGTATATACTGTAAACATGCACATATTGTTTGTCACGGTTAATAAATATATCGTTCCGATATCCTACACCGCCTTTCTGTTGACATTCATAAAAACTTGTTGTGGCTGGTGCAATTTCCATCCCTGGTATATGTACATGTATCATACAGACAGACAGACATAGATGCCAGTAGATATACAGTAATATGATGACATTGCCACTTCAAAAACAAGAACTGTGTTAATATGTGGTCATCATACCAGTGAAATTATCACAGTCATTCTGTTCCATGTGACTCCTTCCTGTTAGCTGTAACAGCAGTAGAAGATGTCCCGACCTCTACTGCTATCCTGAAAAAGATTTTGAAGAAGCTGCCCAAAGGCAAGCGCTACAAGAGTCTGGATTGGGAGACCGCCAAACGCAGGAGACTGAGGGTGGCCCTGGGAGTGCCTTTTGTTTACCGCATCTTCAAGATGAAGAAGCAACTTTACAATACAGCATGGTACTAAATAGCCTCTGATCACATTGAGTTTTTCACTGTGACACCCGTGCTACACCAGGGGCTTCAGTACAAAAACTTCCTAACTCTGAAATCCTATCTCAGTTTAGGATGGCATTTAGAATGTTTGGTATTACAGTTTCCTAACTGCATTTAGAAAAAAAATCTATCTTAATTTAAGATAGGAATTTGGCCATTACAGAATCATCCTAACAAGTTAGGATAGCACAGACTGCCAAAATCTTGTTAGGTTGTTGCGTACCCTATGACAAGATGAGGAACATGACTGTTAGGGACCCCATAAAGCATATTTCACTAAATAGGTTGAGTAACTAATAAGTAAGTAAAAATAAATAAGTGAACTAAACAAGAAACTTGGACAAGAAATATAAAAGGTATCCTACAAGCTATGTATTTATAACATAAATATAATAAACATTTATAACATTTAAAAACAAATATTAATCATTTATAACAGAATATTAGATTGTTATTGATGTATTATTAATTCATATATTTTTGCTTTTCATCTTTTTTATCCTACAGCAGTTAGAATATTTTTCTGTAATGAGACCCCAGGTCTACAACTGAAGCTCTCCGTCCATATAGCTTTAAAATGTAATAATAAGACTGGTCTATTTTATATAAAAAAAGTATGCTATCACGTCTGGTGTAGCTACTTCCATTGATTACAGTGGAAGCTAATTGTTGCAGCTGACGCTCTGCAAACGGAACACTTCAGCTACATGTCTAGTGTAGCCTCCCTGTTAGTTAGATATTCATCACACTTAGTTATGACAGGTAATTACATGCTCATCACATTTTGTTTGCACATGGTAATTAGGTAATTAGATGTGATAATAATAAGTGAACACATTATGATATATTAGGTTTTATAGTTTGTAGATTTTGTTGGCAGGTTTTCATTGATTCCATGGCCGTGTTTAGGTGAACTAGGCCATACACACCAGCACAAAATCAGCTCCGTGACAGCTTTTTAATGTTCTATTAGTTAAGCTAAACAAGTCTGTTGACGTTTCGCTAGTTAGCTGACTAGTTTTAGACAACTTTCCTTTTGATAGAGAATTTGTTTTGACTTTGACCTCATTCACCTTATGCCTTGATCTGCAGCAAACGTCATTACACAGACGAGCTCTTGGCTCGCTACAGAGCGGCAATAGAGAAGGCTGTGCAGATCTCCTGCCGCTACAACATCCCACCCCTCCCTGGCCGCACGCTGGTCCTCTGCGCCACCAATATTGAGGAGGTTAGACGCAACCAGAAGAAATACGACTTCTGCCTTCCCCCTGACCCCGAAAAGAAGCAGGACGAGGAGGAGAGGACTGCGACCTCTGTAAGAGATCCTCACATGAGTCCGTCTCAGCAGATGTGTCACTTGGTTGTTGCTGACCATCAGTGTGTGTGTGTGTGTGTGTGTGTGTGTGTGTGTGTGTGTGTGTGTGTGTGTGTGTGTGTGTGTGTGTGTGTGTGAGTGTGTGTGTGTGTGTGTGTGTGTGTTTCTCTATGTGTATATTTGTCTGTGTGTATTTTTTAATGCAAATCTATTTGTATGTGTGTGTGTATGTTTATGCGTGCACATATATGCCCTGCACAGGTCCAAGAACTGGCAGTGCTAATGTCGCTGATGATTGTGAACTGCTGTGAGCATGCCCAGTTTTTCCTCCACTATTCTGAGCAATGTTTCAAGGAGGTGACGCTCCAGTCGGACGTACTGTTGGATAACGTCCGACCAGTCCTGAAGCAAGTAACGGTAATGCTTCTTACCTCCTCAGAGCTGCTTCTAGTAAATGTAGCGATGGCACAGAGGAATTCATAGGAACACCAGCACCTTACACTATTACACCACTAACTGTGTGGCTTGGAACATGACCAGCAGGGGGAGCTGTGGCAGCATAACACATACAGGCTCAGTGCCCGTGAGGACCCTGGTTGGAGTTCGGAGTTGGAGTCATTTCTTGATTCCACACGCCATATCTCTCTTACTCATTTCCTGTCTACTCTCCACTGTCCTGTCAACAAAAGCTTGAAAATAGATCAATAAATTAAAAAAAGAACACGATGCATTCAGGTTAAGGGTTATGTAGGCGCAGCTGGAGTGTGGTGTAGAGAAGACTCACACGCTAGACTGCCCACTGCACAAAGCCATGTGGCAATGGAGAAATCCGCTAATGCGTTTATATTTCATTCACCCATTACAAATGTGACATGCATCAGGAATTCAGGAATCATCTGTAATTTATACTTTTATATACCATACGGTTTGTAGAGTGATGGTAATGAGACACGTCCTTCATGTGTGCCGTGTACAATTCTTGAGCAGGTCTCTCTGCTTGTGTGAGGAACACAAGCATTACACCATTGGACAAGAATCAGTGCAGGTCATGGACATTCTATCAGTCCATGACCTACAATCTTTGTTTCACTATTGGGTTTATAGAGTGAATGTAATGGGATGTGTACTCAAGGATGGGTACAAATACATCAAATAAAATTATAAAAAATAATAACAATAAAATAAATACCCTAATTTTAAGTGTATCAAAATAAACTACAAAATACAGTAGCCACAGTAGCCCAAGAAAAATAACTTGCCCAATAGCAAAGGGAATGTGCCAGAACCACAATACTCAGGAATATTGCCCAGAAACATGCCTTGTGTATCATCAGCTTTGGAGGACACATGCACATCACAGTTGTTGTTCCAAAGTTCTACCATAAACAGGCAAACTTGTGGGGGGAGTGTATTGTGTGTGTGTGTGTGTGTGTGTGTGTGTGTGTGTGTGTGTGTGTGTGTGTGTGTGTGTGATCAACCTACATATTACTCATCTTGCACTGGATCATCTTCCTGAATGTCAATATTCTGATCAACACGAATCTGGGCAAATTACTAACATCACCAAAAGTATTGGTTTTACCAAAAATATTTTGGCAGTATTTTTAAACTACAGCTATTTTTAGTACACACCTATAAAGTATTTTGATACAAAATACACAACAATTTTCTTCAATCCAATGAAATACAAATGACAAAATACTATTTTGTATTTAAAATATGTTTTTTAAATACATTATCATAAATACTGTCTAGTATGTTCAGTATGTTGAAAATAATCTCAGTGGGAATTAATTCATGCATGTTCACATTTACAGCAAAGGAGTGGTGAGGTGTGTTAAAGGGACACCAGGCAAGCTTGATGCTTTTTCTCTTCGAAACTCCCCCTCGCTCGGTCTGAAGCTCTTTTCTTCCCTTTTCTTTGCATCTTCCGTCAAGGGTTTTCGCTGGCTCTGCCATTATCAAACGTTTGCAACAATCGCTAGCGTTTCGTTAGCCTGCCTCTGTGCTGTATGCAGGATGTAAACTGATCCTGCTTCGGTCGGCGGGTACGATACACTGAACTTGCAAGCGGGATATTCTTCCTACAGGCAGTAGGGGTGGGCGAGAGAGCCTTCATTCACCCTGTAATGAGTCATTTAATAATATACCGACCTACGAAGATGAGTAATTAACACGAAAACGTTGCCTGGTGTCCCTTTAAGTTCTGGCTGAGCGGGATTAGAGCATTTAGTTAACATTGGGCTACCAAAATATGGTGTGTTCAGACATGACTTTTTCAGCCTTTTGTTGACAGGATAGTGAAGACATGACAGCAGGTGGCTGGGAGAGAAATGGGGTGTGGGTTCAAGAAATGGCCTCAGGTCAGACTCAAACTTGGGTCCCTATGGGCATTGGGTCTGTGTGTGGTGTAGGGAGCAGACACCAGACATGCTCTCACCACGGCGGACCCAAATTCATGTCTGCTGTGCTTTAGTAACGAAAACTTCACATCTGTTTTCACTCACAAACACTTTACCAATGCAATCAATGAATGCATGCCTTCTAGGGATCTGCACTTGTTCTGTAGTTGGAACTGACTGTGTTTGGTTTTGTTTAGGAGTTAAACAACATGGACTGGTCTGAGAGGGAGGCGTGTTCATCGTTCAATATATTCAATGACATGATTGCAGACAGGACCCACGTGAGTGAATTCTCCGAGTACTAATCACTGTTGACACCGGACACAGCTGAGTACTAATCACTGTGGACACAGCTCTGAACAGATGTGCTGTTTTATATGGTGCTGTTGGTGATGCTGTACTTTAAGACTCGTTCAGGCATAGTGGTCATAAGCTTTTTTCTGTGAAACATAAAGGAGTGGCCATGAAGAGAGACCTTAAAGGTGCAGTCAGGGATTTTACGTGATTTCAAGCCCATACATTTTTTTTTTGTCACATTCAGCAATCATCTCCTCACGACCGCTAGCTGCCCATTCCGTGAGTACACTGTAATAAAAAACAGTGTCTGTAGGCAGTCCAGGCTCCGACAATTGGAAACAAACAAAGTTGGGGCAGCCTGTCCCCCAAACAAAAACGAAACCTTGCGTGGAATTTCTGCGGAGAATACTGAAGGTAGAGGTTAGCCACCTCTCTGGCCTTTTTTTGTTTTATCCTTGGTTAAAATATAATGTACGTTTTTTAAACACAAACAAATAAATAAACATAAACACAAACAAACGTGACTTCCTGCAAAATCCCTGACTGCACCTTTAATGCATAACTCTCCAGGGGAAGACTGCGTCACCATACTATCCTGTACATCTAGAATGAGATGCAGTTGCTTACTTGTGTTTATTTGAACAATAAACACACAGCCATTATGACTTGACCTGGAAATACAGTATTTAAATACTTTCTTGTTTTCCAACAGGTTGACAATATCATTACTCTTTCATCATCGTCTTATAACTCTTGTTCATCAGACATTGGCTTGTACAAAAAGGAAGTCAACAAGAATGTCCTAATGGTGTCTGTCCTGTTGACCAGGTTGGTCCTACACTGTTTTGTGAGTTGTAAAAAAATATGGACTGCATTTGACTTGTTCAGAACAACCTCATACGTACAATATCACTTGGTTCACAGTTATGTTAATATCACCTGGCTGGCCCGTTAGAACGATTTCCAAAGGAAACCTTATTTGCCACTATTATAATTTATTATTCAACCAAGTTGTTTTCTTTTGTAGTGATTCTGGGGATGACTTGTCCTCAGATCGGAACTCATTGCAGGTTGTTGGCTTCAGTGAGCAAATCCTTAAGTAAGAAACCCTTCTGTCTGTGTATGGTGGAGGCACTGAACAATTATACAAACCTCTTGGTGGTTAAAAAAGTAAAGTCATGTTAATATTCTCCCCGTATTCTTTTCTTTTCATAGGTTTATCTCGGAGAGGGGCTCCTCTAGGCTCCTGGACCATGTGGAGCACATGGACAAGCTGCATGGTGTTCCTGCCCCACCCCAAACAAAGGGGGAGCAGGAACGAACAGTGGATGTCCTCCCTCTGCCTGCAACACCTAAGCTCAGGTACCACCGCTTGTGAAAGGGCAAACAAGAGATGCTGATAAAAAAAAATGAATAGATATGAAAAAAAAATGGAATGGATAGGTATATAAAAAAAATGGAAAGCAAAATAATTTCTAAATGATTTTTCTTTGGTCAGGTGGCGTGGGGTGCGTGTCTTCGTCTCCTCCACCTTCCGGGACATGCACACTGAGCGGGACGTGCTGGTACGCAGCGTTTTCCCCGAGCTTCGCCGTCGCGCCGCCCCCCATGGCCTGCACCTGCAGGAGGTAGAGCTGCGCTGGGGCGTCACCGAGGAGGAAGCGGCCCGCACCCTCCAGCACTGCCTGGGGGAGGTGTGCCGTAGCCAGCTGCTGCTGGGCCTCCTGGGGGAGCGATATGGCATGGTGCCCCCTCGGCCCTCCCTACCAGACAGCCCTCAGTACCACTGGGTAAGAGGAAAACCCATACGGGGGTGAGTGGGTGTGGTATGCTGCAAGCATACTGTCGGTGTGTGTGTGTGTGTGTGTGTGTGTGTGTGTGTGGGTGTGTGTGTGCATGTACTGTATCTGCGCATATGTTTTTATTGATGTTTGTATGCATGTGTGTTCATGAGAGGAAACTCCCTTTCCACAGATTAACTCCGCTCCGTCTGGCCTGTCAATCACAGAGATGGAAATCCGTCAGTTTCAGGCAATGTGGCCAGACTCGGCCACCAGCCGCATGCTCCTTTACTTCAGATCACCACACCTGTCCAAGTAAATATGAAATGACCAGTTTATCTTTTTTGAATATACAGCGGGGAAAATAAGTATTGAACACGTCAACATTTTTTTCAGTAAGTATACTTCCAGTGAGGCTATTCGCATGAAATTTTCACCGGACATTAGTATTAACTTAGGTAATCCACACATATATAAAAATCCAAACATTAATGTCTAAAAGTAGAGTTATGAGTAAAAGTGGAATGGCACAGGGAAAAAGTATTGAACACACTAAGAAAAAGCAGTACACAAAGGCAAGGAATGGCAAGGAACAAACTGGAATCTATAAGTAGTTAGAGAAATTATCCCTCCTATCTGTGCAAATTTATATTAGCTGGGTTAGTACATACTGGTAGGCTATAAAGGTTTTTTGTTACCAAGGTGTCACACAAGAAACATTTCATGATGGGTAAAAGTAAAGAGCTCTCCCAAGACCTTTGCAAACTTATTGTTGCAAAACATATCAATGGGACTGGTTACAGATGTACTGTACTTCAAAACTTCAGAATCATTCAGCGAGCAGTACTGTAGCCATTATCTGCAAGTGGAAGGAACATCACTGCGTCATCAACTGGCCATGCACAGGATCTCCTTGCAAGATTTCTGACCAGGAAGTCAGAAGAGTAGCCCAAGAGCCAAGGACCACTCGGAGAAAGATCCAGACAGACTTAGAGGCAGCAGGTACAATTGTTACAGAGAAAATCATAGGTAATGCACACAACCGCCATGCGGTTGACTCTATGCACGCTAATCCCGCATGACTCTATTGCTGAAGAAAAAACATGTCAAAGCTTGTTGAAAGTTTGCTACACAACATTTATACAATCCTATGAAATACTGAGAGAATGTATCCTGTTCAGGCAAGAGCAAAATGTAACTTTTCGGATGTCATACTACACACCATATTTGGAGGAGAAATGGCACTGTGCATCATTCATCAAGGCCCTGACTTCAATCCAATTGAACAGTTTTGGAAGTTTTGAAAATACCCTACCAACAATGAGGTTTGGAGGTGGTGTCATCTCATGATACTAGCAGACTTCATACAATTGAGTCATTTTGTTCCAGGAGAATCTTTACATCCACCAGGATGATGAGAATGATACATGGCTAGACCTTCCAGCAGGACAATGATCCAAACCATTCAGCAAAGGAAACTCTCAATTGGTTTTTAGAGAAAGGAAATCAAGGCCCTGACTTCAATCCAATTGAACAGTTTTGGAAGTTAACTAAAGATCAGGATTCACAAGAGGGACCCCTGGAATCTTCGATATTAAAGGACTATCTGTTTAAAAGAATGGGCCAAACTCACACCAGAATACTGAGACTGATTAGTTTCATCATACAGGAAATGCCTTGAAGCTGTCATTACAAATAAAGGCTTTTCTACAAAGTATTTAAGAAATTTCAGCAGGCGTGTTCAATACTTTTTTCCTGTGTCATTCCACTTTATTACACATAACTCTACCTATGGACTTTAATGTTTGGATTTTTTTAATATGGGTGGATTATCTGAGTTAATACTAATGTCCGGTGAAAATTTCATGCAAATAGCCTCATTGGAAGTATACTTACTGAAAAAAATTTTGACGTGTTCAATACTTATTTTCCCCGCTGTATATATTTAGAATGACAAACCCATCTTTCAGGTCAGTGTGTTTGGAACATAAAAGTTTAGACGGACATTTTTCTGTTCTGAGCCCCCACATTTACATTGTCCCTGTTGTGTTTGACTTTTGCTGTCACTATTTATCTCCATGTTGCTCTTCATAATAATGAGAACACCATGGCATAGCAAACAATAGTTAATAGCAGCAATGCACTGATTCTGTCCCTGAACCTCGTCGTGCTCAGGTCTGTGCCTGTGGCGTGGAGATCAGACTTTGTGGCTGAGTCTAAAGAGGCCGAATCCAAGATGGCTGACCTGAAGAGCAGGATCCTTAGCAGTGGAGCTAAAGTTATGGAAAAGTGAGCGATATCTAATACTCAGTGGCCTTCTGTTCTTCATAGTCTTTCATGATGTTGCACCCTTATGTGCCCAGTAAATAACTTGTAACCACTGGGCTTTCTTATCCTCAGTTATCCGTGTGAGTGGGGAGGTGTTGTGGATGGAAGGCCATATGTGAAGGGTCTTGAAGACTTTGGGAAAGCTGCAGTGGAGGATTTGTGGGACACATTGCAGAAGCTGTTTATAGAGGTTAAACTATCTTTTTTACTGTTTTTGAAGACCATACTATCAGATACTTATGGCCACTTTCCCAATCAGTGGATTAAGGCTAGACTAGTCCTAAACTTAATGAAAATTTTAATGAAAATCTCCATGGGGAAATAAAGGCTCTAGGAAATATACCAGTTGCCGGACCAGATGTGTGACTTATGTTTCATGTATCGCTACTTTCACAGGAAGTGGTTGAGACTGATGTCAGTTCTGAGGTTAAGGAACAGGAAGTGTACCAGGCTGCCTTGCAGAGGCAGTTTTATGGGCGTGGCAAGCTTGTTTCCATGGCGATGGAGAAAGTGAAAGAGACTCAGAAGAAAGGAGGAGTGGTGATGGTGGAAGGAAATCCTGGAGAGGGCAAGACTGTCTTCATGGTAAATACACACACACACACACACACACACCATACTCTCCACTGGTACTATAATGTTTGAAGTTAATCTCCTCTTGCCCCCACCTTGATTCAGGCTGGTTTAGCAAATGCACTGCAGACTCTTAACAAGTCCCAGAGGTGTGAGGTCATATCATACTCCACTGCTGCCAGCCAGTCAGCATGCAGTGTGGAGAACCTGCTGAGATATCTCATTTATTGGTTGAGAAAGCAAAGAGAAGGAAATGAAGAGGAGAAGCTCTCCTCCTCTTCATCCTATAAGTAAGTATCAGGATAATGAGACAACAGCCTCACACAGGGACCAGTTCACCAGTTCACAACCAAAAACATTGTTGATATTTATCACAACATGAAATGCAACATGAATATCTGTATATCTAAGAAATGTGTGAGTGATGATACTCTACATTATGTAGTTCAAGTCCAACTTACTGATCTGTCTATGGTCTTTTGTAAAAGAGAATTACTGGCAGAATTTGACACTCTTCTGAGTGATGTGAAGAGCATCCAATTACTCGCCTTGTTGGTTGATGGGGCGGATCTTGTGCAGGATGCTCAAGGCCGATTTGTTTCTGATTGGATACCTCAGAATTTACCTCAGGTTAGTGCTGAACCAGGCATAACATATTCCTGGTTGAATAGACAAGAACACATTCTTTGATTGCATCATTCATGCATTCTCCAAGCAATCACTTTTCAATCAAACTGTCTGGATGTTTTTTTAGGGTGTGTCTCTGGTTCTGAGTGTTACCACTAACTCGGATCTCCAGCAACCTCTGCTCAAAAAAAAGGGTTCCATCTCTCTTCCCCTGGGACAACTGTCCCTGCCAGACCGGAAGGAGATTGTTCAGAAGGAGCTCAGTGTCTATGGAAAGAAACTCAGTGACTCTGCATTCAACAATCAGGTAAAGAAGCTCTGTGACTGCATTCAACAATCAGGTCATTTGAATTGGCTTTGAGTCAGACCCATAGTCATTTCCCTGTTCTTACTCCCAATCATGCTTCATCTCACTTCCAAGTTCTCTACAATGACCCATCTAAGTTGGATGAAAATGGCCACAAAAATAAAAACCTAAACCCATACCGCCAGAAGTTGATTACACCCTTATCATTAGACAGAGTAATCTCTGTTCCTCAAAATGACATGAAACATTATGTGCTCATAAACAGTCTGGGCTCAGCAAATGGGAAACAAAACATAGTGTCAGATTCAACCCAATCATCACCTTGCTTCACAGAAAGCATGGAAAGAAAGTGATGTAATTTTGACCAGAATCATAGACTTCAATACGTCTTCTTGGATGTGTGTGCTTGTTGTTTCCTGTCTCCAGCTCCAGACCCTGCTAATGAAGAAGGGTGCGGTCAGCCCGCTCTACCTGCACCACGCCTGTGAGGAGCTGAGGAGCTACGCCTCCTTCGAGAAGGTCAGATGACGCCCTGTACTCACATATACTGTACTAGCGTACAATTAAATGGGCAAAACTTTACTTACACCTAGGCTGACATATCTGTATGAAATATTATTTTCTCAAACAAATGGAATTATGGAGATAATCATATATCTTGACTTATGGAATGCACATAAGTGAAGCTGATGCAGAAAATTATAGCAGATGCATTTTTAAAATGGTCTCCTTTTTAAATATTTGGGTCATTCCACGTCAATTCAACCAGGGCCCACGCACTTAGGTCTCAAAAAATTCGGAAAAAATTACCAGGTGTACCTATGTTACCCAGGAGACACACTGTAAAATTACTCTTATGTAAGATCAATACTTTCCAAGATACAGCCAGTTTTACAGGGGGAGGGGGGTGTCTATTTTGTTCGGGCTCTTTTTTTTGTCAAAGTTCACAAGCCCACAGCGCAAGAACTAAACCATGTAGGAGGCTCAAATTTTGCATGCTGGTACATAAATAGGAATAGTATGTAACAAAATCGTCACGTTTGGTCTGGATAATCCTGCATGGTCATAGCTGTCCCTCAAAGTTGATACAAATTTTATTGGAGTTTTTGGCTGGGCTCTGTTTAAGCCTTCAGAAGACATATTTGTACTCAACATAGGCTCTTGATTTATTTTCCTTACTGAGATAAGTAGAAACACTCATACAAAAAACAATGAACAGAAAATAAATTCCTTCAGGGTCTGAACAGCAGACCTTAGAAGTCTAAAAAATCATTTTGGTTCTCATTTTCAGAGCACCTAAACACCTTGTGGGAATATACAAAGATTTTTTACATATTTTTTTCTTTATTCTCCATGATCTTTTCTTTTTAAAAACACCAATTTGACTTGTCTTATGCAAATCTTTCTTTTTCACTTTCCACCCTGAACATGGGCAAAATGCACCATTGACATCAATATGTTTTGTATAGAGCTACCACAGGTTACTCTATACAACCACAGGTGGCAGTGTGGTGACTATATAAAACATATTGATGTCAATGGGGCATTTTGCCCATGTTCAGGGTGGAAAATAAAAAAGAAAGATTTGCATAAGACAAGTCAAATTGGTGTTTTCAAAATAAGGGATCATGGAGAATAAGGAAAAACATATTTAAAAAATCTTTGGATATTCCCACAAGGTGTTTGGGTGCTCTGAAAATGATAACCAAAATGATTTTTCAGACTTGTGAGGTCTGCTGTTCAGACGCTGAAGGGATTTATTTTCTGTTCATTGCTTTTTGTGAGAGTGTTTCTACTTATCTCAGTAAGGAAAATAAACCAAGAGCCTATGTTGAGTACAAATATGTCTTCTGAAGGCTTAAACAGAGCCCAGCCAAAAACTCCAATAAAATTTGTATCAACTTTGAGGGACAGCTATGACCATGCAGGATTATCCAGACCAAATGTGACGATTTTGCTACATACTATTCCTATTTATGTACCACCAAGCAAAATTTGAGCCTCCTACATGGTTTAGTTCTTGCGCTGTGGGCTTGTGAACTTTGACAAAAAAAAGAGCCCGACCAAAATAGACACCCCCCTCCCCCTGTAAAACTGGCTGTATCTTGGAAAGTATTGATCTTACATAAGAGTAATTTTACAGTGTGTCTCCTGGGTAACATAGGTACACCTGGTAATTTTTTCAGAATTTTTGGAGACCTAAGTGCGTGGGCCCTGGTTGAATTGATGTGGAATGACCCATTTAATATTTTGGGCTTCAGCGTTGAGACATGCTTGTTCTCTTGGCTGTGATGCTATGCCTAATAGTCTGTTGTTGTTGTTGTTGTTGTTTATTGTTTTCTGTCAGATGAAGGACAGCCTGCAGAGCCTTCCTGCGACTCTGCCTCAGCTGATTGAGCACAGTCTGGTCCGGCTGCTCTCCCAGTATTCAGACTGGGCCCTGCGCTGGGCACTGGAGGTTCTGGCAGTCAGCACCAAAGGTGCGCCATCCCTGTATATTCTTTACTCCTAAACCTAGAGCATACTAAGCCCAAAGGTCAAAGGTCTGGTAATCGCTGGCCCGGTCGATGAATGTCTGTGGCCCAAATCAGTTTGTATGTTGAATTAGCATTGGAGTCATTGCCAAAAGATCAGTCACTCTGATGGGCTGTTTAGTTTGCCTACCTGTTGTCAAGAAGTGCAGTAGAAGTCAGCTTGGTGTGCGCTGGGCTTTAGGCTCATAGTCTTTTCCCCCACAAACTTCTCACTGTTTAAGACAAATACTTTAATTAGGGCCCGAGCACCGAAGGGCGCAAGGCCCTATTGTTTTTGTAAGGATTATTAGGGCCCGAGCACCAAAGGGCGCAAGGCCCTGTTGTTTTTGTAAGGATTATTATTCATTCAGTATTATTGTTATTCCACTTTTTTGTTTTACTGTTTTTGAGGTAGTTAACATGGTCGAAAACTCTTGAAATTTGGCACACACGTCAGGTGTCACACATCGCAGTTAGGTACAAGAGCTTGACCCCGAGCGTGGCCCAGGGACTCACTAGCGCCCCCTTAGGTGACTGATCCCGTGGTTGGCAAATATTTTGAGGTGGTTAACATAATCGAAAAGTCTTGAAATTTGGCACACACATCAGGTGTCACACAAAGCAGCTAGGTAAAAAAGCTTGGCCCCGGGTATGGCCCAGAGACTCGCTAGCGCCCCCTTACGCCCCCTTAGATGACTGATCCCGTGGTGGGCATATACTTTCAGCTACACACACCAAATTTGGTAGGTGTCTGTATCTCCCCAAGATGAACGACTTTCGAATGTACAATGCATTAGCCACGCCCAACAGGAAGTGAGGTATTTGGGATTTTGTGCAGACTAATATGTGATGAAATATGTGATTAATCATGATGCCAAAAGAGGTGCTTCCCATGGGTGAAAACGCATGAAATTTGGCACACACATCAAGTGATACAGTGAATAGACAGGGATAAGCTTGGCACCGGGCGTTGCCCAGGAACCCCATAGCGCCCCCTTATGTCACTGTGACTTGTGGTTGGCATATAGTTTTAGATACACACACCAAATTTGGTGGGTGTATGTAACTCCCAAAAACAAACAACTTTTGTATTAACATGCCATTAGCCACGCCCACAGGAAGTGAGGTAATTGAGATTTTGTGCGTTGTTGACATGATCAATTTTAACGTACTCCTCCTAGACGGTTGATCCGATTCATGTCAAAGTTGGTATACATGACACCGAGATGTTCCTGATTATAAATTGTGAAGCTTTTTTTTGATATGTCGTAATTTGACGAAATGGCAAAATTATTAATTTTAATATCCTTCCACATAAACAATAAATGTGTCATAATTCACCATGCATGGCTTGAAATGTTTTAAATTTCACAGGTCATTGAAGACCATGTTAATGATAATATTCACATGCCCATAATGCATGTTTGGCATAGCGCCACCAACTGGCAACAGAAAGAATGACAATTATACTGATGTCATATGATCAATTTGAACATACTCCTCCTAGACGGTTTGTCAGATTCATTTTAAATTTGGCAAATATTATGCCAAGATGTCGCTGATGTTAAATTGTGAAGGGATTTTTGATAAGTTATATATTTGATATGATTTTAATATCTCACCACATAAACAGGAAATGTGTCATAAATCACAGTGCATTGAATGAATGGTCTGAAACTTCTCAGGTTAATAGATATCATGATTATGATGATATCCAGACACCCAATGGGCCTGCCTGACAGCGCCACCACCTGGCCAAGCAGGAAATGTGCCATAAATGGACAATGCCTTAAGTGATTGATCTGAAACTTTATAAAATATCGGATATCATTATTGTGATGATATTTACATTCGTAATTCACAGGCCTAGCATAGCGCCACCATCTGGCCAAGCAGGAAATGTGCCAGAAAATGGACAATGCCTTAAGTGATTGATCTGAACGTTTACAAAAAAACTGGATATCATTATTGTGATGATATTCACATGTGTAATTTCCATGCCTAACATAGCGCCACCATCTGGCCAACCAAAAAGTGTATCAGAAATGTTCTTTGCTTAAAATTAATGGTCTGAAATTTCTCAGGTTAATATATATTATGATTATGATGACACCCAATGGGCCTGCCTTGCATTGCGCCCCCACCTGGCCAAGCAAGTACATGTGGCAGAAAATAAAATACAAAAACAAATAGCACACACATCAAATATGTACATTTCACAAACGCACCACGTCGGTGCTTTGTTGGATTCCGACCTGTCATGGGTTGTGGCCCGCAGGTGCTCGGGCCCGCCATTGCCGCTTGCGGCTATATTTGTATCTTATTTCTTTCATTATTTTCTTTTTTAAATAGTTAATCTCCAATTGTCCACTAACCTTCCTGTTATCATACTCTGAAGAAATTACGACTTTCATCCAAATGACATCACCATCTGGCTCTTGTATAGGACTGAGGGAGAGGAACCTGTATGCTGTAGTGAGCATGTGCAATGACCTCTCTCGCAAGGGGGGCCAGGTGACCTGGCAGGAAGCACTTCAACAGGCCAGACACTCACAGGACCGCATTCCCATGGCAACCTTCACTCAAATGGCCCGGTGCTTGCAGAGGTATTGAATATGAGATTTGATACAGTGTCAGACCCAGGGGAATAGAGGTGAAATAGAAAGAATACATGGAAAATAGAAGGACAAATTCCATCACAGTGCGCAATCCATTTATTCAGTCAAGTCAGTCAGTCAACTTTCCTAAACTTTCTTGAGTTGAATGTCTTTTTACATTAATGGTGTTGGAATGACAAAAAAAAAAAACTCTCGCTGGACTTCTCTGGTCTTCTCTTCCACAGTCTTCTTGATCCCTCCAACACTCACAACCCGGACGACTTCCTGACGCTGTACAATCCCGACGTGATGTCTGCCTTTGAGGAGCTATTCCTTTCAAAAGAGGAGGACCGAAGTAGAGCTCATCTCCTGCTCTCAGGTACCCAAAGAGGCCCTTGCACTGCAGCCATCCATTCACACACCATTTCATTTTACTTAATTAAGTAAAATGAAATTAATACTTAAATCAATGATTGCTAGTATGTAAGTTAGTAGATGTTGCAAAACCCTGAATTAGTGAAATATAAAATGTATTGTACCTAAAGGGACTCAACATGGGATCCATATTAGCAGCATACTTGAATGATTGTGTCTCTATTGCCGTGTGTATGTATGTGTGTGTGTGTGTGTGTGTGTGTGTGTGTGTGTGTGTGTGTGTCTGTGTTTGTCTGTCTGTCACGCACTCACATGCCTGTGACATTGCTCAGCTCACCTGTGGGTGCAGGCAGACCCTCAGGGGAAGGACACCTTCCTGCACTGTGACTCCGATGCCCTTGCCCACCTGCCCTATCACCTGGTCAGTGGCCTGTTTGACCTTTAGCCTTTGGTCTCTGACCCCTGTGAGGCGCCAGTCTTTTTACGCTGTGTCTGTGTCTGTCGTGTCTGTGTCCAGAGGAGCTGTGGCCAGTGGTCAGCCTTGTCTCACCTGCTGTCCAGCTACTACTTCCTGTGGGCCAACGTCAGGCTGGGGCTCCTGCATGGCCTCTTGGAGACGTATGCTTCGTTCGGTGAGTCCTCACGCATATGGATCAATTGTGTGCTCAGCTTGCCCGATAAATCGCTTTGGATAAATAGATAAATAAAGGATATATTCATGTACTTTTTTTTTTCTCACCCCACCCACCCCCAAACCCACCTCACCACACCACACATGAAGATGGAGTCATTACGAGTGACATGAAGGAATGTCAGAGATTCCTGAAGCGGCATGCGCCTCTGCTCTCCCATTGGCCGGCTCTTTTCCTGCAGCAGGCTCTGAACGAATCGGATGGCTCTCCCGCCCATCTCTGGGCCAGTGGTATCGTGGGAAGACGCGGAGGACATGGAAGGCGTGTGGTGGAGTGGCTCAACCGAGCAGAGCACACAGGGGGCAGGGAGACTGCTGAAGCTGTGGGGTAATCACCCACACGTCTTTCTGGAGGATCGCCTCTGAACCAATCTTCAAATCAAACTAAATCTCTAAGTCGCAAATTGTTAAGTTATTAGGCTTTTATATACAGATTGCAATGTAAAGTTGTTCAAACATGCTATACTTAAGCCCTGTTTTATGTGAAATGGTAATATGTAACACATGCTTAATATATTGTGAAATATGCATTTTAAAATATAACATGATGTTACAGGGTAGGTTAGGGATGGGGTTGTTTTGATAATTTCCCATAATACCCTGCATGTAATGACCTGTCTGTTGTGATCCTTGTCTAGAACCCTGGTGTCCACATTCCAGTCAGAGCCCACCTGTGTGGTTGTGAGCCCAGGAGGGGATGTCATCGCCGTGGGAACAACACAGGGGACTCTGCACTTTTTTAGTGCACAGACTGGACAGGTGATGTTTAATTAAAAAAAATAATAATAATATTCTACTATGTCACATATTTCATACATAATAAACTGTATATTTTACATGCACTAATTAAAGCATGGCATTACACATATGGCAGTGTCTGACGTAGATTGTTGAAGTTCAGATAAGCTACAAGCTACACTGTACGCCTGGTAATGATACTGGTTGCAGCAGTATGAGATGATGCGGTGTCGTAGAGCTCTGTGATGCTGTGTCTCCCTCAGGAGGTCAAGTCTCTGGTGAGCAACAGTGATGGCATCTCTGGCTGCGTCTTCCTGAAGGAGGGGCTTCTTGGATCCACCTCCTATGACGGACGGGTCGAGGTGTGGGATGTGCAGAGCGGGTGCAGGTGAGAGTTCATGAGATATCAACTGCAATAGGTGCACACAAACAAACTGTGTGTTGGCTTCAGACATATTAGTGTTACTGTACTTTAAAGCAGGTACAGGATTTAAAAACACACTAATATATATCTTTAATTCCCAGGCCCTCATACTGAGACATTGTGTAATTGCATTACAATTGTATAGTAAACACAGACATTTTCTCATTTTCTTTTTGTTTTCCAAGGGTCACCCATATGGATGCCCATACTAACAGAATAACAGGAAGTGATGTCAGTCAAGACAGGAAGCACCTGGCCACAGTCTCTTTAGATTTTGGTATTAAGGTGAGGAACGTGCTGAGAACCATAAAATGATCGAACACTTGAATACAGAAGCCATTTTACCCTGAAACTATGCTCTCTCCTACACAGGTGTGGTCCTCTCCGCAAGGCACGTTGGTGGCCAAACTGTGGAGTCCAAGCCCTCTGAACTGTGTGACCTTTGACCCGGAAGGGCACCGTGTGGCTGTTGGCTGCTGGGACGGATCAGTGCGTGTGTGGAACTGGCTCAAGGAGACCAATGCCAAGGTGATGCAATAACTGAATCTTTAACTCTCTCTCTCGTTCTCTCTCTCTCTCTCTCTCACTTTCTCTTTCACTCATTCTTTCTCTTTTTCTGTGTCCCTTTCTCTGCCCCTCCTCATCACTCCATCTTGGTCTCTTTCGCTTATGTTTGTCTCTGTCACTCTCTCTATCGACTCCTTTGTCTCTCTGTCCCTCTCAACTGCTTTTTTATACACTTCTCTCTCTCTCTCTCCCTTTGTCTCTCTATCTCTTACATGCTCTTTGTCTCTCTCTCTCTCTCTCTCTCTCTCTCTCTCTCTCTCTCTCTCTCTGTCTTCTAGACTCTGTTGGGCCATGAGCGGTCAGTGCGGAGCCTCTCCTTCTCCCCGTGTGGCTCTCAGCTGTGTTCTGGCTCTCTGTGCGGAGAGGTCCGGCTGTGGTCTGTGCCCGCCTCGACTTGCGTGGGCAGCTTCTGGGCCCACCGTGGCCCCACCCAGGCCCTCTCCTTCCTGCAGGAGGGCAGGCTGCTGCTCACCGCTGGATCAGACACCACTGTGAGAAGAGCGTTTTGTTTCTAACACGCACACAAACACTTCTTTTTATTTTTCCTCCTTTTCATGTTTTTTTTCTTTTTCTTCTTCTATTTGGAATAGGTCCAGTTGTGGTCAGGTGGTCTTGGTCGCTCAGTGGGAGTGTTAGGTGGAGAGAGGGTGAGTTTTAAGGGATTGCGGCCATCCATCTTGTGCTGTTTCTCCAGTGATGATCTTGTCACAGCATGGTTCATTTCTGTCATTGTCAACAGACGTTGTCCAAGCACTCCCAGACATCCTCCAGACACAAAACAACAGCAACAACTGCTGCTGCTCTCTGTGTAGCTGTTGCCAATGGTTACGCTGCCGTGGGGTACCATGGTGATGGTGTAAAATTGTTCCATTTGAAAACAGGTACAATATGGAGATGTTTTTGGTGAAGACATTTTTGTGAAGACTGTGTGTGTGTGTGTAGTAGTCACAGTCGTAGTTGTAGCAACTGTGAGTGAGTGTGCACGTCACTAAAACCCCGCTCGCTGTGCTGCAGGAGAGACTGTGTGGGCCAGCGAGGGCCTCCTAATGTCTGTCCCCTGCCTGCTGTGGCTGGAGGCCCAGGAGCCCGGGGTGCTGGTGGCGGGAGGTGGAGACCATCGCCTGCGGGTGTGGAGGAGGAGGGGGCAGGGCGGCGCCAGAATGGTGCTCCAGGGCTCCTTCAGGGCCCAGAAGGGCCCCATCACTGCCCTGGCACAGAACACCACCTATCTGGCCTCAGCCTCAGGTCTGTGTACCCACAATCCCCTGCTTTAACATTATGTGAAGGTTATGTGCATTCACCATGTTGTCATCCATATGCGTATGAAGTCTTTCTGTACACACTGGGCACATGCTTTTGATGGACATTTTCTAATAATTCAATCTGCTGGAGAGCATTTATTCTGGAGTTAGGCTAATGACTTTTGTACATGGCCCCTGGAACAAACCAGGTTGTTGTTGTTGTTGTTGTTGTTGTTGTTGTTGTTGTTGTTGTTGTTGTTGTTGTTGTTGTTGTTGTTGTTGTTGTTGTTGTTGTTGTTGTTGTTGTTGTTGTTGTTGTTGTTGTTGTTGTTGTTCTTCTTCTTCTTGTTCTTCTTCTTGTTCTTCTTCTTGTTGTTCTTCTTCTTCTTCTTCTTCTTCTCACTCCATATATATATCTCTCTTTCTTAGATGACTTCACCATTGCCTTGTGGACACTGCAGGACGTGACTGCTGAGCCCTGGGCTGAGCCCAGTGAGGTGTGCCTTCTGAGGGGTCACAGTGGCGGGGTCACCTGTCTGTCCTTCAGCTCGAGTGGCCAGGAGCTCCTCTCCGGGGGAAAAGACCAGGTACTCCTGTCTGTGCTGCTCCAGAGAGCTACTGTCCTGGTTTGGAATCATGAACATAACAGTCTGCTCTAGTTGTGCCTGCCATGTCGTGTGACTGTTCCTCATCATGGAGACACATGAAGAGACTCTTAAAGGATACATTTTGTAGAAACATTAGGCGTTGTGTCTACCTACTGTATAAGCAGGTATAGGTAGACACAATGACATTATGCAAATAATATCGAAGCTCAAAGGTCAAAACCTCAACAAAGATACACCTTTATACACAAAACGACAAAGAACAGCATCCTTAAAGAACAAGTAATCAGCTTGGAAAAGGTCTGGAAAAAGTTTAGAAGTTTTCTTTCGGGAAAGGGCAAGCACTCTGTATATTTTGAAATGTCACATTTTACAAATCTTTGTGCCTCTTTTAAGTGGTAACAAATCTAGCATGTTTTTTGTGATGCCAATATGATAATGATGATGACGACGACAACGATGATGATGATGATGATGATGATGGCGATTGTGGTGGTTTTCCATAGGCTCTGCTGGTGTGGAATCTTGGCTCCTCTCCTCCGTCTCTCTCCCAGTCTCTCCCACATTGTCATGGAGACTGGATCACTGGCTGTGCCTGGACTTCTGACGGTGTGGTGAGTGTGTGTTTTTTTTTCATGTCAATGAATATCAATAGTGTAATAATAGTATCAATAGTGAGAGGAATCAGTTCACTATTAGTTTGGGATCCATGGTTTGTGTATGTGTACACATCAGCGTATAAAACATTCACAAAAGTCATGGGGCTATTCCAATTCAATTTGACCCTACCCCTGTACCTTTTACCCTCCTCAGGTGAGCTGCTCCAGGGATGGCCGGTTGCGGGTGTGGGACGTCCAGACGGGGAGCTGCACCACTGAGATTCTGGCCTCCGCCCCCCTCACTTCGCTCTGCTGGGCTGTGAGTCGCATGCACATTCAACGTTGCTCTTGACGGCTGGGTTTTAGTCCTGGTTGTTTCTATTCACTGACTGGCTACCTGATGGCTGGGTTTTAGTCCTGGTTGTTTCTATTCACTGACTGGCTACCTGATGGCTGGGTTTTAGTCCTGGTTGTTTCTATTAACTGACTGGCTACCTGATGGCTGGGTTTTAGTCCTGGTTGTTTCTATTAACTGACGACTGACTACCTGATGGCTATGTTTTAGTCCTGGTTGTTTCTATTCACTGACTGGCTACCTGATGGCTGGGTTTTAGTCCTGGTTGTTTCTATTAACTGACGACTGACTACTTGATGGCTATGTTTTAGTCCTGGTTGTTTCTATACACTGACTGGCTACCTAATGGCTGGGTTGCCCTCAGGCTGACTACTTCATGGCTGGTTCTGCCGATGGCCTCCTGTTTGTGTGGAAGAGGGAGACGAGGATGAAGATTACCCAGATCCAGGCGCACGACTCCTGCATACACCACTGTGCCACCCTCCCCAACACCGGTATGGAAGACAGAGAATACATCACACCACACCATATCATACTCAACCCACACACATAACACAGACTCAACTGGGGACAAGAAGAACACAGTCATGGGGGGCGCTGTGGTGCAACAGGCTACAGCGCCCATACCATGTACGGGTCCAAGTGCCCACAGGGACCCAGATTCGAATCCGACCTACGGTCATTTCCCGATCTCATCCCACTGTCCTACTAATAAAGACAAAAAAGCCCAAAAATATATACTAAAAAAAAAAAGAACACAGTCATTGATTTCATATTCCTCCAGATGTAAGCCAGAGGAGCAGAGAGGAGGAGCTGATGGTTGCAACAGCATCAGATGACGGTATGGTGAAGTTGTGGCAGCCGCTGCAGGTGAGAACCTTTCTCAGCTTTTACCCATAAACCCTCTGGGAAATAGAAAGTACAAGTCATTGTTGTGTAGATCATGTCATACTGAGCACTACATTCATTTGTTTTTTGAAACATTCAGCGCTACAATTCAGTAGTTTTGTATCTAGATTAGATTAGATTAGATTCAACTTTATTGTCACTAAGCAGAGTAAAGGTACAGAGCCAATGAAATGCAGTTGACATCCAACCAGAAGAGCAAAGAAGCATTAAATACCAAAGTGCAGGTTGAGTACAGTATTCTGTGCAGTTATGTAGACAATAGAGATTAATTAACAAGTTACCCGTCACAGTCGTGGGTGAAGAGGGAGTAGAGCAGAGGGCTCAACATACAGCCCTGCAGCACGCCAGTGTTCAGGGTGATAGTGGAGGAGGAGAGACTTCCTAATTTAACAGTCTGGTGTCTGTTAGTAAGGAAGTCCATAATCCAGTTGCAGAGTGAGTTGCTGATGCCAAGCTGGCCGAGCTTGGAGATCAGCTTGGAGGGGATCACAGTGTTGAATGCTGAACTGAAGTCAATGAACAGCATTCTAACATATGTATTGGGACTGTCCAGGTGGGTGAGTGCCAGGTGGAGCACTGTGGAGATGGCATCTTCTGTTGATCTGTCGCGTCGATAGGCAAATTGATACGGGTCCAGTGCATCGAGCAGACATGATTTCAGTTGTGAGAGGACCAGCCTCTCAAAACATTTTGCAATGATGGGTGTCAGTGCAAACGGGTAGAAATCATTCAGTTCCTTGGCTGTGGAACACCAGAGACACCGAAACAATTGTGGCAGATTTAAAACTGTGGGGGACTGTTGAGTGGGCTAGAGACATGTTAAAGATGTTGGTGAAGACACCAGCCAACTGCTCTGTGCAGGCTCGCAACACATCTGGGAACTCCATCAGGGCCAGCAGCTTCCGAGCATTCACTCTGCCCAGGATGTCGCAGACATCTGAGGTGGAAAATTGGTGTCCTCGTCCGGTAAAACACCTGACTTGTTTTCCCGGTCAAATCAAGCATAGAAGTGGTTCAGCTCGTCTGGAAGGAAAGTATAGGGAAGAGATGCATGGGGATTTGTTGGTGATTGTATGTAGGCCTTGCCACATACACCAGGGGTCGGAGGAAGTGCTCTTCAATGCACAATGAAAATAAAATTGAATCACAATCTCATGATAGTGGCAGCTGCAAAACAAATGCGTTTAATGTATTTCTCATTTGTACTCTGAGCTTTAGTGTGAACATGTGAACGTGTGAATGTGCACTTGCTTCCACTGTAGGTGCACCACCACAGCACGCTGCATGGCCACTCTGGAGGGGTGGAGGCGGCCGTGATCAATCAGACAGGAGAACCAACGCTCTTCACCGTGGCCCAGGACCTCTCCCTCCGCACGTGGACTGTGGCCACAGCTCTGGGTACCAGAACTAACAAGATCTGTCAACTTCCAAACCCAATAAAAATTTTAGAAATAGAAATGAATATAAAGATTTTAGAAATAGAAATGAATATATAGATAAATAGACGTCTATAGTGTTGTTTTCAAAGTAGTGACCATGCTTCCCTGTCTGGGCTGTGATGTTTTTGCCTGCAGAGGTCCCTGCCTGCCTGAAGGTCTGCGTTTCGGCCCTTTGCTTCCTTCATCAGGGCCAGCTGCTGGTAGTAGGCTATGAGTCAGGCAGAGTGGAGATTTGGCATCACAAGAAGGCCATATGTTGCGATCAGGTAACTTGTTTTTCCATTTGGTAAATATTAATTGTTCAAGACATTGTTGGTATAGATAGAAAATATAACTATAGTGGTACTGAAGAACAATAAACTACTCAACTGTTGTGTAATGCTTATGAGATCCTTGTAGGTCATATCGTGTTGTCGTTTAGAGAACCATGCTTCCTATGAGACAGTTCACTGTATCTGTCTCTCTCACTGGACCTCTCTTTTCACTTCTATTCTAACGATGTTCACAGCACTTAGCCTTTATGTATGTTTCCCTTTTCGCTAGATCAGAATCAAAAATGAGTTTATTGATAAGTGGATTTCAACAGACTAGGACAGACTATTTGTCTTGGCTAGGACAGACTATTTGTCTTGGTTGTATGGTGCAAAGAGAGGTTTGTTCATGTGTGTCTATGTCTGTCTGCAGGTGAGCGATCGTGGGGTGACTGCTTTCTCCAGCATGCCAGAGGACAAGCTCGCCGTCAGCTCCTGGGATGGTTACGTGTACATCTGTAAAATCCACTGGGACCCCCAACAGGAATCTGCGAGGTAAGATGTGGACACACCTCTTCCTTCCTCACCCACTTACCATGATATCTCGAGTGCATTAGCATACCTCATAATCCACTGACCACACTCATGTGATCAATACTGTGCGTGAGCTGGAAGTGAATGTGATGTATCTAGTGGACTGTTGAAAGAGATGTGTTACATGCTGTGATATGTAGGTATTGAAGGTATTTGGTAGAATGTTAAATTGTCCCATTTTGGAGAAAGGTTGTTGATATTTTAGCTCAATAGCCAATCAATCAAGTACTTCTCCCCTCGGTGCTCCTGAAGCAACATGTTGGCTAAATTGGTTTGTGGCTTAAACCACTTAATGACAAGCGCAGATTTGATTAGGAATCAAGGACTCTTAAAGGACTTTAAATGAGCTGCCAACCACATCATGTTACGATAGTTTGTTGATGTTCATTCTTCTGTCCACTGCAGTCCTGATTAATTTATTGTCCTCCTCTTCTATCTGTAATTCTAAAAACACTTTTTCTGTTCCTGTAGTATGGAGAAGGCGTGCTCATACATAATGAAGAGTCCTGTAAAGCATCTTCACTATTGCAACATGCTCCTTGGAGTGTGTCACAGTGGACAAGTCTGCAAAATCGAAGCACCAGTCGACGATTGGGAGAATCAAATTAACAGGTAACCAAACCACATTTATTCATCTTCAGATGGGATGTGTTGAAGTACTTGACAATGATTTTGCTAATTGCTAAAAAGCACAATGCTTCTGTCGATAGTGATTTCCTGATATACTGTTTTGTGGTCAGATTTAACTTCAAGCTCAAATTACTGTGCTGTTGTTTGCCTTTGGTTAAACAGCTGGAACTATAACCACCGTATTGTTGCTATGCTCGGAAACGATACCAAGAGCTGCTGGATGGCTGGGGAGAATTATGGGAAGTTAAAGATTGGGTTTATTGTGAGTGCTACACACTTTTTGTCCTGGACACTTAGAAGTTTTGTATGTTTACAACTAGTGAATCAGCCAGATAATGCCTTTCAAACAGCAACAGTAGAGTAAGCAAAACCTGGGTGGCTAATGGACGCACACACACACACACACACACACACACACACACACACACACACACACACTGTATATACAGTACATGCAGTATATGCATAGCACTATATCATTAAAAAATAATTTTAGGATACTATTAAAGAATTCTAATGTCTCCCACAAGATCATAACTTTTACCTACGTGTCACCCTTGTATTCAGCTTGTGTTTGTGTCTGTCTGTGTCAGATGTGCCTGAATCCAAGCAGCTCCTTGAGCTCAAATTTCTGCGAGACTGAGTTCAACCTTGAGGAAGAGGAGAGACAGGCCTGGATCTCTGCCGTCACCATGCAAGGAGGTGTGTTTCACCAGATGAATTGGAGAATGGACAAAATGATTACATTTATACTATATATTTTTTTTTTTTGTGCTGTGCACACACAATCATACATTTATGTGAACACTTTACACAGATACACAACAAAAATAAGAATAAGTATCTGACAAAAGGCCTTCTCTCCTCAGATTTTGTGGTCTATGGAGATGTCAAGGGTAACTTGTGGTTCAAGCAGTCACCTAACATGGACTCCTGGGACAGTAGATCTGTAAGTGGCTTTCTCCGTCCATCATTGGTGGACTGTGAGGGTAATAACCAATGTCAATAGAGTACCGAAGCCATGACGCAGCGTCAAGCGTCAAGGCAGCAATTTCACTGGATCTAAACAAGTCGATCTAACCATAGTAATCGCCATAGCAGTGGCTTTCTTAATCTATTTTAATAATTTTACAACGTTTCAAGATGTTAGTATATTTATTTACACTATAGGAATCACATACTACAACATATATTCATACCAACACGATCAAATTTGTGACTACAGAGTTTTATTTTAGCATGGAGTACCGAAGTGTGACATTCCATTTCCATAACAGCAGTGTCACTGGATCTAAACAAACTTTCGAAGTGGCTTAAATAGCATTGAATGTAGACATGTGCCATCATTTCTAGCTAATAAATTATTTTAAATGTAGGCTATAGCCATTTAAACATGTTTTACCTACTAGGCACCAGCTTAGCCACATAACACAGATTCCCTGGCAGGTGTAGTAGAAAGAAACGAAATTCCAGTGTCACATCTTTTCAAAGACTGGCGGCTTTTAAGAGTGACATTTTTTTGCCTCAAATAAAGCCAAGACATGTCGTGAATTTAAGGATTTGAACAGCATGCTGTGAAGTTACATGCAGGTCTCTTTTACGAGGGAAAACCAACCCATGCTAAAATAAAACTCTGTAGTCACAAATTTTATTGTGTTGGTATGAATATAGTTGTAGCATCTGATTCCTACAGTGTAAACAAATATACTAATGTCTTGGAAACATTGTAAAATTATTGAAACAGATTAAGAAAGCCACTGCTATGGTAAATACTATGGTTAGATTGATTTGTTTAGATCCAGTGAAATTGCTGCCTTGTCAACGCTACATCATGGCTTTGGTAATCGGTGTCAGAATATGATCAATGTTGACCATGGTAAGTATTTTGTCTCAGGATGTATAATGAAGTTGTACATGTAGAAGAGGAAGGTGATGAAGAATAGGAAGGTGAAGATGGTGATAATGTTTGTGATCATTGATTACTGATTGCTTGACAGTCTCACAGTGACAGGATCAGTGTGCTGAGGTTGACTGAAAAGACCCTCATCTCTGCCTCCTATGACTGCACCGTGAAACTGTGGGACAGACAGACCAAAAAACAGGTCACTCTCTCTCTCTCACTCTCTCTCTCTCTCTCTCTCACTCTCTCGGTCTTCCCTACTCCCATTACCAATCACTATTTTGTTTTTACTTATGCTGTATGTTCTCTGTTACCATAATGTTTGTGTGTGTGTGTGTGTGTGTGTGTGTGTGTGTGTGTGTGTAGGTGGGCATGTTTGTGTGTGATGGTCCTGTCCATGCCCTGGTGGTGGCCCCTCAAGAGCCGAGAGAGATGGTGTGTGTGGACGGTCTGGGAAAACTTTACTTTCTGTCCTGGACAGAGTGATTATGAACATCTCCTCTGTGTGCAATAAACCGGCTGTAACCTATTCTTAATATTGTTAGAAAAATGAAAATGGAATGGAAAATGTTGCCTGAGCTTGTTAAGTATGTTATTCTTAATGACCTGAATTACATAATTACCTCAAAGAGATGAGCAATGTATCTATGATTTACATAAAGTTTAAGTAAAGTTTTGCACAAGTGCCTTTTATTTGATCCAAAATAAACTGAAAATGTTTTCTGTTTACTGTCATCCATATGCCCGTGTTAATTTGTGTGTCGTACCACACCCGTGCTAAATTGTGTGTCATGCCTCCCGGTAAAATGGGACCTATAGGTCATCCAGAAAGATATAGAGGGCTGCCACTGAAGCCTTCAATTCGATGAAGTTCGCAGAATGTGATCCAAATATTTCGACTGTGGATAGGGACAGATCAGTGCAAGTCCTAGGATTTGGGGAGCCAGTCGCTGCAGCGACCGTACCGCATTCAGGTCCAAGTACCCACAGTGTGAGTTTGAATCCAACCCATGGCCACCTCCCAATCCCAGCTCATCTCTTTCTCCCACTCGGTTCCTGTCACTGTCAATATCCTATCAGAATAAAGGCAAAAAGCTAAAATATACCTAAAGGAACACGCCAACATTTTGGGAAATTGGCTGCCTCAGCATTGTGCTTTTTTTGTCTCTGTCAGAGTTATAAGATGATACATACTCTTCTCATTTCTGTGTGTGCAATAACTCAGTCTGAAGCACTGTTAGCATAGCTAAGCATAGGTCATTGAGGTGGGCAGCTAGCCTATAGCCCAAAAGTGAGGATTTACATTAATACACAGGATTAGATGTTAAAATCCCTTGTGCCAAAATCCAAGGTAAAACACAATCAGAAGCCCCTACTAAAATTAACTTTAAAAAGCACGCTACCCACAAATCTGCCAACAAATGGTCACAAACACAAGACAAATGGCCCATCCAACAGCAGTATAGTATGCGGCATGTCATTGGGGTTATCAAGTGGGCACCCTCATTCACCGATGTTAAGTTAGGCCCACAACACCTCATGAAGGCTTAACAGTGAAACCAGGATCCTGGAGACACTCCCCTCCATGCTGCCACCATATTACCACATTGAAATATCCAATACCCAAAATACTTTTTTTTATTATTTGTTTTATTATATTTTTGGGGCTTTTTTGCCTTTATTTGAGGACAGCGGAGAGTGACAGGAAGCAAGCGGAAGAGAGAGAAGGGGTGGGATCGGGACATGACCGCAGGTCGGATTCGAACCTGGGTCCCCGTGGGCACTTGGACCCGTATATGGTACGGGCGCTGTAGCCTGCTGCGCCACAGCGCCCCCCCTTACCAAAAATATTCTTAACCAGCCTAGGCATGGTCTAGGTTGGTCCGTCCCGTTAATGTGGACTGAACCATAACCATAAAAACCCTAGCCAACCACCATCAACCTAGGCACAGCCCATCACAAACACAAAACAAAATATAACCGCAAGCGGTGATTTAACAGGGTCCGAGCAAAATGAACATGAGGTAGCATAGCTTTTCAGTTTACATATGTTTCGATTGTTTGGGCCCAATTGTTAAAAAAAAAAAAACGTGATTGGATTTCGGTTATCGGATTTCGGCTATCGGATTTCAAATCTTGAAAATTGTTGTTCAAAGTTGTTCAAAGGGAAACAAGGATCCTGAAATAGGATTAGATCGCAAAATCTATTCTTGGTTTTGATCAGGATAAAACCTTTGTGTTGTTCAAAACTTTTGAGTTGGATTGGAATAAATTTGATCCATAAAATTAGGATTACCCTGTGCTGTAACGTTATAGTGTGCTAACCTCCACAACCCAACAGTATTCTAACAGTATTCTATTCTAGTATGCTAACCTCCACAACCCAACTGAAGGAACTGTACGGGGCGATGTGGGTTGAGGTAGAGTGAGTGTGTGGCGAGCAGGCAGAGCCTCGGTCAGAAGGCTCAATGGTATGGAGTGATGACACGGAGATGGCAGGTTTCGGTGCAACACAAGTGAACTTTATTTCAATTCATCTGTTCTTTTTATTTCAATTCATCTGTTCATTCGGAGTTTCAATTCATCTGTTCTTTTGTTCTTTACTTGTATGTGTGCTGCATCAAAGAGGAAACAAACAGAAAACAGACATCCCAACCTGCAAAAAGTCATTTCAGGGAGGTATCACAAAGCCCACCCCCCCCCCCCCCAAAAAAAATAAATAAATAAAAATAATAATAAATGAATAAAATAAATAATAATAATAAAAAAAACTTTAGCCTACTTAGATACTGAAATACAGATTAATATGTTTGTTCAATAATGTCTAGTCAGTCACCAAATAAGGAAGGTAAAACATAGTTAAACTCACCTCAACATGTTTTTTGCAATAATTTAACCCGCCGTGGGCAATGCTAAAGTCACTGTTACAAACAGTGCAGCATGCAAAACTAGGCCTATCATTATTTTTTACTCTTATGATTGAGACAAGGGTACACTTTGAAATGGGTCTTACATTTTCCTTTTTTGGGGGCACTGACTCTGCCATGACGCTCCTGTTGCTAGATACACTGAACTGATTAAGTTCGGGAGAAAAGAGATAAAAAGCCCGCCTACACTGAAAACTGATTGGTTGATTTAGCGAAACAGGATGCTCTCTGTCTTGGATGCGCTCAGGCACACACGCAACACCCCTCTCTCTCCCCCATGTTGTGTGCGTGCTACACTCAGACGTACACGCGATTTTAAGTCTCGGTCTCGTGTGCGCGTCTCGCTCTTGATCGCTCGCTCTAGATTCCGGGAGATTTTATCTAATTTGCGGGCGTCAGGGAGCCGTTATCAATATGCGGGAGACTCCCGGAACTTCCGGGAGACTTGGGATGTCTGAGAAAAATGGAGTAATCAGTGAAATGGGGTAAATCAGTACAGATCCCAACTCACAACAATAAACTGAAATCATATGGCTATATAAGGTACAACTAAACAATACTTACAATACCAATACATACAAGCATGATGCCTTAATAAAATCACATATTCCCCCCTTTGAGGCTAAATTAGCCTCACTATGTAGCGGAAGCATGATTTAAACATAGAGGGCGTGTCGTAATCTCATATATCGTCATGACACCTCGGACTATATGCACATGAGCAAGTTACAGGGGAATAGTGCCTTTTATTTAAAACCTTAAACCTTATGAAAGATATACGTCAGCATTATGTGAGTAAATGATAACACTAATAATCAAAAAACCCTGGACGCCCAGATCAAGTGACAGAGAGACCAATTCCTTGCTATGAACAAATGGCTAGGACCCGAGACGGATTTGTCCCCAAAGCGGCTAATGTACTAGTCGCTTTGAACATAAAATTAAATTTCATGCAACGGCCATCGGTGCCAAATTGGAGCTACATAACAATTTCATGATCCTATTCGTCACTTACCCATCCACCTTCCAGGCATATGGCTCTCTAAGCAAGCCCTATACTACAATCACACTCTTTTTCTTAAGTATAAATGGTGTATGTATGGCCCCTTCCGGCCTGTATGCATCACTCCCCTTTGTTACTCGCAACGTCATCCCCCTTCTCCTCCGGATTCCTCCGGGCATTCACACTAGCGTGAGAACGGGTGGGCGCGCTGGCCGCAAGTGCACTCCACCGAGGGGACGGGCCGCCGTGCTCTGCCTTAGGTTGCCCCTGCTGGCCAATAGGGTCGTACCCGTCCTTGAGCACTGGCCGCGCCACACCACTGGGCGGGCCAGGTCCGACGCACGGTAAGTCAGGGCGAGGTGAGCACTCCTAGTAGCAAGCTTTTGATTACATTTATCCAGTGTTGGATGGTCTTGCAGGTGAGGGCTAATCCTCTACAAATCTTAAGTTACCGTCTATGAATAACGAAACACTAGTATTAATATTTAAAAATATAAAATTGAATCAAGATTACTTAGGGTGACTTATTCGTATCAGGTCACAGCCCATGACTCTACTCCTTTTACTCCGTCACCCGGGCGTGCAGGCATGTGTCTTGTGAGTTACCCATCAGTGATGTGTATGTGAGTGTAAGTCAGTGCATGTGTAGAGATGGGTGACTCGCAGGACCCCACCTCTACTCGTACATGGCCGGGGCAGGAAACTCCTGCTCCTCCTCCAGCATTCGAGCGATGAACTCATCTTCCATTATTCGCCCCACACTAGTTTGCATCAAAAGAATTCTCTCACTTTCATCCTCCCCACTCCATGGCATCATTACATTCTGGACCACTAGTTGTCTAGCAACCACCTTGGAGCAAACCTTTCCACAACATTGAGTAATACAGCAAAACATTCCTACCACTAAGGCTGCTCCTAGCAACATCTTTCCCAGGAATGCTACAATCTTACCCCCCCCATGACCCAAAAGTGTCCGTTAGTCCGTCCTTTTCCAGAGTTCTCGTGGGCTTCCTTGTTTACAGCTTTGAGCCTGTTCATCGCGTTTGTGAAGTCGTCCATGTCTTCGCCCTTACCTGGGACATACGTACAGCACGAGTCTATTCCAACGATCGCGCATACTCCACCTTCCTTTGCTAGTATCCAGTCCACTGCTATCCTGGTTTCCATTGCCATTTTTGTGGTGGCGTTCAACCTTTTGTCAAACGCGTTGAACGCGTCTATAGTGGCATTCATGAACCGCAGGGCGTTGTAGTGGATGTAGTTGATCCATTAAACATTCTTGGCAACGCCTACGGATGCTCCGTAGAAAGGAAGGGCGGCTTCAAATCCGGCGAGTACCTCGTCCTGTGCTTTGAACTGTCTCGGGACGTTGTGGGGTTGTCCGAACATGTCCATGTACACTCCATCGTCAGCGTCTCTTCGGCTTCTCCTCAGGTTCCCTCTTGTGGGTGACTGCTGGTCGCCCCCTGGGCCTGTTGAGTTTACCGTCGAGTTGCGTTCTAACCAGGGGACTACGTAGGTCTGCTGGGCCAGGATCACCCTGGCACATTTTCCCCTCCAATACTTTGGGAGGGTATTTCGCAGTCCCCAATTTCTTCCGCAAGCCCACCACAGGTCTGCTAGGGGAATGTCTTGTCCCTCCGACCAGCTTATGTCCATTATTGTGGCGTTTGGCCTGACCCCAATCCGTTTTCCATTTTCGCTGCTTTCCATTAGGCTGAACAGGAAGCCATTTAGTTCATGAACCCACTTCGCTGCGCAGCGTCCTTCAAATGTTCCAACATCCTGCACGCTTCCCCGTACTGTCCTTGCAGTAGGGGGTACTTCAAAGCACTCAAACTCTACATCTTCTGGGATCTCATAGATTCGGTGGGTTTTCTTTGCCACTCTGTTTCCCATGCCTGGGTAGTCTTTTCTACACCTTGCCTCATTCTGTTGCGGGGTGTGCGTCATTCTCTTTTCTTAATGTGCGTCATTCTCTTCTCTTTGCTTATACTAGTCCATCTTCCACTTGTCACCTCGCTCCCCAGTTTCATAGAGCATGAAAAGGGAGAGAACTTCTCCCAGGTGCTTAGAGTGCCAGCTGATCTCTTCTTTCTTTTCTTGGCTTGAGCCCCGCTAGTCTGGTTCTTCACCAGGTTCTTGGTAAGCACAGTTGTACTATTTACATTTTCGCTTGCGTTATCACTTTTAGTCATTGCATTGTCCGGTACCGGGATATATTCGTTACTCCCCGATGCTTCTGGTTCTGGTGTGGACATATCATCTCCTGATCCTCCTATGTACAGAATATTGTCCGTGTCTAGGGCACTGTCGTCGAGCAGCTCCTCTCCGTTCCCTCGCAGAGCGTCATTGGGGGTGACAGTCTGCACTCCTTCCGTCGCTCTCGTCGTCCTCTGGGAAGCCCTGGAGAGACCATTCGAGGTCCTCCTCGAAGTCTCCCCAATGGGCGCCGGGGAAACCGTGCCGGTCGACCCCTTGGAGTATCCGTCTTGTCTCTTGGCTGGTCCCTGGGCGGTCATCCCCAAAGTGGAGGCCGCCCGTGGTGTGCCCTGAGTCCGTCGTCCTCTCCACATGCTCCACAGGAAATCGTGAGCCTTGCTGAGGAGGTGTCCGGGGGGGAGGCGTAAGGAGATCCGGTAGTCTGAGGGCGTCGAGGGCCTCGGCAAGTCCTGCGGCTGGTGGCTGTGCTCCATCCTGGTCGTCAGCAGGGGCGCTGGTTGGGTATAGGTACTCCCAGTCAGTGTATAGGTCCCCGAAGTCGATGGTGTGGATCCCTTGCTGGTGCGGTGGTGGCAGTGCTTCTTCTTCCGGCCTCTGCGTTTCTTCGGCGTCACTTCCTGTGAGGTCGGGTGTGGCCGTGGCATGAGAGCGGGCTGCAGGGTTGGCCGGTGGATCACCGCTGGTCGAGGCTGCGGCAGGTCTGGATACCTGGGATTCGGGAGTGGCTTCCACCTCGGGTGGACGTCGCCTTCCCCTCCTCGAGCCTGGTTCGGCCCCAGCATTACCAGCACCTGTAGGCACAGATAGGGGAGGGAGAACAGCAGGCACCCAAGGTAGATTGCGCCCAGGGCCAACAGTAGGAGCCGGCAGTATCCTCCGCCTCATACTCCTACGCGTACTTGGTCCTCCCCTGTGTTCCCCACCACCATCATCCTCCCCGGGGGAGTCTGGTGGGGGTCCTGGCGGGCTTTGGTCCCCGTCATCGTCTTCTGACTCCTCTGGACCTCTCGTCCTGCCCTCGGCTTGGGCAGGCTTCTACCCATCGTGAGTAGCGACATATTATGACCAGCACATGTTTGTACGTGTTCACCGTTCGACCCATGTCAATGTAGTCCATTACCAGGTGTTTGAACGGTCCCTCTGGGAGTGGCACGTGTCCCAGGGGCCGTGGTCCTATGCCTATTGTTATGCTGTTTCTGTAATTGTGTGTGGCACAGGTGTGGCAATTTCTTAGCACGTGATTGATGCGATCTTGAAGGTTTGGGGCCCAGAACCCTTTGTCTAGTATCTGTCGCTTGACCTCCCCCCTTGTGCAATGATCTACATCATGTGCATCATGGATGAGGAGATCAAGGAGCCTACTTGAGGCCACCACCCTTCCGTCATGGCTTCTCCACACCCCATTCCTGCCTCTTGACGCACCTCTCTCTTCCCATAACAATTTTTCGGCATTCGGTGCCGTGGTTTGTGCGTCTTTCACGGCGCTCAGCTGGAGGTGAGGATCTGTGATTCGAAACGCTCGTCTATCGGGTAAAGTTGTGGTTACTGGGGCCTGTATTATTGTGTCATTGTCTGCGAAAAAATGGTCAACTACGCTTGGTGGATACCTGGCTTCACAGGGCTTGTCCCAACACTCGGGACAGCTAGCCCTCTGGCATAGCGCACAACACATGGGATCTATCTTGTGCTCGTGGTCATCATCACACCATTGGGAGCACCACATACATGCGTTGTAGGGGTAGGGGCACTTTGTTGGGCAAGGCATGCTGTGCACTGTCCTTTTAAGCAGTATTTTGTGTGGCTCGGTGTCTTGTGGGGATTTAGGGGCTTTATTCAACTTCCTAGCCTCTAATGCCGCTTCCTTTGCTGCCTCATCTGCCTGTGCATTCCCTAAGGTAATGTAGTCCTGTCCCCTACAGTGCGCTTTGCATTTGCATATTGCCAGTGTCTTTGGACGCATCATGGCCGCTAATAACAGCTGAATCTGCTCTAGATGCTGGATTGGGCTCCCATCCGATTTCTTGAACCCCCTCTGTTTCCACTGAGCGCCATGCACATGGCAGACATTGTGGGCATAGGCGCTATCTGTGTGTACGGTTGCGTCCTGTCCTTCCGCTAAAGAGCATGCTGCTGTCAGTGCCTTTAATTCGGCTAGTTGCGCTGAGCATGGTTGTGTGCACGGCTCACTCATAACTGTCACAAAAATTTCTGGACCGGTCATCTGCACCACGCTAAACCCTGCATGCGTTTTGTTATCATAGTTGTGGCTGGAGCAATCCACAAAGTAGGTGACTCCTTGTCCTAATGGCTCACTCTGCAGGTCTTCCCTCAGCTTGGAGAAGGCGATTGAGTCAGCCACACAGTCATGTGGCTCGCCCTCATAATCAAGTGGGATGAGATCCGCCGGGTTTCCCGCTGTGTCACATGCCTTTATGGTGACATCCGGGCAGAGTGACAGATTGTAATATCTTAACTGCCTCTGAGGTGTCACGCAGAATTTCCCTTGTTCCACCAACTGCGCTATTGCGTGACTGGTGTGTATCATCACTGGCCATCCCATTGTGATGTTGGAAGCTTTGACGTATGCCGAATACACTGCTTCAAGACCCTGAAAGCATGGTGGGTACCCCTGGGCCACAGCATCCAGCTTTGAGCTGTAGTAGGCAATTGCCTGTTTGCCGCGTCCATGGCACTGTGTCTGCGCCACAATTGCGGTCATGTACGCATCTCTTCCTATTTCCTTCCTGACTGATACGTACAGATAGAATGGTCTTCCGTAGTCCGGCAGTGCAAGTGCAGGTGCTTGCTGCAATTCTCCTTTGATGCGTTCAAACGCCTCATTTCCGTCCATTGTCCATGTGAGACGGTTTTTCAGGTGGCTGGTCCCAGCCTGCACAATCATGGCTCGTAGTGGGGCTATCTTCTGCTCATAGCACTCCACCCAGTCGCTGCTGAAACCTATGAGTCCAATGAAGGACATCATCTGCTTCACCGTGTTTGGCTTTGGAGCCTTGGTGATTGCCTCAATGTGTTCTGGGGCAATGCCCTTGTGCCCATGCGAGATTCGGCGACCTAAGTAGATCACCTGGGGCTGTGCAAATTGTAGCTTCTTCCTTGACGCCTTGCACCCCCCTTCGGCCAGAACAGTCAGCATGTGGACTGTATCTGTAGCATCCCCACCGAATTATAGTCAGAAGTCTTGAACTGATGGTCTTTGTCTTTATTGAAGTCTCTAAACTCATCCACAACAAACCAACCACCTTAAGAACTTATTCCTCATCGGAGGGTGCTAATTGCCTGTGTAGTTCACTTATACAGTATGGTTTTTCTCTAGTTTACCTCGCGGTAGAAACTTACTAGTGTCGTTCATTCAAAATAAAAGTCCCTCAAGACGACAATGAAAACAGGGCAGCATATGCAACATAAAATGCAATAATAATAATAGTAATGAAATTACAAAGTGCATTAAGGTTTTTCCTTTTAAAATTAAACTTAAATTGGGGATGTTACACTCCCACCAAATTATGAATGTTTCATTAAACAACATGAACAATGAATAATTTCACAGAAGGAATGACAGTATTACACTAAACTCAAGGGCTTAAGAAGCCTCTAACAACAAAACTAACTTCTGCACTGGACGCTCCAGTATGGAAAGTTTGTAGGTGCGCTCACCCTTTTTGTTCAGTCTCTTATCTCCTACTGAGATTTTTGCTCTTCTTATAAGTCCATCCTTACCCTTGACAGTTTCTATGACTCTTGCAAGTCTCCACTCACATCTAGGTGACATTTCATCAATGTCCATAACAACATCACCCACTTGTAGATTTCTCCTTGGCGAGTGCCATTTCTGTCTTGCCATTATGCTGTGTAGATACTCTCTTTTCCAGCGGCACCAAAACTGCTCCGCGAGATATTGCACCCGTCGCCATCTCTTTGCTCCGTACAGGTCTTCTCTGGGGAACATACCAGGCGGAGGCAGGGCTGGGCTGGACTTCATTTGGATGAGATGATTGGGGGTGAGGGGTTCCAGGCTGTCGGGACTAAGTAAATTATCCACAGTGAGGGGTCTACTGTTAACTATGGCCATGGCTTCATACAGTAGAGTTCTTAGTGAAGAGTCATTGAGTCTGTTGTGAGAAAGTGACAGTGTGGAGTTCAGGACGCTCCTGACCGTTTTGATCTGGCGCTCCCAGACACCACCTGCGTGGCTGGAGTGGGGCGCGTTCATGACGAAGTCACACTGCCTGTGTGACAGGAATGAACTTAGTCTGTTAGTATCAAGCTCTTGCAGAGCTACCTTAAATTCATTCTTGGCGGCAACAAAATTTGTGCCTTGATCACACTGGATTTGACGGACAGCACCTCTGATAGCAATGAAGCATCGTAAGCTGTTTATGAAGGCATCGGTGGACATATCCTCCAGCATCTCTAGATGGATGGCCCGTGAACAAAAGCAGGTAAGTAGCAGGCCATATCGTTTATGCTGTTTCCTTCCCTCTGTAGTGATGAAGGGACCAAAGCAGTCCATACCACAATAAGTGAATGGAGGGGAGGGCTCTATGCGTTCTGTAGGTAAGTCACTCATCCTTTGGCCCTCTGGAGGTCTCCTGAGTTTGCGACAGATTACACACTGGCGAATGAATGAAGAAACTGCTCGGCTCATACCGGGGATCCAATATCCATTGGATCTGATTTCATTTGCAGTAAAGCCTTTGCCCTGGTGCTTGGTCTTTTCATGGTTGTGTGCTATGATCAACTTGGTCACATGATGCTCTTTGGGAATGACAATGGGGTGCTTAAGTGAGTCTGTAAGGGATGAATGGTGTAGTCTTCTTCCCACCTTCAGGATGTTGTCCGTGTCTATAAACATGTCAAGATGGTACAGTTTGTTGTTTTTTGTTAATTGATTTCCCGTCTTTAACTGTTTGATCTCCTTTTCATATGTCACAGGTTCAGTAGTCGTGGTTATGTGCACTTAGTTTCCAACAATTAGTTTATCCTTAAATTTTGGCTGTAATGAAGCACTCCCCTGCACCCACACACAGACTCAGAGAAATAGGTACAAAAATACAAGTCTTTATTTTACTGTTCATTGATATTCATAGATAATATAATTAAAAAAAGTCCAATGTCAATTCTTTGGCCCTCCACTCTCCTAATCCACTGTCGACCGTGAAGAGAGTCCAGTCCGTTCCTTTCTACCGGAGGCCTAAGCTGGAACACCTGACAAACACACACACACACACCTGTCATACAGCACTTGGAGAAGTTTAACCCTCCACACGAACACCGGGTGGCACTACAGGAATTTGAGAGGCTCACAACCCTTTAATACAATAGATCCCCATACCCAAATAAATATATATTAAGGAGCCCCCGCTAGTTGTACTCCACCCGCTACCCACGTCAGCGCCAATGCTCTGCTCACTACGTTACACTACCCCCCCAATCCTGCACAAGCAAACCCGCACTCAAACTACGAATAACGCTAAACGGAAGGGAAAGGCCACTTAGCTCAACATGGGGGGAAAGCTCCAAACTTCTCTCCCCCCAAGGCAGTTGCGTAAGGGAGGTGTAATTCCACACTGATCACTGGTCCGGCAGCCTGTCTGTCGTCATTGAGCGTTATTCCAATGTTCTCCCCAGCGTCGTCGTGGCCAGTGGCGGTCCAGATCACGCAGTCTGCTCCCCTTCTCCGGGCTCCACCAGATGCCGTTCTGCGTTTAAACTGCTTGTTTAGCTGGCGACATAGGCCGTCCGCCGGTCCTTTAGCGATCCACCACTCCAACACTGCAACACACAAAGACAAGCCAGAGACAAGGCACCAACTCTCCACAGGCATCTTCACCCTGGCTTATCAACATACCTCTCGCCCCCTTCCTACCAATCAAGTGTAATCCCATAACTCAGTGCAATTAGTAATCAGTCATCAGCTGATAAGCTACAGCTGATTTGTTTACATGAGCGCCAGCTAGTCCGTCACTCAACTACTTCCCTACCTATGGTTCCTAGTCTCCACCATATGACACATATGCTTGATTTTGCACATCTCTGATTATGACACATTCAGCACTTTTCTGCTCACTCACGGTGGAGGGAGCATTTGACTTGATTTTCCTAGCCCGTCGCACAAGGCGGGCCACAGCTTTGACGGCTCGGGACCATTCTGAGAACTTATATTGACGGTCTGCAATGCTGATTGGTTCTGATGTCTGTAGTGCAGACGTCTGCAGTGCTTGAGCTTTTCTGATCTCTGGATCTCCTACAGCTAGGTCGGGTACTTCATCTTCTGATGTGGATATTTCACTTTCCCAGAGGAACATGGGACCAGTGAACCAGTTGGATCTGAGTAGCTCATTTACTGTTCTTCCCCGGGATGCACCATCTGCTGGATTTTTATCCGTTGGTACATAATGCCATTGCTGAGGGGTTGTGCTGTTACGGATCTTCTGGACCCTGTTAGCAACAAAGGTATGAAAGCGTCTTGAGTCATTATTTATGTAGCTCAACACTACCTTGGAGTCTGTCCAGAAGTGTTCTTTCACATCAGTGTAACTTAGCTCCTCTCTGAGCATGTTGCTGACCGTAACTGAAACTACAGCTGCTGTTAATTCCAGTCGTGGTATTGTCGTTAACTTTGTGGGAGAAACACGGGCTTTTCCTATCACTAGAGAGCATTGAATTTCTCCTCTCAGGTTCTTGACTCTCAGATAAGAGCACTGCCCATATCCACTGGTGCTGGCATCCGAAAAGTGGTGTAATTCTGTTTCCATAACTACTCCAAAATTGACAGGTAAGTAACATCGATCTATCTCTATTTTTTCTAGGTTGGCAAAATCATGTCGCCAGCTCTCCCACCGTGGCTTCAGCAGTTCTGGCAGGGGGTCATCCCAGCCGACACCTTGACGACACATTTCTTGCAAGATCTTCTTCCCCATCAGGACATATGGCGCAAGGAAGCCAAGAGGGTCGAATATGGAGGCAACAGTAGCTAATATACCTCTGCGTGTTCCTGGTTGCTTTGCCAAAGTGTTGTTGAATCTGAAGCTGTCCTTTTCTATGCTCCAATGTATGCCTAGAGCTCGCTCCAGTGGTGTGTCAGAGAATGTCAGATCCTTTGTCTTGGCGTCTGTTGCCTGCTCTGATGCTGGTATACTCTGTAGGACTGCGTAGTTGTTTGAGACGAATTTGTGGAGACGGAGACCTCCTTTGGCGCATATTTCCCTTGCCTCTTGTGCCAACTGAATGGCCTTTTCCACTGTGTCTGTGCTTGTGACTCCGTCGTCCACATAGAAGTCTCTTGCTACAAATTGCGATCCTATTGGATGTGAGACTCTGTTTTCATTTGCAAGATACTTCAGTCCATAATTCGCGCAGCCAGGTGATGACACTGCACCGAAAAGATGGACCTTCATCCTGTAATCCTGTGGTTGTTTACTTGTGTCTCCATCTCTCCACCACAGGAAGCGTAAGTAATTGCGATCTTGCTCTGGCACGTGAAACTGATGAAACATTTTCTCTATATCACACATGAGAGCTATAGGATGCCGTCTGAACCGCAGGAGGACACCGGTAAGGTTGTTTATCATGTCCGGCCCTGGGAGAAGATGTTCATTAAGGCTAGTGCCGCCACTCTTTGCAGAACAGTCGAATACAACACGCAGTTTGTCTGGCTTTTTAGGGTGGTATATGCCATGATGAGGAATGTACCATCGCTCACCTGGTATTCCATCTTCTCGCACTTCTTCCACATCACTTCTCTCGATGATTTCCTTCATATATGTTGTGTAGTCCTTCTTATATTTCTCATCTCTGTGAAACTTACGTTGTAAATGGCTGAGTCTTATTTCTGCAAGTTTTTTGTTATCAGGTAAGTGTGGCCGTTGCTTAAAAGGTAAAGGCATCTCATAATGTCCCTGATCCTTTTGCCTTATGCCTTCCTTTAGTTTGCTCAGGAAAATAAGATCTTCTTGCAAGACTGTTTTGTCCACTCCTTTGATGTCCTTAAAGTCTGACTCCAGAACACTGATCACATCCATTGGTGTTACTGGAGGGAGTTCTTTCACAGAGACTTTGTGACACAGACTGGTGGCTGTTCCATCTAAGCTCGGTGTTGTGCAGCCTACCACACTCCATCCTAAATCTGTCAGGATGGCGTAGGGCTCATTGTCTTTACCTGCTAATACCTGTCTGGGTGTTAATGCTCTAGGACAGTTGTACCCAATTAAGAGCCCAACATCACAGGTAAGGAGGTGTGGCACCTTATCGGCAATTGATGTTAAGTTAGGCCATCCCTTTGTGGTTTCATGAGTGGGTATATGCTCACGATTTCCAGGAATACCGTCCTTTGTATATGCAGGAGGAAGGTTGATGTGGATGCATGAATTGTAGCCTCTCACTCTGAGTCCAGATATCCTTTCACATTTCATGATCATGTTCTCTCCAATCATAGTGGTAAGCTTCAGCTTCACAGGTTGGGTATTTGCTTGTAATTCCTTGCTCACGTCCTTATCAATGAATGTGCTATCACTTTGAGTGTCTAATAATGCATAAACAAGTTGCTCTTTTGATGGATCTGTGGCCAATGACACCCACACAGGAACGATCATGGTTGAGCTGCATGACTGACCACCTCTGGTGACGTTGAGTGCCGTGGCTGTCTTGGTTTTATCAGGAGTGCTAGAAGCGATGTTCACAAAGGATGCTGGACCTACTCTACCTTCACGCCCTCTGTAATTTTCATCATGGAGACAGGTTGGGTGCCTTGCCTTGCATACATCACAGGTGTGTCGGTGACGACATTCTTTGGCGTTGTGACCCGGTTTCAGACACCCATAGCATAGCTTGTTTTCTCTTACATATTTCCGTCGATCATTTAGGGGCTTTACCATGAACTCTGGGCACTTGGGTAGTTGATGCTTGTCGTTGTTGCACCACGTGCATGGGGGTCTCGATTTTTCATTTCTTGATAGTAAGTTATCATTGTGTATGCCAGTGTGGATGCTCATCGGCTTTGTTTCCCTTTGATTCCTTTGTACTTCTTTTATCATAAGATGATTTGGATGAGTGAAGAGCATGTAAGGAAGTGACTGGATTGCATGCTATCTCTGCTTCTAGAGACACAAAGTCAGTAAAATCCTTGAAAGTGGGAAACTCGTATCCGTGCATGAGGGCTATAGTGACCTGACGATTCCAACGGGATGCCAACCAATCTGGGACTTTATGAATCAGCTTTTGGTTTTCGTCACAGTCATTTAATATTTCTAGGCCTCTCACATGGGGCATGGCTTGTAAACAGGCATTCAAGAAATCAGAGAATGTTCTTAATCCTTCTGCATCTTTAGGCTGTATTTTCGGCCAATTAGACAGCTTGTCTCGGAAAGCTCGTTGGATGACAAATGGCTGCCCGTAGCGTTGGTTGAGCCTATTCCATGCATCTCTATATGCCTCATCATCGCTTCTGTAAAACGTGCCTTCAAGGCATTTATGAGCAGGGCCACTGACATATTTCTTTAAGTAATAAAGTTTATCAGCAGCAGAGATACTCTTTTGGTCAATAAGAGACTTGAATGAGGCTCTCCATTCAATGTAGTGGATTGGATCACCACTAAACACTGTTGGCATTGGAATTGGGAGTCTATTTGTGGCTATGCTCTCTTGGATTGCTTGAGCTAGATAGGAAACATCAGTAGGGGGCAGTGACATATTAATGCGAGAATTTTGGTGATCTGCAGGTGCATTGAAAATTAACTGTCTGTTGTGCTGTTGTATGGGCTGACTAACATTTTCTTGTTTGATTTCTCTGTCATAGGTCTCCAGTCTAGCACGAACAGCCTTCATGTCCTTTTCTGCTTGTAAACGTTCTAATTCAGACTGCTGTATGTCTAGCTCCTTTCTATGTTGTTCCTCCATCATTCTTATTCTTTCCTTTAGCTTTCTTTCTTCTTGCATTGCTTTGTATTCAGCTTCCTTTGCAGCGAGCTCTGCAGCTGCTTCAGCTCTTTTAGCAGCTATGCTCATGGCCTGAGAGTGCTGACTAGCTCCTGACACAGAGTTAGTACCATATATGGAGTGAGCGTAGTCATGCTCTAGTAGCTGACGAAGACGGCACCTTTCATTCTCTTCATGGAATTCACCATTTACCTCTGATATGCGTTCCAAGATTATTTTCACAATGTCTTTAGTTACAGCCTCACATGCATCAATTTTGCGTCGAAGTTCAGTAGAAGGAATACCCCGCTCTCTTATTTCTTCATAAAGTTTCATGATTTCACTCATTTCTTTTTCAATGGTGTCTGCCATAGTAGCCAATTCTGTTTCTGTTCTGACTTTCTTTAAATTTTCTTTCGATGCTCTGATTTGAATTTTCCATTGTTCATACAGGCTAATCAGTCGTGTTTCTTTTTTACTTAACTCTTCCTTTTGATATTCAATCATTTTCTCTGTAGGCACGGGAGTGCGTTCTGAACGACGTGGTAATGTTAGCCCCTTAGCATCATCATCCTCTTCCAATTCATGTTGAAGGTCAGCTAATTGACTTTCCTTACTTTCAATCTGTTCTTTTAATTCCTGCCTTGACATGCTTTCACAATCCCCTTGGTTTAGTAGACTTCTACTTTCTTGTATTTCCGTGTAAAGCTTATTTATCTGTTCCTTAATTTCTTCCATTTTGCTTGTAGTAAATCCTTACCGTCTCCGTTGACAATCACACAACGTGCTGCAACTCACTGTCCTTGAGGCTACCGTGCCGTCCGTAGATTAGCCTTTTTAGCCAGCGTAATGTAGCAGGTGTAGGTTAAGTTCTTACTGTAGCATCCCCACCGAATTATAGTCAGAAGTCTTGAACTGATGGTCTTTGTCTTTATTGAAGTCTCTAAACTCATCCACAACAAACCAACCACCTTAAGAACTTATTCCTCATCGGAGGGTGCTAATTGCCTGTGTAGTTCACTTATACAGTATGGTTTTTCTCTAGTTTACCTCGCGGTAGAAACTTACTAGTGTCGTTCATTCAAAATAAAAGTCCCTCAAGACGACAATGAAAACAGGGCAGCATATGCAACATAAAATGCAATAATAATAATAGTAATGACATTACAAAGTGCATTAAGGTTTTTCCTTTTAAAATTAAACTTAAATTGGGGATGTTACAGTATCCTTCTCACACGTTTCCCTATCCGGTGAGCACACCAAGACATCGTCAATGTACTGCACAATCGTGCTCTGGCACACGATGTGTTTTAGGTCCTCCTTGAGCGCCTGGTTAAAAATGTGCGGTGAGTATTTGAACCCTTGTGGGAGCCTTGTGTACTGGAACGTCTTGCCTTGATATTTGAATGCAAAGAATTCCCTGCTTGCAGGGGCCACTCGTATTGTAAAAAATGCTTGAACCAGATCAATGGCGGAGAACGTCGTTGCGCTTCCCGGGATGTTGGTCATCAGCACGTTAGCATGTGGGACGTCCGCTGGATAGTCCTCAATGCGTTCATTAACGGGTCTGAGGTCCTGGACCATTCTCCATCGCACTTCGTCTGCCTTCAGTACGGGAAATATAGGTGTGTTGTACCTCGCGCTTGGGACCTCCTCTAAGACTCCTGCTCCCAGGAGATCTTCAATTGTCCCTCTTATCCCTTCAGCTGCTTCTGCTGAAATTGGGTACTGTGGTTGGAAAGGCAGCGTCGCTCCTGGTTTCAGTCTAAACTCCACAGGGCTCGCTGACTTGACCAGTCCTATGTCACCATCTCCTTGTGACCATACCACAGGTGGTACTTGTCTCAATATCCTCTCTGTTCGTTCGGCGTCTGTTTCTGTCGCTTCTTGCAGCATCATCATTCTCCAGGGGGCCGGTCCCGGCCTCCCTGTCTTCTCGTCTGTCTCGCTGTTTATGTGGTACCTCTTGTATTCTTCCCAATCCGGGTCAGATTTGTTGAGGGGCACATGGTTCTTCTTATCCCAGCACCGATATCCTATCCCTCCCAATAGGCCATGCATGCAGTATGGGTTGCCATAGGGGCACCCCTTAACGTAGGGTATACCATAGACCTCTTCCGAGGCCACTTGTCTGCCCTGATGCCCTTCCGGGGGATGTGTTGCTGGTTGTGTTGTCATCTTCTTGAGGCACCATGACAGATGTCGCATGTACGTGCTCCATTCCGCGTCTTCTTTGCTGAACGGCACATGTCTCGTCGCTCCGCTCCTGGGAACAAACGATAGAGACAGAATTGATTCCCATATGGACATTCTTTAGCATAGGGTATCTCCTCCTTCTCCTGTGGTTCTGTATCCATGATCTCGATCACTTGTGGGACTCCCCACACGGTGACCGGGTTGTCCAACTTTATCCTGAACATTGGTTCTCCTTCACAGCTTATGGCCGTTTGGAGTCGGTCATTCCCTGTGTCTTTCCATTTGATGCACTTGGCCTCGAGCATCACTAGGCCCATTTCTCTTGCTCTGTGACCTCTGGCCTCTCTTAGGGTGATGTGTGGCATCGTTCCAGGCATGTTGAAGATCACACCTAAGTCCCATCCTTCCACAAATTTCACTTCGGCGGCCACTCCTTCTCTGGCCACTACTAGTGCGCATATGTCAAGTGGGATGCGTCCCCACTTGCTCATTTCCTTATTCCATTTCTCCTCTTTCTCTTTGTTTGGCGTTTGGTCGAATTTTATCGTACAGTGAAAAGGGCATCTCGGAGTCCTTAACCGGGCATGAAGGCTGCTTATTTGAAGAACATGCTCGTTGTAGACCACACACTCCACGTTCGGTTCCAATTGTCCAATCCAGTAGACCTGATGAGTTTCAGTTTGAGATGGGGCACCTATTCTTAGGGCCATTTGGGTTGCTAGTCCTGTTATCTGTACTCCTGTTGGGGAGCACTCAATTTGGAGTCTTAGGTTGCATAGCGCATCCCGTCCCAATAGGTTGACGGGCGTGTGTTCTGCTATTAAGACTGGTATCCTGATTTCCTTGTCTTCTATTTGGATTGACACTGGGGCTGTCATTGGAATTAGCTGCGTTTTTCCCGAAAAACCCACCGTCTTCATACATTTTCCTGAAGACCTGGGGAGGTGTTGGGCATCTTTTGGGTGAAGACAAGTATACGTTGCCCCTGTCTCTACTAAACATTTGACTTCCATGCCCTCAATTAGAACCTGCAGCATTGGTTCTGCGTCAGCCCCCCTTGTCAGGGCGGGGAACTGACCCTCCCCTGGGTTTTCTGGGCCTCGTCAATTCCAGTTTCCCCGTAGAGAGTTGTGGGGCTCTCCCTTGTTGGGGAGCATAATTTCCCCCTTGCATTTGTCCTTGATTTGCCTGTCCTCCTTGGTTGTTCTGGCCTCTGGCTTTTGTCGGGCAATCCCTGGAGATGTGTCCCGTTCCTCCGCACATCCAACATTGAATGCTGTTTCCTTGATTCTGCTGGCCCTGGTATTGTCCTCTTCCGTAGCCTCCTCTGCCTTGTCCTCCTCTTCCTGGACGGAATCCTCCTCTACCTCTTGGCTGGTGCCATTGTTGTCTCTGCTGCTGTTGTTGTGGGGGTCCATACGGCGCTTGTTGTCATGTCTGCATCATGGGCTGCACAGGTTGTGGCTGCATCATCACTGGCTGTTGCACCATAGGTTGTTGCATCACCGGTTGTTGTGACTGGGGGGCAGGGGCTGTAGTGGGCATCACTGGAGCTTGGGTGGCTGCCTTCTTTGCCCCTTTTGCCTCCTGGAGCTGTACATGGGTCAGCTTCCTTATAGCCTCCTTCTCTTGCTGCTCCTCCTTGTCTCTTCCTTGTGTGTACAGAGTTACATGGTGCACCACTGCTAGTCTGAATTCCTCTTTAGGCATTGCTGCCAGGCGCCAGTCATTTTCCAACTGTGTCCTTACTTCTCTTGGCAGTGCATCCATGACCGCTCTCCTGAACTGCATAGTGAGGGGTCCTGAGTCTTCTGGCCTTTGTTCCATCCTTATCGTCCATTCCTGCGCTGCCTTTTCCACGAAGGCTGCGGGATTATCACTGTCTTTGAGTTTCTCTATCCAGACGGCTGAGGGGCTGTACTGGTTGGGGTATGCTGCCCTTAAGGCTTTCCATATGTCATTTCGGACACTGTCGAAACACAGGGCATCCCTGTTGGCATTCATCAGTCGTCCTAGGTTCTCTCTCTCCAGCACAGCCTCTGTGTCAGCCTTTCCCAATATCAGGCCGAGTAGATACTTTATATCTCCCATGGCTAGGTTCCGGCCTTGAGTCTCCGATTCTAGCCGACTTATCCATCGGCCCGCACCTTCATGTAGGACAGGAAGTCGTGAGATGAGGCCATTCACGTCTGAGTGGGTCCACGGCTGGTAGTGGGCCGTTTGGTTTTTTGTTATCAATGGTGCCATCACAACCGCTTCTTCCTCATCCGATTCTTCTAGGATGGCTTCCTTCCTTTCCTTTTCTTTTCGTGCTTTCTCTCTTTCTTTTTTCCCTTCCTTTTCCAGTTTTTCCAGCTCCTTCTTGTTCTCCTTCAGGCCTTTCTTGACTCCTCCTTCAATCTCGTTGAGTCCCTTTCGCACTCCCTTTCTGATCTCGTCCAGGCCTTTCTCCACTCCTTTCTTTACTCTGCTGATTCCAAACAGTCCTGTGGTAAGCACACTGGGTGGGATCATCACTGGGAGTATTCCGGCCTGTTCTTTACACGCCGCTACTTGTCGTTGGTGGGTCTTCACACCCCGTTTCCCTTTGAACGTCTCTCCGCAGCCGAGACACACTGAGGGGTCCATTTCTTCCAAGACCTGTGGCAGCTCTCTCTGGATTTGTTCTGCGAGGAGCTGTTCCAAGACACCCAGTTCTTCTCCCTCGCCTTCCGCCGACTCATAGTCCTCTTCTGAGCCAACCTGGCTGTCTACCCCGTTCGTGTCTTCCTCCTCTTCTGGCGCCGCGTCTGGACCGCAGGTCAGTTTGAGGGTTAGCCGGCGGGTCCTTTTATTCTTGTCTCTTTGATCCTGTTTATCGAGGGACTCTCGTCTGAGTTCTTGACGGCTTTCCTCCCCTTTCCTACTCTCCTGTTTTTTTCTCAGTTCCTTGCTCCTCTTTATTTCTTCCTCTCTGAGTCTTCCTTCCTGCTCTGCCATGGTCTTCATTCTTTTCAGGACTTCCGTCATTTCCCTTCTCAGGCTCTCGCTGCATTTCCTGCAGGCCCCTTTGTACTTGACATGTTCCGGCGTGCTCCCTGGACTTGCCCCCTTGTCTCCCCATTTCTCCGCCTCTTCTATTTCCTCCATAATCTTTTGTGCCAGCCGTCCCTCTTCTGATCCAATTTTTCTGGCGGCCTTCAATTTTTTCAGGCCTTCTTCCATTCTCATCAATTTTCTCTCATACCATTTTTCAATCTCTTGTTCCTATCTTCTTCTGTTTCGATACCTATCCTCTGCTTGCCTAGTGGCTTTTTCCACTTCTTCCCTGCATTCCTGGATGTATTTCTCGAGCTTTTGCCATAGCTCCCCGCACCCCTTCGTCACGGGCTCCTCGTCCATCTGTGATCTCACCCAGGTCAGGGCTTTCAGAGCCTCTTTTCCTAGGACCTCCTTCTCCTTTTCCCCTGTGGCCCTCATCCATTCCTCCATGACTGCCTCCAGGTGGTGCCACAGGTTCATATACCACTGTCCCTGTTTCCTTTCTTCCCCCTCGGGGGCCTGCTCTCTTCTTGGGCCTGGGAGGTGTTGGGGCTCGTTTCCTTTGGCTCTCGGGTCACCCGCACCCGTCTCCTGGCTCCCCCAATAGGACTTTTGGGGGCTGGTTATAGGGGGGCCACTCGTTTCCCAATGTCCTTCTGTGCTTACTTGGAAATCACTCACCACCTCCTCTTCCGATTTTCTTACAGCATCTTCCCCTCCGGTTCATCCTTTTTCTTCATCTGGCTCTGCATTTCCCAGAAGGTATTCTGGGAGCGTCGTCTTGGTGGGGGATGATGGTGGCGATGATCGTGCAGATGCCGGCTGAGGTGTTGAAGGTCTCGGCTGGGGATTGGCCTGTTCCCATCTGATTCTCTTTATTTCTTTCAGCACCTCCGCGCAGGTTCCTTCCAGTGTGATTCCTTTCACCACTAGTGGGGCTTGCACTGCCAGGTGCACTGTTGGGGCCTGTGGTCCATACACTGGTGCTTGTATTGCCAGGGCCCGTGGGTCTCTTTCTTCCAAGCGTCGGATTATTTCCCGCACGTTGTCTTCCCCTCGTGGCATTTCCGGGTACAGTTTATCCTTTTCCCTGTATGGGGGAGGACGTAGCTCCTCCATGGGTGGAGCTCCTGGCTCCGATATTTGGGTCAGGGTATCCAGTTCTCTTCTTGCGGGCTGTGATTGGGGGCACTTTTCTGTAATGGGCGTTGTGGGTGGCGTGTCATTCTGGTCAGCCCTTTGCCTTTTCTTTCTCTCAGATATTTTAGCGAAGGCCTCCAGAGTGTTCAATTCCTTCTCTCTTTTCTCCTGCCTCCGCGTGCTTTTGTCATAGCCTTTGTAATTCATGATTTTCTCCCTCATTTGGGCAATTATTGTCGGGTTGAGTGACCCCTCTTTTGGCCACGCTGTGTGGTCTCCTTTGTACCTTAAGAACCATTTGTGGTTGATGCCTTTTATGTCCTTTTCAGCGATGGCATTTTTCTTTATTACTTCCTCCAGGGGTGTCATTACTCTGGTCGCCATTTTTAGAGGTCGTGTTCTCCGGAAATATCACAAACCTCGTCACCCCATATAGACCTGTAGTAATTATTTTCAAATTCCGCTATTTCTCCCTCAGCACTGCAGAACCTAAGAGAGTCCTCCCTGTCTTGTCTCTCCCTCTCCCTCTGGCACCTGTTCTGGTCCTTTTCTTCCCAGTCCAGTCGAAGGTCGCTCACCGTGTATAGTATAGTGTCCCTCACTTCTCCCCAATCTTCAAGGACAGTATTTAGTTCAGCTCTTCCTCCTTCAAATACCTCTCCTTTATCGTTTATGGCGCTCACGCTCCACCCTCTATCCCCGTGTTCGGCGATCCTTATTGTCCACGCCTCTTTTATTTCTGAGACGCCAGATGTGCCTTCTTCTTTACTCCCGGCTGCTTGGGGCTGTGGTCCCTCCTGTTCTTTTTCCGGCAGGGTATAGGGGGTCAGCTCCGACTCCAGGGGAAGTGTTGCCTTCTTGTCTATTTCCTCCCGATACCTGCATCTGAAAGGGAATCTGCACCCAAAGGGAAACCGTCCCACGTACCCCACGTGTTCCTGATCTTCTCGGTCTCGGATGCTTATTTTCCAATCGTGTTCGCCGTATTCAGTGATATCTATGGTCCAGATCACGTTTTGTTGCTGATGTTCCATATACTCTCAAAGCCCTTCTCTGGACCTACCTAATGGGTTCCTGAGCCTTCGCTTAATCTGATGTGTCGCTATCGTCACTCCTCGTGTCCATAGGCGTTCCTAACTCTAACAGGTAAGCTCTCCCTATCAGGTATTCAACTTTCTCTAACAGCTCCGCTTAACTGTGGCACCTGTATGTTCCACTCACAAGGCCCTCTCGGTTCCTTGTAAATATATACCACTTATTATCTTGCTGTCTAGGGAAAGTTGTATGCCACTTACTTTCTAAGTTCATTCACTACTGGTGGGCGTTGTCTTGTCTGTTCTCTCTAGATTCTTACTTTATTTTATTATTATGATTATCCTTATATTACCAATGCTATCTCATCAGTGGGGACTTTGAATTCCTACTTTCCTTTTCAATAATATCTCTTCACTCGAAATTATCTTTTAACCTTTTATTTTGTTTTAACAAAGTACATTTATTGGCTTTATTTCTCTTTTATTTTATTGAAGTAAGTACAAAGCTTTCATTTAAGCAAAGTTAGCAGATTACTATTCCTTTTATCTAGCTAAGCAGTTATTATAGAGGCTTTGCAGCAGTACCTCCCCTTTGACTTTTTCCTAGTTTCTATCTATAATCCCTATTCGTCCTCCTTCTTCTTGCAGCTGGGGAATCTCTCTCAAACTTGCACTTCCTTCCCTCAGGTGGGGCAAAGAGCTGGTCAACTACTGGCCTTGTGTTTACTCCTACAAACTTTCCGACCTGCTCTATCACTGTCTGCAGGGCCAAAGGCGCTATGCAGGTGCCTAATCTCGAGTGGGTTCCTCCGTACTTGTCAAAATGGTCAATGTGAACTGAATATTTATCCCTACTGTTCCCTTCCTTGTTCCAAAACACCGACACTGCCAAAGACTCTCTCATGAAACTGGCCAGTCTACCTCTGTCTCGGCCGACTATCTCTCTTAGTTCCTGTTCTGTGTTCTGGACTGGCTGGGGCTCAGCTGGGCCGCCACTTCCCCCCTGCTCTTCCTCTAGCTCTGGCTCAGGGCTATACTGGGGCCTTGTTGGGCTGTAACTTGGGCTATTAACTATACGGAATGGACTACGGATTAGCAGGTGGGATACGGTATTACCTGGATAGGGAGTTGGAGCTCTCACTGGACCCCACAGACCTGACTCCTGGCGTCCCTCTTCCTCGGTCCCTATGCTGCTGTAGGTTGTCTCTGGTGGGACACTAACATCCCACTGTCTAATGCCTTCCTCTATCTCTCTCACGCTACTGTTTGGAGTGAACTCTTCTAGGGAGTGTGTGTCAGGCTCTCCCTCACCCGAGTCGTCAGAAATTTCAAGATGATAGAGGATTCTTCCTTGGGGCCCTGGCTGATCGTCTCTCACAATCCTGAGCTTGGGTACTACGGCTCTAACAGGGGACTCAGGGGGGGTATCTGCATAAGCCTCCAACAACTGCAACAATTTTCTTATGTTCAGACTATGGTTGTCGTGCAATTTTCTTATGAATACCGCTGCGGCAGCTTCAATCAAGTGGGTTTGACGTCCGCTGTCTGTCAGTGTGACGATCCTCCTTCCCTCGCCGAGCTCCTCTACCTCAAGTGTGTGTGTGCACTTCACTCGCATCTATTGTGGGCCTACGCCCAGGCAACAAAGCAAAACACAACGGCGCACACTCAGCTTTTACAGAAACAACAGTAGATTATGATAAGATATATTTTGTTCATCACCCTTTGTTCAGGACAGTTTATTACACATTTAATTCACAGCTAATATTGCAGTTTACCTATTAATCCTTTCTGTTCTCTGAAACACACATATATTTTAGGGCAGCCCGTGCTCCCTTTACACAAAATGCTATTTTAGTTTTCTCCTTGAAAACTAGATTTCCTCCTTGAAAATTAAAACACTATTTTAGTTTTCTCCTTGAAAACTTGATTTCCTCCTTGGAAATTATTACATGGCCATTTGACTCAGTTTTCTCCTTGAAAACTACTTTTAACCGGTTTTCCAAAATTACAAAACGCTTTTTAAGATCAACAGTACAACCCAATCTCCGTCTTGTCTCCACTATTCTTTTGAGGATTCAGGTAAACACCCCTTGCCGGCCTACCCACTGACTCCCACAGTACAGCCTTCCATAATAATAAGCAAAACGCTTACCTTTGGGCCCTGGAACGCTGTACTGCTGAAGTCTGCTTCACCCGGGACGGAACTGCTTCCCTTGTTGAATCCTTTCAAATCTCGGTAGAACCTCCAGATCTGTCGCGGAAAATTGACCACTTCCCGAACCTCGAATCCAACTAACACTCTGATGTCAAAGACCCGCAGGAGAACACCAAGATGAGAAGCGCTGAAGACCGTTGATCCTTTATTCACCGTTTTGCAGTGAGAATACAATCCAAACAGCGTCAGGACTGGACCGTCAGGCAATAGAGTGATGAGTCGCAGCTGCTACCCCGATGAGATCTGATCTGAATGTGCCTGAGCTCTTTCTTTTATGCTCTCAGGGGCCTGGGAGGCGTTCCTATCATCAGGAACATCACCAGGCCCCTTTTAGCCAATCAGACCAATCAGATCAGTTTTTGGACTTGAGATATTGGTGGAAAACCCTTCTCATTTAAACATAAAAAAATGTGTGTTGCTAGGCAGAATACATGTGACCAGGTTCTATGTGTAAGCTGTTGCCAGGCAGGGTATGTTTCGTTTGGTTCTATGTGTCACTCCAACTTTGGTTTCACTTCCCCTTTCTGGAAAGTCCCTGCATCTTCTCTTCTGCTAGCTCCTTCTATTTATGCCCTTCTGGTAAGTACTTTTTCTCTCCCAGGCCCTGTCCTGTTTACTTTCACTCTTAGTTTCTGACAGTCCAGTCCCATGACTTCCAGTAAATGTCGCACAACAGTTGCACAAACAACATTCTTATGATAAATGGAATCATTTCTGATAAACCAATACATACAAGCATGATGCCTTAATAAAATCACCACAGTAGCCTAGAAATCTAGATGCGCCCCTAGCAGCAGCAAATTACATTTGCTGCCAGGGCTAGTCTAGTAACTCTCTGTTGGCTTGTGAGCTCCAGAAATCGAAACTAAATCAGGCCATTGAAATCGTGTATAGAGTCGTTAGGTGGGCTTAACATAATGATTGATGGCAGAGTTGCAACGGTTTGGCTTGAATTCCCTGATACTTGAAAACAAATAAGATGGATGTTGCTGCTGGCGAACAGTGTGACACAATAAAAGCTTAACTCATGTTGGCAAACGTTTGAACTAGCCAACTAGCTCCGCTGGTGAGAAACGCATGTCACTCATAGCGCTGCCGCTGTCCTATTGCGTGCAGAGGGAATTTGAAAGACAACTGATTATCCCGCCCCTCGGACTGAACACTGCGAACGGTGAGTGCCCAGACCCTACATTTTAATGTGGGTCTGGCTCGGCAGGCTAATAGTATATATATAAACTTAGGGAGTCTTTTCACCAACAGTATTCTAACAATACTCTATTGTAGTATGCTAACCACCACAACCCAACAGTATTCTAACAGTACTCATCTCTACAACTCTGTGCTAATCTCTACAACCCAATAGTATTCTAACAATACTTGATTCTACAGGACTATTTATTTGTCGTGGATAAGATGAAGGGTTTGATAATGGAAGGCAGTGTTTCCCAGATAATTGAATTGTATTTGTGGTGGTAGGTGAAGGGGGGGTGGGTTCTGTGTTGGAGTCAATAGATAAACAGCCTATATAATTATACAGTTATACTTGCCTTGCACTACTAGTTCATATTGACAAGTAGTTGTAATGTTATAGTGTGCTAACCTCCACAACACAACAGCATTCTATTCTAGTATGCTAACCTCCACAACCCAACAGCATTCAAACACTAATGCTTCAAGTGGGATTTGAACTCTCAACCTAAGGATCACCAGTACAAGGCATTAGTCCACTGAGCCACTGCCAATTCTACATGTTGGCCAGTCACATTCACATGATGAAAATGTGTACTGGTAAACACACAAGAAAAACTCCAAGCATACATTTGACAATAAAATGAAGGGCTTCCCTAAAAGAGTACACCTGAAAACTTTTTGAAATTCTGGGGCAATTAGACATTTGTAGAGATTAACACTAATAGATGAAATATAAATATGATGGACGTAATGATGAAGGAAAAATAGTAAACAAAGAAGTTCCCCTAAATGTAATAGAGAGTCCCGGCATTCTGATTCTTGGTAACTGATGAGTGTGAATGTTGATTGATTGATGTCATTCAGGTGCTGTTCAATGGTGTGAATCTTAAATGACAAATCCTAAAGCTCTAACGGGGATTCGAACACTCAACCTAAGAAACACCAGTACAAGGCACACATTTCAATACCTGGTTATGACGCCACATATACCGCCCCTGGGTGAGACTTACCTTGACTTGCACCCTGATAGGATGTGGTGGAGGCTGCCCACACACGAGCAAAGTATGCATCTATCATCCTCACCAAACCATTGACTTAAATTCTTGGGAGATGGGAGCACATCATATGTAGCATCTAACATAAATCTGATCCTACCATCTTCCATGCCCCATAGATCTTTCCATTTAATCCGTCTTTTTTCCACCCCTTCCCAGTTCACCCACTGCCCTTGTTTTGCCTGCGACACTGCCTTAGTACATCTTACAGTCTCCTCCTGTCTATGCGTTTCCTCTTTTCTCCTGCAGAAGCCTTGCTCCACAAGGGTTTACTTACGCCCACCCCTAGACCCCCCCGCCCGTGCTGCACATGGCCCATTATATCCCTATGCCTCAATGCTGATTGAGCTTGCTTAACTGCCTGTTCAGGGTTCCACTTCCTCCCTGCATTAACTGTGGGTGCAACTTTCCTCACCACTGGGTCCTTGGACTGAGTAAGAGTAATTTCCAATCTAGCCTGACCACACTTAAATTCCTCTGTCAGACTAGATATTGGCAACTCTACAATGCCCTTCCCATACAAGGCTACACTGCTTAAGCAGCATGGGCCTCAGAGCCATTTTCTGACAAAGGAGTTGATCATTTTTTCCAACCTCTCTACCTTTGACAGAGGAACTTCATAAACTGTCAATGGCTACATTAGCCGAGGCAATAAACCAAACTGCAAACACCACAGCTTGAGCTTACCTGGCAGCCCTGCCTTGTCAATTTTTGCAATACCTTTCCTAGTGACCTGTCTCAAGTCTTCAACCTGTGATTTATCACTAAGGCTTGCATCACACCTTCTCAGACTCTTCACTGGTTTCTCCAGAACTGTGGGAATCACCTCTTTATTTATAGCAAACTTCTTATCTATTACCTTCCCTTTAACAATTGAGAGACTCCTAGACTTGCTTGGCTTCACCTTCATTCTGGCCCATTGCAGATTGCTATTTAACTTATCCAGCAACCTGTTGGTGCATGAAACGGTTGATGCCAAGGTTGTCATGTCGTCCATGAAAGCCCTAATCAGGGGGAGGCGTGGCCCTCCCTGCAACTTCTCCCCACCCACTACCCATTTTGAGGCCCTAATGATGACCTCCATTGCCATTGTAAAAGCAAGTGGGGAGATGGTACATCCCGCCATGATTCCTATCTCGAGTTGTTGCCACCCTGTGGTGTACTCAGCTGTAGTAAAACATAATTGAATATCCAGAAAGTATGCTTTTACTAGGCTTTTAATGCTACCTGCGATTCTGAAATAATCAAAGGCCTCCCACAACAGACTATGCGAGACTGACCCAAAAGCATTAGCCAAATCCAAGAACACAACGTGCAGGTCTGTCTTCTCACGCTTTGCTAACTGAATTTGGTGCCACATCATGCTGGTATGCTCTAAACACCCGGAGAAGCCAGGAACTCCAGCTTTTTGCACCGTGGTATCAATTAGTTTATTTCTTTCAAGGTAACTTGTCAGTCTCTGTGCCACCACACTGAAGAAAACCTTCCCTTCAACATTCAGTAGACTAATTGGCCTAAATTGATTCATCTCCACTGCGTCCTTTTCTTTGGGAATAAATATTCCCCCAGCCCTCCACCAAGCCTTGGGAATATGATTTTTCCAAATTATTTTCATTAATTGCCATAGAAATCTTAAAACATCTGGTGCACTCTTATACAACCGGTAGGGCACTCCATCAGGTCCCGGGGCTGAAGAGGCCCTTGTACGTTTTATTACTTCTTGCACCTCTTTCCACCTTGGTGGACTATCGTCGCATTGGCTACTTAATTCACCAATAGGTGGGATATCAGCGGGAAATACCATCTCTCTGAACCTCTCCTTATCTTTGTGCACTCCCTCTAAATAGCCTACTCCTCAAGCTTCTGCTTAGGTTCCAAAAGACTACCACTCTTCTGCATTACGAATAAAGACTTAACACATTTAAATGGGTCTTTATAGAATGCTAGTCGAGCTTCTTCCTATTTTTCCTAATATTTTCAGCTCTTCTTAGCACTGCCAACCGCTCCCTCACATCTGCCTGTAGGCAGTCAATACCTTCCTTCTCACCATTTGCCTGTAGGCAGTCAATACCTTCCTTCTCATCATCTGCCTGTAGGCAGTCAATACCTTCCTTCTCATCATCTGCCTGTAGGCAGTCAATACCTTCCTTCTCATCATCTGTAGCTTTTCTCCACCGCTTCTTAAGATGCCTCCTCTCCTTGATAAGTTTATCTATCTCCTGCTGGCGCCTAGATTTGACTACCTCATGTTGCCGTTTTGCCCTTATCTCAATAGTCCCAAATCTTTCCTTACCTAGCTATAAATAATATCTCCCATTTTCTCTAATTTGCTTTCAGCCGTCCCTTTGAGCTGACCTAGGATGCTGACCAAATCACTATTAACATCTTCCCACATTCTACATTCTGCTGCACCTGGCCATCTGACCCCAGGCCTATGACCATTAATCTTCTCCCTCCTTGGCTGACTGGCCTCTCTTTCTGCCTCAGTGCTAGAACTTTCCTCAACAACAGGGGTGCTGATGTCCTGCGAACTGTAGGTTTCTTCCTGTCGCTGAACTTCAACCGACTGACTTAATGCACTTCTTAAGAAGTAGCTATTAATGCGGGGATCAATAATTACCTGAACCATGGCACCGAGGATGATACATTTTTTATGGTATGTTGGTCTAGATAGAGATAGATAGATAGATAGATAGATAGATACTTTATTGATCCCCAGGGGAAATTCAAGGTCTCAGCAGCAGCATACATACAACACAAACACATTCTTTAACAGCAGAAAGAGTAATTAAAGTATATAATATAAAAACACAACTAAGCAGTAAGGACAGTAGAAGATAAAGAATATATAAAAATATACTAAATTACAAAAATACAAATTATACTTAATCTAAATCAATTCTAAAAACAGTATCCACATAGTGGTCATGAATAAATCAGAGGCGCTTGCAATGACTGAGGCAGGGACTGAGCCTGTGATTCTCTGTGCATAGTAAGGTATGGTAAGGTGCTCTAAGGTGCTCTGTGTGAATGAGTGTCATGGTGGTAGTGCAATGGTGATAGTGGTCATGGTGATAGTGCAAATGAGTAAGTCAACAGTGCAACAATGCAGAAATAAAGTAAAGTAAAGTCTATATATCTATATATTTAACTATTTAAGAAAATGCATAAGTGTGGCCACAGTTCGGCTGTGGCATGGAGGGGGGCGGGGGTCATGCATGTGTGCTGATGTGCTAATATAGCACGCAAACAGTGAGGCATAAAGACAGTGGTACAAGTGGCTAGTGGACAGACAGTACCAAACATGGAGGGGGTGAAGAGGCAGACAGACTATGCAGAGAAGTCTATCTCTCCTCTTCCCTTAAGTGAGGCATTGAACAGTTCAATGGCCCTGGGGACAAATGACTTTCTCAGTCTGTCAGTTGTGCAAGGCAGTGAGCGAAGTCTCCAGCTGATCAGGCTCTTCTGCTTAACAATAGTGCTGTGGAGTGGGTGACACTCATTGTCCAAGATGTTGATCAGTTTGTTCAGGGTCCTTTTGTCAGATAGTGAAGTGATGCACTCCAGTTCAGCTCCAACTACAGAGCCAGCTTTCCTTACCAGCCTGTCAATTCGCCCCACATCCTTCTTCCTTGTGCTTCCTGCACACATTGAAGGACCGCAGCCTCCTCAGGAAGTACAGCCTGCTCTGCCCTTTCTTGTAGAGTGCGTCAGTGTTGGCTGACCAGTCCAGTTTATTGTCCAGGTGGAGACCCAGATACTTGTAGGTGCTAACCACCTCCACATTGACCCCATCAATGTGGACTGGTAGCAGAGTGGGCTTAGACCTGCGAAAATCCACCACCATCTCCTTGGTCTTTGAAGTGTTAAGTTGAAGATGATTGAGTTTGCACCATTGCACAAAGTCCTCCACCAGGCCCCTGTACTCCTCCTCCTGCCCGTTCCTGATACACCCCACAATTGCAGTATCATCAGAAAACTTCTGCATGTGGCATGACTCGGTGTTGTAGCAGAAGTCAGATGTGTACAGGGTGAACAGGACTGGAGAGAGCACAGTTCCCTGTGGCGCTCCGGTGCTGCAGATCACAGTGTCAGAGAGACAGTTCTTCAGTCTGACGAACTGTGGTCGCTCGGTCAGGTAATCTGTAATCCAGGTTACCAGGTGAGCGTCCACACCCATCTGCAAGAGCTTGTCTCCCAATCTGAGGGGCTGGATGGTGTTAAAAGCACTTGAGAAATCAAAGAACATGATTCTCACAGCACTTTTCCCCTTGTCCAGGTGGGAATGTGTCCTGTGTAGAAGATAAGTGATGGCATCGTCCACGCCCACTTTCTCCTGGTAAGCAAACTGTAACGGGTCTAGTGCATGGCGTACCTGGGGTCTGAGCATGCCTAAGACCAATCGCTCCATTGTCTTCATCACATGTGATGTAAGAGCGACAGGTCTGTAGTCATTAAGCTCACTAGGGTGTGGCTTCTTAGGGACAGGGGTGAGACATGATGTCTTCCACAGTGTTGGAACTTGTCCAAGGCGTAGGCTCAAATTGAAGATGTGCTTCAGTGGCTCCCCCAGTTCAGCAGCACAGGCCTTGAGTAGCCTTGGGCACAGTCTGTCAGGCCCAGCTGCTTTATTGCTGCGTGATTTCTTAAGTCTCAATGGCCCGCATCAACCTAGCCCATAACCACTCATTTGGGATTTGCACCATGTGTCACACACGCACACATACTGTACACGCACGCATACACATGCGCATGCAGACACACAGGCGCGCCTGCAGGTGTACGTCCGTACGCACTGTGCGTACCATCAGGCTCAACAACGAGAGAAAATTTCCCTGTGTGTGTGTAATGTGTATGCTCACCAAAAAAAGAACAAGGTAGGCAATTTGTGTGCTTGTCAGAACGTTAGACAGCATTACAGCTGTTTAAAGCCAGACGTCAAGAACAAAACAAGGTGACTTTAGCCTGTATAGGGCTGTATCTATCTAGGGTCTAGGGCTGTCCAAATGAATAGGTCATAGTAGACGTTGTTGTTGTATTATTGCATGTGGATGTTGTTATGCTATATAGGCTAATTTTTTGCTGACCAATGCACGGCTAAACCGGGAAAACGGATTTACCACGCGTATTTTTTTTTTTTTTGCGGGGGGGGGGCGATGGGTCGGGTGTGCGTACCATAGCATTAATTCCTGCAGGCGCCCCTGCAGACACACACACACATGGGTACGCACGCACTCATACAAACACACACACGCACACCAACACACACAGGCACGCACATACAAGCATACACAAAAGTTGCAAGAGAGATGGAGAGAAATTGACAAGCATGGTTTATTTTTGCTGAGAGGATGTACAGGACTGAGCGCTGGTCATATTTTGTACTGCTATTATATGCGGTACATCTAGTTTCACTTCATTTCACACCTCTCATTCACTTCACTTTATAGGAGGTGGCCACTGAAAGTGTTGCGCCTATTCCCGTCTGTGTAGATAGCCCTGCCACTAAACATCTCTATGTACACCCTGTCTGACACTTCCAAGTCGAGAATGACAGTGTTAGATGTTGTGTCTTCTGAGTCTGCTCCGGGTAGGTTATCAGTAGCTGAGACCACCATTTCCCCGTTCTTAATCAACTTTGCCCCGCTGGCGTGGTTGTGGCCGATCGGATTAAAGAGGACAAAGGTGAAAAAGTAGACCCCTTTCACCGGCACTGTGAATATGCCTGTTAGAAAAAACAACATATTTTATGTTACTATTTTGAATAGAATGAACAATCATCCCAAATTCAATTCCTTTAACATGCCATCCTCAGCAAGTCTATCAAGTTTTCCTAAAAACATTAAAGTGATTGTACTTGTACCTGTACTTGGATCGTAGGCACTTCCGACATTAGTAATGACATTATCATATTTTAGTATGACATCTCCGTTGAAAGGTCCAATAAATTCATATGATTTCTGAGTCTGTAGAGTGGCGGAGAATGCCACTATTGCGAGAAACAAAGAATAACAATTTGCAACAAAATACTATTAAAATCATCATGATTGTTACCTATTAATTCTTCAAAATAATTAGGCTACAGAACAATTTGGAATAATTATTAAAAGTCAATAATGGAAGGGAAGACAAAAGTAAGCCCCTCATTATCTGGCACAGTATTTGACACAAAAGTTACAGAGAAAAAAATACATCAATTTTGAGTGGCAATGTCAAACCAAGATTTGCTGTTTAGAAAAGATTTGTTAGAAAAATACTTTTTTGTTTGGTGGAAAGAAAGTAGCAAGGACAATTTCAGCAGGAAAAATGATGTATATTAATATAGTTTTTCTCACCACCAATCTTCGGATGCTGTTTGATAGTTTCCAATTCCTTCTGTAAGGCTAAAACAAGACATTTAATTAATTCACACTGAAGTAAGCATTATAATCCACTATTATGTTTTTCTCCAATTAACATTACCTTCGATTTGGCTCTTCAGCTCCGCAACAGTGTCACTAATGTGAGAGTCTGTGGTTGGATGTGTCTCTGCCACATACACAGAAACCAAAAACACAATCAGCTTTGGAGAAATCATCCTCTTTGCAGACCTCTTATAAGTTGTAAAATAACATTTGGTGTTTCTGTGTTCCTTATAAAGTCTAAACGCTGGTTAATATTAACCTCAAGACAGTCAATAATATTGATTGCCCCCTTTCCGGCTGCCAGTTGCCAGGGCAAACCAGTTGAACCACTTCTACAACAGGTTTGAGGGCAGCCGTGGCCTACTGGTTAGCACTTTGGACTTGGACCAGAGGGTTGCCGGTTCGAACCCCGACCAGTAGGAACGACTGAAGGCCCTTGAGCAAGGCACCTAACCCCTCACTGCTCCCCGAGCGCCGCTGTTGATGCAGGCAGCTCACCTCACTGCGCCGGGATTAGTCTGTGCTTCACCTCACTGTGTGTTCATTGTGTGCTGAGTGTTTCACTAATTCACGGATTGAGATAAATGCAGAGACCAAATTTCCCTCACGGGATATATACAGGATATATACAAAAGAGTATATATACTATACTATACTTGACTGTCCTGCTCCAGCTCCAATGGCAGTGGTCTGTCCACCACCCCCTGCTGACTCAGACACACTCTTGCTTGTTTGCCTGCCCAACCCACACCTTCCCCCTCCCAGTGCAACACTCATCCCCACCATCACAGGCTATCGCACCCCTCCCCCACATGGTGACCACGAACAGTGCGACAACAATGGCTTCAAATATTCTTGATACGGTTTCAGGGAAGACGGGGGAAAAAAAGATCATTTTGGTACGTGTGGACTAGGCCTCAGTCAACAGCCATCAGTCTCCAGCCACCTGACAACCCCCTCAGTGCAATGGTGCAAACTCAACCACTCAACACTTCGAAGACCAAGGAGATGGTGGTGGATTTCCGCCCGCTCTGCTACCAGTCTCTATTGATGGGGTCAATGTGGAGGTGGTAAACACCTACAATTATCTGGGCTTACACCTAGACAATAAACTGGACTGGTCAGCCAATACTGAAGCACTCTACAAGAAAGGGCAGAGCAGGCTGTACTTGCTGAGGAGACTGCAGTCCTTCAATGTCTGCAGTAAGCTCCTCAGGATGTTTTACCAGTCTGTTGTTGCCAGCGTCCTCTTCTATGCTGTGGTATGCTGGGGAGGAAGCACAAAGATCAGCTGGAGACAGGCTGGTAAGGAAAGCTGGCTCTGTCGTGGGAGCCGAACTGGAGTGCATCACTTCAATATCAGATAAAAGGACCCTGAACAAACTGATCAACATCAAGGACAATGAATGTTATCCACTCCACAGCACTATTACAAAGCAGAAGAGCTTGATCAGCTGGAGATTTCGCTCAATGTCATGCCACCCTCTGCTGACTCAGACACTCTTGCTTGCTTGCCTGCCCAACCCACACCTCCCCCCTCACTCTCAGTGCAACACTCACCCCCATCATCACAGGCTATCGCACCCATCCCCCACATGAACTGGAACTGGAGTGCATCACTTCAATATCAGATAAAAGGACCCTGAACACATTGATCAACATCAATGAATGTCATCCACTCCACAGCACTACAATTACAAAGCAGGAGAAAAGGAAAAGGAGACTTTGCTCACTGTCATGCACAACTGACAGACTGAGGAAGTAATTTGTCCCCAGGGCCATTGAACTGTTCAATGCTTCACTTACGGGTAGAGGAGAGATAGACTTCTCTGCATAGTCTGTTTACATGATATTAGCACATTTGCACAACCCCTCCCTCCCTCCTGGACTGTGGCCGTACTTGATGCTTAATACCTTATACTCAATACTTGACCAATGGCTGTAACCCTTTTACCTCAACCTATTCTTGCACTGACATAGTTTTGTTATATTATCTTGTCTACATTATACATTATTTTCTTTTATGTCCATATTACTATCCCCACCCTTTCAACTGTATATTGCATCTTGCTTGTGTCGGTTGAGGGGACCACGACCATGGCACCTTTGACAGGGACAACAAGGAAGCAATCATCCTCAGCTGCCCACTGAATTACAGGCTCAGTCCCTGTCATGCTTGATCATCCTTAAGCACACTATGTTGATATTTGATATAGTTTTTATAGTATATTTAGTATTTAGTATCATGTTTATCTTCTACTGTCTCTATTGTACAGTGGAGTTTTTTTTATATGTATATTACTTTTTCTGCTGTAAGTGCATGTTGTGTGTGATGTCTGTATGCTACTGAGGGATCAATAAAGTATCTATCTATCTATCTATCTATCTATCTATATCTATCTCCGTTATTTTATATCCAATTAAGAAAGCTGATTCCAAAGGCTTTTCCTATACCCAAAGTACTGTAATGAGAATGCACACAGCACTTTCGACCATCAAGACGTCACTGACTGATCGATTGACATTTACATTGCATTTTCTGTGGCTGGACCTCAGGACAACAGTAAGCAGATGGCTAGGTGTTTCTCAGAAATCTAAAATGATCATAATACAGTTTTTCTTAGTCGCTTTGGTGCTTTTCTCACATCACTGTCAACATTTGCACAGCAGTTAGTGCATTTTTCAAAACAATTAGTGCAAACTGCAAAACCTAGTGGATAACCTGCAAAAGCACGTCACTTGCTCAAAATGGATAGTCCAATCCTCAAAAGCAAGTATTTATGTCAATGAAACTGCCAGTGTCATCAAAATGAGAAGTCTTGACACCATAGTTTATGAACATGATAGTCAAATGGCTTTGTCATGTTTTCATTATGACAGTTTATTCTCTGTGTTTTCCAATGCAAAAAAACATCAGAACTCGGTGACACTACCTACTACATGCTCAAGACAGCACTATACACTACTTGTGAAGGTGCAAAAAGTAGTCCAACAGTAGTCCTTTAGTTATGTGTGCATGGTAAGATGCTCAAGAGAGTGAGTGTCATGGTGAAGGTGCAAAAAGTAGTCCAACATTAGTCAAACAGTGCAACAGTGCAATAATAAGGTCTAGAGACCAGCATAAATAATATGGACAAATAGGAGAGTAAAGTATAATGTAGACAAGGTATTATAAAAAACTAGAAGAACAGGTTGAGGTAATAGGAACAAGAAGAACAGGTAATAGGGTTACAGCCATTCAGTATTGTAGCAGAAGCCATTGATCATGTGTGCTAATATAGCATGAAAAACAGTGTAGCAGGAAAACAGTAGTAAAAACATTAGGCTGTGGACATTAGTTAAACAGTAGTAAAACAGTAGTAAAGCAGTAGTGGGCAGTCAGTACTCAAACATGGAGAGGGTGGAGAGGCAGACAGACTAAGCAGAGAAGTATATCTCTCCTCTTCCCTTTAGTGAAGCATTGAACAGTTCAATGGCCCTGGGGACAAATGACTTCCTCAGCCTTTCAGTTGTACATGGCAGTGAGCGAAGTCTCCAGCTGATCAAGCTCTTTTGCTTTTTAATAGTGCTGTAGAGTGGATGGCATTCATTGTCCAAGATGTTGATCAGTTTGTTCAGGGTCCTTTTGTCAGATATTGAAGTGATGCACTCCAGTTCAGCTCCCACTACAGAGCCAGCCTTCCTTACCAGCCTGTCAAGTCGCCCAGCATCCTTCTTCTTTGTGCTTCCTCCCCAGCATACCACTGCATAGAAGAGGACGCTGGCCACAACAGACTGGTAGAACATCCTGAGGAGCTTGCTGCACACATTGAAGGACCGCAGCCTCCTCAGGAAGTACAGCCTGCTCTGCCCTTTCTTGTAGAGTGTGTCAGTGTTGGCTGACCAGTCCAGTTTATTGTCCAGGTGGAGACCCAGATACTTGTAGGTGCTTACCACCTCCACATTGACCCCATCAATGGAGACTGGTAGCAGAGCGGGCTTAGACCTGCGGAAATCCACCACCATCTCCTTGGTCTTTGAAGTGTTGAGTTGAAGGTGATTGAGTTTGCACCATTGCCGAAGTCCTCCACCAGGCTCCTGTACTCCTCCTCTTGCTCGTCCCTGATACACCACACAATTGCAGTATCGTCAGAAAACCTCTGCATGTGGCATGACTCGGTGTTGTAGCAGAAGTCAGATGTGTACAGGGTGAACAGGACTGGAGAGAGCACAGTTCCCTGTGGCGCTCCGGTGCTGCTGATCACAGTTTTAGAGAGACAGTTCTTCAGTCTGACGAACTGTGGTCGCTCGGACAGGTAGTCTGTAATCCAGGTTACCAGGTGAGCGTCCACACCCATCTGCAAGAGCTTGTCTCCCAGTCTGAGGGGTTGGATGGTGTTAAAAGCACTTGAGAAATCAAAGAACATGATTCTCACAGCACTTTTCCCTTGTCTAGGTGAGAATGTGTCCTGTGTAGAAGATAAGTGATGGCATCGTCCACGCCCACTTTCTCCTGGTATGCAAACTGTAACGGGTCTAGTGCATGGCATACCTGGGGTCTGAGCATACCTAAGACCAGTCGCTCCAGTGTCTTCATCACATGTGATGTTAGAGCGACAGGCCTGAAGTCATTAAGCTCACTGGGGTGTGGCTTCTTAGGGACGGGGGTGAGACATGATGTCTTCCACAGTGTTGGAACTTGTCCGAGACGTAGACTCAGTTGAAGATGTGCTTCAGTGGCTCCCCCAGTTCAGCAGCACAGGCCTTGAGTAGCCTTGGACACAGTCTGTCAGGCCCGGCTGCCTTACGAGGATGAAGTTTTTTTAAAAGATAACTTACTTCGGAAGCTGTAATGATGGGGGGGATGAGGGGAGTGGAGGGGGAGGAGGGGTGCTTCTGAGGGGGTTGTGTGGCTAGAGACTGATGGCCGTTGGCTGAGGCCATTGTTGCCGCACTGCTCGTGGTCACCATGTGGGGGAGAGGTGCGATAGCCTGATCTGCAGTGATGGGGGGGAGGGGAGGGGGAGTGCATCTGGGGTCTGTGTGTCTGATGGCTGTTGACTGAAGTCGTTGTCACCTCATTGTTTGTGGTCGCCATGTGGGGGAAGGGTGCAATATCCAGTGATGGTGGGGGTGAGTGTTGTACTGGTAATGAGGTGGGGTGGGGGCTGGGGGATGACCACCTCCTTGATGTCCTTGTCAAGGTTGCCAGCTCAACAGGCACAGGCAAGGAGGCATCAGGCGGGGGCAGGGCGTGGGGTGATGGGGGCTCAGATCATTGGATGTCCCCGGGATGCAGAGCTGGAGAGACTGGGAGAATGGGAGGTGGGGGTAGGGAGGGCACGCAAACAAGAGCAGTACTTGGAGCTGGTGCAGGGCAATCGAACCTGTTGTAAAGTGGTTCAGCTGGTTCGCCCTGTCCAGGTCTCCCTCCACAGAGCTGCTGCTCTTCTTAAGGCCAGTGATGGATTTCATACACAGGGTATCTGCACATTTTCTAAGTCCAAATTTAAAGACTTTTAAGACCTTTTTAAGACATCTAAATGCAAAAATGAAGACTATACCACGGCAAAAAAGACACATACGACAACTTAAAACTGTTTTGTGCAATTGTTTTTTTTCCCTACTAATTTGAACACCCACCCCATTTTGGATGTCTACAGAAGTTACCAAATATATTTTGGCAAAAGACAATAATTGTGTGTGAATTACCTTCACAGCTATAAATGCCCAATTTTAGGGTCTGGGGTGCTTCTTTTGAAGCTGACATATCTGGTTGTGCTACTGGTTGAGACTGACTGTTCTTTACCTGTATCTGTAGCCTAGGCTACTTGCCAAACATGTGTACTGGACTGGATTCCCTTCAATATTTTTTTCAAAGGTAGACTAAGCTATTTAAATATTTTAATAGGCCTACTTTATATAATTTACTATGTGCATCTATTGTACTATATGCAGCACAGCAAATCAAAGTTGATCCACTACTTCAAATTTTGCACACCAGTTGTATTTAAACCAACCAAAGCTGGACTGAAACATTGTAAAACCATTGACTTGTTTTAAAAAATGTATGGGAAAAGTGAAACCACCCCATTAATTAAGAGACAGGTCCTCCTCTCATGTTCCTGCTGAAAAAACTGCTGGTTTCATCTCAAACACGCACGTATCTTGCGTTTTTTTTTAATGTAGCCAACATTTTATGTAGCCTAGTCGCAGACAAAAAAAAAGTGATTATATTTCACAACTTTTGCGAAGTACTGGGAAAGGCTGGCAAGCAAGCTGCAGACAGATATTATAGGTAGGCTATAGACAGATATTTACTTAGGCTAGGCCAGCAATACACGCGGGAGAGATGCAAACAGATCCACTTCACGAGTATTTCCTCCTGATTGCGAAAACGTTTGTTTTTTTCCTGTCGGTCCGAGGTTCCTTCATAAATTGCGCAGCAAACAGAAGCACCGGTCCGCGCACAATTTGACCAGCAGTCTTCGTGTCCATAGTTTGTGAAACGATGCTGCATCCGAGCAAATAAGATTCTAAGCCCAACGCAACTCCAAAAAAAAGGAGAAATGAGCATCATTCATATATTTTGTAATTCATATTAAGTTCATATCTTTTTAATAATTCATAGTCTGTGGCCTGCATAATTACTAATAGCCAAGTAAGTATCTAATAATTTCATATTGATTTAAACTATTTGACTACACTTCTGTTTAATGTCATTACATTGGTGGTGTACGTCTAATTGACTGCCTGCCCCTTTAAGGACGTGAGAGTAGCCTAATTACATTTCTGAGTGGATTGGAAGGCTTGCATCTCACTGTGTTCGGCTACGAATGTAAATCACTTTTTGCATAGTGCATTACGATATGTGGATGCAATTGGGAATGTCTTCTATGTCATTAGTTAAAATAAATGTTAAAAAAACAACTCGAATGAAATCATTCTTGGATCAAAGAAGAGGTAAATGTCTTGCAATTTTATTAATTCCTATGATTTTGGTAGCACTACTCAAACTAAGCCCACAAGCTAGCAAACATGACATAAGCTAAAAGGACATATCCAGGTAAACGTTTGCCAATGGGTTGCATAGCCTACTCAAATGTCAGTAAACCAAGTAGGCCTTAATTAACTTACTTTCATAGCCTAGGTAGGTTAGCAACACCAGGTTGAGAGATGCAAGTAAGCAGATCATTAACGTTAGCCTTCTATGTATTGTCATCAAAACTGCAGAGGAACGAACACGTTAGGGCAGTCTTTGGTGTCATATGCAGAAGGTGCAGAAGTTAAGTGTGTTAATCTCAATATTCTGCAAGAGGGACTGTTGTGGTAGGTGAAATTTCACGGTAAAACTACGATGATTGGTCAAATTTGCGAAAAAGTTGCGGTGTTTGGACAAAATTGCGAGTGCCTTCGTAAGTGACGAAAACAATCGTCACTAGCCTAACAGCTGTGCATAGGCTACTTTGTAAAAGAGAGAATACGCTCATCCCTATACATAACGCAAGGGGTAATTAATGTAATTATAGTTCGCCTTTTATTTGTGGATTTATTTAATGTAGCCTAGACTATTTAGTGTTATTTCTTCCCCAAGCTCATAAAATAAATTTGGGTCGCACTTAAATTGACAGGGTCGGTCGGAAACCGGAACCCAAGAAATTTTTTTCTATGCCCTATCGCTAACTCTCCCTCTCACGGCTACCTGCTTATCTCTCAGGCCTCGGCTACACCACGAAAACGTCAGGCATATTTTTAAATATTCTTACCGTTTTCACACCTTTAATGACACCCATGAAAAACATCTTCACTCTGCAACCACAACACTTTCAGTAGCCTTATAGCAGGGCTGCCAACTTTTCAAAAAACCTTGGAGTGAGATTTGGTGGGGCCAACCAAAATTTTGCTGCGGAAATTTTTGTTTGGCTCATTCAGCATTATACCGTACAGTAAAAAATACGTACATCAGTGGTTCTCAGGTGTAGGGACCAGGCATGGACGGATTATGAACTTTCGGGCCCTTGGGCCCACATGTATTAAGGGCTCCCCACTAATTGTCGCATATGTGGAAGGGGGGTTTGGGGGTCCTCCCCCAGAATTTTTTTCATTTGTTTGATGTGATTTCCTGTATTCTGGTGCATTTTGGTAGCTTAGAAATTTAGACACACCCTAGCGGCAGCAAATTACATTTGCTTCCATGGCTAGTCTAGCAACTCTCCGTTGGCTTGTGAGGTCGAAAAATTAAACTTCTATCAGGCCAATCAAATCGTCTATAGAGTTGTTAGGGGGGCATAACATAATGATTGATGGCAGAGTTGCAACGGTTTGGCTTAAATTCCCTGCTACTTGAAAACAAAGAAGATGGATATTGCTGTTGGCCAACAGTGTGACACGAGTTAAGCTGGTTTTGAGATGGCAGAAGTTTGAACTAGCCAACTAGCTCCGCTGGTGGGAAAACACATGGGACTCAGTGCTTTCCTATTGCGTGCAGAGGGAATTTGAAAGACAACCGATTATCCCGCCCCTCGGACTGAGCACTGCGAACAGTGAGTGCCCAGACCCTACATTTTAATGTGGGTCTGGCTCGTCAGGCTAGCATTTTGGGGATGGCCAATACTAAATTCAATCAGATTTATAGCCTACATCCTGATGTGTTGATATTGAGGCAATGATTCCATGCAAAGGCTTGGGCTTCAGGGCCCCCTGACACCTTGGGCCCCTGGGTCCGTTTATTAATCGTTTTATTAACCATTTATCACAGCAACTTGGCGCTAATATCATTGGAAAGCTTAGATTCCGCACGTTTACCTGATGTGTGATATCATATGTATAGGTTTAATTTAGTTGAACCTCATCTGCCAGGTATTTGACCTACCAGGTTGACACTTGAAGCGAGGTTGACACAGGTTTACAGCGTGAAAAATACTCAATAATACTCAAAGCATACCTGAAGCCGGGGAAATGCGGGGGGAATGCGCCTGGGGACGGCTTCTGAAGTAGCATCGCAAATGAGAGAAAATTTAGAAAATTCCACAGACAGGGGGTGCTCTTGAACCCTCTCACCGTCTCTGAAAGCATAACCGTGGCTCAACAGGTAGATCTATAAATAGGCTAAACTCATTTTTCAGGCATCTGACCGACCGGGTTGACACTTCAGCGTGAGAAATCGGGGGTGTGGCGTGTGAAACTAATCAAATGCGTGTGTCTCACGGCCAATGCGTGAGAGTTGGCACCTATGCGCTTATAGTCACTTATCAGTTGCGTTTAAAAAATACACGAAACCGGCTGGAGACATTTCACTCGCTCTCTCGCACTCGCTGGCGGTCCCATACAAATTTAATACCTCCTTTTTGAAAATTCAAGACATTCCAGACAATTTAAGACTTTTTTAGGCCTTAAAAACCGAAAGTTGTATTTAAGACTTTTTAAGGATCCGCGGGAACCCTGCATACAGTCCCACACCTCCTTCATGTTGTTTTCTTGCAACTTCTGTTCCATCTTCTGTTCCAGCTTATTCTTGAGTTCCCCTGTACTCGCCTCAGCTCTGCCATGTCCCCCTCTTTAAACGCCATATTTTTCCTATTGAGAAGGGTCTTGACATTAGACCTACAGGTTATCCAAGGCTTGTTATTTGGATAGCAGCGTACAGTCCTTGTGGGAACAACAATGTCCATACAGAAGACAGTCAGTAGTGTAATGTGTGACCTCTTTTAAGTCCTCTCCATTCTGTAGCACACTCCAGTCAGTGGACTCAAAGCAGTCTCTCAAAACCTCATCCGCTTCTGGTGTCCACTTCCTGAAGGTGCGCGTGGCAACTGGTAGCCTCTGAACTTTTGGCTTGTACATTGGCTGAAGATGAATGAGGTTATGGTCCGACTTCCCCAGGGGGGGAAGGGGGGTGGCACTGTAAGCATCCCTCACGTTTGCATACATGAGGTCTATTGTCCTGTTTTTCCTAGTTGGGCAGTCAACAAACTGGTAAAAGTTTGTGAGGGTGGAATCCAGTGTAATGTGGTTGACATCACCAGAGATTGCAAAGAAGGCATCACTGTGCTGAGTTTGGAGCAGGTTTGGCAGAGAGGGTTAAAGCGGAGCGAGAGGCGCAACCGTTCGACAATTTCCGCGTTCGATTATTGCAAGGGGGAGGGGGGGAAATCCCCCTTTATGCAGACCAGAGTAAACCCTCGCTGCACTAATGTCAATGGAGACTTGTGGAATTTTACCAATAAATTGGTCATTATGTCTTTCTGGATTTGTTGAGGGTTTTTTGGAACATTTTGTCATAATCTGTAAGCAGACCTCACAAGGCTTAAACAGAGCCCAGCCAAAAACTCCAATAAAATTTGTATCAACTTTGAGGGACAGCTATGACCATGCAGGATTATCCAGACCAAACGTGACGATTTTGCTACATACTATTCCTATTTATGTACCAGCATGCAAAATTTGAGCCTCCTACATGGTTTAGTTCTTGCGCTGTGGGATTTTGAACTTTGACAAAAAAAAGAGGCCGAACAAAATCGACACCCCCCTCCTCCTGTATAACTGGCTGTATCTTGGAAAGTATTGATCTTACATAAGAGTAATTTTACAGTGTGTCTTCTGGGTAACATAGGTACACCTGGTAATTTTTTCATAATTTTTTGAGACCTAAGTGCGTGGGCCCTGGTTGAACTGACGTGGAATGACCCTGCTGAAATTTAGTGGAGGCTAACCTGCATTGAAAATTAGATATCAGAGTCTGGACCAATAGTAGGCCTAGGCCTAGCATATAGTAGCCTAGCCTAGATATAATAGTAGATATTTATATGGATATCTAAGCATGATATTGATTATTGGTCAGTTATTTACACAGGAGACACAGGGATGCAAACAGCGCGCCTTTTGGCGGATGCCGCCTTTTTCACGGCTGTCTGGGGGACTTGTGTGAATCGTGCAGATCCGACGAGTTTTTCTTTGGGGGGTGGGGGGTGGTTGAAGTGTCTGATTATAATTTCATCAAAGTTAATTCTGTATTAAAATGACTACATAAACACATAGCCTACCGTTACAGTCCATGAAACATAGGAAGTGTAAGACAACACTAAATCAAAAAGCTGCGCACGTAAAAATCCCATTTGCTGTGCACCATTATCCTACTGCTACAAGGCTGCACTTCACTGCACTCACTGAAAGGATGTAACGTTACATCTATCAGTCCGGGATCCAGTAATTTTGTGTCGCGCCTGGTCTTTTTTGCAAGAAAGGTAAGGTTAACCATATTTGATGTCTTCTAATCACATAATTTCTACCATTTGCATTGTGTAATGTTTAGGTTGTCCTAATGTGTCATTACAGTCTTTACAATAACTATGCCAGGTTAGTGCTAGTTATACAACAATTGGGTTCTATGGAACTATTTATTTGTTTCTGATTGGCCGAGAGACGTTCCATGAGTTGGAATATCCCTGGACATTTCAACTCAGACTTTGCACAGCTAATAATAAATCACTCCACGATACAATGCAAAGATTTGACACAATGTTCTCATCCCAGCTCTCCACGATTTCAAGCAATGGGTTACTCCTTAGCAAACCATACGAAACAGTGCTTCACCACATCTGTGTATTAAGCCACACAGTCAACTCAATGTAAGTAAGATAAACAAGGATGCTAATTGTTCTTAGCATTGCCAGCATTGTGTATAATATGATTGTCACTTGGAGGAGACTAACGTTAGCATAATTAGCTAACCGCTGCTAACGTGCTAGCATCGTCACGTCAGGCTGTGCACAGTAATATAACATTTATTCACCATAAATTAATAAAGTTGAGTGGTTCTGCAATGTAGACAATGTTTCCGTTTTTTTTGCAGTACCATGTCCCTTACATGACATGGCCCATTGTCCTTGTAACATGCATTCAGCAAACCTAGATATGAATGTGATTTCAGCCCGACTTTCAACATTTCTTTCAAAAAGACATGTAAACCACCAAGACCCGTAACGAGGGATCTGGAATGTTGGTTACCTAGCAACCAAGATGCTGTCTATTGAAAAGGGAACTATTTTTTGATGCGTAAGAACGATGTCGAAATTAACATTTTTAAACAATAATGGGGTGTTTTCAGATTATTTAGTTTGTTGTAGAATTGTTGTATAAAAGCAGTATAGCACTCGTGATCGTGGGATTGGTCATGGATATTCCCACGGCTGTTGTTGCCTGCGCCACTCGGCCTCCAGCCTCGTGGCTACGGCCGAACAACACCCGTGGGAATATCCATGACCAACCCCACTCTCACTCGTGCTATATTGCTTAAGTAGCACACTAGCGCTACATTTTACATGACTAGCAAAAATACAGTTGGATTTTTTTTTTTAACCTTGTTTGTTGCTTCAGTCAGTTTAGTTCAGTTCCGGACAGACTAGCAGTATTTTGTCCTGTAATATTTTAGTAGCAGCCTAACGTTATATCCAACTCTACCCCCTTTCCAACGTGTAGCCTAATGGTAACGTACTTGTTTAAGCTAGCCGCTTGTTGACGTCTAGTAGCCTAATGAGCCGCTGGTCTAGGCTTTTTCGTAAATGCAACCCGAAGTGACAAGTGACGAACTGACTTATTTTCAATGACACCTACCACATAAGGGCGAGAAACTGATGTGTGGGCTTATCCTAACAGACAGACCGCACTACTGTTGATACATTTTAACTGTACATTTTCGTGCAGAATAACGTTATTTTGGGGTGCATTGAGAAAGGGGGCAAAGTGAAGTGAACTATTTTGCACTCTGTTATGATACTGTCAGGTCTAGGGTAACACTATGGCTAATATATGCAACTTTTCATTTACAGAATGAGAGAATTTGATGAGAGTGAGGCACTAACAGTTAAGAAAGTGGATGAGGGTTGTAAAACAAATTGGAACTGGTCTTGGTTACAGGTTGAAACGGAGATTGAGGTCAAGACAGCCAAACACAAATTCAAAATGTCAGACTTTTTCAAAAAATTTTTAAAAAAGGGACATGCCAAATGTACTTTCTGCATGAAAGAGATTAATTATGCTAACAAGGGAGTGCATGCTCTGTTGAATCACTGCCAGAGTGCTATACACACAGAGTGGCTACCATCATATCTACCCAGTGTGGCCCAGCTCCTCTGTCAAGACAAGCCAGCTACCAGCCAAAGTCAGGCCCCAGCAGACAGAATAAGGGAAGGAACGGGGACAGTGTATTTTCATATAAAGAACATTTTTGTGTGAATAGGGTGAGCCCTGGATGGCAGAGGTGCAGTGGCGATTCTAGACATTTTTAACAAGGGTGGCACTGGTGAGGCACTGATTAATTCAAGGGTGGCATGAGGCAAAACAACCAGATAAACAGAAACAGGTTCAAGATGTGAAATTAGCACAAATACATTAGGGAAACCAGACACAAACACCATACACCATAAACACCAAACACAAAAAAACCCCACAAATACCTTACTCTCACATAAAATGTCTTTGTATTTGAATAAAATAATACAAACATATTAAAGTTAATTATCTAAGTTGTCTGTCCCTGGGCTATGCTGTGCTAAAACAAATTCCATCATGGGGACATTAAAATATAATCCTTTTTATTCTATTCTATTAAATGAAGATATACAAATATACTCATCCAATACATTTTCCCCCCACAATAACTTATATCTACAGTATGTGCATCTATTGTAGCTGTTAAAATAATTTGACCTGCTTTTTTGTCTATTTGTTTAAGTTCTCAAGAAACTTGAGGGTGGTATGAAGGAGTGTATTGTGTATGTGAGCAATGTCATCTTCCTAAATCTCAATATTATGATCACAACAAGTGTGGGCAAATTATTATGACCGCCGCTAGCAAAGCTAGCGAAGCGGTCATATAGGGATTGTCAAAGTTTTTTTTTTTTTTTTTCCCCGTCATCTACTTCCTGAATTTTTGGTCAACGATACCCGGGACACCGAACCACCGGGACACATGAAATTTGGTGGGTATGTAGCCCCACTAGACTTTTACGGAAAAATTTCCACTCCCCCCCCCATGCTGGGCCCCCCGAACCGCAAAAAAAGCAGTTTTTCCGAAATAACTACCTGAACCGTGGCACCGAGGATGAATAATCTTTTATGGTATGTTGGTCTCAAGGGCCCACATCAATCTGGCCCATAATCACTCATTTGTGATTTGCACCCACCCCCGGTAAAAAATTAAAATGCAATATTATTCTGCTTTAATCGCCCCTATCTTCAGTTAAGATGTTCAGAACTGCACCAAATTTTATTTGTATGATTGACCTGGCATTCTCTGGGGGTATGCCAAGTTTCGTAGAATTTCATCCATGGGGGGGTCTTAAAAAAAATAGATTATGTGTACATTTAGTGACTGTACACTCATTGGCCTGTAGATGGCGGTGCACACATATACACATGCACACACACACAGGCACCCACATACTATCGGTATTAGAACGGCCGATACATAATTACAAATTCAGTAGGATTAAAAGAAAGCCAAAATATATATTCATCATCATCATCATGGCTGCATTTCCAGTATTGGCGATAAGTAGTCGTTTGTCCACTAGATGGCGCATCGTTGCAGTGAGACGTAATTTTGTTGGAAGTTAAACGTGGGTTGGAATAACAATGGACGCTTCCTACAAGGACTATAGTTTACCGCAGAGAACGTCTAATAAGGATAGGATGATGTTCACATGAAATGTAATTCCCATTTCTTCTTGAAGCCGAAATAAATCTGAGGATGTTTATCGGACATGCTTGGTTTTTACTGCAGGTACGTTAATCTTATAATATCAATAAGGACCTATGTTACCGTTACCGTTGGTTGAGTGATGATGGAGGCCAATTTGATTGATTGCATTTGTAGAAAACTATAAATGCGGTTATACCAAGCAAATTGATAGCAGCACTGTAATTGTATCTTTCGACTGTCATTTGTTGCATGTGCTACAAAAATCATTCTGTGCAATGGAAGATTTACCAACGTTACACCGGTCTGATACAGTTTTGCCTATACATGCGTGAGACTGAGACGCCTGTTTATTTTGTTTTAAGTGTGTGCAGGGTGTGAGAGGGGAATCGATGTGCTTTGATTCCAGCTTGGTAGTTGTAGTCTGTGAAATTAAAAAGCACGTGTGTGTGAAGTATCCAAACAATGACACCTTCATTTCATTATGGCTGCTTTAGCAACACACCTACTGTGTAGTGGGTCCCATTTAGAAGTGGCTACTTCCTTGACTCATGGAGCTACGTGAATTTTATTACAACTTTTCGCCACGATATGGCAGTTTAAGTCCGCTTGATACTGTAAGGCGTAAGCCATTGGTTTCCAAAGGAGATTTTATTTGTGTCGCCAGCATAGCCTATTGACAATTTATGTTGTAAATAGGCCTACCTTATAGCCTACCTGTAGCTTAGGGAAGCTAACAGCTTTCTATTAGGATCTAGTGTGTTAGTTACAGTTTTGTCATAACTCCCTGATGCATTTAGAATAGCCAGAGCGTGAACAATATCGGGTGCCTATGGACTAGGCTTGGTGAACCCAGCCTGATCTGCCTGCTATTTATTTTTTGATTTCTTAAAAGATTGAGGTTGGTCTGGTGAAAGCCAGACTAGCCATGGACCTCAGTTACACAATGCAAGGGAACATGAATCAGCCTATATTTGCACGAACAATAACGGACAACAGCTCTTCAACTTTGGCCCGTTAAAATGTGTATGAACAGTCTAGCGACGCATTTCATCAAGGCCCATTTGGACATGTCAGTTATTTGCACCACTAGATGTAAAACAGCATTTCGTTTCAGACTACTGTTACTTAATTTGTGCATTAACAATAACGTTTCAGACTACTGTTACTTAATTTGTGCATTGACAATAAAGTATTACATGAACTAAAGATGACTAAAATCTTATGTAGAAGAAGAAACATTCACAAAAAATCCATCCATCCAAAAATGACCTTTGTTTTTGATAGCTGTTGAAAACGGCACGGAACTGACAGAGATGTTTTTGTTTATAAATAAATAAATAAATAAATAAATAACTAACATTATGCTGATACCTTTTGCTTTTCCCAAATACAATGTAGCCTACAGGTGTAAGTGACCTTTCATCAATCCAGTTGCAATGGATGAACTGTGATGAACTGCCCTACTTGTGATTGTTTAGAGATGTTAAAGGTTTTATAACAATGCTACATCTTCTTTGGCTATTCTACAATCTATTCACCTTTTCAGCACCAGTAGGCTACTCTCTGTGCAGCCGCACACACACACTCAGGCATGCCAAACAAGCATACACAAAAGTTTCAAGAGTGGGGGATGGAGTAAAATATGGAGACAAATTGAAGTGTGATTTATTTTCGCGGAACGGATGTACAGGACTGAGCGGCGGTCATATTTTGTACCGCTATGCGGTACATCTAGTTAATTACATTTTCACGTGGGGTAACTTGTTGCAGGGCAACCACATAACTGGTTCCATGTCTTCGGATTGGATGATTAATGATCAGTAAAGTTCTCAAGAAACTTGAAGTTGGTATGAAGGAGTGTATTGTGTATGTGAGCAAACATTGTTAACGTTGCACATGGGGCAACTTGTTGCAGGGCAACCACATAACCGGTTCCATGTGTTCGAATTGGATGACTAAAGTTCTCAAGAAACTTGAGGTTGGGATGAGTGTGTGAGCAACCTACATGTTACTTATCTGCCTGAATCTCAATATTCTGATCACAACAACTGTGGGCAAATTACAAGTCAGCACCAGTGCTGCATTCATTGTTTTTCACTTTTATAATCACATCACCAAAAGTAGGTTATTGGTTTTACCAAAAGTATTTGGCAGTATTTTTAAACTACAAACCTATAAAGTATTTTGATACAAAATACGATGCCATTTTTTTCCAACTAAATAAAATACAAATTTGTATTTTAAATACATCAGACATGCCTATCCCTCAAGCTAGGTAGTACTTATTGTTTTGTGTTTATGTTAGTTTTGATCCAATTTGACAGCTTTGCTATGTTGCCCACCCAAAATTTCTACCAGCCCACCCAAATAAAGTAGCCTAGCCTAGGTTAGAACCAGCCCTGCCCTGCATGGAGACATATTTTACAAATGTCGGCGACTTAAGTGTGTGATTAGATAAATAGGCACTGGCAGATGCAATAGGTAAATAGATATCTTTGCGTGTTAGCACAAGCAGTAGCCTGTAGGCCAATAAAGGCAAGCGTGTTTGCCACTTACATTTCTGACGTCTGATACTTCAAACTGCTGCAAGTGCATCAAGAAAGGTCCTGCCTTAGACCATGTTAATGGCCAATTGTAGACTAAGATTTGGGGGTGGCCAATCGAATCTCAAGGGTGGCCTGTGCCACCCGGAGCCACCCCTCTGACTCCGCCCCTGCAGAGGTGATGGCAAAATGTAATTATATGATATTTCCTGTGGGGGCGTGGGCTTCGATAATCTCACTCCTTTTTGACCATACCTCTGTTTGCATCCCTGAGACAGGAGAAGGGAAATCAGGCAGAAAGGTGGAAATGAGGAGAAAGTTAGGAGAAGAGAGGCAAATAATAGGCAAAGGACCCTCACAAGTGAGTGCGAGTCAAGATGTGACACTCACTGTGTCAGAAGGTACAAGCTCTGCAGCCTATGACCTTGCAATTTATAAATGCAACATTCACTACTCTGATGAGGAGAAGCAGAGCATTCCTAATTAAAGATGGAGCAGAGATCAGTATAACTATCCTCAAAACCAATTGGAGAAAAGGCTCTTGAAATATACAGGTGCATCTAAAAAGGTAGGATATTGTGGGAAAAGTGTGTTGGTGTTATAAACATGTTATAAAAAAACTGAACAAATGTTTCTACGTCAGACGGCAAAATGATCATGATAGCCTTTACATTACAGCCCTCTATGGTTAAGTCTTTCATAAGCATATATAGGCTACTTTGCTCTTTTATAAATGTACCATATGCCTAATAGGCTGTATTTCTAAGTGTGATGTATGCTATAATGTATACATTATATGTATGTCAATTTATCAATTAGCTTCCGCAATATTCACCATCATCATCATCATTTAAGGGGTTATTTTTCACATTTTACTTCCTTGGGGGCATGCCCCTGGACCCCCATAGTATTTCTATCAACACCCCTGACCTCGGTATTTGAATCCTGGCTACGGCCTTGGTCATGTCTCAAACTTCGGCTCAGTTTTGTGGTTTAATGCTTATAGGCCCTACAAGTGGAAAGGACATTAAAACACCATGCATATGTGCATATCGTGCCGTTTGGAAAGAAGTTAAATTCAACTAATTATATAACAAAGTCATCTTCACGTCACCCAACGTCACATCTCCGCATTTCTAGCCTACTGGTTGGTAGCTCATGATAACAGATGTAGGCTTGTCTGCATGCCGTTGTAGGCAAGAAAGAGACATAATCAGTCTTGACTGTCATGAGAGTGAGCCTTAACATTAGTTTGAGTTTACATATTCAGCAAAGAATAGTTATTTGTTGAGTGATTATTTTCTTATTTTATATTAATTATTTATTTATGTAATGTTTTTTTTACTTCCAGACAGGTGACACATTTTTAAGTTTCCCTTTAATTTCTTTTCCTGCTATTAAGAAACACAATTTTGTCTGTTAAAGGAATTATCCGGAGTAAAATGCACTTTAGATCGATTTACGGATGATTGGGAGTACATACGTTGAGTTGACATCCAAATCATGTCATTCGGATGTGTTTTGAGAAAGTTCGATGTTACCGTTTTTAGTCAAAGCTCGTTAGCGTGGAAGTGAGAAGGGCATATTATTTCGCCGCTACAAAACACTATTTTTATACCTCTTCTACAGTTCCAAACAACATTGCACTTACGTGGTAGTGAGTAGAGGGTCCCTAAAGTCAAACCGAAGTATCCCGAGGTCTTTATGTGGTCGGATAGAGAGTCCAGAATGAATTTTATCAAGCCAGTACCTTTCTAATGTTGCCATCTTTGCTGCCATCTTAAGGGGAAAGTCTGTAGGAGTCGATTGCCAAGTGTGCTCTGGAAATTCACAATTTCGTCGCCGTTTAAAAAAAAAAAAAAAAAACATAGTCCAGTATTTCTTTTGAAATTGAAATGAAGTTGTATGGACTGAATCATCCGTAAATCGATCTAAAGTGCATTTTACTCCGGATAATTCCTTTAAAACCATCTCTAAATGATAAAAAAGTAAAAATCATTTTGAGTTATAGTCGTATAATACGTCATTTGCCACCGCTGTAAAGTGCTGGAAAAGCTTGAAAATTGACCTTGAAAGTGCTTGAATTTGATCTTGGAATAGGTGTACGAACCCTGTATTAACTCCATTGTACCTGCAATCTGTTGCAGTTCCGCTAGGGGCGATCACGAATAAGTGCAAAAACAATGGGGGTCTATGGAGCTAGACGGCTAAATTTGTCTCTTTCACCTGGTTGTCGTTGAAAAATCAAAGATTTGATTGTGGTTTCTGCAAGCTCACTATGTATTATAGGTCAAAAGTTGAATGAATGAGTACTTACGTCCTTTCGATTTCTTACAGGTTGGGTCGTTGTTGCCCACAACACACTAGCTTTCTGCTAATGAATGACGTAATTGACACATTTGAAAGGCTTTTTAGAACAAATAAGTGACTCAAAAAATATAATACTCAGCGGTGTGTATTTTATCTGTCCCCTCTTTCGCATGCAACATTCAAATTTCTGGGCAAAAAATTATATCCTGAGAAAAGTGGATTTGAGGGGTACAGCTCCATAGACCTCCATTAATTCTGCACTTATTCGTGAGCGCCCTCATGTGGAACCAGAAAAGTAACTGCAACCAGTTCAGAAACCGGAAGTTTCCTGAGAGTGGCGGTTCTCCCCTTATTAGACATTCTCTGCTGCTGCTCACCATTGTGACTCCTCACATAAGCAAAGTGCAGACACAAGACCACCCAGGTCTCAGCTGCCTTGCCGTTGCTGGCTGCCCTGGGCACAAAGGCCTCCCTGGCAGAGATGGGAGAGATGGTTGAGATGGAGCTCTAGGACCCAACAGAAAGGAGATCCTGGTGTGTGTGTGTGTGTGTGTACCTGTGAATGTGTGTGAGAGACAGAGACCATGTGTGTGAACTTTTCTGTTAATGAATTGTTCAAGTTGATCAAATGTTTATCTATTTCTGCATGTGTCGGAATCTCCATCTCATGTGTGTGTTTGCAAGCACAGTAGTAGTTTATAATCACTCCACAGGGTTGGCAGTCCATGACCCTAATAATAGTAAAAGGGGACCTATAGGTCATCCAGGTCCAATCGGTTCCAAAGGAGAAACGGCAGATTTAGGTACATTTTTGAAACCATTTTTAGCTATTTTATTTTGCAGTCTTTGTATGTTGAATTTATAAATCAACTCTATTCTCTGGTCATGATTCTTCAAAACGCAGAAAAAATGGATTTTTCCACTTTGGTGACAACTTTACAGTCAGAAATCCAAAGTCCCAACTCATTTTGTGTGGCAAATTATAAAAAAAACATTCCTTGATGCCTTTGCAAATCGCAAAACACTCTACCTTTGTGTTATAATGTATGACCTCTTAAATATACTGTCTTAGCTTCAAGCTTCCAAGACTTTTGAACTTTGAAACCCATGTCTTGCATACGTCTGTGCGTGGTGGTTCTTGAAGCACTGACTCCAGCTGCAGTCCACTCTTTGTGAATCTCCCCCACATTTTTGAATGAGGTTTGTTTCACAATCCTCTCCAGGGTGCAGTTATCCCTTATTGCCAGTACCTTTCCGGAAATGTTGCTGCTGCAGCTGGCATCTTTAGGGGAAAGTCCGTAGGAGTCGATTGCCGAGTGTGAATACGCTCTGGAAATTCACTATTTCGTCGCTGTTTTAAAAAAAAAAAAAAAAAACATAGTCCAGTATTTCTTTCGAAATTGAAATGAAGTTGTATGCAACAGCAAACCCTAGCTTACAAACAGGTTGGAATTTTGAAATGTCACATGACGTGATCGTGCAACGACGTGATGCAATCGACTCCTCCTATACAGACTTTCCCCTAAAGATGCCAGCTGCAGCAGCAACATTTCCGGAAAGGTACTGGCTTGATGAAATTCATTCTGGACTCTCCATCCGACCACATAAAGACCTCGGGATACTTCAGTTTGGCTTTATGGACCCTCTACTCACTACCACGTAAGTGTAATGTTGTTTGGAACTGTAGAAGAGGTATAAAAATAGCATTTTGTAGCGCGAAATGATATGCCCTGGTCACTTCCAGGCTAACGAGTTTTGACTAAAAACGGTAAAATCGAACTTTCTGAAAACACATCCGAATGACATGATTTTGATGTCAACTCAACATATGTACTCCCAATCATCCGTAAATTGATCTAAAGTGCATTTTACTCCGTATAATTCCTTTAAGGGAAAGGCTGGTCTAATCATTTCACATAAAATTGCTCTGAGTATCTTTTCCGTTGAGCACCGTTTTCTTAATAGAGTCAACACAAAGGTCGACTGAATTTTGTCACTAAATTTGCCCTGATTAGCCTATGTTATCCATCTAAATGATTTTACAGCTCTCTTATCTCACCCAAGTTGACACGGCCTACTGTTCTGAGGGGTATTCCAGAAAGGAGGTTTAATAAACACTGAGATAAAACTTAAAGGAGAATTCCGGTGTGATATTGACCTAAAGTGTATTGAAACATGATACCGAGTGTGAACGTATGTCTCATAGCCCATCTCGGCTTGTCCCCTGCACTCCAAAATCTGGCGCTAGTTAGCCGATGCTACCAACAGCTTTTTCAATAGTGGTGCTTCGGCATCGGGCTAGCCATGCAAATAAATCACTGTTTTACACCCATTTACGAGGCTCAATGTATCTCCACACTTCATTGGTAGACTTCCGAGGGCCCTGACATTTAAAACGAGACATTGAGAACTTTGAAAAAGCACTGGTAGTTTACTTACAAGACGATTTATACAGACAGTATCTTCACGAAGTTTAGCGTTTGCAGCCATCTTGAATTTAGTCACGATAAGTCAAGCAACGAGTAATCTGATCCCTTATCATACCTATTCATTCTTACTCGTTGCTCGACTTATCGTGACTAAATTCAAGATGGCTGCAAACGCTAAACTTCGTGAAGATACTGTCTGTATAAATCGGCCGGCAAGGCCGTCAGTCTCCATAGGTTAACATGGCAAAACTCGACCCCCTACCTGATAGCCCCAAATATATTTGCATCTTTCTAAAACTGCTTTTCCATGTCTCACCTGCATAAAATATAGTATAAACACAGATATGTGTGCATTGACTTAGAATAAATGGGGTTTACTGCCTGGTCGGGACAAATGAAATAGGTGTTTCAATCGTCCCCCCATAGACATTTAGCATTATAGGCTGTTTTGCATCCATTACAAACAAACATGCAATGTGAACGTCTGGGATTGGGGAGAGCACTAAATGCTCTACTGAATAAGCATGAAGTCAAACCTTTAAATGAAAAACACTCTTTAATAATTAAAAAAAATAAACCGCTAATGAAGTAAACTGGTGACCATCAGAAATCGTTTATCGCCTGTAACTCCGTGATAACAGGACGTAACAGGATGGCATTTGGCTGAGCAACGGAGGTTAATATGCTCTATGTTTTGTCCAAATGATGTCTGTCTATCATCGTTGCACTCGGAGAAAACCGTGTGTTTCATTTCAATCGTCCCGGTTGTACCCTACTGCAAACCAGAGAATTGAGAGCTGGTGGGGAGTGATGAGAAAAGACACGGGCTTTGCTCACCCAGCTGTCCAGTGCACGTTAGATAATACATATTTTGTGGCCACAAATTACTAAATCGTTGGAACTAATTAATATTTTGTGGCCACAAATTACCTTTTTCGTGGGAACGAATTACTATTTCGTGGGAACGAATTACTATTTCGTGGGAACGAATTAATATTTCGTGGCCACAAATTAGTACTTTGTGGGAACGAATTGCTATTTTGTGTCCACAACTTATTATTTTGTGGGAACGAATTGCTATTTCGTGGCCACAACTTATTATTTTTTTTCCCCATGACATATCCGGGGCTCCGTAAAATCATGAGTGAAACAGGCGAAAGGAATTGAGCACCGTATTTTTTAGAGGCGGAGTAGTCGAGGCTTACGAGGAGGAGAGAACTGTAATAACAAAAAAAGAGCAATACTTAAGCGCCTGCGTCCGAGACCTTGCTTGGCAGAGAATAGCCTAACTGACCGTGTAAATGCGTATGTTTAAGATAGCCTATTTAATGTCAAAAGAACAATTAAATAATTCACTGGACATCACGTATTGTATTGACTGCTTTGAATGATGCTTTCTTAAACTAGCTTAGTTGTCACAGATTGAGTGGGCCATAGAATTCTTTGAGAATCCGAAATGTAATTTTCTATTTTAACGCGGGTCCTGCAGCTGTGGGCCAAGTTAAACTTTTGCGCTCCATCATCGGAAGGGTGAATGTCGGAAGGCATGGGTAGCCTATTGGACACATTTCGGTGCACATTTGGAAAATGTAATAAGTGATGCTGACCTGCCAGTTGTTGATACTACACTTTAATGATCCTCGTGGGTTTGTGTCCAGGAAAACAAATGAAGTTGCGCAGGAACTGCTTTACCGCAAGGCAAACTTTACGCACCGACCGACAGCTTGCCGATATGCTCTGCGTCTCCAACACTACAAAAACTCCCAGTCGGAGAGCGTGTGTATAGCCTATTAAAAAATATTTTATCCCAAATGCCATCAGCATTCTTAACCAAACTTAGTGACACCATGCATAGGCTGAGCTGTACAGCTATATTTAAACTTATTTATTCATTTTCTATAGGCTATGTTTCCCCTTTTTTGTACTGTACTTTAATTAGCCTATATCTTCAATGTGTCTGAGATGTTGTTTGTCCATCTGTCTGGTCAGTGTTGTGCGTGAACGACTTCAAAAGAACGCGTTCATTGAACACGCTCATTTTTTCGTGAACGTTGAACTGAACGCAACACATTTTTTAATAAAGAACTTGAACGTGAATTAGTTCACATTATGTGTCATGAACGGCAGACATCACTGTAAATGAACGTTGGAATTTGTTAACTGAGTGACATATGTTTTCTCTTTTGAAACGCAACGAGAGAAAGTTCCTCCCTCCTGTTTTCTCGCTGGTGCCGCTTAAATCATGTGTCACCAGACAGAAATGGTTTTGACATTGTGTGCGCAATGCATTGCGGGCAACGTAGTGTCCGGCTGAGAATAGTTGAATAGCATACTGGCTTCCGCACGTTACCCGTGATGAATTGCAGCAGAGCGGGGTAGGCATAGTAACGCCGCGTAGCAGGTAACGACGAGAGCGCCGAGGGCTGGATTTCATTGCACTAAGTATAGAACTGGTCTAACTTGTCTGTAGGCTACTGCTGCAAGTTTTATCACCTGGTAAGAAACCCACAATTGCAGTGTCATGAGCAAATGTCTAATGAGCAGCTTCAAAGAACGTATAGCGATTTCTAGCTCGTAGTGTGAAAAAAGTATTTATTTAAATATCTCACGAAAAAAGTAAAATGAACTGAACTTTGAACTAGTTCAGAATTAAAATTGTGAACTTTGAACGTGAACTGTTCACTTTGAGCATGTATGAACTGAACTTGAACTAGTTCAGAAAAGCTGTGAACTGGCACAACACTGTGTCTGGTGAGCCAAACACAAATGTCCATATGGTGTAGGCTATAGCTAGCCTACATTAAAGATTTATTTTATTCTATTCTAATCCACCATGCGTAATGTAGGGATGGAGAATGCTTTTCAAGTAGCCTATATTTAGGATTCAGCTGAAAAACTCTAGCGCTCTTGAAAAACTCGTTTGGAAAAGAATGGATCATGTGATGTCGTGGTCTTATCGCCCTCTCACGGTGAATTGCACGGATGAATATTTGATTGATATATGATTTTGTGCTTCTTTGTCAATCGGACCTTCGTCAAAATGAAACGCCATTGCGTGACAAGTGTAAAAATAGCGGCCTGATTGAACATGCACTAAAATAACCGAACATAATTTAACATAACCTGAACAAAACATACCCCCTACCAGGTTAAGTTCAGAGCCTATGTTACCATAGTTACTTACATAGACTGATCATTTTTGAGTTTTCTGGAACTGAAATCCCAGGTTTACCGTTTACTCTGGGTTTACATACCCAGTTCAGTTCAGAGCCTATGTTACCATAGTTATAGCCTGATCATTTTTGAGCTTTCTGGAACAAATTCCAGGTTTACCGCTAACTCTGGGTTAACATACCCAGTTAAGCCAGTAAACCTGCTTTCTGGAATACCCCCCTGATAACCTCGCGTCTGTTTAGATCAATAACATCAGAGCAATAGTAGTAGCCTACAATAAAGTGTGATGGTACCAATAAAACAACGCAATAGACTTAATAAAAGCGAATATTTTGGACATGTTGCTCACTCTCATGTGAGGTGACGCACTACACTGAACACCGATTTCTTCTTGCCTTGGCCTTGCGCACCTGTACTGTAAGTTTTCCATGTTGTCTTGGTGGAAGGAGGAGCTGCCAAACATCAAGGGTAGGCTATAGGGCGGGGTGTAAGGGAGAAAACAGAGAGCGAATCGCCAGGAATAAGGAACTGCGATTTCGTTCGAGATCACGCTCTTAGTGACCTTTCTGTGTCGTTGTCTACGTGTATCTGAACCTGGTAGAGAGTCCACACACATTGTATTAGTAAATATTTTATAAAGGCTACTACGAGGTAACATGGTAAGTCAAAACAACAAGATAGCCTACTACATGTGATAGTATTCTTGCGTTTCTCGACTAGTCGCAGACTAGCGCACACACCAGACTAGTAGTTTCATTTCGCCTGTCGTCGACATCACTGATGTAACCTAGGCTATGCCCATGAGTTTACACGGTTTGGACTCAGTCATCATGATTTCTCTGTCCTTCGATCCTCAGGAATGGGGAGGTCGATATGAGACGTTGGATTTGGAATGTGAGGAGGGCACAAGGACGGTGAGAAAACTTTCAGAGGGTGGGAATGGGACACAGATTTCGCTTTACTAACGTTGCGCCTTTAGGTGTCGGGTTGACCCAAATAACCTTTGGCAACTAACTGCCCTAGACTGTGTAATTTGAGAAGGCACATAAAAACCCTTAAACGTTTTCTACTCTGTTCTCAGGAGAAAAGTGCGTTTAGTGGAATGTTCAAAAGGGCATCAAAAATCTCAGAAAGCTCTGGACCTGCACAGGTGAGAATTTTATGATGATTCTGGCAACATTGACAACATCTTGCCAACAAATGAAAAATCAGTGCCTTATGAGTGTAGTTTTGAGTGAATAGCAACATGTTTTTTATATGCAATGTAATTGATCATTTATTACAGGAACAAAATGGCAATCTCTCAAAAAGCAATGATAATCTCTCCGACAACAGCAGCTTGAAGGTAGGTATCTCAAAGTATATTAGGCTATTATTTATTAGAGTGCATGAAAATGCACTCTACTGTTATCCGATTTATTCTCATTATTAAAATTATTATGACCGCCGCTAGCGAAGCGGTCATATAGGGATTGTCAAAGTTTTTTTTTTTTTTTTCGTCATCTACTTCCTGAATTTTTGGTCAACGATACCCGGGACACCAAACCACCAGGGCACATGAAATTTGGTAGGTATGTAGCCCCACTAGACCTTTACGGAAAAATTTCGTTTGGTTCCCGGGGGCCCCGAAACCCAAAAAATGCAGTTTTTCCTAAATAACTACCTGAACCGTGGCACCGAGGATGAAGACATTTTTATGGTATGTTGGTCTCAAGGGCCCACATCAACCTAGCCCATAATCACTCATTTGTGATTTGCACTCCCCCCCCCCCGGTAAAAAATGAAAATGCAATATCATTCTGCTTTAATCGCCCCTCTCTTCAGTTAAGATGTTCAGAACTGCACCACATTTTATGTGTATGATTAACCTGACATTCTCTGGGGGTATGCCAAGTTTCGTAGAATTTCATCCATGGGGGTGGGGTCTAAATAAATTAACATTGTAATAACAAATTAACAAATGTACATGTGTACATTTAGCGACTGTACACTCATTGGCCTGTAGATGGTGGTGCACACATATACACACGCACACACACACACAGGCACGCACATACCATCAGTATCGGCAATTACAACGGCCGATACATAATTACAAATTCAGTAGGATTAAAGGAAAACCAAATATTCATCATAATAATTTGGCTGCATTTCCAGTATTGGCGTCACGTAGTCGTTTGTCCACCAGATGGCGCATCGTTGCAGTGAGACGTAATTTTGTTGGAAGTTGATCTAAAGTGGGTTGGAAAGAGACTACGCTTCCTACAAGGACAAGACTGTAGTTTACCGCAGAGAACGTCTAATAAGGGTAGGATGATTTCTGCATGACATGTAATTCCCATTTCTTCTTGAAGCCGAATAAATCTGAGAATGTTTATCGGACATGCTTGGTTTTTACTGCAGGTAGGCTACGTTAATCTTAAGTTATCAATAGCCTAGAGTAGGTAAAAATGGAGGCCAATTTGATTATTGATGTATTTGTAGAAAACCATAAATGCGGTTATAGGCTACCAAGAAAATTGATAACAGCACTAATTGCATCTTTCGACTGTCATCTCATTTGCTTATGACCATAACCTAGGCTACTAACAGGAGCTAAGTGAGTTAGCCACAACGCGTTCGCTACGTGATGGTTTTCTAATGGAAAATATAGGCTACCTGAAAGATAACCTGTTTATGATGCATCCTAAACACCGGGCTGGGACATTTAGCTCAAAGTCTCAAAAAGCATCTGAGTCAACGTTCATTCCCAAACACCCATATAGGCTACTTCAATCCTCTATTTTCAAAGGTGATTTAAGTAAGGAAGAGCATGGCTCAAAGTAAAGTAACTAGGACTGAAACTACATAAATTCGTCAAAATGAATAATTTGTGTCAACTCGCCGCAATGTGGATTTATTAACGCACCCGTGATCTCCATTTAAACCAAATGTTTTAAAGCGTACGTTGAGAGATGTATCCAGGGCAGGGCTGTACCTACACATATTTGTTGCACATGCTACAAAAATCATTCTTTGCGATGGATGATTTAGTACCAACGTTACACCGGTCCAATACAGTTTTGCCTATGGCTAGACGTTTTTTGTTTGTTCGAAGTGCGTGTTTAGGGTGTGACAGGGGTTTGATTCCAGCTTGGTAATAGTAGTCTATGCGATTAAAAAACACGTGCGTGTGACTGGGTCAACGCGTCGACGTAATCGATGACGTCGACGCAAAAAATACGTAGACGCAAAATATGCGCATCGATTTGTCAAGCATAACGTGTGCCGCTAAATATTTTTAATTTTACACCTTCAGTGTTCCCATACGTTGACTAATCTGTGGCTGGGCGGCACGAAATCAAAACCAGCCACCACACATTGATGTTCTATGTTGATGTTAATGTACTATTTAAATTAAAGATAAGATAAAATCCTTTCATTGAGCTGCGCTTTTTACGCACACAGCCTTTCCTTACCCCGCCCACTCTCTCCCGCTGCCCCTCCTCTGCATGTGCATTTAACAAAATATTCACGATTGTTGAAGGATTGCTGTTGCCACATAGAAGCATTGCATAGAACACAGCGGGCTAAATTGCTATTAAATCTGCTTAGCATCGTGACCATGCTGCGCAAATTTGTTCAAAACTGCTGCATTAAAGTTAACTCTGCTAAGGTCTTATCACAACAAAGGACATTGAGGAGACTGAACTAAGTTAAGTTATGCAATCAAGCAGTATCTCAAAGCTAACGTTAGAATACTGTTTGGATGTCAAGTTTAGCATGCTTACTTACAGTTGCTTGTCAATTTCGTTACTCATGCAGGGCTCATTTTATTGACTCTGACACTGAATGTTTGCAAAATCCCGATGTAAATGGAAAAGTGTTTTCCAAGACTCAAAAGTGCTTGTCCCAAGGAGAAGTACAAACCGTTATTTGAACTAACTACGTTATGAATTGCATCCACACATCAGCAGCCTTTTAACTGTGTTAATGTTACAATTGCAAGGATTCCCCCACAAACGTCTTAAAGTGACAGGCACTCAATTAGACCTATACACTACTGAACTTTATTGAATGCTACCTCTGACTAAGAATACATTACTTTGCACTTGCATAGTCTTTTAAGAGCAATAAACATTTATTGCAATGTTAAGGAATTCATGTTTTTTTCATTCAGATATGTAAATCAACATGTATAAGTTGCTATTTAGTCAATTAATGGGGAGATAATCGAATCGAAATCGAATCGGACTGAAAAAATGAATCGTTAGATTAATCGATGCATCGAAAAAATAATCGTTTGTCCCAGCCCTAGTGTGTGAAGTATCCAAACAATGATAACGCTTTCATTATGGCTGCTTTAGCCACAGACCTTGAGTTACTGTACAGTGGGTTGGGTTCCATTTAGAAGTGTCGCTTTCCGTGATTCACACAGCTGCGTGAAATGTATTAGGCCTACTACTGATATGCAAAACGATTAACTTTTCGCCAAGAGGTTGCAGCTTAAGTCCGCTTGATACTGTAAGCCATTGGTTCCCAAAGGAGATTTTATTTGGGTCGCCAGCATAGCCTAGTGACAATTTATGTTGTGTAATAGGGCCTACCTTATATAGCTTATAGTTTGTTAACAGTCACGGTTTTGTCAACTCCCTCTATGCATTTTTGCATTTAGAATAGCTCTGAAACCGGGGATGAACACTTTGCAGGGGGGGCGCCAGTGCGTGGATATCTCAATCGCAAAATTAAACAATATTTCTATCGGGCGTCTACCATGGACTAGGCTGGGTGAACTCAGCCTGATCTGCCGGTGATTCCTTTTCGATTTCTTAAAAGATTGAGCTTGGTCTGGCGAAAGCCAGACTAACCATGGACTTCATAGTTGCAAAATGCAAGGGAACATAAATCAGCATATTATTTGCACAAACAATAACGGACAGTAGCTCTTCAACTTGGCCCGTTAAAATGTGTATGAACAGTCTAGCAACGCATTTCATGAAGGCCCTTTTGGACATGTCAGTTATTTGCACCACTGGGTAAAATGGCATTTTGTTTTAGACTACTGGTATTTAATTTGTGCATTGACAATAAAGCTGAATATCATATGAACTAGATTAAACTAGACTAAACTTATGCATATGTATAAGAAGAAACATTCACAAAAATCCATGACATGACCTCTCTTCTTGATAGCTGTTGAAAACTGCATGGAACTGACAGGTTGTTTTGTTTAATAATAAATAAATAAATTAGTGCTGTCAGTTAAACGCGTTATTAACAGCGTTAATGTAAACCTATTTTAACGGCGTCAATTTCTTTATCGCGAGATTAACGTTCTTTTTGGTGTAACAAACTTTGTAGTTTTTTCACATGCTGTTGCAACAACTAGTAACGTTAGAACAACTACAACACCACACCAGATCTAGCTACACCGGATGGAATGGAACATTGTATGTGCTGCACGTACACGCCCCCTTTTAGGGGAAAGATGACTGATATAATGGAAATCTATGCTGCATCAAAGTGGGGAGCGAAAAGGGCTTATAATAAACGTACTAAATCTTGAAACAAACGTGAATAAAAGGCACAAAATAAGGTTGGTGTAAGAGTTATCTGTGTGTTTATGGGATTAATGTGATGATGTTCCTATGTTTTGCTCTTTCCAGTTTACTAACAGGAGTGTCACGAATGTATAGATAGGCACAGTCAAACTGCCCATGGCTGACTATAATTAAGTTCAGCAAGCTTAACTTTACATGTCATAACATCAACTAAACATAAGTCACACATTCATTCTATCACTTGTAATATGAACGTAGCCCATTTCCTACAACTAGGAGATACTTGGCTATGTTATACTGAAGTTCCACAGTTAGCTAGCCAGCAAGCTAACCGTTTTGCATGGAATATTATGGTAAGTGTGGCTACATGCTAAATGTGTACAATACATGCATGGGGTATTGCAAACGAATTAGGTTGGTAATGTACATCGTTTCGACATGAGCAAGTTACATAAACATAATTCTTCATAACTGCCGTGTTAGTAAAATGATTGAATGTCCTGTGAATTTATAACTAGATGTCAACGTCAACGTGTGATTACTAGCTATCTTTCCCATTGGATCAATGTTAACATGTTTTCCGCTAAAATGGGGCGTGATGCAGATTAAATGTATCTTTATGATGATGCGCCGTTAGTAGGCTAGGCTACGTAAAGGCATGCTGCACACACTTGGTTGGGCTTACGAGCCAGCCAAAGAGTAGTAGCCTAGGCTGACGCATTAGTTGTGTGCCGCCAAAGATTTTATCACCATCACTTGTTCTGTTATTAACATTCCTCTTTGGCTGCTACTATTTGCGATGCACTCTGCTTTCGACATTCATTTACATTAGATTCCATTCTTTTCAATACAACTCCGTACACCAGCATCGCACTTTGCCGCCGTGTAAATCACGATTCAGTTATATTTGGTCGACGCTGCTCCATAAATGTTCATCCAGTGTTCCAACATTCAACTCGTCACACATCTTAAATGACAATTGCAGATATCTTTAATTCAGTTTTCACTAGGCAGAATGAAAGGTGAAGATATCTCAAACGTCATTATGACTAGTGCAAATTATTGTGCAAGACGTTGCTCTTTAGATCCGTAGCAGAGCCCGTCTTGTTAGACATTCTCTGTCCGTAGGCTAATTTCCCCTCCCCAACATAATCGAAGAAGAAGTGGGCTTATTTCCTTATTTCTATGAATAGAAGAAGAAGAAGCAGTCATGGCTGTAATGTCTTGTTGACATCTAAAATAACGAAAACTCGGGGACACCATGTAGTTTATTAGACCCTCACGTTATCAACTGGCTTGATCTCTGTTTCGTAGCCTACATAAATTAGTAGGCCTAGGCTACTACATGCACCAGCACCATCTACAGGAAACTCCATTCATAATGGTGTTGGCTGTAATCGAAAAAATCAAAGCAACATTGAATCATCAATTCTTGCTGCCAGCTCCTGTCTTGCATAGGCTGCAGCATTAAAAAGACGATTAAAAACTCCTTCGCCCTATTGCTGCTCTGACATGGTGCTAATTAGTGCTAATTCGCTACTTGCACTCGGCTTTGTTACGTATTTCCGTTTTGAAATAGTAGGCGAGTTCGACTTGCGGCAGATCTGTGCAGATCTGACTTGATGTGATGCATGCTGGGTTGAACACAATGCATACTGGGATGGACGCAATGCTTACTGGTTAGAAATTTTGTCCGACTTCTGTCAGCCGGGGAGGGACTTACCACCGTGACACCATGTCACATGACCTTAAAATATCGCGGGAGTCTTAGCCTGCAGACAGATCTTGCAGTTGCCTTCCACGAGCTGAAACACGCCCTCATGACGTCAGTTCAAAGACGTGATAGGGCCATTTGGGAGGAATGTCCTCATGACGATTTTGACAGAAGTCTCATGCTGCTTCTTTATGTTGGAATATGCGAAAATAAACAGAAATCGAAGGGATACCTTCTCATACGTGATTTCTGCAACAATGGTAGGCTAGCCTACTGAAAATGTTTGGATATTCTGTTATTTTCTGCTGTTGGTTAAATAGATAGACACACATATAGGGAAAACACTTGATATTGAATTTATGTGCTACAAAGCAGGCCTGTTAACTGTATGACAACAGTGGTTTATTTAAACTACATCATAAGAATTTATTTCGTCAGTCATCATGCTCATTTTAATGAGTAGGAATGAAAGTTCTGCTGTGTTTATTGCAAACAAAATTCCGCGATATCTCCCGCGAGTCACGTCAGACAGACTGTAGCCTGCCTGTCCGGGATGAGCTGCCCTCTGTTGTAGCTCCTCCCGGCTAGCCTCTGAAGATCACGTTTACGTAGAAAGCCAGACCAAGTCAGACTCAGCCGAAGTCGAACAAGCCTAGTGCTGAGGGGTATAGAGTGTCCCAGTGACGCCACTTCCATTTGCCTCCATGGGACCTATCTTTCAAAAAATTTTGAACGCCAGTCTATGGCGAAAAATAAATTATTTTCTGGTCCCGGTTGACTTGTGCCTTGAATTACCCATATGATGTTTGTCCATTTTAAAGACAAATTTTCATGTAAAGACATTTGCAGTTTGTTTCGTAACTATTGAATTACAACATTGTGAAAGATCGTAATTCCCACGACTACAAACCCATCAGTCGCGCTAGTGACGTTAGCTCATTCACAGCCACACTAGATTGTACAAGCATACCAGCAACAGGTCTTAATTGGGCTTTCCTTGCCGATGAAAATACCATGAGTCAGAGGATTAAACACATCAGGTAAGTTGTATTCGTCCATAGACTGTACATTAGATACTGTTAAGTGATATTGCAGGCAGCAAGATGCAACCGTTAACTAGCATAACAGCTAATCATATCGTTAATTATTCGCACAAAACCAACATAACTTTTGAAGTCTATCGAACAACAGTACTTTCTTGACGTGAAAAATTATCTTTTAAATTCACACACATCATATGTGAAATTCGTGGCACAATTCAAACTGAACCAAAAAATAATTGTTATCTCTCCATTAACTCCCGTTCATATTTTTTTGAAAGATAGGTCCCTTGTAGCGGAAGTAAAACGGAAGTCACTGGGACACTCTATATATAACCTTTCTGAAGGGTTCATCAAAGGAACCCCTAAGGGTTCTTTAAAGCCTAAACAAAATGGTTCTATATAGAACCAATAAGAGGTTCTTTGAATATGTTTTTAATAATATTAATTAATCAATTAATTATTAGGTTAATCAATGACTTAATATTTTAAGAAATTATATTTATTTTAAAGTATAGCTTAATTGATGTGCTCTATCAGCAACTTTAATGCCATGAAAATGATGAAACAAGACAAAGGTTTTAAGAAGTAACAAATGTGTTTATTGTAACAAGCTACAGTATAAGAAAAAAGAAAGAAAGATAGAAATATATAATTTATCGAGGGAATAAAGGGGATATTTAATCAAATGACATAAAATGGTTGTACATTTTAAGAACAGGGATGGGGATTTTTTTCTTGTTAGGACAGTGTTAGAATAAAAATATCTGAATGAATGTTAAAGTATTTACAAGAGGGGCGGGATATGATGCATTGAACAGGAAATAAGTGCTGAAGAGGTACTCGAGTGCTATGGCTATGGTCTATGGCTATGGTCATTTTCCCAGTGGTTAATGTTAGTCCATCAAGCCTGATGCTGATGGTGTCTGCCTTGAGCACATTGAGGGAGCCATGGAAAACGACAGTTGGGCAGGGGTGGACTTCCTGTAGAGGAAACAAGTAGGGGAAACATCAGGGCATGGTCATTTTAAAGTTTGGTATGAATTGAAATCATGGAACAGGAACAGACCACACTTACATCTTCAACACGGTATAAAGTATCTATGTATCTGTTTTCTCCTTGAAGAGTTCCGGCAACAACAGCAGTGCAGCATCTGTTAAGAGACATTTACCCAAATTAATCATCATGCTTAGATTATCATTCACAGAGGTCATCATCGCAAAAACGAAATGTACCATAAACACCAATTATCCCTCAACATTCCAGCAAGAAAAATACATAATACATAGTAATATCTTTCCATTCCTTCTGTGATTCTCTTTCTCAGTGATTCTTAAAACTTAAATTTGTGTGAGAGTCAACTCAAGTCAGGTCAAGTCAACTTTTTTTTTTATATAGCGCATTTCATACACAGAGGTCATTCAATGTGCTTTAGTTTACATAAACAAAAGAATGTTTTCAGACTTTTGATCACAGAAGACACCTACTTTCTAATCTCTCATTTGTTGGCTCAAGGAGGGAGGGTGAAAACCTTTTCTGGCTGCCCTCCTTCACCACCCTGATGATTCTTGGGGCCAACTCGTGTATTGCAGTTTGCAAGCTCCTGTCCATGTCTATCCCAAATTTCATTTGCATTTCATGATGCATCTTTAAGGAGAACAAATTAAGAGTGAATGATAAATAGAATATAACCACTGTTGGTATTGTGTTAACTGTCTTGTGCACAATTTACTCACTAGCTGTGGGATGCCAAGAAATGGAAAAATCTCCATGACTTTCTTTGTTGGGAGAGTCATTGCTTCAATGCGTCCTCCTCATCCTGATTTTAATTTCTGCCAAATTTGGTTGCTTCTTGGCCAACTCCCTTAAGATGAAATTCAGGTGCTCTTGATAACTGGTGTCATCCTCTCCAACTGCTTCCAGCTCTAAAACCTGAAAACAAAACACAATTTTATAAAACAAGTGTAATCAAATCAGTAGAGTGGCTGATTCTCTACAAACTCATCGTTACTCTTTTGCATGTGTGTGGTACTTGTTATTTGTATCTCAACAATAATGAAGTATGAAAAGGAATACAAAAAATACCTCAAGCGAGGAACTGGAGTGACTGTGTGATGCTGAATAATCCAGTAATTCTTCTCTCCTTTTTGCCATCTGAAATGGACAGTAATTCATGTCATATAGGATGAGTAAAGATAACATTCTTAACCCACTTTTGGTACTTGACACTTTTAAAAGAATAAAGATCAGAAAAACAAATAGCCTAATGTAGCTCAGGTTCGATGGTAGTGTCCACATAGGATGTTTGCTCCACCATTCGTTTTTTGGTTCCATACTTTTTTTTCATTTGGAGGACTGTGGAGTTGTGCACAAGTGGAATCCTTTCCTTCTTGAATTTGTTACGGAAGCACTCTAACAATGTCTCCTAGATACAAGGATACAATGCAAATTGCAATAGTAAAATTACATTATTTACACAGAAATAAAAAAAATAACCAAAACAGAAAGAGTCTTTGCAAGTAGCAGTACTGTACGTACATGTCCAGATGAACTGCCATCTCTTAAGAATGGACATTTTGTAATCAAACTCCCCAGGACATCTCCATACATTTTGTGACTGGGATACCTAAAACAGATAATTATTTGTTAGTGAAATGCATCCTAAGGGCCTACTTTAGGACTTTTTAATCTCATCCTATAATCACAGACTAGTCTCAGACTACGTTCCCTATTTTCCACCCTGGTGCATGGTGGAAAACTCATTATTTTCCCAGCGCAAAGTTTATTTTCGTATTTTGCACCTCTCTTTTTTAAATAATGCGCCAAGGGGTGTGGTAATTAACAACCTAAGAAGTGGTCTGGCGCGTTCGTACACTACCTAAAACGCAATACGCCACTGACCAAGAGAAACCTAGGAAAAAACGCCACTGACCAAGAGAAAACTGTGAAAAATAACGCCATTACACCACTGACCAAGAGAAAACTGTGACAATTCTTTTGTGTAAGCAGGCCCTAAAACTTGGAAGTTTATAAACCCCTGGGAAAATGGAAAATAACTTTTAGTAAAAATAAATCTGCTTTATATTTTGAACTAAACTTACCAAGTGTGTTTAGTGACATTATCAAACAGCACTTGAATCAATAATGCCCGTATATGTGATTTGTCCTTCTTTTTAAAGGCAGGATCTTTCCTCTGGAGAGCAGCTTGCAGTTCAGGAGGGAAGGTGGGCAGACTGAATACTGCTGGCCATGGTTGGGTCATATAAGACACAGGGGGTTCTTGTCTAAAAAGAGTGGATAAGATATGGGGGTGAAAGTCTCGGGGAATGCAGACTGGAAATCAGAAAGGAATTCACCTATTTGTTGACAGAGAAGAGGGATTACCCCCTTCCTTATGGAGGGGGAAAATATTACTTCGCCTATCTCTCGACACTTCAGGTAAATATCCCAGTGGACCTCACCTTGTGGGATATAATGTCCTATAAGAAATGGCAAAATCCTGAAGAGGCACCAATTCTGTGCTGCAGACCCTTGTAGTCTGGTCTGTTTTAAGACACTTTGAGATAACTGCTGTGGGATGTTGCTCCTGTCGTTCCTTCCTATTTTCAAAGCATCTAACTCAGCATTGATGTCGATCAGTGAGATGATATGCTTGGAATGTAATGCCTTGGTGACAAATCACAACAGGTACAATGCCCTCCAAGAAATCATGCATCAAGTCAGGTGGAAATGCTCTTGTAACATCAAAGTAGTCCAGCTCACTAAATGGACATTTGCTGACCACACCATATGTCTGTTTAGAAACCTCACTACTCTCCTTGAGTGCTTCCAGATGGTACTTGTGCACCTGAGCGGATCGGATTATAAGTTTGTCTTCATTCACATGGGACTTCAAGCACATAAGTGACCATGCAAAATCTGCACACACGTCCACTGCTAAAACAGCAGGTGAATCCTGCCAAGCTATGCGCTGATAAATTATCTGCTGAAACAGTAGCTAGAGCGCTCTTTAAATTTATATGTTGCTGATTCAAGGAGATCCAGAGCCCATCAGTGTATAAAGTCTTAAGATCATCGATAAGGGGTTGTAAAATGTCTCTATATGAATATTTTTGGAGTAATTTGTGCTTCACCAGTATGCAGAGGTGTATGAACCTCAATTGTGATTTAAAATTTGATTCAAGATTGCCAATTGTAAAATAAAATGCTGTTAGCTTGTGAATTGATTTTTTGGAGCCTAAAGTGTTTACAACTTCAAATTCATCAGTGTAGAGATGCAATCTCACAATACTAGAATATATATTTTTATATTATATACTTTATATAATATATATTTTTATATTATATACTTTATATAGCCATAAAAAGGACTTCCTTGAAAAATCTCCCCATCAGTGAAGTAATTTAAAAGAAAAGTATTTGGGGCTCTCTCACAGGTCCTTTGGAATGACTCAAAAATATCCTGTTTCTCCAAATGGGTCTTTAGAACATCAGTTATTGGTATATAGGCTACTGAAAGGTATCTTCACCACCCTGGCTGTTACTACCTAGAACCTTTTGCACAGGCTCTACCAGATGAAGATGCTGTTTACTATACTGCAGAAGTTTGTACTCTGACTGCACATACTCAAATACAGAATCGAATACTCGATTGGACAGCAAAACATCCAAGTTTTCGTGGTCCTCTAATCGGCTAGTCTAGCAACTCTCCGTTGGCTTGTGAGCTCCAGAAATCGAAACTCAATCAGGCCAATGAAATCGTGTATAGAGTCGTTAGGTGGGCTTAACATAATGATTGATGGCAGAGTTGCAACGGTTTGGCTTGAATTCCCTGCTACTTGAAAACAAATAAGATGGATGTTGCTGTTGGCGAACAGTGTGACATGTGTTAAGCTTTTAATAAGTTGGCAAACGTTTGAACTAGCCAACTAGCTCCGCTGGTGGGAAACGCATGGGACTCATAGCGCTGCCGCTGTCCTATTGCGTGCAGAGGGAATTTGAAAGACAACTGATTATCCCGCCCCTCGGACTGAGCACTGCGAACGGTGAGTGCCCAGACCCTACATTTTAATGTGGGTCTGGCTCGTCAGGCTATAATTTTGGTGAAAGAACTTCAAAACAAATTGTAGATTTGTGACAATTGTGTCTTGCGTCACTTTTGTTAAAAGATGCTTCTCCTGGAGACTTAACCTTCACCTGGAGAATAAAAAGAGCCACATGCTGTTTCAGTCCAGACAAAAGTGTGTCCAAATCATTTGTTGGCAAAGATCTTCCATTTACTCACAATCACAATCCTCATCATCTACATGTACATCGAAAATATTAGTTAGTTAGCTGACTAATATTAATATAACGTTAGTTAGCTGACTTATATTATTGTGACAATTTTGTGTTGCCAATGACAAAACCCAACACCATTTATTTGATGACATGTTTTCCTCATAGACTGTATATATAGAACTATATAAGGTTTTCCTTGTAAATGAACAAAACAGTCTGGTAATGAAACGTGAAATGTTACTGCTGCCGTATCACTTTGGATTGTTGGCTGGCTGACGTTTGATTAGCTAGTTATCTCAACTCCCTAGTGCTAAACTATCCGCTAGCTAGCACGCTAACATTGTTTATCGTTAGAGAATGTCAATGAACATCAACACCGAATACACGGTCAAAATCATTGATAAAAAAGCGATAGTTGATTTTATTGTTAGCCTGACAAGTAAGAAGTAAACTTATATTCATGATGGATCTGCTAGTAGAGATAACTGATAAGATAGTTTCTAGCTACTGCTAACGTTATTCAAGACTACACTAACGTTAACAACAAACTAACAGCTGTTTCGACAGCTGACGAAACCAAAACGCCCACAGGCGTTTAGGGGGAACGCCCCTATTTTTTATTTAAAGGAGTATCGCTTCATACAGTGGTTTGCAGAAAACACTATTAAATGGGTGATAAAAGGAGATACAAGTTTCGTGACACTTACCGTTAAAATCAAGTCCAGAATGGTTCCATAAAAATTCGTTGAAGTTCAAATAACCCTGGCGTGCATGAAATAGAACCCTTTTTAGGCAAAAGGTTAAATTTTCTTGGCTAAGAACCTGCATGGTTCTATATAGCACCCCCAATTGGTTCTTAAGAACCATAGACTGTAAAAAATATGGACAAAGCGTCTGTGACGTCACCCATAGATTTTCTGAAGAACGTTATGAAGCCGTTTATGGGGGGTGTCACTCCCCGATGCGAGTCGCTACCCGATGTGAGTCACGCATGCTCAGATTGATAGGTTTTACGGCATAACGGGATCCGACTGAAATCCATAAAATAATTAACTTTTCTGTTTCAAAAACGTTTTAGCTATCTAAGATTGTTTGATTGCTAACGTTAGCAAACGCCATTCAAGTGACAGCCTTTGTTGTGCTTGATTGCTTACTTACTTGCCAGCAGTGAACAAACTTCGTTATAGGTCAATTTTTATTGATATTACAGAAGTCTCTCGCTAGCAGGCTACTTCAGCCTCTAATCTAGAACTGACATTAGAGATTATGCCGTGAAAATGTGATGCCTTACGCTAAATAATACATTACTGCTGTTTAGGCTAATGTCATTCTGTGGCTAACAGCACTGGTAGTCGCAAAGTGACGCATGCGCGACTCACATCCGGTAGCGACTCACATCGGGGAGTGACAGGGGGTATGGGCGGCGCCATCTTGGAAAACCTTGGGAAATCCTAACCCCGCCTACCTCCTAGCCAATCCATATATGGGTAAAAGGGCGGGGCTTTGTATGAGACTGAGCAGCCGGTGAACCCGCCTCGTCGTCAGCCGAGCGGCCTCAGCTAACGTTAGGCCTACAAGATGGACTGGCACAGACGTTGCTGTAACATTGCTGGTAAGTTTGATCTGCTAATGTGAAGTTCATGTATGTTTCTTAATGCCATGTTCAGACGCTTTTTAATGTTGTATGCTAAAAGGTTATAGGGAGGGAAAGTAATCTCATCGGCATCTAGTGGTTGCGTTCCTAGAGTTTAGTGGAGGGGATGGGATTTTTTTTTAGAAAAAATATATCTCGGTGCACATTGGGATCTTAATTTAATGCCTTCCATATGTTAGGCACTGGGGTCACCTCTATTGCTTCAAGTGGTCATACCTTATTTTTAGGATCAGTTGAATTGTTTTGAGTTTTTGTCGTAACATGGTGATGACAAACTACAGTTGCATGTGACGTCACAGGTTTGGGCGCTTAATCTCTAACTGATCAATACAGAAATTTGCTTAACTGGCTTACATATTTTTGTAATAACGGAAGGTGATGTAAACCGCATGGTGATAACCTTTATGTCTGGATAACTGGTGTTGTGCTTCTACTCACATGAAGAGCTGGCAGTAAGTGTTAAGTGGCAATGCTAACCAGGCTAATAAACAAACCATGCTACCGTGAGTAACGTCGAAGGGTAAAGTCACGTGGCTTTTTTGTAGTTCGTTGATGAAACAAAAGGAGCAATTTCGATTTTTTTAAATAAGGCAAAATATGGTCTGACATTTTCACAGTTAGAAGATTATTACTGTATAGACACTGAAAAATATTTTTGGTGGATAAGATCGCTGATTTGGCTTCACAGTATTTTTAAAAAAAAATAGGTCTATGGGACTTAAAGGAGAATTCCGGTGTGATATTGACCTAAAGTGTATCGAAACATGATACCGAGTGTGAACGTATGTCTCATAGCCCATCTCGGCTTGTCCCCTGCACTCCAAAATCTGGCGCTAGTTAGCCGATGCTACCAACATCTTTTTCAATAGTGGTGCTTCGGCATCGGGCTAGCCATGCAAATAAATCACTGTTTTACACCCATTTACGAGGCTCAATGTATCTCCACACTTCATTGGTAGACTTCCGAGGGCCCTGACATTTAAAACGAGACATTGAGAACTTTGAAAAAGCACTGGTAGTTTACTTACAAGACGATTTATACAGACAGTATCTTCACGAAGTTTAACGTTTGCAGCCATCTTGAATTTAGTCACGATAAGTCGAGCAACGAGTAAGAATGAACAGCTATGATAAGGGATCAGATTCCAAAAATAATTCAGTGGAAATGCATGGATTCCAGTTTCTTCCAGTAGCAGCAACTGGAATCCATGCATTTCCACTGAATTATTTTTGGAATCTGATCCCTTATCATAGCTGTTCATTCTTACTCGTTGCTCGACTTATCGTGACTAAATTAAAGATGGCTGCAAACGTTAAACTTCGTAAAGATACTGTCTGTATAAATCGTCTTGTAAGTAAACTACCAGTGCTTTTTCAAAGTTCTCAATGTCTCGTTTTAAATGTCAGGGCCCTAGGAAGTCTACCAATGAAGTGTGGAGATACATTGAGCCTCGTAAATGGGTGTAAAACAGTTATTTATTTGCATGGCTAGCCCGATGCCGAAGCACCACTACTGAAAAAGTTGTTGGTAGCATCGGCTAACTAGCGCCAGATTTTGGAGTGCAGGGGACAAGTCGAGATGGGCTATGAGACATACGTTCACACTCGGTATCATGTTTCAATACACTTTAGGTCAATATCACACCGGAATTCTCCTTTAAAGGGGTGGTTCAGGATTTTGGACATAGGACCTCATTTCCAAGTAAGCAAGTGTGATATTTATCAGTGGAGACCGTTTTCAACACGTTTCATCCAGTCCTTCTAATTGCAGAGTTCGCAGGTGCTAGGCTAGCGCAAGGCAACGGTATGTGCTAGCCTGCCACTAAAGACAGTCTTACCCACTCCAAAGTACACCCGAGGCAAATAAATTATAACGCCAGACTATCGATGTAAATGTCTGTATTGACAGTGTTATTTCTAACGTTATTCTATCCTTGCATTTCAACGATCGCATTACATTTTGAGGGACTAGTTTCTTAGCAGCGGCGGAATTATACTTGCTCCGGTTAGTAGTACTGCGCCGAAAAGTAAACAGTAAAGTGCACTCCAATGGGGATACCTAGTTGTAGCCTTGGTAATATCAGTCCGCCGCTGAGTTGCAAAATGACTACTAACAACTTTAGGGACCAAAGTATAACTATTGCAACGCGATGCAAGGGTAGTTGTATTTCTTACACTATTCTATCAACACAGACATTTACATCGATTGTCTGGAATTTGCCTCAGGTGTACTTTGGAGTGGGTAAGACTGTCTTTAGTGGCAGGCTAGCACATACCGTTGACTTGCGCTAGCCTAGCACCTGCGAACTCTGCAATTAGAAGGACTGGATGAAACATGCTGAAAACGGTCTCCACTGATAAATATCACACTTGCTTACTTGGAAATAAGGTCTTATGTCCAAAATCCCGAACCACCCCTTTAACATTGGAGCTGCTCTTCGATAGGAACGCAACCACTTGGGGCGCTGGTTTTCTATATATGGCTATATTGCTCTAAAGTTGTCAGTGGTAGTTTGGTCTAAGATGACATTGAAATTTCTCATCGGTGGCCATTTCACGATCCAGCGTTCATGTTCGGTTAGCTTGCCTGATTTCCCCTTGTCAGGCTATTATCAAAACGTTAAATCCCGTTACAGTGTCCGGTGTTTTGCATAACAATGCCAATATTAGTGTACTTTGTCACTGAAGACCCATTTCAAATCGCACAATAGTACTACAGCATTGTACAACAACTGTACTTTTGTTGATTACCACAAGTGGTGTTGGTTTGCATTATTGTATTATCTTGTAAGTAGGTATGACTAATAAAATGTTTACCTTTCTGTTTTGGCAGTTCACCATGGGGAGGAGGCGGCAAGTAGGTCCATGGGCTCTTAACCTGGGACTAGAGGTCCAGGTGAAGTGGTTTGGCTGGGGTGTGGTGATATTGAACCCATTGAGACTATACAGTACATTTCACTTTATGTCTATTGATGAATGTTACACCTACCCTTTACTTATGCCAAACCCATTTATGTTCTTTAAATATCAGAAAGCAAACTTACTGTTGATGGCACTGAACTTGAAAATGTTTATGGAACTTTTCTGAACTGTGAATTACATTAAAACTCATGCCAGTATTTAGTTTTGTTAGGTTTTTTTTTATCTTCAACTGTCTATTGTACAGTGGAGTTTTGTTATGTTTATACTTATATTTACCATTTCTGCTGTAAGTGCATGTTGTGTGTGATGTCTGTATGCTACCAAGACCTTGAATTTCCCCTTGGAGATCAATAAAGTATCTATCTATCGATCTATCTATCTATCAAAGCAATTTGCCTGTGCTCTCAAAAACATTTATACAAATCTGTCAGCTTCAGTCAGTAGGTTGAGTTGAAGACCCAGATGCAGAAGTAAAGGTGACTTTTTACTTGTATATCTTGAGCATTACAGGTAACCAGACATGTGGACTCGAGTCACATGACTTGGACTCGAGTCAGACTCGAGTCATGATTTTAATGACTTCAGACTTGACTTGATAAAATTCGGCATGACTTGCGACTCGACTTGGACTTGAATACTATTCACTCGAGACTTGACTCGGACTTTGCCTCTTTGACTTGTGACGACTTGACATGTCTCGAGTCAAAAACTAAATTTCCTGATCGTGGACCAGTCACCCCAGAGATGCTTTCCCCCAGAAATAGCGGAGACAAGCGGCCAGTCCAGAGCACAGTTCAGTGCTGCCGCTACCCCCACATGCGTTACGCACTGTGTGTAGGGCACCAAGAGACAGAGAAACGACCAACATTTAGCTAATAACTAGTAGCTTTACTGCAAACTGATTTGCACTCTTGTTAGAGAACGTTTACAATGTCAAAATGCACCAACAGCATGTTACATAAAGATGATACTTTTCGAGTCCTCTCCATTAAGATCCAACTTGAACTTATGCTAGCCTACTCCATTTAATTGAGAACCCCATCTAAGCACGCACGAGAGGGAGAGAAAACGAGTGGCAGGTTCCAGCTGGCTTGTCATTGTTGATGATGATTGATATTTTCTTTTAAATATAAGAAACGTATAAAAGGAAATCATGAAGGCAACAAATACGAGATTGGGGGAAATTGCGGATTTATCCGGTTCTCACTACTGTTATAAACTATGAGATCCAGGTCACTATGACATAGGCTGCACTCACTGTGATTTGGAAAGTGGACAAGAATATGAAGAGTTGTCTTTGCCTTTGTTTAATGGAAATGGTGAGTCTTGAAGTAGGCCTATTCAATAATTTGTTTACATGAAGCACATTGATATGCCGATTGAAACGCATTCCACTCAGCTAGCTAGGTGGCTACATGGCTACCAGGCTCATAATTCACATTTAATTGCAAACAGAAAATGTCAAGCAAGCATCATGTCATACATGCATCTATTTCCAAAGGAATGAAAGCTGTTTGTGCCAACTTAATATAATGCTTATCATTGTTAATATTGTGCTATTCATGTGGCACAAACAATGTTTGAGTTTGTGGACTAGCCATAGGAATGGAGCTGGTAAAAAAGATCATTATGAGAATGTGTGGACAGTGGCACACAATGGGCTTAAAGTGACAGTGCACCATTTACAAATGAGATAAACAGCATCACATGTGTAGTATTTCTTAAGAAATGAATACTTTGAAACAAAATTACTGTGTCATTATTATTTTTTAAATAATATAAAAGTGTTGACCTTGGCTTCCCTTATGAGTCGCCACTGGCAGACAGCCTAATAAATTGTTTGCAGGCAAATCTGTGGCCTAGCGCAGTGAAATGCCATCAGTCAAATTATTACTCATCCTTACAGTGGGCTCCGAAATTTGGAAAAACAATATTTTTATTTGTCATGTAGCTATCCGTTTTGTACAGATTACTCAGGTATGCACATATATATACACATGGTGTATATTGTATGCGCATGCATATATCGTAAAAGATTTCAAGACCGAAACATTGAACATATTTTAATCTGTATTTATAAAAAAAAAATCTGTGGATTAGATTTAAATTTATGATCGATAGTCTAATAATGCCATTATTAAGTGAAGAGTACCTGATGACTTGTTCAGGACTTGAAAAAGATTGGGACTTGGACTTGGACTCGACTTGGCTTTGATGAGACTTGGACTTGGACTCGACTTGCCCTTCTCTGTATTTACTTGGGACTTGACTTGGACTTGAGTGCTAAGACTTGGGACTTACTTGTGACTTGCCAAACAGTGACTTGGTCCCACCTCTGCAGGTAACCACTGAATTTGTGAAACTAAAATAACAAAAACGAATATGTACTAAGCTAGTACATAGTCAATACATATTGGATCACTTTAAAGACTGACAGATGCAAATGCTGTAAATAAAGGTAATCAAGGGGTCTGCTGGTGAACAAAGTCTTTGAAGTCAGAAGCTGCCACTGCTCAATGATTTCAAAATGTTCCAGATCTGAAAACAGGACAGGCGTATTCCACTATTTGCACATGTCCTGTTTATGCAGGCAATAAGCAAAATCAAATTTGGTGTATTCAAAGTTCTGTAGAACAACCATTTCTTGTATTTTAATGTTTTCAGTGGAACAGTGTAAGCTCATATCTACACCCCATTGAGGTAGTTATTAACAGTTAGGCCAAGGTCCATTCAAATAATAGCCAGTCACTGATGCCATATTCTTTAATTATCCAATCTGTATCCAACCAAAACCTGCTGATTTAAAGGCTACTTTCCATGTGTGACTTATCAAAAGAGGTCATGATAATTATTGCACAGATGTGCCCCGGACTGCTCACAATAAAAGGCCACTCTAAATGTCTGAAATGCATTCATGTTTGTTCAGTATGCTAACCATGTCTGGAATAGACAGCTAGGACTATTGAATGCAGTAGGTTTAAATGTATGAACAATGTCAAAGTACCACGGAATCAGTACTGAAGTGATGCTTCTGAGTCGACTGCACAGACGAGAAGTGAAGTTAGGAGTCCAGAGCCCTCTCCAGCACCCAGCCTGTCTGGATCACCTACAGGGAAACTTTGCATAGACAAGAAGTGTTGTTTCAAATTTGTGTTTAACAAATAAACGGCATCAATAAGAGTTCCAGGCGTGAGTTATAACTAACAACAGTTATGGTGACTAGCTAACGTTATCACTCGTTATCAGCTCCATGTTCAACATAGTCAATGGTTCATAGTGGTTCACAATTTTACCTCCACTAGCTAGACTAATGCTTCGGCTGAAGTTATCATCTGAACGAACACTTTTCTATCTTAAATGTGACAACCCAAAGACTATATAAATTGACAACGGACTAAGCATTCACACAGAGAGTATTTACAAACGATTTGACGAGAACACATGCTTTGTTAGCCCAGTATGTTTGTGAACTAACGTTAACGTGCTTAAAGTTAGCTGCTAACTTACAGCTGTCTGATCATTGACTCAAACACCTGGCTAGTATGGCAAAAGTTAACTCACAACGGGAGCACAATCGGTTTTCACTAACGTTAACTTTATTCAAGTTAACTAAATTTATGTGTGTGCTTCAGCCATTCGGTCATCATTTTCGACATAAACTTATTTGAAATGATTTGACGCTAACGTAGCCACGTTTTTCATGTGACGTATTCTAGGTTCTATAGCTTTGTTTACATCCACCTGGTAGGCAAGGGACACGTTGAACCCATTGAACATCGTTGTCTGCAGCTGCCTCTCAGTAGGCTACATCTCTGTATTTCAGCAATGTCAACATTTCAGGCATCAATAAAGGTGATGATGAGACGTTATCCCATTGTTCAATATTTGATAGCCTGTCACAGGAACGTTATTTCGCTAAAATCGCCCTGATTTGGTGCATTGATCTGTATGGGAGAACCTGCATGTAGGCTAGTCTAATGGTACAGTAGCCTAACTTTTTTTCTCTGTTCAAAACTCGGTTTACACGAAGACGATGGATAGACTTTCTTAGAAGCTGTGGAATTTGGCCAGAAAGGAACATGTCTTCCCTCTGAAAGTTGACACAAAATCAAACAATATTTGTTCATTTAACTTTAACTGAACAGCGACAGGTTTTGATAGGCAGTAGACTCAGCAGACGTTAACGGTAGCCTACAGTTATAGCCAGCGTCTGAGTCAGCATCATGTAGGCTAACATTAATGGCGTTAAAGTCATGAATCATGAAACATATTATAACATCGAAGACGATCTGCATGGATATATAAACACCCAGAAAAACTCAGAATGTGAGTGATAAAGTTTATTAATTGTATGAAACTTTTTATTAGTTATCCATTGCAGCATCGGCTATATTAGGCTGTTATGCTAGCTCAGCCTTTAAATATGCTGTTATTTTGGTCATATGGACTTGATTAAACGGGTAAAGATAATTCATAAACTGCTTATTTCTTACATGACTGAAGCAGTGCCTAGGTTCAACAGTGGTGTTTGAGGTTGCTGTGTTAAGTTGTGTGTGATTGCGAAACAATTCATAGGATCAAATCAGTTTATTTTGACATATGGGTCAAAACTGATCTGTAGGCTAGCACATAAGCCTAGTCTGTTTTCATTTATTAGCATTTGTGATTATATAATGATATACACTCATGATAACTTGAAATAGAAGGATAGAAGATAGGTGATTGATGTCCACAAGCATGAATTTCACGAGACAAATTAGAACAAACTGTTACGGTAAAAATATTCTTGCCATGTTTAAAATGCTGCACTTTTCCCCTTCATAGCCTATCTCTGGCAATTCATTTTTGGATGACTGTAGATAGTTGTATTTTAGCCTACGCTACACCATAAAGCCATCTTGAGAATAAAAGACGTCACAGCTGCTAACGATCATCCTCCACAACCATGAGGATAGGTAGGCTAAACGGTCGTTCGTCGCCTTTTTGCTTGTAAAACCAACGGTTAGGACTCACACAAGTGGTCGGCATCCCGGTCAATATTTGATATTAAAATTTCAATTTTGAAGCTATTTGTAACTATGTGTATCCTATGCAACCCGACTGTTGTAGGCTTGCCTGCACTCTGCAGTGCCTTGCCTACCACTCTAGTTGTAAACAAACGGTGACGTAACATTAGAACTGAGGTGCAAAACCTTAAAGGTGCGATTTGTAGGATTGTTACCGAACGTTCTGTAGGCCAAAATCAAAACACTGGTGAACGTTCTCAAGACTACCAGACGCGTGCCTCTTCTGGGTTGCCAGATGTAATGAAGACTTAGCTAACGTTCATTGACCTGCAGCTGCTTTAACATTTCTTCAACCATGACGTGACAGGTCGGAGAATTCGTGCGCTACACAAGTAGTGTGAAGGACGGAAGATGATTAATAACTGAATAAAAAGGCCTAGCCTAAATGAATAAAGAGTAAGGCAAAACAAATAGCCTAGTAGCCTAATGAAACATAGGCCTATGGATTGATGCAGTAGCCTACCTTTGCAACATTATTATATTATATTATATTATATTATATTAAATTAATCTGTCACCATATGCCTAGGCTACGTTTGCAAAGAGGAGAACATTTTAATTTGATTCACAATGAAACGTTACATTTCATTTACATGTTAATAATGAGTAGTTTTGGTTGTTGTTGGTGGCGTTATTGCATCCCTTTTATGAATAAAAAATTGTTTCCTCGCGATTGGAAGCTCCTGTTGCGCATAGGCTACGCATTTCAAAACATCGCAACGTAAAATGCCACAAAAAAGCTGTTTATGAATAGGTCTTAGTGAGTTAGGAGTCCGCTAGGTGGCGCTATACATGAAATAAGTGGTAATGGGATGGGTTGACATGCCCCCTTAAGACCAGCATACATAAAAAAGGTGGACCTCCTAGGCCCTACGGTTCTCGAGATATTCACAGAAAACTGTCTCCCGCCACCTACAGGCCAGTTGGTGTATAGTAACATAAATTCATTTATTGTGTGGCCCCCCATGAACGGAATTCCACAAAACTTGGCGTGCATACAGAGGGTGTCATAATGATCCTACACTTCCAATTTCGTGCAGTTTTGACTATACCTTCAATTACAACACCTCATTTTTACTTTTTTGTGTTTAACTAGGTGACGCTATACATGAAATGAGTGGTTATGGAATGGGTTGACATGGCCCCTTGAGATCAACATACAAAAAAAAAAAGGTCCTCCTAAACCCTACGGTTTTCGAGATATTCACAGAATATCTGCCCTACCCTCTTTTCGGGGGGTCCAGTCCAGCGGGGGGGCTACAGATCAAAGTGAAAAACGATGGTTCCATGCTATCCATGTGGGGTTACATGCCCACCAAGTTTCGTGTACCCCGGTCTTTTAGTGTCCTGGGAATCGTTGACGGAAATTTGGGCATGCGAAAAAGAAAAAAACAAAAAAAAATCTGACTTAAACCTATATGACCGCCACTTCGCTGCGCGGCGGTCATAAAAACGAACAGTCCCTAGATTGCTGCTGGGCTATATGTCTTGGTTCATGTCTGTTAACAACTCATTGCCGTCAAACGCATAGCCTATCTCGCGGTTGCATCCATTACAAACAAACATGCAATGTGAACATCTGGGATTGGGGAGAGCACTAAATGCTCTACTGAATAAGCACGAAGTCAAACCTTCAAATGAAAAACACTCTTTAATAATAAAAAAATAAATAAACCGCTAATGAAGTAAACTTGCACCATCAAAAATCGTTTATCGCCTGTAGGCTAACTCCGTGATAACAGGACATAACAGGAAGGCATTTGGCTGAGCAACGGAGGTTAATATGCTCTATATTTTGTCCAAATGATGTCTGTCTATCATCGTTGCACTCGGAGAAAACCAGAATGTTTAATTTGTCCGTATCTATCCAACTTCCAGTCGTCAAATGTCTGGGAAATAACATGGCATTTCGAAAGATCGTACCTGTCAAACTCTGTAGGTGACAAACTAGAAAAAGCTGGTGGGCCGATTGGCCTACACACGTCTGCCATCTAGTTTCCACTGGACTTTTTGATTTTCGGTGCCGTTTAAGTAGTAAACGATTATTAATGCTAACCGGGAGCTAGTTCCGATGTACGCGGGCGGAGGAGGGCGTTAGATCTTGCTCACAACCCAGTCACAACCTAACGGATGGTCATTTTCACGTGTGATTCATGCGTGGTTTCAGTGGTCTATAAATGTAAATCGTTTGCAAGGTTCAGCCTCTTTTCAACATGACTTAACTTTGGTTTGACTGTGCGAGTTTGTTGGCTGTTATTGAGATATTTGAAAAAGAAAGAAATTGTCGACGAAGACACTAAAGACATGACGAGATGAGATTTTTTTTCACGAATAACAGATAATGATAAGCAGACTAGGAATCAGAGGCTGAATCGTATTGAGTCGATAGCTTTATTTTGCATGACCTTGATCAGAACAGTAACGTTTTCAGAATGTATTAACAACCTATCAAACATGATGATTTCACGCAGGGTTAGTGCCACCTCCGTAGACAGGCTCTGGTGTCACAAACTCCATTTCGGTGAAGACAAACTATGAAACATTGCCGTTGCTATGCAACCTTGACTGGGGGAGTCGCGGCATCTGAAGCGTGCGTTAGCTTAGTGCTTCTTACTGATATATTTCTACTTTAACGGCACCGACAATCAAAAAACCCAGTGGAAACTAGATGGCAGAAGTGTGTAGGCCAATCGGCCCCCCATTTTTTTCTACTTCGCTACCTACAGATGTTTTACCGGTATGATATTTCGAAACGCCATGTTATTTCCCATAGACAATCGACGCCCGGAAGTTGGATGGATACGGAAGTTACGGAGACGGGACTTATTCTGGAGAGGTCAATACAGTCGGTTAAGACGTTCGGAAAGGTTACCGCCCCCCATGAGGGGGAAAGCATGCTAACATCATACAATGGAAGTCAATGGGCGAACTCACTAGCATTTATACTTTATACATTCGTTTTACATTCAGGTGGAGTTCTGCTTGTTTCTGAATACAATAATTAAAAGGAATTGTGTTTACTTAACTGCCCAGTGTATGCTAACAACCTAATTCACCCTTGATTGCCCAATGTTGACGACAAATTTCTCTGGAAGCTATATATGATGGTAGCATCAGGTTGCTAACTGGCTAACTTTATATCGTCAGTGTAATGTAACCAACTGGTACACATTACTTGTTAAAACTATTCCCACAGACATTGTAGGAAATGTGCATTCATGTGAGAATAAATTAAGATGCAACTTATGAGTGTGTGGTGTTACGGCAAAAGGCTTAGCTTGCTAAACCGAGCTACACAGTCCGGCCATTGAAAGCAGATATACAATGAGTACACTCGAGACAGTTCTGGACGTTGAACTGGAATTAGCAATATCAGGGAACTTAATGTTACCCTTAACCTCGTTGACACACAGATAACTCTCAGTTCAAACGTGTTTGTACCGTTTATTGATGTTTGCTAAAAGATTTAATATTTTTATAGCTGTACTCAAGCTGGTGCACATCCATTAGATTACATGCAATTGAAACTAATATTTTCCCCCTTGGGGGCGTTTCAGCCACGGTAACCACGGCAACTGGGGGCGGTAACGACGATTATGACTAGGTGCCGACTGTATGTATGTGATTTGATGATTTGAACGCTCTGCTCCCGCCTAAAGTAGGATGCGGGCCTAATTTGCATAGCAATACAGATATCTCTAACGTCATTTCGCCTAGTCAAAACTCTAATTCAAGATATCTATAATTACATTTTGACTAGGCAGAATGAAAGTTATAGCTATCTCCAATTTCAGATATCTCTAAACAAAACTCATTCAAGATATCTTGATAATAGATATCTACATCAAATTATGATCCCTAACTCCAGTTTGAGATATCTACATAACTAATGATTAGCTAAGTTAGCTAAGTAACATGGTTAGCATAGTTAGCATGCTAGCATGCTAATTAGTATTTTTAGCAAAACTGCTAAAAACTATTATTATTCCGCTTACCACTTTTTCCGTACGCTATCTCTCTTGAACAGTTTAACTTAGAAACTTCATTCAAACTTTGTTACGTAGGTCTTCAAACAGATCGGGTTGGTATGACTTTTCAACTTTGAAACTTTTATACTTTTTAAACTATTAAAGAAAAACTTTTTAAAAAATCCCCATAGACTTAACATTGCCGATTGTGACATCATAATACGGCCGTTAAGCAATTAGAATCCTATGGCAGGTGTTCAGGCCACCTGCAGCCTCAGGCTTTAAGCATACAATCTGGGTCAATTAAGACTACACATCCTATTCAACTGTTTCCTCTGCCCAAAACTGTTTCAAAATAAAAGTCCTCACTACAATAATCCACTGTTAAACAATGTAACCCATTAAACTACTGAACTTTTTACATTCAACTTTTAAACTGTCTACTTTTAAACTATCATTAAACTATCTATCTATTAAACTAGCTGTCTATCAACAACTTTTAAACTATATACATTCACTAGCTGTCTATCAACAACTTTTAACTTGTCATCAACTATGTCAACACTTTTCATCAACTATGACTCCTACCCACTGTAGCTAGTTAGCATGGTTAGCAAAGTTAGCATGTTAGCATTGTTAACATTTTTAACAAAACTACTAAAAATGATTAGCTAGGTTAGCTAAGTCACATAGTTAGCATGTTAGTTAGCATTTTTTAGCAAAACTGCTAAAAATGATTAGTTAGGTTAGCTAAAGTAACATGGTTAGCATAGTTAGCATGTTAGCATGCTAGTTAACATTTTTAGCAAAACTGCTAAAAATGATTAGCTAAGTTAGCTAAGTAGCATAGTTAGCATGTTAGCATGCTAATTAATATTTTTAGCAAAACTGCTAAAAATGATTAGCTCGGTTAGCTAAGTAACATGGTTAACATGCTTAGCATGTTAGTATGCTAGTTAGCATGCTAATTAGCATAACTACTAAAATGATAAGCTTGGTTAGCTAAGTCACATGGTTAACATAGTTAGCATGTTTAGCAAAACTGCTAGAAAATGTTAGTTATGTTAGTTAAGTAGCATGGTTAGCATGTTAACATTGCTAGCACTGCTATAAAACATAGCATGTAAAAGTAGCATGGTTAGCAGAATTAAAAATCTTAGCATAACTGCTAGTAAACATTAGAGCCATTCCAACTTTCAGTTATCACCATTAAACTATTTGAATATCAACATTCATTAAACTGCTAGAAAACGTTAGCTAAGTAGCATGGTTAGCAGGTTAGCATTGCTAGCACTGCTATAAAACATTAGCTAAGTATCATGGTTAGCATAGTTAAAAATCTTAGCATAACTGCTAGCAAACATTAGAGCCATTCCAACTTTCAGTTATTGTCAAATATCTACCTATACACAGCCATTAAACTATTTGAATATCAACATTCATTCAACTTCCAGTCTGTCAACAACTTTTAAACTATTTACCTTCAACTTTTAAACGGTCTACTTTTAAACTATCATTAAACTATCTATTAAACTAGCTGTCTAGCAACAACTTTTAAACTATCTACATTCAGCTTTTAAACAGTCTACTTTTAAACTATCAACTTTTATTAAGCTATGCAATCACCGTAGTAACCATCTCTGTATTATCTGTTTTAACTATACATGATATTTTACATCACAACTTTAGCATTTTCATGCACTGGTAATTCCTTGGAATTGCATTTCTAGTTACAGTGCATGAAAATGCACTGTACTGTTCTTCCAAGGCTTTTTACAGTGCATGAAAATGCACTGTACTGTTCTTCCTAGGCTTCTTATTCTTATTCTTATTCTTCCGCTAACGCATTTAATGCAGCTTCAACCGTTTAACGTAGAAACTTCATTCAAACTATGTTACGTAGGTCTTACTTGGGACATGGGTGCTATGTATTTTTCAGCTTTGTAACTTTTATACTTTTTAAACTATTAATTAAAAACTAATCAAAATTTCCCCATTGACTTAACATTATGATTATGACATCACAATACGGCCGTTAAGCAATTAGAATCCTATGGCAGGTGTTCGGGCCACCTGGACCAACTGCCAGTCTCAGGCTTTAAGCATACAAACTGGCCCTATTAAGACTACACATCCTGTTCAACTGCTTCCTCTGCCAAAAACTGTTTCAAAATAAAAGTCCGCACTATAATATTTCACTGTTAAACAATTTAACCCTTTAAACTACTGAACTTTTTAACTGTTCAGCCATTGTAACTGTTACTTGTCATCAACTATGACTCCTATCCACTGTAGCTAGTTAGCATGGTTAGCATAGTTAGCATGCTAGCATGTTAGCATGCTAGTTAGCATTTTTACAAAAACTGCTAAAAATGATTAGCTAAGTTAGCTAAGTCACATGGTTAGCATAGTTAGCATGCTAACATGTTAGCATGCTAGTTAGCATTTTTAGAAAAACTGCTAAAAATGATTAGCTAAGTTAGCTAAGTCACATGGTTAGCATAGTTAGCATGCTAACATGTTAGCATGCTAGTTAGCATTTTTAGCAAAACTTCTAAAAACGATTAGCTAAGTTAGCTAAGTCACATGGTTAGCATAGTTAGCATGCTAATATGTTAGCATGCTAGTTAGCATTTTTAGCAAAACTGCTAAAAATGATTAGCTATGTTAGCTAAGTAATGTGGTTAGCATAGTTAGCATGCTAGCATGCTAGTTAACATTTTCAGCAAAACTGCTTAAAATGATTAGCTAAGTTAGCTAAGTCACATAGTTAGCATGCTAGTTAGCATAACTGCTAAAACAATTAGCTAAGTTAGCTAAGTAAAGTGGTTAGCATAGTTTACATGCTAGCGTGTTAGCATGCTAGTTAGCATAGTAACTTTGTTAATATTATTATCTTTGTTAACATAGTTAGCATAACTGCTAGCAAACATTAGAGCCATTCCAACTGTCAGTTATCGTCAACTATCTACCTAAATAATTTAACCATTTAAACTATCCACCTATTTAACTGTTCAGTCATGCCAACTATATTAAACCTCATCTACCTAGCAACCAATATAGTTTGTTTTTACTCTGTATGATATTTGACATCATATTTTTTGCATTTTCATGCACTGTATTTCCTTCAGGAAATGCTTTTCTAGTTCTTCTTCTTATTCTTCTTCTTCTAACGCAGTTAATGCAGCTTAAACCGTTTAACGTAGAAACTTCATTCAAACTATGTTACGTAGGTCTTACTTAGGACATGTGGGCTTTGTATTTTTCAACTTTGTAACTTTTATACTTTTTAAACTATTAATTAAAAACTAGTCAAAATTTCCCCATAGACTTAACATGGGCTGATGACATCACAATAGAGCCGTTAAGCAATTAGAATCCTATGGCAGGTGTTCGGGCCACCTGGACCAACTGCCAGTCTCAGGCTTTAAGCATACAAACTGGCCCTATTAAGACTACACATCCTGTTCAACTGCTTCCTCTGCCAAAAACTGTTTCAAAATAAAAGTCCTCACTATAATATTTTACTGTTAAACAATTTAACCCTTTAAACTACTAACCAGAGAGGGTTCAAGCGGAGCGAGAGGCGCAAACGTTCGACAATTTCCGCGTTCGATTATTGCAAGGGGGAGGGGGGGAAATCCCCCTTTATGCAGACCAGAGTAAGCCCTTGCTGCACTAATGTCAATGGAGACTTGTGGAATTTTACCAATAAATTGGTCATTTTGTCTTTCTGGATTTGTTGAGGGTTTTTTGGAAAATTGTGTCATAATCTGTAAGTGTTTGGGATCATTTCAAGCCTAATAGTGTAATTTTTTAGTGTTCGGATTTGTAATAAAATAACTTAATATTAGACCATGCTGCTGCCAGTTACTGTCCGGTTGTTAGCATGCTAGCTAGCCTCTTAGCTAAGGTAACATTTTAAACGGAGAAGTGTAATTTCTTTGAAATGACAACTAGCTGAATAACACTACTGACATTAGTTAAAGTGGATAGTCTATACTCAAGCGAATTTGCAACAGTATATTAAGTTTAAGCGAAGTCCTTCAACTACTAGTCACTTGTTAGCGCATAGCTGTATTGCCATAGCTACTACCATCCACTTGTATAGCATTTTAAGCTAGCGTTAGCTAGCTAGCTAGCTCGGTTCACATGACTAATTAAATTATTCATATAATTTCCTTAAGAATGATTCATTGGTATCATACATGATTATGGACAATAATACTGTGAACACAATTATGTTTATCTGTTGTTATTGCTTATTAAGAGAGAAAGTTTATTTAGTGACGTAGGGTGACACTCCCACTTATGCAGACCGGAACTGTCCTGTTTTGCTCCCATAGTAACGAATTACGTTGCTCTATCTTGCTAGTAATCAAGGATCTTTGTACTAACTGTTCGGCCATTGTAACTGTTACTTGTCATCAACTATGACTCCTACCCACTGTAGCTAGTTAGCTAAGTTAGCTAAGTCACGTGGTTAGCATAATTAGCATGCTAGCATGTTAGCATGCTAGTTAGCATTTTTAGCAAAACTGCTTAAAATGATTAGCTAAGTTAGCTAAGTAATGTGGTTAGCATAGTTAGCATGTTAGCATGCTAGTTAGCATTTTTAACAAAACTGCTAAAAATGATTAGCTAAGTTAGCTAAGTAACATGGTTAGCATAGTTAGCATGCTAGCATGTTAGCATGCTAGTTAGCATTTTTAGCAAAACTGCTTAAAATGATTAGCTAAGTTAGCTAAGTAATGTGGTTAGCATAGTTAGCATGCTAGCATGCTAGTTAGCATTTTTTAGCAAAACTGCTTAAAATGATTAGCTAAGTTAGCTAAGTAATGTGGTTAGCATAGTTAGCATGCTAGCATGTTAGCATGCTAGTTAGCATTTTTAGCAAAACTGCTAAAAATGATTAGCTAAGTCACATGGTTAGCATAGTTAGCATGCTAGTTAGCATAACTGCTAAAAATGATTAGCTAAGTTAGCTAAGTCACATGGTTAGCATACTTAGCATTTTAACATTGTTAGCATGCTAGTTAGCATACTTGGTTAACATTATTATCTTTGTTAACATAGTTAGCATAACTGCTAGCAAACATTAGAGCCATTCCAACTGTCAGTTATCGTCAACTATCTACCTAAATAATTTAACCATTTAAACTATCCACCTATTTAACTGTTCAGTCATTCCAACTATATTAAACCTCATCTACTTAGCAACCAATATAGTTTGTTTTTACTCTGTATGATTTTTTTACGTTATATTTTTGCATTTTCATGCACTGTATTTCCTTCAGGAAATGCTTTTCTAGTTACAGTGCATGAAAATGCACTGTACTGTTCTTCCTAGGCTTCTTATTCTTATTCTTATTCTTCCGCTAACGCATTTAATGCAGCTTCAACCGTTTAACGTAGAAACTTCATTCAAACTATGTTACGTAGGTCTTACTTGGGACATGGGTGCTATGTATTTTTCAGCTTTGTAACTTTTATACTTTTTAAACTATTAATTAAAAACTAATCAAAATTTCCCCATTGACTTAACATTATGATTATGACATCACAATACGGCCGTTAAGCAATTAGAATCCTATGGCAGGTGTTCGGGCCACCTGGACCAACTGCCAGTCTCAGGCTTTAAGCATACAAACTGGCCCTATTAAGACTACACATCCTGTTCAACTGCTTCCTCTGCCAAAAACTGTTTCAAAATAAAAGTCCGCACTATAATATTTCACTGTTAAACAATTTAACCCTTTAAACTACTGAACTTTTTAACTGTTCAGCCATTGTAACTGTTACTTGTCATCAACTATGACTCCTATCCACTGTAGCTAGTTAGCATGGTTAGCATAGTTAGCATGCTAGCATGTTAGCATGCTAGTTAGCATTTTTACAAAAACTGCTAAAAATGATTAGCTAAGTTAGCTAAGTCACATGGTTAGCATAGTTAGCATGCTAACATGTTAGCATGCTAGTTAGCATTTTTAGAAAAACTGCTAAAAATGATTAGCTAAGTTAGCTAAGTCACATGGTTAGCATAGTTAGCATGCTAACATGTTAGCATGCTAGTTAGCATTTTTAGCAAAACTTCTAAAAACGATTAGCTAAGTTAGCTAAGTCACATGGTTAGCATAGTTAGCATGCTAATATGTTAGCATGCTAGTTAGCATTTTTAGCAAAACTGCTAAAAATGATTAGCTATGTTAGCTAAGTAATGTGGTTAGCATAGTTAGCATGCTAGCATGCTAGTTAACATTTTCAGCAAAACTGCTTAAAATGATTAGCTAAGTTAGCTAAGTCACATAGTTAGCATGCTAGTTAGCATAACTGCTAAAACAATTAGCTAAGTTAGCTAAGTAAAGTGGTTAGCATAGTTTACATGCTAGCGTGTTAGCATGCTAGTTAGCATAGTAACTTTGTTAATATTATTATCTTTGTTAACATAGTTAGCATAACTGCTAGCAAACATTAGAGCCATTCCAACTGTCAGTTATCGTCAACTATCTACCTAAATAATTTAACCATTTAAACTATCCACCTATTTAACTGTTCAGTCATGCCAACTATATTAAACCTCATCTACCTAGCAACCAATATAGTTTGTTTTTACTCTGTATGATATTTGACATCATATTTTTTGCATTTTCATGCACTGTATTTCCTTCAGGAAATGCTTTTCTAGTTCTTCTTCTTATTCTTCTTCTTCTAACGCAGTTAATGCAGCTTAAACCGTTTAACGTAGAAACTTCATTCAAACTATGTTACGTAGGTCTTACTTAGGACATGTGGGCTTTGTATTTTTCAACTTTGTAACTTTTATACTTTTTAAACTATTAATTAAAAACTAGTCAAAATTTCCCCATAGACTTAACATGGGCTGATGACATCACAATAGAGCCGTTAAGCAATTAGAATCCTATGGCAGGTGTTCGGGCCACCTGGACCAACTGCCAGTCTCAGGCTTTAAGCATACAAACTGGCCCTATTAAGACTACACATCCTGTTCAACTGCTTCCTCTGCCAAAAACTGTTTCAAAATAAAAGTCCTCACTATAATATTTTACTGTTAAACAATTTAACCCTTTAAACTACTAACCAGAGAGGGTTCAAGCGGAGCGAGAGGCGCAAACGTTCGACAATTTCCGCGTTCGATTATTGCAAGGGGGAGGGGGGGAAATCCCCCTTTATGCAGACCAGAGTAAGCCCTTGCTGCACTAATGTCAATGGAGACTTGTGGAATTTTACCAATAAATTGGTCATTTTGTCTTTCTGGATTTGTTGAGGGTTTTTTGGAAAATTGTGTCATAATCTGTAAGTGTTTGGGATCATTTCAAGCCTAATAGTGTAATTTTTTAGTGTTCGGATTTGTAATAAAATAACTTAATATTAGACCATGCTGCTGCCAGTTACTGTCCGGTTGTTAGCATGCTAGCTAGCCTCTTAGCTAAGGTAACATTTTAAACGGAGAAGTGTAATTTCTTTGAAATGACAACTAGCTGAATAACACTACTGACATTAGTTAAAGTGGATAGTCTATACTCAAGCGAATTTGCAACAGTATATTAAGTTTAAGCGAAGTCCTTCAACTACTAGTCACTTGTTAGCGCATAGCTGTATTGCCATAGCTACTACCATCCACTTGTATAGCATTTTAAGCTAGCGTTAGCTAGCTAGCTAGCTCGGTTCACATGACTAATTAAATTATTCATATAATTTCCTTAAGAATGATTCATTGGTATCATACATGATTATGGACAATAATACTGTGAACACAATTATGTTTATCTGTTGTTATTGCTTATTAAGAGAGAAAGTTTATTTAGTGACGTAGGGTGACACTCCCACTTATGCAGACCGGAACTGTCCTGTTTTGCTCCCATAGTAACGAATTACGTTGCTCTATCTTGCTAGTAATCAAGGATCTTTGTACTAACTGTTCGGCCATTGTAACTGTTACTTGTCATCAACTATGACTCCTACCCACTGTAGCTAGTTAGCTAAGTTAGCTAAGTCACGTGGTTAGCATAATTAGCATGTTAGCATGCTAGTTAGCATTTTTAGCAAAACTGCTTAAAATGATTAGCTAAGTTAGCTAAGTAATGTGGTTAGCATAGTTAGCATGTTAGCATGCTAGTTAGCATTTTTAACAAAACTGCTAAAAATGATTAGCTAAGTTAGCTAAGTAACATGGTTAGCATAGTTAGCATGCTAGCATGTTAGCATGCTAGTTAGCATTTTTAGCAAAACTGCTTAAAATGATTAGCTAAGTTAGCTAAGTAATGTGGTTAGCATAGTTAGCATGCTAGCATGCTAGTTAGCATTTTTTAGCAAAACTGCTTAAAATGATTAGCTAAGTTAGCTAAGTAATGTGGTTAGCATAGTTAGCATGCTAGCATGTTAGCATGCTAGTTAGCATTTTTAGCAAAACTGCTAAAAATGATTAGCTAAGTCACATGGTTAGCATAGTTAGCATGCTAGTTAGCATAACTGCTAAAAATGATTAGCTAAGTTAGCTAAGTCACATGGTTAGCATACTTAGCATTTTAACATTGTTAGCATGCTAGTTAGCATACTTGGTTAACATTATTATCTTTGTTAACATAGTTAGCATAACTGCTAGCAAACATTAGAGCCATTCCAACTGTCAGTTATCGTCAACTATCTACCTAAATAATTTAACCATTTAAACTATCCACCTATTTAACTGTTCAGTCATTCCAACTATATTAAACCTCATCTACTTAGCAACCAATATAGTTTGTTTTTACTCTGTATGATTTTTTTACGTTATATTTTTGCATTTTCATGCACTGTATTTCCTTCAGGAAATGCTTTTCTAGTTACAGTGCATGAAAATGCACTGTACTGTTCTTCCTAGGCTTCTTATTCTTATTCTTATTCTTCCGCTAACGCATTTAATGCAGCTTCAACCGTTTAACGTAGAAACTTCATTCAAACTATGTTACGTAGGTCTTACTTGGGACATGGGTGCTATGTATTTTTCAGCTTTGTAACTTTTATACTTTTTAAACTATTAATTAAAAACTAATCAAAATTTCCCCATTGACTTAACATTATGATTATGACATCACAATACGGCCGTTAAGCAATTAGAATCCTATGGCAGGTGTTCGGGCCACCTGGACCAACTGCCAGTCTCAGGCTTTAAGCATACAAACTGGCCCTATTAAGACTACACATCCTGTTCAACTGCTTCCTCTGCCAAAAACTGTTTCAAAATAAAAGTCCTCACTATAATATTTTACTGTTAAACAATTTAACCCTTTAAACTACTGAACTTTTTAACTGTTTAGCCATTGTAACTGTTACTTGTCATCAACTATGACTCCTACCCACTGTAGCTAGTTAGCTAAGTTAGCTAAGTCACATGGTTAGCATAGTTAGCATGTTAGCATGCTAGTTAACATTTTTAGCAAAACTGCTTAAAATGATTAGCTAAGTTAGCTAAGTCACATGGTTAGCATAGTTAGCATGTTAGCATGCTAGTTAGCATTTTTAGCAAAACTGCTTAAAATGATTAGCTAAGTTAGCTAAGTCACATGGTTAGCATAGTTAGCATGCTAGCATGTTAGCATGCTAGTTAGCATTTTAGCAAAACTGCTTAAAATGATTAGCTAAGTTAGCTAAGTCACATGGTTAGCATAGTTAGCATGCTAGCATGCTAGTTAGCATTTTTAGCAAAACTGCTGAAAATGATTAGCTAAGTCACATGGTTAGCATAGTTAGCATGCTAGCATGTTAGCATGCTAGTTAGCATTTTTAGCAAAACTGCTTAAAATGATTAGCTAAGTTAGCTAAGTCACATGGTTAGCATGCTAGTTAGCATTTTTAGCAAAACTGCTTAAAATGATGAGCTAAGTCAGCTAAGTAACATGGTTAACATACTTAGCATTTTAACATTGTTAGCATGCTAGTTAGCATAGTAACTTGGTTAACATTATTATCTTTGTTAACATAGTTAGCATAACTGCTAGCAAACATTAGAGCCATTCCAAGTGTCAGTTATCGTCAACTATCTACCTAAATAATTTAACCATTTAAAGTATCCACTTATTTAACCGTTCAATCATTCCACCTATATTAAACCTTATCTACCAAGTAAATCATTTATCTATATAAACTATCCACCTATTTAACTGTTCAGTCATTCCAACTATATTAAACCTCATCTACCTAGCAACCAATATAGTTTGTTTTTACTCTGTATGATATTTGACATCATATTGTTTGCATTTTCATGCACTGTATTTCCTTCAGGAAATGCTTTTCTAGTTATTATTATTCTTCCCACCAAATTTCTGCGTCTAATTCAGCTTCAACCGTTTAACGTAGAAACTTCGTTCAAACTTTGTAATGTAGGTCTTGAAAAGGAGACTTGAGGAATGTATTTTTCACTTTTGTAAACTTTATACTTTTTGAGATATTAATAAAAAACAAGCTTATTTTTCCCCATAGACTTTGTATGGGGACTATGACATCATAATGGGCTAATTAACTTGATTTGCACCTGTATCAACTTCCAGCTGCTCTACTAGGTCCCATCAAAAAGCTAGTTAAACTGATTGCACCTGTATCAACTGCTTTCTGCTCAATTAGGCCAACTCTCTCTGTGTATCTCCATTCTACAAGGATATAAGGCACATTACATCCAACTTTCTATCCATTCATCCTCTTCAAACCATTCACTCATCTACCCATTAAACTATCCCATCAACATCCATTAAACAATCTGCCTATCAACATCCATTCAACTTTCTGTCTATCAACATCCATTACACTATCTATATTTAACTTTTAAACTATATACTCTGTCTCAGGCTTTAAACATACAATCTGGCTCTACAGATCCTGTTCAACTATTTCCTCTGCCCACAACTGTTTCAAAATAAATGTCCTCACTACAATAATTCACTATTAAATAATTTAACTATTTAAACTACTCAACTATTTAACTGTTCAGCCATTTCAACTGTCAGTTGTTATCAACTATGACTTCTGCCAACTGTTATCGAATAAAAGTTTGTTTTGCATTTTATGTTAATATACAGTATGTTTACATTTTCATGCCCTGGTAATTTCCTCGAAATTACATTTTCTAGTTCTACCACGGTCTCTGACCCTATAGCTAGCCACTGCTACGCTCTGCCACTACTGTTTTTTTGTTTTGTTATTAATTACAGATGATAAAGACGTAAGATTCTTGCCATTTTGTCGGATAAACACTTCTACCTCGCATTCGCTAGAGATAAACTTTTTTTTTGTATTAGCCTAATTTGATGATTTCAATTATTAAACTTTGGAGCAGGTTCGGGTATGAATGGATCCACAAATGAGTTTTCATTGTTATTGCGGGATAGGCCATTTTGTCTTTGCGGATGTCTGCGCTCGAATGTCCTAGTTAGCATATTAAAATGAGTGTGATTGAGGTTGGAGTGTAATGCTTGTGCATGTGTGCTTAATTTCACATTAATTGGGATGTAGGCCTACAAAGAAAAGCTGCGTGGAATGCTGCGTAGTGTAATGGTGCGGTTGCCCGTTACGGCTACAGTTTATTTCATACGGGAGCTAAATACAAAAACGGACAACGTGATTTACAAACACACTTTGTTTGCACACACGAACACGAACGGCATCCAGCATGGTTGCAGCAACTGCAAACCACAAACGCATACAGGACAATATAAGCCTTACTTTCAGGGTGGCCAACTGAAGGTTGAGGGAACACGGACATTCAGCAAACTTTTCATTGTGTCGGACAATAGCGCTTCCTGGTCCGGGGACGGAGAAAAGACCCGACGGAAAGTCGCAAGGAACATTATACGTTCGTGGAGTGTGACTTACTGCACAAGCAGAGGTCAAGTGTGCAGGGCAAGAGGGGTGTTTGGGACGTTCTGGTTATGTATGCTATGTATTAGGTTATGAAGTTATATAATAGGATTGCCTTGTTATGAAACTGTGGGTTTTATGGTATGGAATGTATTATTGGATATTTATATGGAGAAGATGTGTTCTGTTAATTGATTGATGGTGCATTGGTTTAGTCGGCAGAGTTAAATTCTCTGGTGGGACTATGGTTGAGAGCAGAAGGAGGTAGAATGGTCTGAGGTGAGCAAGTGATAGCCCCTGCTAATAGGCCTAACACTCGTTTTGTGATTTGCAGCACTTGGCCCTATGATTGAAAAGGGTTGTCAAAGTTAATTTGATATATTTTGAAAGCTCATTGATTGATTTGAGATTATTGTTTGGAGTTTGGTTTTTCTTTTCTTTTTCCGATTTTCTCCATACTGGTTCATGCATGTAGCTGCTAAGGTGGAAATAAAAACCTGTCTACTTTTGAGAAACATCACCACTGTCTCCTGTTTCCATCACCGCAACGCCATCCAGATCACAGTAGCCTACGCACAGTTTCATACATCAGGATTTTTTGTGCGTACGCTACTTTTCAGGTTTGCACGTAGGCCTACACAATGTTTTAGTATGAAATCCACGCAAGTCTTTGAACATGAGGCCCCAGGACTCGGACTGAGCACATGGACATGGTCCCTTCTGTTGGTTGCCTTGAGTGTCACTGCTTGGATGGGGAAAAACATACCTTTGCCATACGACTATTAGTTATTACATTACATTATATTTGGCTGACATTTTTAACCAAAGTGACTAACAACATGGTTAACAGTTTAAAGCAACACCAAAGAGTTTTTTGTAGCTTAAAATAATGTTTCCAAAATCGTTTCAGTGGTTCATCAACTCGTAACAGGGCGAACGGCACTTTTACATTCGCTTCGCGGCCCTCTATCGGCTATAATCGCACTATAAGTTTGCCAGATCGGGTAACGGATCTCAGTTCGATGGAATGAGACATAAGAAACTACAAATTTGACTTGCTTCTGATGTCGCAGTACATCATACTTCATGCAAAATCATGCAACATAGGCTACTCTACCTTGTCTGTGGACATCGTTATTTGCAAAGCCAGTGCTGGATAAACAAATAGCATGCGTGCGACAGAGGAAAAGTGCTTTGGTGTTGCTTTAAGCTTTTTAAAGCAATTCTCTCAACAATTATAGGACAATTAAAAAAGCTCTAGTACAATAAGATTATAGTGCATCAGTGAGTGCTGTTTTTTAAACAATCGAGAGTCAGTTCTAGTCAGGTGGCAAGGATCAGCAAGACTAGGTAGCCTACTAACTAGTTACTAACCCCTAACCCTAAAGAAGTGAGAGAGCAGTTATGTTAGGATGGAATTGATAAGTATAGTGATATGTCAATTAAATATAATTTGTGTTACAACCTGGTACATTAATGAAGTCAAATAGCACCATAGACCACCATTTCTGCCTTTCCATTAAAGAATTATAACTTGTGCAGTATTGCACTGTCTCTCCCTACAAGCTTTAAACTTGGCTTGACTCGTTCCCATAGATAGGGGTACTGATTGATAGAGGTTTCGGGATACTATGTTATGTTTCCAAGCTGATATTCGCTTTGAGAACTGGTTCTCTTTAGGTGAAGATTGTTTTTTTTTTCATGTTCTAGTTCTGTTGTCTCTTACCCTGTACAATACATGTTTATTCTGACACTTCAGCAGACAGCCCATGAGTGTTGGCTTTCATTTGATACCATTTATATTTCCCCTGGGGATCAATAAAGTATCTATATATCTATCTATCTATCTATCTATATGTATATGGTCCTTGTGGTTGTGGAGATATTCGGCATTTATTGTTGGCATGTCGTGTTGAGCAGGAAACCAACAAATTGGCCTGACATTGCTTAAAGTCATACACACACAAAAACAAAATAGCTTGACAACCACCCTAATGATCATGCTTGCACATAAGTGGGATTATATTGCACATTTGCCCAAAATGACAGTAGGTAACATGGAAGAAAATGAAAGCACTTTGAGAAAAAAATCCGCTTTTACCACTTATAAGAATATAGTGTTTAAATGGACAAAAAAACATTTTCTAAGCTGACAACCTGGCTAGAACACATGTTGAGGGGTTAAATATTAATACTGGATAGGTTGTATGCTTGTACCAAAAAGTGTCCGACAAAGTTTTAATATCAGTTTTGCCCCCCTGACTACTCCCTCTCCTGCACACTCAGACGCTCAATTAAATGGAGTAGGGCCTATGTTCAAGTTGGATCTTTATAGAGAGGACCCGAAAAGTATCATCTTTATGTAACATGCTGTTGGTGCATGTTGACATTATATACTTTCTCTAACAAGAGTTAAAAACAGTTTGCAGTACAGCTACTATTTATTGGCTAAATGTTGGTCCCTCCTCTGTCTCTTGGTGCCCTACACACAGTACGTGATGCGTGTGGTGGTGGTGATAAATGTTTAGGCTACCTTTTTAAAACTGAAACTTTTCGCCTATAAGCTCCTCATGTTCCATCTTCAGCTAACTTTATAGACAATAAAATAAACAATCTTGCTGCTTCAGGTTTTGCGGCCTCCTTACATGACATCAGCCCCCCACAAAGGAAATAGGTAACCACAATGCGTTCATATTTCGTATTGCATTATGCATTTGTGTTATGTACATGTTAGGTAGCCTACTTTTTACTTTACTGGCTAACTCCCTCCTCTTTCAGTCTATGCTCCCTGCTCTGGCTCCGTTCGTTCTTTTAATTCCTTGTGTTTTCTGGTAGACGCTCCGTTCGTTTCCATAGTCTCTCGCGCTGGTTTCACTGCAAACTGCGTGCAGCCGACGTAGCATTGTCCATGGGAAATGTAGGAAGTACTGCCGGGGGATATATGACCGAAAACAGAGCCTTATGTATCATGCATGTAATGCCTCATGCATCACCGCCAAACTGGCTAGTACGTTTTTATTAACTACAGCCAAAATGAATTTTAACCCGCATTTGGCGGGTTGGCGGGTGTTAATTTAGAACCCTTATTGTCTTGTCCACCAGTAAAAAGGGGGTGTCTTCAGTGGAATTCTAAAGGCTGCCAAACCATCAGACGATAGTTTGTCTGCGCAAGTGTGCATGTGTTGGTACACTGTACTACTGTTACTACTTCATACAACATTTGTATACATCATAGTATAAGAACGAGAGAAAAATAGTTGTTCTCTCACTGATCATGTGATCTGTCATAGGCCAGTGTTGGAGATAATCAAGAGCTATCTGCCAGTAATGACAGTCTGTCCGCCAAGGCGAACCCCAAGGTAAGTCCACTTATCTTGTGACTTGACAGTGATACATTCTGTACTGAAATAAGCAATTCCATATAGGCTACATTAGAACAACCACATGTGGTGTTTATTGTCAGGAAAAAGGAGGAATGTTCAGTGGAATGTTCCGGAAATCTCCCAAACCCCCTGGAGGCATGGACCAGGTTGCTTCTGTTCTCTGTTGTTTCTTGTGTTTGAGATTCTCCTTCCATCTGTCAATCTGTGTGAATTAGCATGTTTTAACATTGCCAACTTTCACAGGCCTCCCTGGCTGTTGACAAAGACCTTTCTGCCAGCAATGACAGTCTTTCTGAGAGTAGCTCAAACAAAGTGAGTATATGTATCCTTGCCTAGTATTGTTTGGTTCTCCTGAGTTTTTCCTCTTTTGTCACTGTTTTTTTCTTCTTTCAGTCTTTATACATGACTGACATCTTAAAACATTATCATTAAAGGAGAAATGCTCTTATAGTTCTACAGTTTTTACATGACTTTGTTATTAACAAAAACATTCTCATTAAAGGAAAAATCTGGTATGTTGAGTGGGATGTTCAAAAGGCCGAAGCGCACAGCATCACAGGTGCGATAGCTGAGACTTAAGTGATCTTAATTCTGAATGATTTCCCTTCCCTCGTTTCTTAACAAAAGCTTTTCCGTTCTTTGTTCATGATATATTTTCTGCATTATGTTTTTAATGTATTTAATGAACAAAGTGAACATGGAGGGTACATTTGGCTTAAAGTGTTTTTATTTGAGCAATTATGTTAATTACTACGGAGCCCCGGATATGTCATTAGGGAAAAAAATAATAAGTTGTGGCCACGAAATAGCAATTCGTTCCCACAAAATAATAAGTTGTGGCCACAAAATAGCAATTCGTTCCCACAAAGTACTAATTTGTGGCCACGAAATATTAATTCGTTCCCACGAAATAGTAATTCGTTCCCACGAAATAGGTAATTTGTGGCCACGAAATATTAATTCGTTCCCACGAAATAGTAATTTGTGACCACGAAATAGGTAGGCCTATAGGCTGTGCACTGGACAGCTGGATGAGCAAATCAAGCGCAACTCCTCAAACAGGAACAGTCGCTGTCACACAATGGACAGGGATATGGTAGAGTGCTATTTTAGGCTGGGAATGAAATACAAAGACATTTTGAAAAGCCTGTCATTGGAGGGATTCATTATTAGCGAGAGGCATCTCCACAGACTATTAAGAGCCTGGGGCCGGTTCCCCGATAACGCTCACTCTTAGCGCGCTAAGAAGACTCAAAAGATATATCTTACCAAAGTTGTTTATGTTCCTAATTGTGTTCCCCGAAGTGTCCCTTAGGAAGCTTCTTAACACGCTGCCTCCTACGTTCGACGTTACAAAGGCGCTGTCCCAAGTGAAGGTGCTGAATTAGTTGGGATCGATTGCTCAGGAATCGATTTTCTACTTCACGTGAAGGTGCATGACGGCGTTAAGAAACACAACACGTTCTATGCAAATGAAACATTCCTCAAATTATTCCAGTAACATTTATTTTAACATAGTTTAAGTTATCAATAAAATATAAACTATTAACTAAATTATCAAATTGTCAGTAATATGTTCACACGATATGTTGTGACGGGTAGACTAACCGGGTAGGCCTATCCCTCGCTAATCATCCACCCTCCTTATCCCGTTGTGCCACTTGAGCCGCTTCTTGACATGGATTTAACAACTTCTTAAAATTATGTAATACACTTTTATATTAATGGTAAGGTACAATTATAATTGATTGGCAAGGAGCTACTTCTGTTTGGTATTGATAGATAGATAGATAGATAGATAGATAGATAGATAGATAGATACTTTATTGATCCCCAGGGGAAATTCAAGGTTCAAATAAAAAAAAAAGATTGCCATTGGTTAATGTTTTCCATAAAAAGCAACCTATCTACAATGAACAGAGAGAGATTTAGATACAGTATGGTGGGGAAGCAACATAAAAAAAGGGCACCAAGCTTCTCGTCAGAGGAACTTGACGTTTTGCTGGACGAGGTGAGCTTGCACAAGATGACACCGTTTTCCAGCTTTCGGAATAACTTGTGCAACAGCAGCAAAAAAGAGCTATGGAGCGACATGGACTACACGGCGTTTTTGATTTAATGCAAGGACACGTTGGATCGCTGCCATAGGCCTAGTTGGTCGCTCACTGGACACCACCATGCTTACCCATTCATAGATCTTAGCCATTTAGAGGCAAATTCTTTGCCAGCTTTTAATTATCAAAAGTGATTGCCAATTTGAACGCTTTAATGACGTTACTAAATAGCCTAGGCTAATTACCACCATATTAGTTCTGATACCAAATAAAGTAAACTTCATAAATAGGCCTGCATCCATTGCGAACATATTTTATTATTAGTCTTAAAATGTCCATAACATAAAATCATCGTTGAACCACAACATTGTCAACATACTGTCGGCCTACCATAGTTTGACTTGTACTGCGCTGCGCTGATTTCTAAAGACTGCTGCACAGTGGAGGCGACTAGCGTCTTGAGAGCTCAAACAACGCTAAGAGAGAGCTTACGAATGGTCCAGACCAACCTTACGAACGTGTGACTTACAGAAGATATACTTAGCGTACGAACGTGTCGGGAATCGTGCCATAACGTTAAGAGAGAGGTAAAGGAATAGGTTAAGAACTACTTAGCGATAAGAACGTGTTGGGGAACCGGCCCCAGGTCGCTGCACCGGCGTAGGTACGACTTGAACGTGTCTCTCTCGTTTGTGTTTTTTTATAAGGCAGCCGTGAACATTTCCATTAAAACATGCATCAGCTAACTGGAGGTGAATCTTCATCCCCCCCCTCCTCACTCTCACTTTTTCCCCATCCTCATCTCATCTCACGCCTTCTACCCACACACCCATCACTGTTCCATTTCTTAGTTATTATTTGCATACGCCGCGCGCTGATGAAATCATATATCGGGCACTTCTATCTTTTGTAAAACGTCGCGTCGCAGAGGTGCGTTGACCCGAGGACCTGTGCCGAGATAGATGGACGGTCAGGAGCAACGCCGAGGCTGATGGAGAACCGGGACAAATGAAACACTTGAATGAATTGAATGAAACGTAATTTACAAAGACATTGTAAAACACTGAAAGTTAATATTTTGTCACTAGCAACCTACATCTGTCCTCTGTCAAATACAGTTGCATTTACAGCTCTGAACAAAACCGTTCAAGAGTTATTTAAGGAGAAGTCGAACGTGCGTTATGTTTTATCCGTCCCTCCTGGCTGGGACAAATGAAACAGCATTGGGGGGCGAATGAAACATACAGCTTAAATTATGTAAACTTCCCACAACTTCAATATTTGACAACATACCATTAATGGTACTTCAAGTATGTGTTATTTTAGATAGATTGCTGCTGGGCTATATGTCTTGGTTCATGTCTGTTAACAACTCATTGCCGTCATGGTGATGCGCGTATTTCGCGGTTATGGAAATAGCATGCACTATGCCATTAATATAGCTAGAATAATGCATGTTTCGAATTATATAATGTTTCCATACTATACAAAAAAAAATATTTCACTCTGTTTTTATGTGGTTAAAGCCACCACACATCCAAATAAGTGCCCTTCATGACCCACAGGCCGTCAGTCTCCATAGGTTAACATGGCAAAACTCGACAACCTACCTGATAGCCCCAAATATATTTGCATCTTTCTAAAACTGCTTTTCCATGTCTCACCTGCATAAAATATAGTATAAACACAGATATGTGTGCATTGACTTAATGGGGTTTACTGCCTGGTCGGGACAAATAGGTGTTTCAATCGTCCCCCCATAGAAATGTAGCATTATAGGCTGTTTTGCATCCATTACAAACAAACATGCAATGTGAACGTCTGGGATTGGGGAGAGCACTAAATGCTCTACTGAATGAGCATGAAGTCAAACCTTTAAATGAAAAACACTCTTTAATAATAAAAAACAATAAACCGCTAATGAAGTAAACTTGTGACCACCAGAACTCGTTTATCGCCTGTAACTCCGTGATAACAGGACGTAACAGGAAGGCATTTGGCTGAGCAACGGAGGTTAATATGCTCTATGTTTTGTCCAAATGATGTCTGTCTATCATCGTTGCACTCGGAGAAAACCAGAATGTTTCATTCGTCCCGGTTGTAGAGCGGAGAGCGGGGTTAACCAGAGAATTGAGAGCTGGTGGGGAGTGATGAGAAAAGACACAACAGGCTTCTACTGGCGCTCGATTTGCTCACCCAGCTGTCCAGTGCACGTTAGATAATACATATTTCGTGGCCACAAATTACTATTTTGTGGCAACGAATTAATATTTCGTGGCCACAAATTACCTATTTTGTGGGAACGAATTACTATTTCGTGGGAACGAATTAATATTTCGTGGCCACAACTTATTATTTTGTGGCAACGAATTGCCATTTCGTGGCCACAACTTATTATTTTTTTTCCCAAAGACATATCCGGGGCTCCGTAAATTACTGATAACCCCAAGGTTAAAAGACACTGGGTTTTTTTTTGTCTATGACAGGATAACTTGTGTGACCAAAGTGATGTATCTGCCAGCAATGACAGTCTCTCAGAGATTAGCTCAAACAAAGTAAGTTCATGTATCCTTGCCTGTTGCTTGGTCTTCCTTATTTTTTCATCTTTGTCAGTTATTTTATTTAAGTTTTTATACATGACTTTGTCATTAACAAAAACATTCTCATTATAGGAGAAATCTGGCATGTTGAGTGGGATGTTCAAAAGGCCAAATTTCAAGCACGCAGCATCACAGGTGAGACAGCTGAGGCTTAACTGATCTGAACGATTTTCCTTGATAATTGTAAACATAGGCTTTTGTGTACTTTTGCATACTTTGTTCATGATCTATTTCTGCATTAAAATGTTTAACTCAGTTATTTAATGAACAAAGTGAACATGGAGAGTACATTTGGCTTAAAGTGTTTTTATTTGAGCGATTATGTTAATTACTGCTGACCCCAAGGTTGGAAGACACTGGTTTTGTTGTAGCATATGTAGCATTTATTTGTCTACCACAGGATAAACTGTGTGAACAGAGTGATATATCTGCCAGCAATGACAGTCTCTCAGAGAGTAGCTCAAACAAAGTAAGTTTATGTATCCTTGCCTATTGCTTGGTGTTCCTTATTTTTTCCTCTTTTCAGTTTTTCTTTCAGTCTTTTTACATGACTTTAACAAAAACATTCTCATTATAGGAGAAATCTGGCATGTTGAGTGGCATGTTCAAAAAGTCTCCAAAACCAAATCATAAGCGCACAGCATCACAGGTGAGATAACCACAGCTTAACTGATCTTAGTTCCAAACACATTTTCTCGCTATTTTTAAACAGGTTTTTGCGTACTTTGTTCATGATATATTTCTGCATTGTATTTTAACTCAATTATTTCATGAGCAAAGTGAACATGGAGGATACATTTGTCAAAAAGTGTTTTTTATTACTTACATTAATTACTGCTGACTCCAAGATTGGAAGACTGTTTTGGTGTAGCTTATAGTGGCATATTAGAACTGTCGCATTTGATCATATATATTTTTTTAATCTATGTCAGGATAACCTGAGTGATATATCTGCTAGCAGTGACAGTCTCTCAGAAAACAGTAACCCTAAGGTACGATCAGCCAATCAAAAACCATGACATACTCTAAATTTGGTTAAATTATCTGTGATGTAATGTCTGTGATTTGCAATAATGTGGATATTATTTAATTACTTGTTCCACAATTCCCCCTTTCTCTCTGTATGCTGACGTCTCTATTTATGACTCACAGACTGGGATGATGGGAAAGATTCTGAGGAATCCATTTCACTCCACTGCTCAGGTAACCCAACAGGGACAGGCCAGTTCCTGTTTAGCGTCGCTCTGTAGAGCCTTTTGGGTCTTTCGATTTTGGGGTTTTCCATGAAATTAACAGTTTGGATTACATGGATTTGATTATTTTTGGATGGTTTTGACAGGACAAGGAGAGAACAGAGAAATCTTCAGATGCAAAGGTTTCACAGTCAAAACAGGTGGATATTTGTGTTTTTCTGTGTTCTCTCCACTTAAGTCAACTAGTGCTCCCATGTAAATGGCTCATATAAATTAATGGATCTGTGCTTATTTCTGTATTGAAGGAGAAGGATTCATATTCAGAGACAGAAGAGATGGAGGAGAGTGGCATACACTCCGGTCACAAGCAGGTTTGTGAATTTGTGTGGTGTTTGAAATGCGGTGCTTGTCTCTGTTGTGTTTTGATTGAACTTACTCTGTCTCTTTAGAATGCGCTGGTTGGAGCCATGTCAAAATTGAATCCATTCCGTCATGCCAACAAAGTAAGGTCTTAGTACAAATTCACAATAGTATCACACATTCAACATCAAATTACTGCATGCACATAAACCATCATTCAGTTCATTACTTTTTACATATATTACTTTCATTACTTATAATATTGATTATGTTCATCATATACCTTTATAACACAAATAACATTCTATTGGAGGATAAAGAGTCGGAAAAGGATGATGAAGATGAGTCCTCTGGCAGTGAAAACCATTCCCATCGCAAACAGGTGTGGCAATGTTTAGATGCAGACAGCCTTGTCATGGATGGTCTCTGCTATACATGTTAAAATGCATGTGTGTGTGTGGTGACATATTTTTCTGTAATCCGTCTGCAATTTTCTTTCAAATCAGAATGTTAAGGTTGGAGCCCTAACGAAATTGAACCCATTTCGCTCCGCTCCCAAAGTAATAAGTACTTTTGGTTATCATGTGGTGATGGGCGGTGACTTATGTAGACAGGAAATGGTGATGGAAAGGGTCATGGTGAAATGTCGGGCTACAGGCAGAATCAGTGAGAGGTGGTGAAGGGGTTTGTGACTTGTTGTCTGTTTGATTGTGTGGGATAGGCATAAGTGTACTATGCTGGAGAGGGAATGATTTTATAATAATGATTTAATAAATCTCACTAATTATCTGTAGAAACTCAACTCAGAGATGGAATCTGATGAGGAGCTAGAGCGAGACAAGGATGAGGTGAAAACGGTATGTCCTTCATGTACACTGTACACACTCTCTCATTCATTGTTACTCTCACTGTCATATCACTCAGTCATGTACCCCAGAAAGAAAGAGAGATAGGGAGAGAAAAAGAGGAGCTGAGAAACATAGACACTGTATTGTGTAAAATTATGGAATGTGTCTCTTGTCAAATTGATGCACAACAGGACCAAAGAGAGGGGAAAGAGAGAACAACTCGTGCGGCTCTGGTCCCTCTCCGTCCCACTGGCAAGGTACAGTAGCGCTTTATTTTCTTCCTCACGAGTCTCAGCTCAGCAGCGGCTGAGTGGGGAATAGGTGTGGCCCAGATGTGGCCATGATCTGATGATCGCAGATCCGGTCAGCTGTAATCCGGATCCCTGTCTGGACCTGCTTCACTAAGGTTGTGTTTGTTTTTCTGTTTTATCCTATTCTGACCAGGAGCGGAGCAGCGCAGCCTCCAACAGCCAGCTGGGGAGAACCACAGCAAAGGAGAGGGAGGTAGATATCAGCATGTCTAATGTGCTCTATGTTGTTCACAACAGTTAGTATTTTGTGTGTGTGTGTGTGTGTGTGTATGTCTGTGTGAGTGAAACACATTTACTTACCCAAACTGAGAACCGTATGTAACCATGCTTTGTCCTTGTCAGGTCAGTGGTAATATGAGTCAGAGAGAGAACAAGAGCATAGCTAGACCTTCCCTGGTTCCACCCAAACCTAAGGAGAAGGTGAGTCTAAAATAGCCTGGGTTACAGAGCACATGGGACTTTTTTTTAAAATAGGCCCTTGTTTTCTTTTTTGGATTGTGTGTTGTCCTTGATGTGGTTTTGATCCATTCACTCCAGGAGCTGACAGCAAGAATGAAAGAGAGCGAACTCAAGGAAGCACAGTCTAAAGAACAACAGGTATACACAAACTTGCATAACAGGGTTACATGAAACCAGATATCCAGAAAAAAGACCCTGGGAGTCTAGCCTCAGCAAAAAATTAGTCTTCAAAAAGTAACTCTAGACATCCCAGAATTTGCCAAAATTGCTTTTATTTTTGCTTTCATACATTTGATCCCTATCCCCAGGGCCCTTTATTCAAATTGTATGTAGTTATCATTACATAAACAGATAGCCCAAATTATGACTTTACTATTGTATATTGTTTATGATACTGGCCTGATGTATTCTGTCAGGGTGCTGGTGCGGAGTGTTGTGATGAGCTGACACATGGTGGGGAGGAGGGCATTCAGGTAAGGCTCATTTTCTCTGAGTGATATTGAGCATGTTGAGTGCCCTTTACCACTGTGAGGTGAGGTTGGACACTGTGAACTCCACATAATTAGGAGATTATTTTCAGTGTGTGTTATTTGAGGGCACTTCCGGGGACCAGTTTTGCGTAGGTCCGTTCACAACCGCGAATATTAATTAAGACAAAAGGATACCCGACCCGCAGTCTGACCCGCTTGTTTACAAAATGTGCGCTTTAATTAATGTAGCCTAACATGCAGTGTATCCTTATTGGGCTATGTAAAACCTTTACACAAACAGGAACAGAAGGCCCTCCTTAATCACTTTAGCCTACCCATGACTTACCTAATCAAATACTGCCAGTGGTGGAATGTAATGAAGTACAAATACTTCGTTACTGTACTTAAGTAAATTTTCCACGTATTTGTACTTTACTTAAGTAAAATGTATAGTGCATACTTTTGACTTTTACTTCGTTACATTTTACAGCAATTATCTGTACTTTTACTCCGCTACATTTCTACAACACCATCGTTCCTTTTTACGATACATTTTATGATCAGTTTTTTTTTCTCTCTGACAAACACGTTTGTTTTACCAGGTTGCGGGGTTGCTACCAAAGATTCTGGAGCGCTACGTGCATTCTTAGAAACATAAGCTTTTAGTCTAGACCAGGCAAAGCGTGAGCTTGTAGCCATCTGCATTCGGTAGGCTATATTCACCAGACCCATGGCGACACTGTACATGCAACTGTGTTCTGTGCCTTTCTCTGTCTGTTATCTGCAGCGTTAGGGCCTCCTCTCCGATGAGATTGCTATCCGCGGATCAGCGAAGTTACAGTCTATGTCCATGCTTCTGTCACACGTCTGATCATTTGCGGCACAAATGAATGGTAGCCTAGACTATTAATGAACCGGTGGCCGGAAAAAACGTAACATTTTCCAGATTAGGAAATATTCCTTAATTGTGTGTGATCAAATAAAGATGCATAGCCTACAATTGGGGGGTAGTAATGTGAGCGCTCATTCAATGTCTATGCGTCTGCGCAAGTGAAACTGAACCTAATCATAAAGACACCTTTCTCAGCAACTTTTCTGTTCAATCAGCATAATTGGCATTACGATCCACCCGACGTTTCCCTTGTCTACCCCCTTAAACTTCAGGCTCTCGTGTTTTGCTGAATGATATTACTCAGCAGATCACCCTAGTAACCAGAATTACAGTCTTGTAGGTCAGAATGTAAACTGGGCCACAGATGGCAAGCACAATTGCATTAGCTTAAAACTATCTAGTTGAGTATAACCTAAAACTAGCTTAATTAAAATGCCACAGCCCATACTGATTTTTCCTTTTAGAATATAGATATTAAGAGAATAAATCATTATGCAAATACTTTTACTTTTAATACTTAAAGTACATTTAAAAACAGGTACTTTTTACTTTTACTTAAGTAGGGTTGTCATTGTGGTACTTTTACTTTTACTAAAGTAAATATTTCTCTGTGTATTTGTACTTTTACTTAAGTACTGAGTTTCAGTACTTCCTCCACCACTGAATACTGCACAAACACAACGTGTTTAACTTCTACAACACTGGCTGTAGGGTAAAAGTCTAACATAGGCTACAACATGGTCGGGATCGTAAAAAACGGTAGGCTACAACAAAAAGTGGTAAAGTGTCGGCATTATTTTACTGAGTATGTGGCTGTCATGCTTTTAAATGGCTTTGCAAGAAGTGCATAGAACATAACCAGTAATGCTGTCATCTTTAAGAATCTCTCCAAATACTTCCCATACTTTGCTTTTCCCGAAGGAGTGTCTTTTTAAATTCGTTTAAATTCTCGTGTCTCCAAAAGCAGCTTCTCTACCGTCTCCATCTCCATCATCCTCCTATCACACAGATAGCCTAACCAATGAAAAATAATTATGAGTTAAATGAGTTGATGTCAGCCTTCTCATGATATTTTAAGTCTTTTTAAAAATATATTTAATTTATTTTAACTGACCCGCCCGCAAATTACACGAATATCATTAGAAATATTTCTTTCTGACTCGTAAATGCGGGTGTCCATGGACACCCGCTCAATTTATACCAACCCGCGCAACACTGCCAGGGACTAAGCATTTTACAAAAGCAAAGCATTGTATTGCTTTCTCCTTCCTATTCTCTGTCTTTCAGTGTTTTGCCTTAAACTGATTACACTCTGGCCCTCTATGTGTAACCTTGTGCTTAACATTTACTGGCAACATTTGTTTTTCAGCCTACCACAAAGAAGGCAAAGAAGCCTAAGAATCCGTTCCTGTCACAGGTAGCTGCCACGGTAATGTTAAGGGTCATTAGTACACTCTTAAAATGAATGTGTTGAAAATAACACATCTTGAGTTGTTTTTTAACACATCTCTGTGTCCAGATAGGGACAACACATTCGTTTTAACAGTGTAGGGTTCTAAAAACCTTATATCAGCAATATCATAACGTCTATCATATATCGGTTATCTTTAATATGGCTCTCATTGCTCGTTAGAACAAAGCCTCAGCACTGAAGACTGGGCAGGAAGAGGCGTCGGGTAGTGATTATCTGGAGGTACCTTATTTTGTCAATTTTTTTTGTGTTCTCATTTTAGCAAGATGGTTTTACAGGCCGAGTAGTATTTATACAAAGACATGTTTAGACCTGTTACACAATCAATTATAAAAATGTGTGTACATAATTATACATAAACAGTGTGTACATCATTTTTAGATTCATTTCTCCAAAACTATATATTGTCTCTTGGAAAATTTTCACAGGATGAAAGTGAAGATGGGCTTGAAGATAGGAAGGAACTCTCCACAGAAGAAAAGAAATCAGAACAAGAAGCGTCATCCACAAAAGTATGAAGTCCTCAAGTGATCTGCCTCTCAAATTCACTGCATTTCTTTAACTCATTGAATGCCAAGCTGTTTTCGGGACCTTTGTCCTAGAGTGCCAGCAATCTAGACCATTGTTGATGATTTTTGTACAGCCACAGCATTTTCTGTGTTATAGCTATGAACACATATAATGGCTCGTTTAAAAGGTGAGACTTTAAGCTCTCGGTGGGTGCAAACCGTGTATTTCTACACGCCTCTGTTCCTGAGAAATCCCAAGCTAAACAGTGTCTGGTTTTCATCAAAATCGCTGTTTTTTTTTTCTAGAAATGGAGATATAACGTCTTTCATGAAATATGAAGTTTTGCCTGTTACTTGTGTAAACCTTCCGGGAAGTGATCAGCGAGACCTGGCGAGACTGCCACCCAGTGATAGACCCACGAAAATGGCCTGGTTTTGACCTGAGGTGCATGCGTCACTGATTCGACCCAAAGCGGCAACCGAGTTATGATAAAATGTCCAGATTGTGCGTTTTCATGAGTTTTCGATCGTCATATATTTCATTTCCATTCATCACAGAGTTCCCAAAATCACATATAAGGTGTGTTAGAGTGTCTAGTTTCGTAATTAAAAAAACAGCTATTGGCACTCAACGCATGGGAAGGAAAAACGTAATATTACGTTTTTGGCACTCAATGAGTTAAGTATCTCTTCCATTCCTGTCTTTCTGTCTAGATGACATCTAACAGTCATACATTATGTGAGACTACTGTTTACCTTGATGCATTCATGCACAAAGATACTGAATTTGTATGTTATTACTTTTTCAGCCAAAGAAGAATAAACCTAAAAAAGTCAAAAATCCATTCATGGCTCATGTTGCAAAGGTATGAACGTACTCTTTTAGTGGTTAGCCATTAGCTATCGTTTATTGCCTTAGATATTGATCAAGTTTAAAGCAGCAGTTTTTGAATCTACCATGCAAACTAGCTAAAACTTACAACCATCCAACCAAGGACTGCTTATCTGTCCTTCACAGAATGAAATGGTGATTTTGAGAACCTCACAAAAATGAGTTACCTACACAAACATGTGATATAACACAGAAAAAGAAAACATTGTTGGTTTGCTCATTCCTAACCACCAGGGTAAAAAGAAGAATGAGAAGGAGGAAGGAGCCCCAGGGGATGACTCTGCTGAGGTATGTCTGGTGTTGTCGCTCTCCTGCTGTCCCTCAGAACTTGATAATGACCACCCACCATGGCTGGGTGAATATGAATCTGTATTCTGTATGGACAGTTTACCAACAGCTCTGGTAATTTCCCTTTTTGCCAGGTTTGACATTTGAGCAGCAAATGCTCAAAATAAAAAAAATAATTAAAAAAAGGCCTAAGGTATTTTGCATTGTATGTGTGCTTCAGTTATCTGATTGTGGTGAGATGTGCTCAAACCTGTTCTGTTACTTCCTCCTCTTACTTCTGCAAACATCCCAGGTGTACCATGCAGGCTGTCCTACATTTCCACATGACCAGCGTAATGCCACCTAAATCCTCCACATCACTGAATGTGATCTAAATACTTCATCTTCTTATGAAATGGTTAAATTAAACCATTTGTGTCAATGAAGCCCATTTTTGTATTCTTTGGTCCAGGAACTCCAGGAAGCTGCATGTGGTTGTGTAGATACTACTGGTAGCTCTTTATTAAATACATATGAAATCTTACTAATGGTAATTTCTCTGTTTTCTTTCTCAATGTTTGCCTCACAAAAAAGGGCCAAAATAAGTCGCTGTTTGATCAGTTGGATGAGTACCGTTTTGATAAGGATGAAGAAGAGAACAAGGTTTGTGATGATACCATCTTCAGAATATAGAATGAAAGTCCTGTTAAATAGATTTTATGTTTTAATTTTCTTAAATGACAATACTTCACAGGATCTGGATGGCTTGATGGAATGGTGGAATACGGTAGAACGTAAGTGCACCGTAGACCCTTAACGTCCATGTGTACCTAGCAGTTTTTCTGAAAGACACAAACGTGATTTATCTGTTTTTCTTTCTCTAGAATGGGAAGACCTGCCACAGAATGATGACATGACAGAGAAAGAAGAGGCAAAGTATGTCATTTTTCAGATAAGGATTTTTTCTTTACCACCTCCTCATCCTTTATCCTCTCTTTGGTGGTTAAGCTTTGTTCACCCATGTTCCCATGTTGGTCTCTTCTCACAGAGCCTTTGCTGTGACTGCTGAGAAAGTACAGAAAGGTATCCGCGTCTTCAACAAGCTGTTCACCGAGCGGGCAGAGGGACTGTGGCAGCATGTCATTGACCTGAACTCCATCGCAGATGGCCTCGACCGCTTCAACAAGAGGACCAAGATCGCCCAGATCACCGGGGGCTCCACCAGTGCCATTGGGGGCGTTGCTACCATCACCGGGCTGGCCTTGGCTCCAGTCACCTTTGGGACATCGCTGATTATTACCGCTGTGGGCCTGGGTGTGGCAACAGCAGGTGGACTCACCTCCGCCTCCGCTGGCATCTCTAACCAGGTGAACAACTCGCTTGACCGCAAGAAAGTGGAACGCATCGTGGAGGACTACCAGGAAAAGATGGGTGACCTCAACAAGTGCATGAAGTTCATCAAGCAAGGGATCGAGAACCTGCGCAGGTTCGACCTCATCAAGTTAAAGAGCCAGGCCTACAACCAGGACTTCCCAGCCCTCAACAACATCTATGAGGATGGGGCCATGGCCGGCAAGGCCATTCTTATCAATGCCAACGAGATCATGCGTGTAGTGCAGATTGCCAACGTGGCCGGGAGCACAGCGGCGCGAGCCGTGCAGATAGCCAGCATGGCCACCGGCGTCCTGACGGGACTCTTCGTGGGCATGGACATCTATTTTGTAGCCAAAGACTCCCGCGAGCTCAAGAAGGGGGCCAAGTCGGAGTTCGCCGGCAAGATCAGGGAGGTGGCGGAACAGCTGCATGCTGGGTTGGTGGAGCTCAACGGTATCCGTGAGGAGCTGCAGTCCTCCAACTCCCCAGAAGGCAGAGCCGAGGACCACCAGCCAGACGATATCGATGACATTGATGAAATCAAACGCATACTTAAGAGTGTTCCTCCCGAGAGGAGGGACGATACCGACGACATTGATGAAATCAAGCGCAAACTAAAGAGCAACCCACCCCCCAGTGCTGATGATACCGACGACATTGACGAAATCAAGCGCAAACTAAAAAACAACCCACCTCCAAGTAGGGACAATTCTGACGACATCGACGAAATCAAGCGCAAGGCTAAGAATTGAGCTTCTGAGCTCCCCTACACCAAACACTACAGACACTAAACATACTCAAGTTACTAAAACACTGCCTGAAACTGAAAAAAAAAAAAACAGGCAAGGCCAAACCACATTCTCTATGAGTTCTTCCAGTTGACTCCCTTATCACCATGGTCCACATTATTTATTTGTCACTCCATATTACACAGCAACAGGCGGCCTCGCCCTCCAAGCTCTCTCAGCCCTTTTGTGGTTCTACCACTCTCCCTCTGTATGCACTCACAGACTTGCATGGGTTATGCAAAAGCTGTTGTTGCTGCTCTACAGGTATTTAGCTAGCCAAACAGCCAGCTGTTAAGCAAGTATGAAAACGCATATCTGCTGCACTATAGATGAACCATGAGCAAAGTGGCATGCGTAGAAACGCACAGATGTGGAGGATTGTGGGGATTTGAACTCTTGCTAACCATGATGTACCCAAGATCTCTTGAATTATTAGATAATAGTATTTTATTTTTTTATTCATTGTTTTCTCTTCCATTTGTTTAATCAAACTATTGGACTGTTGCCAGCATAGTGTTTTCACTAGGCCTGTGTAAAGCCTCAGGACATGCTTTGATTGCAATGTATGTATGCCTATTTTAGCTGCAGTTTTTAAACACTTATTCAACCACTACCTATCTGTTTCAAGAATGTATGTACAAATTTGAAAGACTTAACTGTCGGCCACTGGCATAAAACAAATATATTGATTTATTCTATCTAGCTTTTATTAAGTTTATGTGGGTGCAGGTAAGCCTACCTAACTTTCTTTATTTTAGACAGAGAACTCTGAATGTAAATACTAAGCTGGAAAATAGGGTTATTTAAATGGGGGCTATTGACCGGGTCCGTGTATCATTCGTTCATTTGATATTCAATTGAGAATCCAAAACGAAAAAAATTAAAAATGACTTGTTATTTCATTATTTGTTTATGAATGTGATACAAACAAACAAATAACACGTTGTTTTCCAGGCTTTTGATTTCATGGTCAAATCAAAAGTATAACGTTTAAAAAATGGCTTCAGGGCCGAAACTGATTTTGATATTTATTTGTTCCGATTTCTGTGACCTGGAAGTCTATCCTAGTCTCTTTCTTGGTCTAGACCTGTCAATGCTCAGTGTTGACAATTTAGTGACTTTGTTGCTAAATCTAGCTACTAATTTTGGCCATCCCTAGCCACCATCCAGTGCCGCTGAAAAGAGGGTTGCCGCTTAGCCAATTATACCGGGTCCGACGTATCTGCGATACAGACGACGAATTTGAAAAACAGTCAATAACTTTGCTTAACCGATTCCGATCACGGGGGTACCCTGAAGAATGGTTGACCCCAGCTTATGAGAAAGTAAGATCATCGCAAAGATCAGAATTACTATGGAAGAAAGGAAAAAAACAGACACGTCCTTTTTCAGTGAACTACGCACTCACATAGGCTACAACAAATTATCAAGACCTATCAAATCAATTGTGAATACACATTGGCATATTCTAACAACAGACACCTCTTTGAATAACACATTTGCTACACCACCTCTCTTCACTCATAAAAGGTCGAGTAACTTAAATAATCTATTGGTTAGGTCGGACGTCATCCGCACAGGGAAGCCCTCCTTCATCAAGGTGTGCTTCCCTTGCAGAAATTGTGCTGCTTGTCCACACATGTTAAAAACCAATACGTTCAGCTGCTTTCACACGGGAGAATTGTACAAAATAGATTCATTAATAAATTGTTCTACGAAAAACGTAATTTATCTTTTGCAATGCCCTTGCCAGTTATTATATGTTGGGAAAACATCGCGACAATTAAGAACAAGACTGAACATAAATCAGCCATTCGTAGGAATGATATAACTTCACCTGTAGCAAGACACTTCATAGAAAAAAATCACACTTTAGAAGATCTGAAATGCACTGGTATAGAGCACGTACAAAGACCACGCAGAGGAGGAGATACAGACAAAAAGCTCCTTCAGAGGGAGTCTTTCTGGATGTATCGCCTACGTTCTAGGTCACCAGAGGGAATGAATGAAGACTTTGATCTGTCGTCATTTCTGTGATTGTGTCATTCTGAGTGTTACTTACATGTTACTGTCTTATGCATTTATCATTGTCTGACTATACGATATGTGGTGGTGCGTTGTTACAATGTAAATGAGTGTGTTGCATTTTGGAGACACCAAGCGCTCCGACTGATGAACGGCCGGGGAGGCCTGATGTGTCGGAGCGCCTGTTGAATTCATACGGAGCTAATGAGGACAGGTGTCAATAATTGAATATACTTGTCTATTTAAAACTAGGAAGTAGCCATAGGGACGAAACACACTGACGAAGGCCATCAGGCCGAAACGTTTGTCAATTCCAGACGCCAGACGATTAGGTTAAAAATGTTCGGCCTGGCCCTCCCCCCTGGTCATTTTTTTTTCCAGGGGCCTCCCCTCGGCTCAAAAAAATTCTCCTAGTCCCTCCCCCCTTACGTGAATCAAATAAAACTGGTAGAAAAATGACGTTTACAAGGTTAAAACGGCCAGCAAATGTCATAAGCACACACACACGGGTAGGCTACACACCAGTGTAGCGCGGGTTTGGTCACAGACGGCCCGCGGTCGCCCGATATTTTAATCAACCCGACCGCAACTCGGACCGCAAATATTAATTAGGACAACATTATACCCGACCCACGATCCGACCCGCTTATTTACAAAATGTGTGCTTTTGACATGTTTAATATGAATATTTTAAAGAAAATACATTATTTGCCATCAGGAATGGTCTCCTTTTTTCAATACCTCGCAAGCCATGTGACCTAGTGACTCCAAACCAATGCAGAATAGTTATCCTATATGGGACTCATCAGACACACCTCTTCCTATAACCATTGAATGCACACTCTATTTCATATTAATATTTTAAAGAAAATACATCGTTTCCTATAAGGAATGGTCTCCTTTTTCAATACCAGCCCCCCCAAGGGAAGTGACGTAGGGACACCAAACCAATGCAGAATATCCTTTATGGGACTAATCAGACACACCTCAAATGAATATAATTTTTGCACATATTTTATAGTACCCATTTATTTCTTATGGAATTTTTTTTTTTTTTCTCAATACCTTCCATATAATAGTAGAAAAGGAGACCATTCATGATGGAAAATAATGTATTTTCTTTAAAATATTCATCAAAGATTCTAGAATAGAGCAAGATAGATCAGTTACGTCATAGGCATGAAGTACGCTCTGCCCGACAGGGCGCCATTTTGGTAAGCTCAGCGCAACATTTCATATACAGTTCCAATTCTGTGAGCCCACCTGAACAGCTGTTTTTTAACTGTTGCCAGCTGGGTTTTTTTACTCGGTAATGAACTGCAAGATCTGACAGTGTGAAAGGCCTGATTTATCTTTTTCCAAGTTTACACTGAATAAGGAGAGGTAAATAGGCCTATTATTTAGACAGAAGTAGCTATTGCACTGGTAAATAGATCACATAAATTCCCATTGAGACTGTATAGCCTACTGATGAGCTAGCTAGCAGGCAAACTAACTTAGCTAACGGTTATATTATCACCATTGTTCTTTTTCTACCTGTAGGCTATATACGTTAACCCTTTGTTCACGGCCTGCTTAAATACAGCGCATAGGCCTACAATAGGCTATTTTTATCAATCACTAATAAGGTCGAGATTTCACTCAAGCGTCTGATGTTCATAACTGAAATAAATGCAAATGGTTGGCCTAGGCTAAACACAACCGTGCTTGACACTAATTATTATCGTTTCCATGCAGTCAAAAACTCCCAAATTGTACTGCTTGCCTATGTGAAATGCATATGACCACAGAAGTTCGTTTTCAAAAATCATTAGCCTATTTACAGGCTGTAGCCAACTTAAAACACGTCCAAATAAATCTAACCGTTGAACTTAATTTGTTTAGCTTTAAGTAGCCACATTTAGTTTATTTTTTAATTAAGCATGATTTACTTTTTATTAAATTCGTAGGCGGTAACACTTGTGCAAATGCAGGGGCGCAGGAGGCACGGGGGATGTGGGGGATATGTCCAACGCAGTGCTGAAGAGACAGCCGTCGTCCCCCTCACTTTTGATAAGGAAAAAAAGCCTTTTTTTTAGACTTTTGATAAGGAAAAAAAGTTATAGCTACGCTAAATAAATAATAACATATAGGATTTGCGCTAACTTTAAAACTCCCGATTAACAGCATCACATCACTAACCACAGCCATCTACAGTACTGTAAGACTGCACAATCTCATATTCACTCTGTTGGATATCTGAAGCCAGTTTGTCTACTAACAATCATAAAATAATCCAGGCTACTTGCTTAGCATAAATCATTTATAATCATCTTTATTTGAGGCATGCTGGTATTCGAGGCAGGCTTTAGACATGCATTTCGTTTGGAGCGGCATGCATACCCGTAGGCTATCAAAAGCATTTTCGGTTTGGTTTGGGATTTAATGTACTTTTGGACTGTTTGATTATATTGCTAAATGTTGGGACTGATGGGCACTGAAATCTGGAAGATATTTGATGGTTCACTGTTAAGTTTCATGCAGTTGAAAAAGTGTCGGGATTTCCACTGCTGTTTATTGTGAGCAGTCCTTCATTGAGTTGTGCTGTAATGGAAACCTTTTTGCGTAGCCAAGTAGCCTAAATTGAGTTATTGTTTAATTATGCATGATTTAGTATTTAAAAAAAAATAAAATTCATAGGCTGGAATGCCTTGAGTCGCAACAATTGTGTTTAAATGTAGTAGGCTTCAGCCTCTGGCAATTAGCTCGAAAGGGGCGGCAAGAGAATGAGCTTGAGAACGTGTGTTGGAGACCCATGGTAGGAAAACGACTTTTCTTTGCCAACCGTAGGCTATTAATCCAACCAACATAATACAATACAATACAACATATAATAAAATATTAAGAAGAGGTTATTTCATTGACTTAAATCGAACAATGTCTTCTAGTGGACTGATGGCAATTGTTGGTATGGTAGGCAATTGTTACCCCGTCTTGTATATGGGAACCTGCCTTTATTTGTCCTGCTATAAATAGAATCAATCCCGGGCATAATTTGAGAATTTATGGTAGCCTAGTGCTCAACTCCTCCTGCTCAACATGACGTTAGCTGTTATGTTTATGATAACAAACTCAACTAGCCTACTTATCAACTCGTTTTCACTAGCCTAACTATAAAATACAAGTCTATCAACGTTTTTGTTCTAAGACATTTATTTCAAACATAATTTCAAGACACAAATTGGATACTTCAGTTACCTTGGTGCATAAATCCCAGAGAGTAGGCTACCACACCCCAGAGTGATTAGTGACAATGGCCCCACATTTTTGAGATACCCCTATCGGAGGTGGAACTAAACCCAACAATGTTTTTCCTCATCTCTAAGGTCTCCCATATATGAAATGGATTCTTGGCTAAAAATATTTTACTGCTAAGATTGTTAAATTAGCAGATATTGTTATACACCCCAAAACCAAAAAAGGACTAAAATATAGCCTGTCCGTATTGGAGTTAAGGCATATAAATTAGTGCAGATCAATCACACAAGCTCTGAGAGCTTTGATACCTGGCATGTTTATAGTCAGGAAGTTGCTTTACCTACTAGAAAAGACTGGATGTGAATATCTTGATGTATGGAATGAATGGAGACATGTAAACATACACCTAAAATAAGCGGACATGCAAAAAATGAATATCTATGCAGAATGTTTTCATTTACTTTAGCTGCTTTACCAGGGATTATCATAGAAACACATATGATGGCTTGTTGGAAAGGTGGGGTTGTACTAAATCCAACAATACCAAATATGTACATATAGTATGACAACTTAGGGTGTTCTGTCACTCAATTTATGAGGTGTCCAAAATGAAACACAAAATACAGTCTCAAGTCCAAATCACATTATCAGTGGTGAGAAGAATGTTGACAAATTCATTGTTACTGCCAGGTAAGTGCTGCTCTATATTTTTACATTTAATAATGATACATTTCATATGTAACACAGATCCAACTGAATCAGGTTGAAATTGGAATGGAACACCTTTATTAAAATATTTACATTCACTTGAATTTTGTTTTGGTCAAGTCATTACTGAATAATGGAAAATAATATTGTTATAATATTGTTAGCTTTTGTCTGTGCAGACCAGCAGTGGACATTAGAGCCTACACTGCTTACTTCACCCCTAAGTAGCTAAACAGTTAGTTGTAGAAACTACTTTCCCTAGCTAAGAAAGTACTTAGCCCTCTGACTAATGTTGCATGTGTAATTTCAATGAAAATTCTGAAATTTTTCCTTTTCACTAGTCTCTTGAATTGTAGAGATTGGATCCAAAGCTTGTGGGAAACATTTTGAAAAGGGCAAGAAAAAAGATTCCTATGTATGTCCAAAACCCCACAGTAGAAGGCCTCCAACGCATACTTACCCTTGCTCAGCAGAGAGAGAGATGGTGATGTCCATAAAACTCTGGCTCTATATACAGATGATATTTCCTCCAAAATCAAAGTTTCATATCATCTATCATGTATAGCGAACTACTGCAGTAAGACAAAAATCAGTGAGCAGCAGCAAGTTGCAAATGTTGAGAGTGAGAGCACATCTGCACCAAGAAGGCTGAGTAGGGCTGATACAACATCATTTCCAATACAGAGAGATTGTTTCATTTGTGGGAAGGCCAGCTCTAAACCAGAACCTCTGACAGCAATTTCAACTGGAACAGTTGCAAGTACCAGAGACAAGGTCCTTCGGGCAGCTTCTGAAAGGCTTGATGAAGATACAAGGATACAAGGATACAAGGAAGTTTATTGTCACGTGCATATAGTTACTGGAACTAAGAAATGCAGTGAAATTATGTCTGGTGTCAGCCTATTTGTGCATTAATGGGGGGGTAAAAAGTGCAGTAGAAGAGGGGTTTAGTAGATTAAGTGGCAAGGGCTGCATAAAAAAGGTGGGGGAGGATTGGGATTGGGTGGGGGGCACCAACAAGGAGCACCCAAGAGCAACAGGGGCAAGGAAAAACTCCCTTACCAAGGAAGAAACCTTGGGCAGATCCACGGCTCAAGGGGCTAACCCAACTGCCAGGGGTCTTGGTGTGTGTGTTGGGGGGATGACAGGGGAGATGGGATAGTGTGCTGTGTATGTGGGGAGAGGGCAGTGTGCAATATGTGTGTTGGAGAAGCTTCCTCATGAGACAGTGTGCTGTGTATTTGGGGGGGGGGCAGTGTGCTGTAAGTATGTTGGGGATGTGTGTTGGAGAAGCTTCCTGATGAAATAATGTGCTGTGTATGTAGGGGGGGGGGGGGCAGGGACTTACTATTGCAAGCAGAGTACTGTATGTAATGTATGTGAGTGATGACAGTGAAGATGTGTGTGATGAAGATGTACATCTTCAAATTCTTTCATGCCCAGATCTCTTTGCATGATACCAAATACCATAAAATGCTTTGCACACTACATCTCTAAATGAAATATAGCAGAAGCCATAGAAAAGAATAAAAAAGCAGACCAATATATATATATATATATATATATCAGTCTATAACAAAGCCTTTATAAAGCTCACTGAAGACATTGATAAAACAGTATTGTCCAAAGGTAGGAAAGTGAGGACTCTCAACTCTTTGACTGATAGCTATGAGAACATACTAAAGACCATTGCTGAGCATGAAGGTCATGCATGAAGGTGTCAACACAAGAAATATAGATCAAGGACAGTGGTGTCTACATCCCAACTGTTCTCACTTGAGTTGCTGAACATGGAATTGTTTATGCAGCCATCGACGACTTTTACCAAAATGAAAACACCCTGGATGGGAAGTGTACAACTCATGCTATAATGTCTGTTGTGTTCCGAAGAGGCCAAGTCTCCACAGCAGATAAATGCCTAGCACAGGTTCCCTCAGGTTCAGAGGTCCCTCACCACCTTAAACACGATTGATATGAATGGATGGAGATAAACTTGTATACAGGTACATTTTGTCCATTCTTTTACGCTTCACATCCAGGGTTTTTTCATTTTGGTCAAAGTTGCTGATGGCTGCATCACAAATTCCATGTTCAGCAACTCCAGTGGGGCCAGTTGGGATGTAGACACCACTCTCTGTCCTTGATATCTGGTCTGCTGCAAAAGATGTGAGAAGTGCCTAACATCTGTATAGAAAACACAGTGTCCCATTGCACTGAGCTCATTGATGACTGTCTTACTACCAAACTTATGATGTATCAAAATGGGAAGTCCCAGTGTGATTGGCGTATGGATGTGACAGCTCTGTTCAATGAGATCATGACAAATTGCGATAACACACAGATTCTCCTTTGAAGCTGGGTCATCATCACATGTTTGGTAATTTCTGTGGGCATGTTAATCAACACAACAGTTCACAAAGTCATACAGGATGTTGGGTACATACTTGCTGCATTGGAAACATAATAGACAGTCACTGCTGACATATTACTCACTGTCATGCTCTACCTGATCCATGCTTTTCCTCAATATGTCTGCAGCCCTGTGTAATATTTGGATTTTAGAAAGACTCTGACTTGTCTGTGGAAGTGTAGTCTCAGTCTACTATTATTTCTGTGAGTTTAGCAGCTTCCCTCAGTGCACAATATGGTCATACTATCTGAGCAGATCAGATCTGACTGTCTTGGACACGGAAAAAATGCAAGCCTGTCTTTGTAATGCTGTATCAGCTTTTCCTTTAGTTTCCAGGGTCTATATTTCTTGTGTTGAACTATAGACACACCTTCTTGCTCAGCAATGGTCTTTAGTATGTTGTCATAGCTATCAGTCAAATAATTGAGTCCTCACTTTTATATCTTTGGACAATACTGTTTTATCAATGTCTTCAGTGAGCTTAATAAAGGCTTTGTTATAGACATTGGTCTGCTTTTTTGATTCTTTTCTATGGCTGCTGTTATATTTTGTTTAGAGATGTAGTGTGCAAGGCACATTTTATGGTATTTGCCATCATATGCAAAGAGATCTGGGCATGAAAGAATTTGAATGTACATTCAGAAGCTGCCCGAAGGACCTCGTCTCTGGTACTGGGGACAGCCGTGGCCTACTGGTTAGGGGTTCGGGCTAACCAAAGAGTTCGATCCCCGGTTCGATCCCCGACCCAGAAAGGAAAAAAGTCGGGGGAAGTGGTTGAGCACTGCTCTCCCATATCCACGGTGCCCTTGAGCAAGACACACAACCCCTCACTGCTCCCCGAGCGCCGCTGTAGTAAGGCAGCTTACTGCTCCAGGTTAGTGTGTGCTTCACCTCATTGTGTTCACTGTGTGCTCTGTGTGTTCACTAATTCACGGATGGGATAAATGCAAAGACAAAATTCCTTGTATACGCAAATATACTTGGCTAATAATTTACATTGCCCCTGTACCAGTCGAATTGGCTGTCAGAGGTTCTGATCTAGAGCTGGCTTTCCCACAAATGAAACAATCTCTCAGTATTTGAAATGATGTTGTTTCAACCCTACTCAGCCTTATTGGTGCAGATGTGCTCTCACTCTCAACATTTGCAACTTGCTGCTGCTCCACTGCTGGTCTGGACAGACAAAAGCTAACAAAATTATTTTCCATTATTCAGTAATGACTTGACCAAAACAAAATTCAAGTGAATATAAATATTTTAATAAAGGTGTTCCATTCCAATGTTAACCTGATTCAATTGGATCTGTGTTTCATATGAATTGTTTAATACTGGGACATATGAAATGTATCATTATTAAATGTAAATATAGAGCAGCACTTACCTTGCAGTAACAATGCATTTGTCAACATTCTTCTCACCACTGATAATGTGATTTGGACTTGAGACTGTATTTTGCCAGTGTTCCGTTTTCTTTCATTTTGGACACCTCATACATTGAGTGACAGAACACCCTGATTCGTCATACTATATTTACATATTTGGTATTGTTGGATTCAGAACAACCCCACCTTTCCAACAAGCAATCATATGTGTTTCTATGATAATCCCTGGTTAAGCAGCTACAAAGTAAATGAAAACATTCTGCATAGATATTCATTTCTTGCATGTCCGCTTATTTTAGGTGTATGTTTACATGTCTCTATTCATTCCATACATCAAGATATTCACATCCAGTCCTTTCTAGTTGGTAAAGCAACTTCCGGACTATAAACATGCCAAGTTTCAAAGCTCTCAAAGCTTGTGTGATTGATCTGCACTAATTTATATGCCTTAACTCCAATACGGACAGGCTATATTTTAGTCCTTTTTTGGTTTTGGGGTGTATAACAATATCTGTTAATTTAACAATCTTAGCAGTAAAATATTTTTAGCCAAGAATCCATTTCATATATGGGAGACCTTAGAGATGAGGAAAAACATTGTTGGGTTTAGTTCTACCTCCGGTAGGGGTATCTCTTTCTGACCATTTGTCACTAGCCTAGATGGGCCTAGCGTTCTTATGCGTTCAGTGTGGGGTATAAACAAGCTGAGAATTTAGCGGTGTCACGTCTGCCTGTCACAGACAGACGTGGGGAGCTCTTTGAAGCTTGGGATAATGTGATACAGTCACTACAGTAACAGTATTTTATTTTACTTCTTATGTAATTTTTTTTTCAATTTTATAAATGCTTTGTTTAAATGCTGTTGGAACAAATAGTTGATTATAAAGGCAACTTTCTGTTGCAATTTTCTGTGTGTTCTGGACTGGTAACTTGTTAAAGGAGAATTCCGGTGTGATATTGACCTAAAGTGTGTTGAAACATGATACCGAGTGTGAACGTATGTCTCATAGCCCATCTCGACTTGTCCCCTGCACTTCAAAATCTGGCACTAGTTAGCCGATGCTACCAACAGCTTTTTCAATGGTGGTGCTTCAGCATCGGGCTAGCCATGCAAATAAATCACTGTTTTACACCATTTACGAGGCTCAATGTATCTCCACACTTCATTGGTAGACTTCCGACAATTAAACAGAGCTGTGGCTGCGATTTGACTGATTATCATACCTGTCAACATTTAGCTTTCCAAAAACGGGAGATTTTTTAATATGCTTCATACACGTGTTTCAACACTGCATTTCGGTCGTTGCTTTTACCTTACCATTACCTTACGCATGCCAGTTATGTATCCACCAGCTGCCTGCCTGCAGCCTACTTCCAAAACTCCAAAGCTGCTTGCTGCCTGATTTGGTTCCGAGGACACAAGTTCAGTATATCAACAACACTCAATAACAGTTTATGTGATGTGTTAATCAATTACATTTCCAACAATTTCACAACAGCTTGTTCTGGAGTAGGCTATTCAACTAGCCCGCTTGCTTACGACGAGACTCAGGCTGCGCAATCGGCACCCGCTTCTTTATTTGGGTTTTGGGTTGCCAGGTTTTAGCCTATGACAAAACGGTTGAAATTGAAACTAAGTGATTGTGTATGTGTAGGGTGTATTTCATACACAATCTGGCAACCTGGAGATATCAGACTAATAGAAAAAATGAATGGATCAATGATTTTAAAATGAAGATGGCCATGCAAATTACGGGAGTTTCCCGGGAGAAATAACAAAACAGGAGGGTGCCGGGAGATGACCTTGAAATACGGGAGAAACCCGGGAAAAACGGGAGTGTTGACAGGTATGCTGATTATTGAGCTCTCAGCGCAGTGTTGACTTGCGCGTCTTTGATGGTGAGCGTAAACGAAGGAAAGCCCTCTAATCGGACGGACAAGACTGACAAGTAGATGGGCCTAGGCCCGTCCAGGCCAGCCCGTGGCTACGCGTATGTCAAACAGGTGCTTTCCCTTCGACCTCCACAAATTAAACTACAGTTAATTCCGTAGCCGTTTAAATAGCCTATGTGCGTTTGCGATTGACAATGCGACTGACAATGTTGTGATAAATAGGCTATAGTAGCCTACTAACTTTGCAAAGTCAACTTGAATGCTAGCCTGACGAGCCAGACCCACATTAAAATATAGGGTCTGGGCACTCACCGTTCGCAGTGCTCAGTCCGAGGGGCGGGATAATCAGTTGTCTTTCAAATTCCCTCTGCACGCAATAGGACAGTGGCAGCGCTATGAGTCCCATGCGTTTCCCACCAGCGGAGCTAGTTGGCTAGCTCAAACGTTTGCCAACTTAATAAAAGCTTAACTTGTGTCAAACTGTTCGCCAACAGCAACATCCATCTTATTTGTTTTCAAGTAGCAGGGAATTCAAGCCAAACCGTTGCAACTCTGCCATCAGTCATTATGTTAAGCCCACCTAACGACTCACGATTTCATTGGCCTGATTAAGTTTTGATCTCTGGAGCTCACAAGCCAACGGAGAGTTGCTAGACTAGCCCTGGCAGCAAATGTAATCTGCCGCTAGGGGCGCGTCTAGATTTCTAGGCTACTTGAATGCATCAATTTTGAACAAAGTTGTGTAGGCTACACCGCGCATCTCTATGTAGCCTAGGCTATTTAGGCTAATCCATATTTTAAACATTTTATATAAGCAATCATGGAAACAATAAGTCAATAGGTTATTGACAGATATTGTGAGTAGGCCTAATGCAGGAATGGACGTTACAGTTATTCAGTAACTATAACGAATTACTGAAATTTAAATTGTAATGTGTTACCTTTAGACTACTTCGTTTCCCAATAAAGTAACGAAATTAACACTGGCCTATTGAACTTTTGGATGATGGACAGATGTCAGTGCCCTAGCCTAATTTACCCTCGGAAATAATTCTACATTGTCTTCATACAATATATTTAACAGACATGGTGTGGTCTATTGGGTTTCTCGTAATTTCAACATACAGCTTTACAGAATAAATATTGGGATAAATAATTCATTTTAGGATCAGCGCCATAGGATTCCTACGGTAGCCAGTGTCTGTGACGACACCTGAGCTTACCAAAATGGCGCCCATAGAGTCATAGAACGTACTTCAACATATCCAACTTATTCTCCTGCCAGTAATCCATCTTGCTCTGTTCTAGAATCTTTGATATTCATATAAAATACAGTGTGCGTACAGTGACTATAGGAAGAGGTGTGTATTATTAGTCCCATATAGGGTAACTATTCTGCATTGGTTTGGAGTCACTAGGTCATATGGCTTGGGAGGTATTGAAAAAAAGGAGACCGTTTCTTATAGGAAATAATGTATTTTCTTTAAAATATTAGTATAAAATACAGTGTGCATACAGTGACTATAAAAAGAGGTGTGTCTGATGAGTCCCATATAGGGTAACTATTCTGCATTGGTTTGGAGTCACAAGGTCATATGGCTTGGGAGGTATTGAAAAAAAGGAGTCTGTTTCTTACAGGAAATAATGTATTTTCTTTAAAAATATTAGTATAAAATACAGCGTGCACACAGTCGCTATAAAAAGAGGTGTGTCTGATGAGTCCCATATAGGATAACTATTCTGCATTGGTTTGGAGTCACTAGGTCATATGGCTTGGGAGGTATTGAAAAAAAGGAGACCGGTTCTTATGGGAAATAATGTATTTTCTTTAAAATATTCATATAAAATACAGCGTGCATACAGTGACTATAAAAAGAGGTGTGTCTGATGAGTCCCATATAGGATAACTATTCTGTATTGGTTTGGAGTCACTAGGTCACATGATGTCAAAGCTATTGACAAAAAAAACTATGAAGGTAATTCAGAAGGTACTTTATAGACCAGGGGTGGGCAAACTGCGGCCCGCGGGCCGGATCCGGCCTGCCAAGCACTTTCATCCGGCCCGCCGAGCATTTTATTTGGTTATCAGACTGCTCGCTATTTTTCTCCTGCGATAGAGACGACGTTGGTTAGCTTTACTGCAAACTGCTTTTCACTCTCCTTAGAGAACGTACAATGTCAATGTCAAAACATCATGTTAAATAGAGATAACATCATGTTAAACTAAGTTAACTCTTAGTTATCTCCTTTGCAGCAGATCTAACGTGAACGTCATGCGATCCATTTAATTGGGAACGCGTCTGCACTCACGAGAGGGAGAGAGAGCCGCAGGTTCCAGCTGGCTTGTCATTGTTGATAATTGATATATCCTTCTTATAAGAAACTTTTAAAAGGAAATCATGAAGGCAACAGTAGTTCCCACTACTGACCATTTAAAAACTGTGAGAAGGCCCAGCCGTAGGTACAGCACTAGCTATAGCGGATCAGGCAGAAGATCATTGAGAAATAAACGTGAATTAAAGCGACTGTCTTAAAGCGACAGTGCACAATTTATACATTTGTTAAACAGAATAAAATGAGCAGTTTTTTAAGCAATTCATATTTTAAAACAAATACTTTTTATACTAAATTATAGGCTATAAGAAGCCTATGGTGGTGGTGGGGGGGGGGGGGTTGTTGTGCGGCCCGCCGGCTAATTTTCAAAACCCAATGTGGCCCCTGAGCCAAAAAGTTTGCCCACCCCTGTTATAGACGGTCCCTAAGTAGGTCGGCTGGTAGCAAGTAGACAGGTCATCTGTTTGTACATTGTCTGCAAACAAAGGGTGAAACCGGCCGCATTAAAAAAAAAAATGAATATCTGTCCAATATCCGAATATCAAATATCAAACTAACTTCACCTCGGCATGCAGGACATAATGTTTGCGCAGGAGAGAGAATGAGAATAAGAGCGCAAGCACGCACGCAACCACCAAGGATTAGAACACTAGGATAAGATTTGGCCATGGACATACATCTTTCTTTCGAAAACAAAAATGGTGAGGCATGGTAGGAAAGAGAGATACATTGCTGGTCAAAACGTTAGCGTAAGAACTGGTTTAAAATGCTGAATGAAGCACAAAGCTTTACTAAAGCACATCCACTGTTTAAAGTCACAAACACAACGAACTAAGGTAACTTTTATGCATGCGCGAACCTATACATACCGGTAGATATGGCTGTGTAGTCTGTGCCATAACATTTATTCCTGCAGGCCGCCCGTTTCGGCTGTCATAGGCCCTACTGAAGGGGTGTCTTTATTATTTTAACTCGCGTCTTCAGCTTCTTTACTGTTGACTTTACTGTATTGATGCTAGCCTTCTCGTGATATTTTAAGTAGGCCTATTTGTAGAAAATATATATTTAATTAATTTTAACTGACCCGCCCGCAAATTACCCGAATATCATTAAAATATTTTGTTTATGACTCATAACCGCAGGTGACCTGCAAGCTTACGAGGGGGGTTGTGGGAGATTCAGGTAGGGTTGCGACTTTTTGGACTTGCCCACTCTGTCAAAGAGACATGAATCATGTTTTGGCCTACAAACCTTTTAAAATATCGAAAACGGATCATTGATCAGGGGAAAAAAATATCATGGATCAGGAAAAAATAATTTTCCTCGGCCCTCCCCCCATGCCAAAAAATGTCTCCTGGGCCTTCCCCTAAGGCTTAAAAAATTATCTTAGGCCCTCTCCCCCCTGACGACCGGCCCTCCTCCCCCGGTAAATATCTTACAGTCCCTAATTTGTCAGCTGTGATCAAATGCGTTCAATAAATTCCACTTTGTCATGCCGATTAGGCTAATGTTTGTGTGGTGTATTTCATCTAGGCTTCTCTTAGGCTATGTTCAATCAAATTGGCTTTGCCCACCTTTTTTTTTCTGTGCCCACCCATTTGAACATTTCTGGCTACGCTACTGAATCGAGCATAGGAGTAGAAAAAAGAGATTCTGTTGCTCTGTCCAGTGGTCATTTAAATATAGATCTTTAGGTTAAATTGTGTGTGGTAAAGTTAGAATCGGACTGGTAGGTCTAGTCCGATTTAACACTGCAAAACAGAAGCAGGAGCTGGCAATGAAAGTCAATAAATAATTTCCGGGTCAGAGCAATCGGAAAAAATAAATATCAAAATCAGTTTTGGGCCTGAGGCCTTTTTTCGTTTTTTCATTTTGGATTCTCAATTGAATAGCCTATCCAATGAAGGAATGATACACGGACCCTATTGGGTTTTACAACTCTGTTAGAACTCTTTTGTTTTAGAACTCTGTTAATGTCTTAACATAATTTTATTTCTTTAAGTATCTGTGATTTCATTCTTTTTAATTGATGTTTGCAAATATTGAATAAAATAATCTATGAATATCACATTAGTCAATGTTTATCAGATGTGTGAGGAAGGTGAAAGTATTCATCTATTTGGGGGCAGCCGTGGCCTGTTAGCACTTCGGACCTGTAACCGGAGGGTTGCCGGTTGGAAACCCGACCAGTAGGCACGGCTGAGGTGCCCTTGAGCAAGGCACCTAACCCCTCACTGCTCCCCACCATCAAGACCAATTTGGTCCCTACCGATTTGTTTTTTTACTTCAAATGTTTAAAAATGTCTGAAATGCTTCCAAATGTAAAGCTATGTTCAGTAATTACAATAACAATGCTAAACTAAAGATTGATGATGTTTTTATGTGTAAAATACAAAGTTTATAGATTTGTCACAAAATAGCCATAGGGAATGTATGTACCAAACAACCCCAAAATCAGTGCCAACCTGCCCCGCCCACATTAGGTCAAACTTTTTTGCACAAATGCTGTTAGCCTGCTAATATCAGTCACCTCAGGTTTTCAAACTTCATTTTAAGATATAGATGAGTCCCCTATAGCAATCAATTATAATGAATATTTTTTTATATCCCTAACTATTAACCTTCTAGGATGTATTTAGTGGGAGGTGCATATTCTAAGTTTTGACTATACAAAATTAAAATGTTGTTCTCACCTAAAGGGTTAATGACCTGGAGACCAGTTACATACGTGAGCTTACTCAATAAGGCCGTCAGTTTAGTGTTGGAATTTTGTTGCAGCTCCCTCTAGTAGCCTGGATATTAACAGTGTTTCAACCTGCCCCTGTTCCAACCAGCCCCGGTCTCCCCTACTTATACTTATTTAATTTTGTTTTTCATCCACAATAGGATACATTATCAAGTCGAATTTTAAAACCATAATGCAGGAAGGTAAAAAGCTCAACTGAAATAGGTAGCCTGCCGGTGGTAGGCCTACAGTTCTACCTTACCTGTGGTTTTCATGGGAGGAAGAAACTGGTGTGTGTGATGAGTCAGGAGCCATGTAACCTGTGTTCCACTCGCACAAAAGTAACCACGCCCCACTCCCAGGTGAATTGACGAGGGTGCAAAAGAGGAGGGATGGTGAGGTGTGACTCCGGGGAGTCCGTTTGATTCCATAATTTCAACACCAGCTAAAAAAATATCTTTAAAAGCGTCTTCCGAGTTTCGAGTTCCATATTTTTGTAAAGTCTTGACACGTGAGCCACAGTTCACACAAACCGTATTGTCAAAGGAACACATAGGCTACAATAGGAAGTTGTTCCAACTGTTTTTTTTAAAGAATACGGTGGCAGTGAGCGAAGGTAGGATACTACTGTTGCTGTACATTTAGACGACCTGGTATCTAGACTAAGAAATAGGCTATTATTTGTTCGTAGCCTATGCAGAGTGGCCTGTGGTAGCGTGATTATTTTATTGCGTTTCCATTCCATTCCATTCCAGTTTCCATCGACAGTTTTTGTAAGTGCTCTGTTTTCATCATGCTGGTTGGAAGTCCGAAGAATATATATCTGGAGAGCTGGTCTGATTTTGTCAATGTGCGAAAGGACTTCTTTATTTTTCTTTCGACTCTTGTTTATCTGTATTCGAAAATTTGACGTTTCGACGGATGATCTCTTTGTTTTCAGTGCGGTAAAATTAGATTCAGATTGCATATTCAGCAGACATTCGGCTGAGTTGATTTTACTGTTACAAACATACGTTGTTAGTCGTGTGTGGCGCATGAGATTCTAGGCGCTAATCCCGTTTGCAGAGCTATTCATGTCACAGCCTACATTTTGTTAAAAGAAGACTTCATTTGGTGTTTGGAAGCAGCAATAGGCCTATCTCACTTGTAATAACACGCTAACGCAAAACAGTAGCCTAGAAACACACGTTATAAAGAATCTATTGCTATGGTACGACAGAGTATTAGAGCCATACATGAAGAAAAAAATATTTTTTGCCATGACGAGATTAAAGTCGCCATGTCGACATTTCGTGAATAAAGTTGAAATATCATGTCGACTTTAATCTCGACGTGTCGACATTAAATTCAACATTTTGAGAATAAAGTTAGATTGGAGAGAACGCTCGGGACGATTGAAAGGAGTACGAATGAAATATTGCAGTTTTCTTTGAGTGCAACAATGTTTAGACATAGGCCGTATTTACGACGGAGTAGGCTACGACAGAGTATTAGGGCCACACATGAAGAAAAAAAATATTTTTGCCATGGCGAGATTAAACTCGACATGTTGACTTTAAAGTCGCCATGTCGACATTAAACTCGACATTTCGAGAATAAAGTTGAAATAGCATAGGCCTATCTACTTTAATCTCGACGTGTCATGCCGACATTAAACTCGAAATACAGTTTAAACATAGCCTACAGTTTAAGCTAGCCTACACTAACACACAATATGTGACATGAATACGACGGAGTATTAGGGCCACATATGAAGAAAAAAAATATTTTTGCCATGGCGAGATTAAACTCGACATGTTGACTTTAAAGTCGCCATGGCTGAATGTCTATGGAGGGACGAATGAAGCTGTCCCCGACCAGGCAACCCCATGTAGGCCTATAAGTAAATGCACACATATTCCCTCACGGGATCAAAAGAGTATAGGCCTATATACATATCTGTGTTTATATCCTCCTATATGTATTGCAGGTGAGACATGGAAAAGCAGTTTTAGAAAAATTAGTTTTGCATGTTAACTATGGAGAGTGACGGCATGTGGGTCAGGAAGGGCAGTTATTTGGATGTGCGGTGGCCTTACCTCTCGGTTTATTTATTTATTGTAGGCCTATTATTAAAGAGTGTTCATCTAAAGGTTCTAGGCATACTAGGCGCTCTCCCCAATCCTAGAAATTCACATTGCTTGTTTGTAATGGATGCAAAACAGCCTATTGCTGAATGTCTAGGGACGAATGAAGCTGTCCTCCCGAACACCCCATGTAGGCCTACTAGTAGCCTACATGCGCACATATGCACACATAGTGCATAAATAAAGTATACATGCACACATATTCCCTCACGGGATCAAAATAGTATATATGCTTAGGCTATACCTGTGTTTATAGCCTCCTATGTTTATTGCAGGTGAGACATGGAAAAGCAGTTTTAGAGAAATTAGTTAACCTATGGAGAGTGACGGCCTGTGGTTCATGAAGGGCAGTTATTTGAATGTGCGGTGGCCTTACCCACGTAAAACAGAGTGAAATAGCATTTTGTATAGAAACATTATATCATTGGATACATGTATTATTCTAGCTATATAGCCTAAACGGCATAGTGCATGGTATTTCCAACCGCGAGATACAGCACTTCACGATGACGGCAATGAGTAGTTAACAGACAAGACGCAATCTATCTGAATATCTGCAATCTATCTGAAATAACACCTATTTGATTTGAAGCCCATTATTCATGTAACATATTGTGCGTTACTGTAGGCTAGCTTAAACTGTGTATGCTATGTTTAAACTGCGAGTTTAATGTCAGCATGTCGACTTTAAAGTCGACACGTCGAGATTAAAGTAGATATGATATTTCAACTTTATTCTAGAAATGTCGAGTTTAATGTCGACATGGCGACTTTAAAGTCGACACGTCGAGATTAAAGTCGACATGACATCTCAACTTTATTCTCGACATGGCGACTTTAAAGTCAACATGTCGAGTTTAATCTCGCCATGGCAAAAATATTTTGTGTGGCCCAAAAATATTTTGTGTGGCCCTAATACTCCGTCGTATCCGTCGTAGCAGGCTGTGGCGCACTTGTGGCCAAATAAATCATATCATTCTAACCCTTTTCTGGAGCTCTTCGTATCACAGCCCATATTTTTGGAAATAAGACTTCATTTGGTGTTTGGGGGCCACTTGAAATATTTCACTTGTAATAACACACTAACACAAAACAGTAGAAGCACACCGCAAACGTTATAAAGAATCTATTGTTGTGGACTACCTTTCACTACCTGAAAGAATAGACTACATTTTTTTTAAAAACTAGATGTACCGCATAGCGGTACAAAATATGACCGCCGCTCAGTCCTGTACATCCGTTCCGCGAAAAGAAATCACACTTCAATTTATCTCCATCTTTTACTCCATCCCCCACTCTTGAAACTTTTATGTAGGCCTGTGTGTTTTGGCCCACCATACCTTCCCAACTATGGACAGTATCCCATTAGCTGCATGCCATCAGGCTACAATTTACATTTTTCTATTGAAGTTAGTGAATACGTTATCAAAATTAACGCGCACACATTTTGTTTGAGCAGGAGAGAGAGAATACGCACGCAGGCACGCAACTAGGCTACTTGTTTTCTGTTACTCGGCTATCTATATTATCAGCACACAATGTTGAGATAATTCACTAACTCAATACTCATCATGGATATCACAAGTGTAAACAACGAAAACAGAAAGAATGGATGCAGCAAAGCTAGGGGTTATTCCAGATGGGCAAGAACAAGGTAGGCAATTGCTTGTCAGAATGTTAGACTGCATTAGACAGCTGTTTAAAGCCAGACGTCACGGTAAGCTAGAACCAAAATAAAGGTAACTTTAGCCTGTATAGGGCTGTATCAAGTTGTCCAAATGAATAGGTCATTGAAGACGTTGTTGTTGTATTATTGCATGTGAATGTTGCTATGCTATGTAAAACGGGAAACGGACAAATATTGTCCACGCGTGAATTTGTTTTTGCCCGGGGGGTGCGTACCATAGCCTTAATTCCTGCAGGTGCCTCTGTGTAGAACAGCCAAAGAAGATGTAGCATTGTTATAAAACCTTTAAAATCTCTAAACAATCACAAGTAGGGCAGTTCATCAAAGTTCATCCATTGCAACTGGATTGATGAAAGGTCACTTACACCTGTAGGCTACATTGTATTTGGGAAAAGCAAAAGGTATCAGCATAATGTTATATATATATATATATATATATATATATATATATTTATAAACAAAAACATCTCTGTCAGTTCCATGCCGTTTTGACAAAGGTCATTTTTGGATGGATGGATTTTTTGTTTTGTGAATGTTTCTTCTTCTACATAAGATTTTAGTCATCTTTAGTTCATGTGATACTTTATTGTCAATGCACAAATTAAGTAACAGTAGTCTGAAACGTTATTGTTAATGCACAAATTAAGTAACAGTAGTCTGAAACGAAATGCTGTTTTACATCTAACCAGTGGTGCAAATAACTGACATGTCCAAATGGGCCTTGATGAAATGCGTCGCTAGACTGTTCATAGCCTACACATTTTAACGGGCCAAAGTTGAAGAGCTGTTGTCCGTTATTGTTCGTGCAAATATAGGCTGATTCATGTTCCCTTGCATTGTGTAACTGAGGTCCATGGCTAGTCTGGCTTTCACCAGACCAAGCTCAATCTTTTAAGAAATCAAAAAATAAATAGCGGGCAGATCAGGCTGGGTTCACCCAGCCTAGTCCAGGCACCCGATATTGTTTAATTTTCCGATTGAGATATCCACGCTCTGGCTATTCTAAATGCAAAAATGCATCAGGGAGTTATGACAAAACTGTAACTAACAAACTAGATCCTAATAGAAAGCTGTTAGCTTCCCTAAGCTACAGGTAGGCTAGGCTTAGGTAGGCCTATTTACAACATAAATTGTCAATAGGCTATGCTGGCGACTAAATAAAATCTCCTTCCTATCTTGGCGAAAAGTTGTAATACAATTCACGCAGCTCCATGAGTCAAGGAAAGCGCGAATGAAGTAGCCACTTCTAAATGGGACCCACTACACAGTAGCTTAAGGTGTGTTGCTAAAGCATCCATAATGAAATGAAGGTGTCATTGTTTGGATACTTCACACACACGTGCTTTTTAATTCCACAGACTACAACTACAAAGCTGGAATCAAAGCACATCGATTCCCCTCTCACACCCTGCACGCACTTACAACAAAATAAACAGGCGTCTCAGTCTCACTCATGTACAAAACTGTATCAGACCGGTGTAACATTGGTAAATCTTCCATTGCACAGAATGATTTTTGCAGCACGTGCAACAAATGACAGTCGAAAGATGCAATTACAGTGCTGCTATCAATTTGCTTGGTATAACCACATTTATAGTTTTCTACAAATGCAATCAATCAAATTGTCCTCCATCACTCAACCAATGCTAACGGTAACATTACCTAGGTCCTTATTGATATTATAAGATTAACGTACCTGCAGTAAAAACCAAGCATGTCCGATAAACATCCTCAGATTTTTTTCGGCTTCAAGAAGAAATGGGAATTACATTTCATGTGAACATCGTCCTATCCTTATTAGACGTTCTCTGCGGTAAACTACAGTCCTTGTAGGAAGCATCCATTGTTTTTCCAACCTACTTTTAACTTCCAACAAAATTACGTCTCACTACGATGCGCCATCTAGTGGACAAACGACTACTTATCGCCAATACTGGAAATGCAGCCATGATGATGATGATGAATATTTATTTTGGCTTTGTTTTAATCCTACTAAATTTGTAATTATGTATTGGTCGTTCTAATACCAATAGTATGTGGGTGCCTGTGTGTGTGTGTGCATGTGTATATGCACCGCCATCTACAGGCCAATGATTGTACAGTCACTAAATGTACACATAACCTAATTTTTTTTAGACCCCCCCATGGATGAAATTCTACGAAACTTGGCATAGAGAATGCCAGGTCAATCATATACATAAAATTTGGTGCAGTTCTGAACATTTTAACTGAAGATAGGGGCGATTAAAGCAGAATAATATTGCATTTTCATTTTTTACCAAGGGAGTGCAAATCACAAATGAGTGATTATGGGCCAGGTTGATGTGGGCCCTTGAGACCAACATACCATAAAATATTCTTCATCCTCAGTGCCACGGTTCAGGTAGTTATTTAGGAAAAACTGTTTTTTTTTTTGCGTTCCGGGGGGCCCAGCACGGGGGGGGGGGATTCAGGAAGTAGATGACGGGGGAAAAAAACTTTGACAATTCCTATATGACCGCTTCGCTAGCTTTGCTAAAAGTCCTATCATTGACATACTTTTCCCATGCCAACATTTCAGACTGTGGTGCACTAGTGGCCAAATAAATCACACCATTCAAACCTTCTTCGGGAGTTCTTCCTATCACAGCCCGTATTTTTTGGAAATAAGACTTCATTTGGTGTTTGGGGGCCATTTGTAATATTTCCCTTGTAATAACACGCTAACACGAAAGAGTAGAAGCACACCGCAAACTTTATAAAGAATCTATTGGTATGAACTACCTTTCACAGCAGTTGATTATTCAAAATAAAAGTCCTACATCTCTATACAACAATTGACATACAGTAATTTCCCCATGCCAATATTTCCAGCTGTGGCGCAATTATGGCTAAATACATCATACCATTTTAACCCTCTTCTGGAGGTCTTCGTATCACAGCCCATATTTTTTGGAAATAAGACTTCATTTGGTGTTTGGGGGCCCTTTGTAATATTTTTACCTTCCGAGGCAACTTAGGTTGATTGTTAGAAAAGTAGAACTTTTTTGTTTTAAAAAACCTGTGTGAAAGGTACTGTGCAGGTATAGGTTCTTTGTCATATTTGTGCCATGCCTCAAGCCTGGGCATGTTATTACAAGTGAAATATTGCAAATTGCCATACAGAACCACACAATTACATTTTTTAGAAGATATGTGATGTGACATGAAGATCTCTATGAGAGCGATAAAATGATGTGACCTATTTACGTTTGACACGCTGAAATATTGGCATGTGAAAACTGTTGTTGAATAGAGAAGTAGGACTTTTACTATGAAAAACCAATTGCTGTGAAAGATATTCCATAACAATAGGTTCCTAATAACATATGTGGTGTGTTTCTACATTTTTGTGTTAGCGTGTTATTACAAGTAAAATATTACATATGGTCCCAAACACTAAATGAAGTTGTATTTCCAAAAAATATGGGCTGTTATACAAAGAGCTCCAGAAAAGGGTTAGAATGATGTGATTTATTTGGCCACAAGTGACCATAGCGTGAAATTATTGGCATTGGAAAATTATGTAAATTGTTGAATAGAGATGTAGGACTTTTATTTTGAAAAAACAACTGCTGTGAAAGGTAGTCCATAGCATTAGATTCTTTATAATGTTTGCGGTGTACTTCTACTGCTTTGCATTAGCGTGTTATTACAAGTAAAATATTTCAAGTGGCCCCCAAACACAAAATGAAGTCTTATTTCCAGAAAATATGGGCTGTGATACGAAGAGCTGCAGAACAGGGTTCAAATGGTGTGAATTATTTGTCCACAAGTGCACCACAGCCTGAAATATTGGCATGGGAATATTGTATGCTTGTTGAATAGAGAAGAAGGACTATTATTTTGAAAAACCAACTGCTGTGAAAGGTAGTCTACGACAATAGATTGTTAATAATGCTTGCCGCAAGCTTGTACTGTTTTGCGTTAGCGTGTTATTACAAGTGAAATGTTACAAGTGGCCCCCAAGCAGCAAATTAAGTCTTATTTAAAAAAATATGGGCTGTGATACGAAGAGCTACAGAAGAGGGTTCGAATGGTGTGAATTATTTGGCCACAAGTGCACCACAGCCTGAAATATTGTGTGCATTGTTGAATACAGCAGTAGGACTATTATTTTGAAAAATCAACTGTTGTGAAAGGTAGTCTACGGCAATAGATTGTTTATAATGCTTGCGGCGAGCTTGTACTGTTTTGTGTTAGCGTGTTATTACAAGTGAAATGTTACAAGTGGCCCCCAAACACCAAATTAAGTAATTATTTCCAAAAATATGGGCTGTGATACGAAGACCTCCAGAAGAGGGCTAATATGGTGTCATTTATTTGGCCACAAGTGCACCACAGCCTGAAATATTGGCATGGGAATATTGTGTGCATCGTTGAATACAGAAGGGGGACTATTATTTTGAAAAACCAACTGTTGTGAAAGGTAGTCCAGAGCAATAGGTTGTGTATAACGTTTGCGGCGTGCTTCTACTGTTTTGCGTTAGCATGTTATTACAAGTGAAATATTGTGGCTTCAAAATACCAAATGAGGTCTTCTTTTCACCAAATGTGGGCTGGAGACCTCTGTAAACGGGATTTAATTGTGTGATTTATAAGCCTAGAATCTTAGATGTGTGCGACATACGATTAACAAGCAACGTTGTAACAGTAAATCAACTCAGTAGAATGTCTGCCGAATATCCAGAATCATTCTAATTTTACCGCACTTTTGTTTTCCTCAATAAAATCTAGGCTACCCTAAACGTTTTGGTAGAAAAATAGCCTATACGGAAAAGACAGACATGACAAAACAACATAGGACAAGATTAAGGAAACATGCGTTGAGGTTTTAGCACGTTTTAGTAAAATATGTGATTCCTTTTATATGCAGGAAGATCTATCGCTTACAGCTTGTTTATCCAAACATTCTTTCCCCCCAATATTTCCGTGATGAATTGCAACACTGAATTTAATGCAGGCCCATGACCCATTCATTCATATTTTATGTTTACACTAATTGCCCTATTTCAGTTTATTGTGTTTCAGAGTTTTTAAGCTCTCACTCGCTAAACTCAGATCAGAATACCAGTCACGTGGGTTTGATGTCACTTTTGTCTCAGCCTTCCTCCCTGCTTGAGTTTCAGTGATAGTCAATAGTCATGCTGAGACTTGTTGGTGTGTTCTTTGTAGAGCTGAGATGGAGAAGTGTATGGCGAGGCCAGAAGCCAAAAAGAGAAAACCAGCGCAGGTGAGTGGAAATTCCCAGGCCAGGCCAGACAAAGGACATTGGGTATTTGATAAAATGTCAAGTCACACACCTATTGTACACACACAATACTGCTTCCGCACAGAATCACTGCCAAGTCCTTAATGGCAACTTGTATTTGATCAACAGCAGTACCAGTGAGGTTAATGGACAAATATCCAAGATGATGTTAGTTTAAGTCATTTATGGCCACTTGGATAACATACAGGGACTTGTTCACACATATTTATATTTGTGGGATAACTAATCTTGTTTTGTTTGTCACATTTCACAGCAGTCATCTGTTTATTTTTAGACTTTGTGAGAGAGCTTTGAGGATTTTTTCTGCAACAACTCAGGTTGTTTGACATTGACATTTCTCTGAGGTTGATCCTGAACTCTTAGATGATTACATTTGTCCAAACACGCTTTTTAAATTATTATTATTATTGCAATGTACCAGTGGTGCACTGGTGATATGTAGAATGGCACAAATAGACCAGGAACCAAGATGTGATAAACAACAAGTGAATTGGTTGGAGTTATGATTTCTTCTTATTCCGTATGCTTATATCACACAGCCCAGACCCCCATCTGCTCCCCCGAGGCCACCAAAGCTCTCCTCTGAGGTATTGTACACTGCTGCATGTATAGGCCTTTCTGAGGGTCATGTCTCTCCATCAGTAACTCTGTTTGTCCATCTGTGTAATTGCATGCAAGAGTACTTATTCACCACAGTAATGGTGAACCACGCTTCCCTATTTCAGCTGAGCGGAAACCGGCCAGAGACACAGGGGAAGGAGAACACAGTTGAGACACCAGCAGCTCCTCTCAAGCCCAGTGATGCGGTTTGTCCTATGCAGAATTTTGTCATTTTATTATCATTTTTTGCTGTTTAGCGCAGTAATGATTGAGGTCAGTACGAAAATGAGTGCTGTTCCTAGCCACAAGCATCCAGCAGCCATCTCTTAAAGCAGAGTTCAACAGTATCTTTAACAAACATGATTTTTTGGTTGCAAAATCCAACTAAATGGTTGTCATCATTATCAGCCTTCAATGTATTTGAGTGAATGCTGTGTGTGTGTACGACAGTAGTGATTAAGCTAAACCAATCTGAATACAACAAAGGTTAAAATGATAGCTAGTTACCTAACTTATCAGCAGTCTTCTCAATTTAACTACGCATTTTACCTGACAAGCAATTATGTTCGAAATGCAGTAAAGTGGACATGTGAAGATATTCAAATATCATTGAAAAATGTGTTTATTCATGGATATGTGAAAAATGACAAGATATTCAGATAAATTAAAAATACAATACTATAATGAGGCTGCCACTGGAGGCTACCAGAGGTAAATGTCAAGCCCTGCTTAGTCATGTATGATTGATATTATTGGAGTTTGTTTCTTCATATTTACAATGTGTTGTACTTTGAGTGCTACTCTTATTCACTACTGGTAATGACGTTCCTTTCATAAGGTAAACATGAACAGAATCCAGAGGGAGAGAATGGCTCAAACCCCAGTTATCCCTCCCAAGCCAACAGAGAAGGTGGGTCAAATACTTTGCATGTTTAGTGAAATACTGTATTATATTTGTCATACATTCTGTATGACCGACTTTCAGAATGACCCACCTTTGACATCTAGTACATTTGCATTTGTTAAAGATTGTAGGTGGCTTTGTGCTGTTAACGTTCCTGGTGTATAACGTCAGTGTTTTGTGTACCTCAGGAACTCCGCAGCACAGTTGCACACAGGCGATATCAGACATCAAAACCCCAGGATAATCAGGTATGTCAACACAGCTCTTTCCAGCTAATCCCATATATGACCGTCCTCCTGTGTTTTGGAATCTGTGAAGTCCTCACACTGTTTGTGGTTTTGGGACTTATTACCTAGAATGAGAACACAGCCACGCCACAACCGGTCATCCCGCCAAGGCTCTCCAAGCAGGTAAGATGGACTTTTATTGCCTCTAGATTATGTCAGTCTTGCCAGTGCTGTCCATAAGCAAAGTGTATAAAAATGTGTTTTGTACTGTTACTTTAATATATTTGTGGTGGATTAGGAACCCCTCCACTACAAAGGTACATAAAGGCCAGGAGTTTGTTGTTATATGTGTGGGGACAAGATCAGTGAGTGTATCATGGCAGTAAAGCACAATATGGATGGTAAAGGTGTGTTTATTTCTATGGTGGTCTTATTTTTCCTAATTATGCCTTGTCATGAAAAGTCAGGTTGTCAGAAGCTGCGTGACTACTCTACTCATAGCCTTCCCATTCTCTTTTTCATCCACTGGTATTCATATCTACAAGTCCTGTGTGTATTTGTATACATAAATGAACAATGAAAGAACGTGTTTCTAACTATTCTAAGATTCTTATTAAGCTTTATATCATTATCAATATATCATTATTAGATTCCTAAAGAGAAGGACCCAGAGGTTTCTGAAGCAGCGAAAGATGAAACAGACATCAGACAGGTAGCTTGGTGCTTTCTATTAATGAACTAGCGACCTCAAACTTGAAGTCAGTCATAATTGTCTGCTGTATTGTGTACCATTTTAGCCACTCAACCATTTTGATCTCTTTCAGGGTAATGTAGCCATGCTCACAGAGATGTTTCAGAAAGGTCCGAAAGAACAAGCACCTACTTTTAAAGTGAGTTGAGTTGAATGAGTTGAGTTTAAAGTTGAGTTACTGATGGAACTTAAAGTAAAACTAAACATTTTATTTTTTAGGTGTGTGTATTTTCTAAATATCTTCCTCATATCCTGTTTTTGCATTGGTTGTAAACCCCCCACTAGAGCTATATATCAGACTCTGATCCCCCCAAATCAGAAGAGAAACCTGAACCTGAGAAGCCCATCGCCACTGAAAATAAGAAGGTATGTTTTTTTAACTCGAGAATGTATGTTTTTTAATTAAAGGTACTTTTTCCAAAGCAAAGGCGTAGTCTGTAATTGTGAAGCTTGATTATTGACTAAACTTTTATTACTGTTACCTTGAGGAGTTTACAGTTTCTTTAAAGGTGTTTGTAGTGTGTGGGTGGGTTCTGTGTAACAGTTTATTTTGTGTGCTAGGGTGGATTCAAAGGAATGCTGAACAAGACCAATCTATTCAAATCTCAGGTATGGTCACTGTCTGCTTAAGTGTGAAACTATCTAAATACCTACGTTTGTTACCAACGGATTGAAAATATTTTGACTTATTACTTATCTACCCTTACTGTTCTTGAATTTCCCCTTGGGGATCAATAAAGTATCTATCTATCTATCTATCTATCTATCTATCTATCTATCTTAAAGGGGAACTATGCAGGTTTTTTTAAGCTTAATTTACCTCAACTTAAAGGTTGTATCAGCGATTTCAGGCCCAAAAAAGGCCCAAACATAAATTACATTCATCTAATCTTTACGATCTTTACGATCCGCTAACTGTCTGCCCCATAAGCAGGCCGTCAAAAAAACACGTTTCTGTAGCCAGCCTAGGCTCCGAGATCTGTACACAAAAACAATTGCTACCAACAAGGGTTGGCAACCCACTCAAAGACAAAATAAAGTGTTTCAACCAATAACCGACGAGATGCGCGTTTAGGAGAGTTTCAATTTCATGGGAGGGAGGGGGAGGGAGTAGCGAGCTAGCTCACTGTTTTGTTAGAACATCAACTGAAGTGATGTATCCCCGCTATCGCTGATACAACCTTTAACAGCTTCAGAGTCATTGGAATGGTTATATGACTTTTTCTGGGATGAATGGTGGCCGTCTCGCTTCCCCCTAGCATCAGTGAGTGGAAAAAGCAGTCTTGGAACTTTGGGCTGCCCGCCGGACACGGAGACAGAAAGTCTCGTGGTCTCGTGATGTTACGAATTGCTTTACTGCAGTACACACATACACGCCAGCCCCTGGCTATAACAAGGTAGCGATGGAGTTTCTCAGACATTCGTCATAGCAGAGCCAGCGAAAAGAAGCAGAAAGCAAGGAAACCGTTGTCAGAGGAACAGGGAAAGAGGAGACGACAGACTGACCGATTGAAGAGTGTTGTAAAATATATACCGGTACTCTGAAGCTGTAGGGGGAGCTCTGCAGAGAAACCTGCAATCAAAAAGCGAGAAAACAGCAAAGAAATTGCCAAAACTGCATAGGGGGTCTTTAAGATGAAGTGTCCAGTCTGAGTTTGTAACTGCACCTTCACTATGTCAAACAGCAGTGATCACCATGCGCCTTCACTATGTCAAACAGCGCCTTCACTATGTCAAACAGCAGTGATCACCATGCGCCTTCACTATGTCAAACAGCAGTGATCACCATGTGCCTTTCCCCACTCACCCTAGGCCAGTGTGGACAATGATCTCTCTGCTGAGGAGCCTGATCCAGAGAAAGAGCAGTCTGGTGATGAGGTTGAGGAGAAGAGGCTGAGTGAGGGCAAACATGTAAGTGTGTGTGTGTGTGTGTGTGTGTGTGTGTGTGTGTGTGTGTGTGCCCGTGTAGGAAGGACAGAAAAGAAGCAGCAACCACTAGGTGGAGTTAAAGCACTGATCAGGAAGTAAATCCATTCTCTGTTATTTCAGGGGAAAGGTTTCATGGCTGGAATGTTCTGGGGCCTCCAAAAAGAGAAGACATCTGCTTCTGTCCTGAGGGTATGTAGTATATATGCAAACATATGGATGGGCCACAAACTGCTGCTGAGGTTGAGTTTCACACCATACATATCTGTCCTTAAAATTATTTGGGTTCTACAGGTGAGCCCAGCAGCCAGTGATGCTGAGAACACGGAAGAGGGAGGGCCTGAAGAAACAAAGGTAACGAGATGAACACTTAAAACCCCAATTAAAGATCTCCAACACTTATTTTCCATAGCTTCATGTCAGGAATCTGTTAAAACATCATTGCATCTTAAAAGATGTTTAGCTTATGTTTTGATTATCATCTGTTATTGTGTTTATTATTACTAGGAGAAAGGTCTTTTCCATGGGATCTTCAAAAAGCCTCAAAAATCAGATGTTGCAGAGGTACACTGCCATTCACATGTTTGTGTGAACCTTTCATGTCCATCTTCATATCTTTATTCCTTTACATTTGAGCAAAACAGCTGAACACAATGATGTCTGTCTTTGTCTCAGGAGGGTCTTTCCCATCATCTCTCTGCCAGTAATGACAGTCTGTCTGACACCAGCATCAAAGTGAGTTCACCGTAATATGCTGTCATTATGAGTTAGATTACAATGACTTCATTCACTATAACATGGAATACTTGTCATTTCTTACTTGAACGCTTAAACGCTCCATGTTTGAAAGGAGAAAGGTGGCATTTTCAGTGGAATATTCAAGAAACCCAAACCATCGCAAGATGGGACACCTGAGCAGGTGAGTCATTTGTCAATTTCACTATGTAGTTGAGGCAGACTTTCAGACAGCAGACTGCTCATCCTAACCTTCATTGTGCTCTCTTCATCTCAGGACAACCTGTCTGTGCATAGTAATCTCTCAGGCAGTGATGATGATAATCTATCTGAAAACAGCAACAAGGCTAAGGTGCATTAGTGTGCTATTTATGCCAGGAAGATCTTACCAATGTTCACATGTCTATTCTTGTTGATGGTTTTCTATCTTCTTTTCAGGGGAAAGGAGGTATGTTGACCGGAATGTTTAAGAAGACGCCCAAGTCTAAACAGCCCCCCAAACCCTCGGAGGATGATGGGTCTATAGAGGTAAGATTTGGCTTAGCTGCATCAACCAGGTGGTGTTTTCTTATCATCTGAAGGAGCTCACAGTGTTTCTCTCCTTCTGTCTCAGGATCTCTCTGCACATAGTGAGCTCTCAGCCAGCAACGACAATCTCTCAGAGGTAAAGGAGTACATGGACTTCTGTGTTTTCTGTTCAGCAGTCACAGTCACACATCTTGCATTTTGACACTTACATGATACCAAAAAATTGTGTGCATGTGTGTAGAAATGTATAAAAATATACAAATAAATATAATGACTATAACCATGGCCGTCAATTTTTACCATTATACCTGTAGTTTGTTGTTATTGTTGTTGCTGTCACCATTATCAAAGTTTTAACCTGTGAATAACTCCTTGTCGGAGTGATAGGAGAAAGGAGGTCTGTTCAGTGGCATTTTCAAAAAGGCCTCCAAAGCCACTGATGAGGTAAGAGTAGAGTCCTGACTACAGAGTACAAGTACAGTTGCTGTTGTAACACACTGGTCATAGTCCAACAGGTGTGTGCTTGTTTTCACAGGATAAACGGTCATTACATGATGAACTTTCACTAAAAGTTGAGCCCACTAAAGTAGGTGGTCTTTTTTGTCTATTTATTTGTTCAGACTCTTAGATAGTCGCTTTGGATAAAAGTGTCTGCCAATTGCAATACATTAATATTTGTTGTTGTGTCCTTCAGAAGGGAGTGTTCAAGAAGAAGTCTCCCAAGTCAACAGAGAATACTCCTGCTGATGAGGTGACTATTAAGTGCATACATTTTGGCTAACAGCCATCACATTAAAGGTGCAATGTGAAGTTTATTTTAAAACATTAAAAAATTCAACTGTTTGACGACTTAGTTTCAGGACAGGCAGTCATTGAAAGACGAGCTCTCGAGAAGCACTGATGACCTCTGTGAGAACAGTGCTAAGGTGGGAATGCTATACTGGAATTGTATGTAACATTATATTACAACATAAGGGTAGTCATGGGTATAGGTAGTTGATCTTGTGGTGAAATTTGTATGTTTTAGGAGAGAGGTAATGCGTTCAGTGGGTTGTTCAGGAAATCCCAGAAGCACCCAGAGGATGCTCCATCTGAAGAGGTAATATTGCAGCTGCATTACTGGAGAACCACTGTGTTTTTATTTTGATTATGTTAGTGGTGGAACCTCTGATAAGAAATGTCCATAGATCAATAAAATCATTTGACTATTTTTAAAATGTAGTGGAAGATGCATTTTTTTGTCACTGTCAACATCTCAGGCATGGGCAGTGTTGACAGAGTGTATGTGATGAACAACATCTGAAAAGAGACATGCATTGAGAGTAAGTGTATAATGCTTTTGTTTGTGTCTCTCTAAGGATAAGCGGTCTCTGTGTGGGGAGCTTTCAGCCAGTGAGGAAAGTCTTTCAGACAAGCCCAAAGTGAGTTATGCTGAACCATTAACCATAGCAATAAGAGCAAACATTTTGATCTTTCTATTGTGTTAGAGCTGACCATTTCTTCCATGCATTGCATCACGGTGTCCGACCAGGAGAAAAGCGGAATTTTTGGTGGCATGTTTAAAAAAGCCCCTAAACCCTCTGAGGAAGACAAGGACACTCAGGTGAGTGATGTGTCTGTGAGTGTGTGTTTCAGGCATGTATAAGGATCTATGTGTGGATGCATGTATGAAAATGTATACCATGTAAAATAATGTATTGTGTCTCTGAATGGTTGTATATATGAATGGATGTACGGATCTCTCTTTCACAAGTAATTCATTTTGGGGATTTCAGGATAAGGAGTCGTTATCCTCTGAATTGTCAGCCAGTACTGATGACCTCTCTGAGAACTCTAAACCTAAAATAAGTGGAATATGACGGTCATTTGATTTGACATAGAGTGGAATGGAGAACTGGTGGTGTTCCATGGTATTCTGTGAAGTTTTCTGAGTTAACATATATGAGGTCGTAATTGACTTCAATTGGTTTGCCCTTGCTGGTGTCACCTTCCTGTTTAGATAAAGAAAGAGATATGAAATGAGTTTAAATTTTATATCTAGCCATTGTTATGTAGTTCTTTGTACTTCTATGATCTGATACCCATATCTTTGATGTCTCAGGAGAAAGGTGGTGTGTTTGGTGGCATGTTTAAAAAGTCGAAACCTTGTGAAGGCTCAGATGAGGTAACTGTCCACTGTAGACCATCTTATGTAGTCTTCCAACTATGTCTTGCATGACCGATTATTTTATTTTCACACCTATTTATGTTTCAGGATAAGGACTTGTTATCTGCTGAATTGTCAGCCAGTACTGATGACCTCTGTGAGAACCCTAAACCTAAAGTAAGTGGAATGTGAATATTATTTGATTTTACACAGAGTGAAATGCAGGTGTTGGTCCATGGTATTCTGCAGTTTTCTTCTCATTTCAAGGTTTATGAGTTAAAATATATGAGGTGATATGCTTTTGTTCATAGACTTTAGTGGGTTTGCCCTTGCTTGTGTCACCTTCTTGTTAACAGTGTTTAGGTTTTGGATGGTGCAAAGTGGATTATAACAGTGTTCATTGTCAGCATCTCCATAAATGTTATATCTTGCCATTATTATATAGTTCTCTACTTCTCTACTTCTGATACCCATATCCTTGATGTTTCAGGAGAAAAGTGGTGTGTTTGGTGGCATGTTCAAAAAACCGAAACCTCGTGAAGGCTCAGATGAAGTAACTATCCACTGTAGACTATCTTATGTAGTCTTCCAACTATGTTTTGCATGCCCAATTATTTAATTTTCTCCTGTATTCATGTTTTAGGATAAGGACTCGGTATCCACCGAATTGTCAGCCAGTACTGATGACCTGTCTGACAACAATAAAACTAAGGTGAGTGTGAACTGTGGCTTTTCTGTGGCCTGTGACTTTTCTGATTTGGACTTCCTTCTGTTTATCAGTTATGAGCTAAGAAGTTTGTTTGCCCTGTTCTCCATAACTCTGTTATGATCCCATGTCCATTGTTTGCTGTTTCGGGAGAAACAGGGTGTGTTTGGTATGTTCAAAAAGCCAAAAGAAAGGGAGAGCTCAGATGAGGTAACATTTGCATGCTGAAGACTTCATTCTTTAATCCCAGATGATGTATGCATATGAAGTCCTTTTCTTTTTCACATATAATGGTTGTTTTTGTTTCAGGACTCATTATCCACTGAATTATCAGCCAGTACTGATGATTTGTCTGAAAACACTAAACCCAAAGTAAGTGTGTGCTGGCATGATGGTCTTTTGGTTTAATCTTTGTTTAATGAAGTGCTGTTCATTCCACAATATTCTTATATAAAGGTTTCCTCCGATTTTAAGATGTATTGTATAGGTTTTTGTTATTGCCTTACCCTTGACTCTCTCACCTTTGTGATTGCCTCTGGGTGTTGGGTAGAAGGTTTGGGGTTATGTTAAGAGCTTTGAAGTGATGTTAATTGTTATTGTCTCTTTCTAAATTAATAAAAGAGTGTTGAGTTCAAATGTGACAATCATATTGTGTTGTAAGTCCTTCTCTTGTCCATTCTTTGCTGTTCCAGGAGAAAGGTGGTATGTTTGGTGGCATGTTCAAGAAACCTAAGGCTCGTGAGGGCTGTCCTCCAGATGAGGTAACTGCATTTGGTCACTAATGTACTCTTACATATTTAATCCTCCAAGGTGTGTGTGTGTGTGTGTGTGTGCATGCAGTGCATCTCATGACTCAATATTTATATAGAGGCTGATTATAATGCCAATGAGTCCGACATAGATCGACTGTTCCTGCGACTGCAAAGCTGTATGTAATTGTTGGTTTCTGTTTTGTTGCAGGATAATGCACTGTTGGACAAAAACCTCTCTGCCAGTAATGATAGTCTGTCTGACAACACTACAACCTCAAAGGTAGCAATCCAGATGGTGTTGGGTGTCTGTTCTCAAAGCAAAATATGCATCAAATGTTGCAGAGCAGAAAAATAAATTGGAAACATTTTATCTGTGTATTTAATCTTCTCCGTGTATTTAATGTCATGCTAAATAACAGTTCATTGCATAATTTGTTAATGATCGTGCTACTCAATGGTACTGCTGCTTGACCCTTTGTAGCCTCCTTAATGAACTGTGTGTTTACTTGTGTTTCAGGAGAAGACCACAGGCTTGAGTGGCATGTTCAGGAGGTCTCCCAAGCCTGCGCTCCGGTCTCAGGCATCTACGGTATTCAATTAGTCACTCCCCCTACCAGTCCAGTCTGACCAGTTTAGCAGTCTAATCAGTGATCAGTGGCATGTCTGTTGATGTGTGTCTGTAGTGTTAATATAAAGGCTCATTTCCTTCTTCTATCAGGACCCGCTTAATCAGTTTAGCGAACTGTCAGAAAGCAATGACAGCCTTGCAGACTTCGACAGTTCACAGGTATTAACAGCACAGAAATGACAAATGAACATATATGATTATAGCGGGTTAAACATGTATTAAACCAGGCAATGTTTTAACACAGTAGTTTTTACCTCTCTTTGTGGTAACAACAACAAAAAATGTTGTCAATTCAATTTTACCAGGACCTTCTGTCTGTTGACCCTCAGCTTTCTGGTAGTAAGGACAATCTCCTTGAGAATAATAATGCCAAGGTAAGCTCGGCTTTGCACATCATGGGCCTGTACTTCGAAGGGAGCTTAACCTACCCAGATGTAACCCAGGGTTACTTTGTTAAACCGGGGTTGACAAAACCTGGTTATCTTAAGTGGTGTTAATCGGTACTACGACGCTGATTATGAAGTTGATTTGTTGAGCCGGGGTTAACCTAATTGGAGTTTGTGCGCGTTCACATAAAAGGGGCGGGTTGCAGCGCAAGTCACCACTTTTCAATGATTTCAATGATCACCTTATTTTACGGATGAGGAATGCACAATTATTATGCCAAGTTATGAGGAATTAAAACCCACTCTACGACAAAAATCAAATACGTCGGCAGTGAACAAAGCAAGACAAGGCAACGTATTGCAGATCGGGTAGCCTAAATGCCTAAAAGTAAAGTTTTATTTCCACATGTTCTTCAAATATGTGTTACGGAGGATTAATAGCTTGTGGAATGTCTGAAATTAGTTGAAATAATTAAATTGCCTATTTTGAGTTCATAGAAATGCCTACAGATGCAACACAATTTAGAAGTGGGCATATAGATTACAGTAATAGGATAATTGAATGTTTAAGTAGCCCCCATTGACTGATTTAGTGTATGCCTAATCCTGTGAACATTTCAGATGCAACACCATTGCCAAACGCACATGGCAGCAGGTGAAAACAAACACATTATTCAGAATAGTGGTTTATATAGTCATAGCTTGCATTAATATTTTTTAATTATGAAAACATGTAGGCCTAGTATGCTTATAGCCTTCACTTGGCCTCTGTTTTACAGCTAACAAGAAAAAGGTGTCTTTGAACACTACTGTAAGGCACCAGAGTGTTTTACAGTACCAGAGGAGTTGGCCATCGCAAATAATAGTGGAAGGCCGATTATGGAAGGGGTTGAGGGAGGCATTCGGTCGGATTCTGGTGCTGTGGAAATGTGTAGCCTTTATGTGCAGGGTACAGTTATATGCCATTCAATTCAACACGTTTGTTTTTTATTAGGCCTACTGTAGGCTATGTCCGATTTATTTTAGGCTATTCTTGCTCAGATGTTCAGCATACTGTAGGCTAGGCCTATGTCCGATTTATTTTCGGACATATTATTCTTGCTCAGATGTTCAGCATCACCGATTAGATGGAATACATGAATGTCCACATAAGGGCATTGCTATGACTGTCACGGACAGAAGACGACCCAAGAGCGCAAGTTCAAATTCAGAGTCTTTTTATTGAAGGGTTCAGGGGGGAAGAGGAGTGAGAGAAACGTGAGGTCTTGGAGGTTCCGGTTCCAGGGGTGCTAGGAGTGCCAGGGGTGTCAGGGGTTCTCGGGGCTCAGGGGAACCCACACACAACAGCAAGGTGAACAGCAGGCAGTAGTACAGACCAGGGCTAGGCACTAAACGTGGTGAGAGACAGAAGGCAGATTCGAGTTACCGGGGGGGCTGAAGATCGGAGAGTAATCGAGAAGACCCGGAAGGCAGGTCGGGATAACCGGGGCAGTAGAACAGGGAGGCAGTCAAGAAAGGATCCGAATCACAGGTAGGAGTCAGAGAGTAGACAGGCAGGCAGGTTACTGGTCCAGGTTTGAAGACGATCTGACAGGGCTTGGCTGAAAAACAGGGCTTTATATACTGGGAGAGGTTAGTGGAGAAATGCAGTGCAGCTGGCAGAGTAATTAGAGCAGAGTGGGGCAAGGTGAGGATGGTGAGTAGGAAATGCAGCTCAGCTGGCCAGGTAACAAGAGCTGAGCAGGGCGGAGCCAGGTGGAGCTCGTTAGGCAGAGTAGAGAGAGAGTGAGCAGAGTGGCAGAGAGTTGAATCAATTAAGGGTTGTTGCCAGGGAGAGAGAATGCTCATGACAGGACCCCCCCCCTAAGGGACGGCCCCAGAAGTCCCAAGAACAACATCATGCCGGGAGGGTGGAGGGGAGCAGGCGGCGGGTCAGAACTCCTCCGAGCGGTCCGAGTGAGCATCCCCATCCTCAGAAGGAGCTGGAGGGTCACGGTCGGGAGACAGGACAGGTACTGAGACAGGATCAGGGTCAGGCACAGGACAGGAAGCCGGGCGGGCAGGACGGCTAGGGACCCCTCTGGGACGGCCCCTACGGATTGCAGGCTGATCAGGATGTAGTCGGTGGAAGTCAGTGATGAGGGTCCGGTCCACTATCCTCCTGGCCGGGATCCAGGTCCTCTCCTCCGGACCATATCCCTCCCAGTCAACGAGGTACTGGAGACCCCTACCCCGTCGCCTAGAGCGGAGCAGCCGCCGGACGGTGAAGACAGGACCGCCATCTAAGAGGCGCGGAGGAGGCGGCGGCGGAGCCGCAGGGACCAGGGGACTTTCATGGACCGGCTTGACCTTGGAGACGTGGAAGGTGGGATGGACCCGCATGGAAGTGGGCAACTGAAGCCGAACCGCCGTTGGACTGATGACTTTCTGCACAGGAAAAGGACCAATGAAGCGAGGGGCCAGCTTTCGTGATTCAACCCGCAGCGGCAGATCCCGGGCAGACAGCCAGACCTTCTGACCAACCCGGTAAGTAGGTGCTGGGGCCCTCCGTCGGTTGGCACCGACGGCGTAGCTGGTTCCTGACTTCAGGAGCATAGTGCGAGCCTGGGCCCAAGTGCGGCGGCAGCGGCGGGCATACGCAAGAGCAGACGGACAGGTGGCATCCACTTCCTGGCTGGCAAACAGTGGGGGTTGATACCCGTAGACACACTGAAAGGGGGAGAGCCCGGTGGCGGAACTAGTGAGTGAATTATGGGCATATTCCACCCAGAGCAGGTGTTGAGCCCAGGCCCGGGGATCTTGGGAGGCCACGCACCTCAGTGCCTTCTCCAGCTCCTGGTTCATGCGTTCAGTTTGGCCATTTGACTGCGGGTGGAATCCAGATGATAGGCTGGCGGTGGCCCCAAGGAGATGACAGAACTCCTTCCAAAAGGTTGCTGAGAATTGCGGCCCCCGGTCTGACACTATATCCTGGGGTAGGCCATGGATACGAAACACATATTCCAGGACCACCTGGGCGGTCTCCTTAGCAGAGGGTAGTTTAGGAAGAGGCACGAAGTGAGTCATCTTACTAAAGCGGTCAACAATGGTAAGGATGACTGTGTGTCCGTCAGAGGGCGGAAGACCCGTAACAAAGTCCAGTGAAACGTGGGACCAGGGCCGCTTGGGTACGAGTAGGGGTTGCAGCAACCCAGCAGGAGGCTGGTTGGGGGTCTTGTTTCGGTTACAAGTGGGACAAGCTCGGATGAATTCTTGGACATCCCGTCTCATCCGCCGCCACCAGAACCGCTGGCGGACCAGATGAAGGGTGCGAGTGATGCCGGGATGACAGGCCAGACGGGATTCGTGCCCCCACTGGATCACAGGTGACCTGAGATTTGCTGGAACAAACAGACGGTTGGGGGCGCTGGTGCTTGGGCCTGGCTGGTTCCGAAGAGCCTCCATGACCTGCTTCTCGATCTCCCAGGTGAGGGCCGCTACGACAAAGTGGCTGGGAAGAATGGGAGCTGGCATGGCGGTGATCTCGTCCTTCTGAAACATCCGGGAAAGGGCATCAGGTTTGATGTTGCGAGATCCCGGGCGGTAGGAGAGCGTGAAATTGAAGCGGGTAAAGAACAGAGACCACCGCTGTTGACGGGAGTTCAGCCTCCTGGCTGTTTGGATATACTCCAGGTTTTTGTGGTCTGTCCACACTACGAATGGTTCCTTTGACCCCTCTAACCAGTGCCGCCATTCTTCAAGGGCGAGCTTGACGGCCAGCAGCTCGCGGTTCCCAATGTCGTAGTTGCATTCGGCTGGGGTTAGCCGACGGGAGTAGAAGGCACAGGGGTGCATCTTGCCATCCTCGGCTGCTCTCTGAGAAAGCACTGCACCCACTCCCACGTCCGAAGCATCTACCTCCACCACAAACTGCCTTGCTGCATCTGGCATCTGGAGGATGGGAGCGGAAGTGAAACGTGTCTTGAGGCTATGGAAGGCCTTATCAGCAGCTGCTGTCCATTGGTACGGCTGTTTAGTGCTGGTTAGCGCCGTGAGTGGTGCAGCCACTGTGCTATAGTTTCGGATGAACCTCCTATAGAAGTTCGCAAAGCCCAGGAACTGTTGCAACTTTTTCCGAGACTCAGGGACTGGCCAGGACGTGACAGCCGACACCTTCGTGAGATCCATCTGAATGCTGCCCTCGTTGATCACATACCCCAGGAATGAAACGGTCTTGGCATGGAACTCGCACTTCTCTGCCTTCACGAAAAGAGAGTTCTCCAGCAGGCGGCGCAGGACCAACTGGACATGGTGCGTGTGTTCTGACAGAGTCTTTGAGAATATTAAAATATCGTCAAGGTACACAAAAACGAATGTATTTAACATGTCCCTGAGGATATCATTCACTAGGGCTTGAAAAACTGCTGGGGCATTGGTGAGGCCAAATGGCATGACGAGGTATTCATAGTGGCCGGTTGGTGTGTTGAACGCAGTCTTCCACTCGTCTCCCTCTCTCACCCGCACCAGATGGTAGGCATTGCGAAGGTCCAGCTTCGTGAATACGGTGGCTCCCTGCAGCAGTTCGAAGGCAGACGAAAGTAAGGGCAGTGGGTAGCGATTCTTAACCGTGATGTCGTTCAGACCCCGGTAATCTATGCATGGACGAAGAGAACCGTCCTTCTTACCGACGAAGAAGAATCCCGCTCCTGCGGGGGAAGAAGACGGTCTGATTATCCCGGCGGCAAGAGAGTCATTAATGTAGTCTTCCATGGCCTTTCTTTCCGGGGCTGACAGTGAATACAGACGACCCTTGGGAGGTGCTGTGCCAGGCAGGAGATCAATCGCGCAGTCATAGGGTCTGTGTGGGGGTAGAGATGTCGCCTTGGATTTGTTGAACACCTCTTTCAGGCTGTGGTAACAGGTCGGAACATTGGATATGTCGGGGGTAGCGCTAGATATTTCCCGATGAACGGGCAGGGTGGCCCCCCTTAAACAGGTCTGGTGACAACTCCTTCCCCACGAACGGACTGTTCCTGTCTCCCAGTCGATGTGGGGGTTGTGCTGACGGAGCCACGGGTATCCGAGAATGAGTGGTTGGCCAGGTGAGTGTAGGAGGTGAAACTGGATGGACTCTTGGTGGTTTCCTGACAGCAGAATTGTCACAGGGGCTGAGATGTGAGTGACCGTGCCCAGATGATGTCCATCCAGGGCTCGTACAGGAATGGGTTGTGCCAGTTGATGATGGTTCACGTCCAGTCGCCGTGCAAGCTCAGGGTCCATGATGTTTGCTTCGGCTCCAGAATCCACAAGGGCGGCCAACGTATGAGTCGTGTCGGAAAGCTGAAGGCGGAGATGAAGCAGGGGTTTTCGAATGGAGGGAGACTGAAGACTTGTTGAGCTCACCCGGATCTCCCCTACACCTGGTGAGCTGCGGCTTTTGCCGGACAGGTGGCGACCATGGTGATTTTCACCACCACAGTAGAGGCAAAGGTTGGAGGTTAGACGGTGCCGACGCTCCTCGGGAGTCAGAGAGGCACGGCCAATCTCCATGGCCTCAGGCTGATTGAGTTGGCCTAGGGACTTGACAGGCAGGGGCTGGACAGAGGAGGTATCGACCCGAGTGCGGATGGCAGGTTGACTGAGACGCCCCTTCTCCCTCCTCCGGGTCTGTATACGGCGGTCAATGCGGACGGCAAGGTCAATGGCGGCATCAAGCGTTGAGGGCGGGTCATGAGAAACAAGCTCGTCTTTGATATAGTCCGCCAAGCTGTGGAGGAAGGCTTGCACCAGTGCCTCTGAGTTAAACGAGCTTTGACTGGCCAGGGTACGAAAGTCAATGGAGAAGTCTGCCACTGTCCGATTGCCCTGACGGATGGTGAGCAGAGCTTGTGACGCTTCGGCTGTTGGCGAGCCTAGATCAAAGACCTTTAACATCTCCTCCTCAAAGGCACTGAAGGAGGCACAGGCTGGAGTTTGCCGGTCAAATTCCGCCGTTCCCCACAACCGAGCTCGGCCGGTGAGATGGGTGATGACATACCCCACCTTGGCTCCCTCCGTTGAGAAGGTCCTGGGCTGTAGTGCGAACTGGATTCGGCAGCTGCTCAAGAATGGTCTTACTTGCTTTTGGTTTCCATCGAAACGTTCCGGGTTCCCAATCTCTGGTTCAGGAGTGTGGGGATCTGGTGGCAGCACTGCCGGTGGTACAGGAACAGAAGAACCAGGGGTGGGTGCAGGTGGAGTAGCCGGGTTTGAGAGTAGTTGCAGGGCTTGGGCTAGCAGTTGTTGCTGCAGTTGGAACTGTTGCTGCTGCTGTTGAAGCTGTTGCTGTTGCTGCTGGAGAAGGGAAGCGATGTCGCCAGCCATCCGATTGATGTCTCCCTCAGTGCGTTCCAGTCGCTGTAGGGCAGTCATCTCGGGCTCTTCCTCCATAGTGGTCAGGGAGTGCGCTGGGTCCATGATGGTCAGATCGTTCTGTCACGGACAGAAGACGACCCAAGAGCGCAAGTTCAAATTCAGAGTCTTTTTATTGAAGGGTTCAGGGGGGAAGAGGAGTGAGAGAAACGTGAGGTCTTGGAGGTTCCGGTTCCAGGGGTGCTAGGAGTGCCAGGGGTGTCAGGGGTTCTCGGGGCTCAGGGGAACCCACACACAACAGCAAGGTGAACAGCAGGCAGTAGTACAGACCAGGGCTAGGCACTAAACGTGGTGAGAGACAGAAGGCAGATTCGAGTTACCGGGGGGGCTGAAGATCGGAGAGTAATCGAGAAGACCCGGAAGGCAGGTCGGGATAACCGGGGCAGTAGAACAGGGAGGCAGTCAAGAAAGGATCCGAATCACAGGTAGGAGTCAGAGAGTAGACAGGCAGGCAGGTTACTGGTCCAGGTTTGAAGACGATCTGACAGGGCTTGGCTGAAAAACAGGGCTTTATATACTGGGAGAGGTTAGTGGAGAAATGCAGTGCAGCTGGCAGAGTAATTAGAGCAGAGTGGGGCAAGGTGAGGATGGTGAGTAGGAAATGCAGCTCAGCTGGCCAGGTAACAAGAGCTGAGCAGGGCGGAGCCAGGTGGAGCTCGTTAGGCAGAGTAGAGAGAGAGTGAGCAGAGTGGCAGAGAGTTGAATCAATTAAGGGTTGTTGCCAGGGAGAGAGAATGCTCATGACAGGACCCCCCCCCTAAGGGACGGCCCCAGAAGTCCCAAGAACAACATCATGCCGGGAGGGTGGAGGGGAGCAGGCGGCGGGTCAGAACTCCTCCGAGCGGTCCGAGTGAGCATCCCCATCCTCAGAAGGAGCTGGAGGGTCACGGTCGGGAGACAGGACAGGTACTGAGACAGGATCAGGGTCAGGCACAGGACAGGAAGCCGGGCGGGCAGGACGGCTAGGGACCCCTCTGGGACGGCCCCTACGGATTGCAGGCTGATCAGGATGTAGTCGGTGGAAGTCAGTGATGAGGGTCCGGTCCACTATCCTCCTGGCCGGGATCCAGGTCCTCTCCTCCGGACCATATCCCTCCCAGTCAACGAGGTACTGGAGACCCCTACCCCGTCGCCTAGAGCGGAGCTCCTTCCAAAAGGTTGCTGAGAATTGCGGCCCCCGGTCTGACACTATATCCTGGGGTAGGCCATGGATACGAAACACATATTCCAGGACCACCTGGGCGGTCTCCTTAGCAGAGGGTAGTTTAGGAAGAGGCACGAAGTGAGTCATCTTACTAAAGCGGTCAACAATGGTAAGGATGACTGTGTGTCCGTCAGAGGGCGGAAGACCCGTAACAAAGTCCAGTGAAACGTGGGACCAGGGCCGCTTGGGTACGAGTAGGGGTTGCAGCAACCCAGCAGGAGGCTGGTTGGGGGTCTTGTTTCGGTTACAAGTGGGACAAGCTCGGATGAATTCTTGGACATCCCGTCTCATCCGCCGCCACCAGAACCGCTGGCGGACCAGATGAAGGGTGCGAGTGATGCCGGGATGACAGGCCAGACGGGATTCGTGCCCCCACTGGATCACAGGTGACCTGAGATTTGCTGGAACAAACAGACGGTTGGGGGCGCTGGTGCTTGGGCCTGGCTGGTTCCGAAGAGCCTCCATGACCTGCTTCTCGATCTCCCAGGTGAGGGCCGCTACGACAAAGTGGCTGGGAAGAATGGGAGCTGGCATGGCGGTGATCTCGTCCTTCTGAAACATCCGGGAAAGGGCATCAGGTTTGATGTTGCGAGATCCCGGGCGGTAGGAGAGCGTGAAATTGAAGCGGGTAAAGAACAGAGACCACCGCTGTTGACGGGAGTTCAGCCTCCTGGCTGTTTGGATATACTCCAGGTTTTTGTGGTCTGTCCACACTACGAATGGTTCCTTTGACCCCTCTAACCAGTGCCGCCATTCTTCAAGGGCGAGCTTGACGGCCAGCAGCTCGCGGTTCCCAATGTCGTAGTTGCATTCGGCTGGGGTTAGCCGACGGGAGTAGAAGGCACAGGGGTGCATCTTGCCATCCTCGGCTGCTCTCTGAGAAAGCACTGCACCCACTCCCACGTCCGAAGCATCTACCTCCACCACAAACTGCCTTGCTGCATCTGGCATCTGGAGGATGGGAGCGGAAGTGAAACGTGTCTTGAGGCTATGGAAGGCCTTATCAGCAGCTGCTGTCCATTGGTACGGCTGTTTAGTGCTGGTTAGCGCCGTGAGTGGTGCAGCCACTGTGCTATAGTTTCGGATGAACCTCCTATAGAAGTTCGCAAAGCCCAGGAACTGTTGCAACTTTTTCCGAGACTCAGGGACTGGCCAGGACGTGACAGCCGACACCTTCGTGAGATCCATCTGAATGCTGCCCTCGTTGATCACATACCCCAGGAATGAAACGGTCTTGGCATGGAACTCGCACTTCTCTGCCTTCACGAAAAGAGAGTTCTCCAGCAGGCGGCGCAGGACCAACTGGACATGGTGCGTGTGTTCTGACAGAGTCTTTGAGAATATTAAAATATCGTCAAGGTACACAAAAACGAATGTATTTAACATGTCCCTGAGGATATCATTCACTAGGGCTTGAAAAACTGCTGGGGCATTGGTGAGGCCAAATGGCATGACGAGGTATTCATAGTGGCCGGTTGGTGTGTTGAACGCAGTCTTCCACTCGTCTCCCTCTCTCACCCGCACCAGATGGTAGGCATTGCGAAGGTCCAGCTTCGTGAATACGGTGGCTCCCTGCAGCAGTTCGAAGGCAGACGAAAGTAAGGGCAGTGGGTAGCGATTCTTAACCGTGATGTCGTTCAGACCCCGGTAATCTATGCATGGACGAAGAGAACCGTCCTTCTTACCGACGAAGAAGAATCCCGCTCCTGCGGGGGAAGAAGACGGTCTGATTATCCCGGCGGCAAGAGAGTCATTAATGTAGTCTTCCATGGCCTTTCTTTCCGGGGCTGACAGTGAATACAGACGACCCTTGGGAGGTGCTGTGCCAGGCAGGAGATCAATCGCGCAGTCATAGGGTCTGTGTGGGGGTAGAGATGTCGCCTTGGATTTGTTGAACACCTCTTTCAGGCTGTGGTAACAGGTCGGAACATTGGATATGTCGGGGGTAGCGCTAGATATTTCCCGATGAACGGGCAGGGTGGCCCCCCTTAAACAGGTCTGGTGACAACTCCTTCCCCACGAACGGACTGTTCCTGTCTCCCAGTCGATGTGGGGGTTGTGCTGACGGAGCCACGGGTATCCGAGAATGAGTGGTTGGCCAGGTGAGTGTAGGAGGTGAAACTGGATGGACTCTTGGTGGTTTCCTGACAGCAGAATTGTCACAGGGGCTGAGATGTGAGTGACCGTGCCCAGATGATGTCCATCCAGGGCTCGTACAGGAATGGGTTGTGCCAGTTGATGATGGTTCACGTCCAGTCGCCGTGCAAGCTCAGGGTCCATGATGTTTGCTTCGGCTCCAGAATCCACAAGGGCGGCCAACGTATGAGTCGTGTCGGAAAGCTGAAGGCGGAGATGAAGCAGGGGTTTTCGAATGGAGGGAGACTGAAGACTTGTTGAGCTCACCCGGATCTCCCCTACACCTGGTGAGCTGCGGCTTTTGCCGGACAGGTGGCGACCATGGTGATTTTCACCACCACAGTAGAGGCAAAGGTTGGAGGTTAGACGGTGCCGACGCTCCTCGGGAGTCAGAGAGGCACGGCCAATCTCCATGGCCTCAGGCTGATTGAGTTGGCCTAGGGACTTGACAGGCAGGGGCTGGACAGAGGAGGTATCGACCCGAGTGCGGATGGCAGGTTGACTGAGACGCCCCTTCTCCCTCCTCCGGGTCTGTATACGGCGGTCAATGCGGACGGCAAGGTCAATGGCGGCATCAAGCGTTGAGGGCGGGTCATGAGAAACAAGCTCGTCTTTGATATAGTCCGCCAAGCTGTGGAGGAAGGCTTGCACCAGTGCCTCTGAGTTAAACGAGCTTTGACTGGCCAGGGTACGAAAGTCAATGGAGAAGTCTGCCACTGTCCGATTGCCCTGACGGATGGTGAGCAGAGCTTGTGACGCTTCGGCTGTTGGCGAGCCTAGATCAAAGACCTTTAACATCTCCTCCTCAAAGGCACTGAAGGAGGCACAGGCTGGAGTTTGCCGGTCAAATTCCGCCGTTCCCCACAACCGAGCTCGGCCGGTGAGATGGGTGATGACATACCCCACCTTGGCTCCCTCCGTTGAGAAGGTCCTGGGCTGTAGTGCGAACTGGATTCGGCAGCTGCTCAAGAATGGTCTTACTTGCTTTTGGTTTCCATCGAAACGTTCCGGGTTCCCAATCTCTGGTTCAGGAGTGTGGGGATCTGGTGGCAGCACTGCCGGTGGTACAGGAACAGAAGAACCAGGGGTGGGTGCAGGTGGAGTAGCCGGGTTTGAGAGTAGTTGCAGGGCTTGGGCTAGCAGTTGTTGCTGCAGTTGGAACTGTTGCTGCTGCTGTTGAAGCTGTTGCTGTTGCTGCTGGAGAAGGGAAGCGATGTCGCCAGCCATCCGATTGATGTCTCCCTCAGTGCGTTCCAGTCGCTGTAGGGCAGTCATCTCGGGCTCTTCCTCCATAGTGGTCAGGGAGTGCGCTGGGTCCATGATGGTCAGATCGTTCTGTCACGGACAGAAGACGACCCAAGAGCGCAAGTTCAAATTCAGAGTCTTTTTATTGAAGGGTTCAGGGGGGAAGAGGAGTGAGAGAAACGTGAGGTCTTGGAGGTTCCGGTTCCAGGGGTGCTAGGAGTGCCAGGGGTGTCAGGGGTTCTCGGGGCTCAGGGGAACCCACACACAACAGCAAGGTGAACAGCAGGCAGTAGTACAGACCAGGGCTAGGCACTAAACGTGGTGAGAGACAGAAGGCAGATTCGAGTTACCGGGGGGGCTGAAGATCGGAGAGTAATCGAGAAGACCCGGAAGGCAGGTCGGGATAACCGGGGCAGTAGAACAGGGAGGCAGTCAAGAAAGGATCCGAATCACAGGTAGGAGTCAGAGAGTAGACAGGCAGGCAGGTTACTGGTCCAGGTTTGAAGACGATCTGACAGGGCTTGGCTGAAAAACAGGGCTTTATATACTGGGAGAGGTTAGTGGAGAAATGCAGTGCAGCTGGCAGAGTAATTAGAGCAGAGTGGGGCAAGGTGAGGATGGTGAGTAGGAAATGCAGCTCAGCTGGCCAGGTAACAAGAGCTGAGCAGGGCGGAGCCAGGTGGAGCTCGTTAGGCAGAGTAGAGAGAGAGTGAGCAGAGTGGCAGAGAGTTGAATCAATTAAGGGTTGTTGCCAGGGAGAGAGAATGCTCATGACAATGACGAGTGACATTAGAGACTTCTGCCTAGATCATCTGACAAAGATAACGAATTCCTTCGGCTGACAATCTATATCTTCATAGAGAATATCGTATATATATAGTGGCGATTGCTGCTCTTTGGAACAGGGGAAGCTCTGATAAAACTGGTCAATTATTAAATTAATATTATTAAGGTGCTATGTTGTTCTTTGAGGGCAAAAAATTATCCCAAAACCCAGAGTTGGCATGGCATCATGTAGCCTACACCGTTATATAGCGCGCTACCTAACTTAGCCTAAATACACAACTGAAACAAAAGCAAGTCACAAACTCTGTAACTCCACATTACATTAACTCCACAGAAACCGACTGTATTACTCCCAAATTATGAGAATTTGAGCTGCAACTTGCCTTGCCTCTCGACTTCACCTGTCAACACTAATGGTACCGATCCACTTGCACGACACTTCATTTCGTCGTGTCGCATAGATGTTGCGCTGCCTCCCCACGTTCAGTTGTGTGTGGGCGTTTTGTTTAAAAAGCTCATACTTAGTTCGTTTTAACGTATCTTAAGTGTTTTTCCACAAATGGACCACAATTTTAGACATGTACTTAACAGTATACAACACATTAATAGCCTAAACAAACTATGCAAGCCATTTGGAAATCTTGTTTTATTTAAACTACTCAATGCAATCTCAAATCCTCACCAGAAACACCAACAGTCAATATATTCATCCAAATCCTAGTTTCGTTTGTTTTATGGACTAGCCTACTAGGTGGTCGTGGAAGAGATCGTTAAAACATTATTTGTCTTGTAAGCGGAACCAAAGTTTCACAGGCACCGTTGTGGTAGACAAAGGACCTACAACCTTGTCCTTTCATTGGAGAGTCGCCTCGCGTTCAACGGATTAATTTGCATAAAGATGGGCTTTGCCCAGCTTTTTGACGTGCGACATATTTTCAAATGCAGCGCTGCCTTCCCGGAATGCTTTGCGGGCGCGTTAAAGTCGCTTGACGTCACCCATAGGACTAGAGTGGAATGCGACACGACAAAATGAAGTGTCGTGCAAGTGGATCGGTACCGTAACAAAGATGGTTGATTACGAAGATACTTCATGAGAGGCCATTTCCTGTCCCTGGAAATTTATGCAAATAGGGTAGCAGTACACGCCCCCGCACATTTATGCAGTGATCGGGCTCTCTTTTTAACATTGAGGTCTATGGCAGAATCCAAGAATTTCCCAGAATTTTTCAAAGCCTTATTTTTCTGAGCAATGGATGCACATTTCGGACACGGTAACATGATCTCCAAACCCTCCTCCCTATTTCAGTAGAATGTCGTGATAGTATGACCCTCCAGTCGGGAGAAAATCTACATTAATGAAGGTGTAGGCTACACCAAGTTTATTTTGTACTCTGGCTTGTCTGGCGTGGAACCGAGGCGTTCAAACGTAAATCATACGTCAGTGACACGCCCCTGTGCAGGCGGGAACTGAACCAGAGCCCGTCTCTGACTGAACTGCACTTTGCCCTCATAGACATGAACTAGGACGACCCATCTTGCTACGCATTCATTATCTTTGACCGGAACGTTAACGCATCCCTTGAACTTGAACCACTTCCTGTCAGATCGCGACATATGCTGTCAATCAAAAAGAGTCCAGCCTCTATGACGGTTCCTCCAATCATCATACAGAAGCTCGGCGTCCAGGCCATCCCACTGTCCCATTCACTCCCAGAGACGCCGGGCTTCCCTGGAAATGACGATTTTGTGGCGCTTGTCCAATAAACGTGTAGCTTTTCTGCACTGAGATCAGCCCACTCTGTAAGTGCCATTGAAAGTCCAGTGAAGCCGAGTGTCTATGGGTTTTTTGCATGGTTTTTTGATGGATCGTGTCGTCACAGCAATGTATTACGGGTGCGAAATCACGATAAATGACCGACAAAACCTTATTTGCTGAACAAACTAGCCATGAAGATGAACATGTTTTCAGCATGTTCTAGTTGGAATAGTAGGCTAGAAGCTAATGTAATAGTGTTATTTGATGCGATTTTCTGTGATATTTTAGAGGAGGCTGAGCTTCCCCTGTAGTCTTAGAGCAATCGCCTCTTTATATATATATATATATATATATATATATATATATATATATACCGCCATATATAGACTATATATATATATATATAGTCTATATATGGCGGTCTCTAAAACCCCTCGCCCTGCGAAGAGAGCCCCTCACGATTTGCGCTCCAATGTCGTATGGATCATCCAGGTACGCCGACAATAGGCGTGTTCGACTTGAGGCAGATCTGTGCAGATCTGACTTGATGTGATGCATGCTGGGTTGAACACAATGCATACTGGGATGGACGCAATGCTTGCTGGTAAGAAATTCTGTCCGACTTCTGTCAGCCGGGGAGGGACCTACCACCGTGACACCATGTCACATGACCTTAAAATATCGCGGGAGTCTTAGCCTGCAGACAGATCTTGCAGTTGCCTTCCACGAGCTGCACGAGCTAAAACACGCCCTCATGACGTCAGTTCAAAGACGTGATAGGGCCATTTGGGAGGAATGTCCTCATGACGATTATGACGGGAGTCTCATGCTGCTTCCTTATGTTGGAATATGCGAAAATAAACAGAAATTGAAGGGATACCTTCTTATACGTGATTTCTGCAACAATGGTAGGCTAGCCTACTGAAAACGTTTGGATATTCTGTTATTTTCTGCTGTTGGCTAAATAGATAGACACACATATAGGGGAAACACTTGATATTGAATTTATGTGCTACAATGCAGGCCTGTTAACTGTATGACAACAGTGGTTTATTTAAACTACATCATAAGAATTTATTTCGTCAGTCATCATGCTCATTTTAATGAGTAGGAATGAAAGTTCTGCTGTGTTTATTGCAAACAGCATTCCGCGATATCTCCCGCGAGTCACGTCAGGCAGACTGTAGCCTGCCTGTCCGGGATGAGCTGCCCTCTGTTGTAGCTCCTCCCGGCTAGCCTCCGAAGATCACGTTTACGTAGAAAGCCAGACCAAGTCAGACTCAGTCCAAGTCGAACAAGCCTATTGTCTCGAATTGTTAGTGGAGGGGTGATACTTATAAAGGGTGTGGTTAATGGAAACCTCGGGTTAACCAAGAACATAACCTGCTTGGAGCAGGTTTGAGATGCAGCGTAAATTGCCATGGCAGCATACCTCGGTTGAAACATATCCACCTTTCGTAGTACGGGTTAATCGGGAAGTTACGCCACACGTGATCAAGTTACTCTCGAAGTTACCCAGATAAGCCAGTAACCTCGCTTCGTAGTACAGGCCCCAGTTCTCACACAAACATACACACACAAACATCTTTCTATCATTGTTTTTGAATCAAAACAAAAATGTTTTGTTTTTGTAATAGGAGAAGAAAGGAATGCTGGGGATTTTCCGGAGGTCACCAAGACCTGCAGAACAGGTAATAGCCAACAAAATCAGTCTCACACACAAATCCAAGAAGCACATGATGTGGAGTCAAATTAATGAACTATGAACAACCGTTTCCACTCTTGTTGAGTAGTTACATTGCTGTTTGTTGTCAAGAACAGTTTGTGTCACACTGAGACTTCCAAGAATATATTTAAGTGACAAACCTGTGTAGATGGTAAGCATCCTAAATCAAGAGCACTATGGCTTTGTTTTGTTTAAACCATAAGGCTCTTCGGTTTTATGTACCACTTAACTTGTGAGTTAACTTGTGAGTTGTCGGTCACTTAGAATACCTATCTGCTGTGAGACAGACTGCTGTGTGTGTCTGATCTAGATTAATGTAAGCCACCCTCTATCTTTCCCTATCAGGCTGGCACAGACGCGGATGAAAGCCAAGGTCTGGTGAGAAAAGGAAGAAGTCTGAAAAAAAAACGGGTGTGTTCTTGAACCACAAGGAAATAATCTTATTTTCCAATCATATCAGACCAACCTGTTCTTTGTTTGAGAGATCAAGCTTAAAGCCGCTTTGACTTTGGGCAATGCCACAGTTATCTTAGGAATTAGATAGTACAATTTAGGTATTAGATGGTACAACTAGACATTGGTACAACCTCAGCTGTTACAGTGTGAAATATTATTGTTGAAATGGCCGTTACTGCTATTGATTCTGGGCTGTTGGCTGCCTTTAGGTTGTGTCCTTCCGAGTGAAGAGGACTCTACCCAGAATGCCCAAGTTCTCCCTTAGTCCCTCGGCTCAGGTGATGCCAGCCTTCTCCGTTCTCACTTCCTCATTTCAATGCTGCTCACACAACTCTGTTTCTGCAGTGCCACTTGATACTTCATGAGTTAGGCTTTACCGAGGCCTTCTTACAAAGAGTCTTCATTCCTGGCTACAAAAACAAACCCTTACGTTTTATTCAGATAGCGCATATTCTTCCCATCTACATGGACATGATAATACTTTGTTTTTTGTGCTATTGTCATTTTGTGTTGTTCTTGTACAGTATGACAGGTGAATATCTGTATTTATGAATTTATTAAGAGATTTATGTTACATTGGGGTTGCCTAGTACATTGGGGTTGGCTAATTATAGGCGTAGAGTCTGTTGACTCTACGCCTATAATTATTTCAAAAGCATGAGCAATTGACCAGCTTTCTGATATTATTCTCTTGTATAGATGTCAGATTTCCTGGTACTGGCACGCACATACCATTATCAACATAAGTTATTTGTTTCCTGATTTGTTTATCACTCTTTTTTTGAGTAGGCCAACTTACTAATGAAAGAATCTAAAGAGGAACCGAGCATGTTTTTTTTTTCTTTCTCTCAGTTCCATCTCCTGACAGAAAGGTTATTGTAGGATTGTTGTGAACATTATCACTGAAGATAAATCATTTTCACTTCCATGTTCACACCACAGAGCGCCAGTAAAGAGCCCCTTCTGGAGGAGCCTGTGGAACTGCAGGAGATACTGGCAGTGCAGGTCAGACTCTTTCTACTTCTTGAAATATTATTCAAAAATCAAGTGAAGGTGCACTATGGTTGAAGACGCCACTCACATAGAACATTTGGAGAGAGTTTCATAAAGAAATCTAACATCTCTCTCCTAGATCTCTTCCTATTGAATACCTCTAACCTAGACACTCCTCTCTGGCCTCTAGCTTCTCTCTCCCTCTAGACCTCCTGTTAAACACATCTTTCTCCTACATGTCTCTGTGTACTGGCACCCTCTGTGTCTCCCTACCTAAACTAGATGTACCGCATAGCGGTACAAAATATGACCGCCGCTCAGTCCTGTACATCCGTTCCGCGAAAATAAATCACACTTCAATTTGTCTCCATCTTTTACTCCATCCCCCACTCTTGAAACTTTTGTGTAGGCCTATGCTTGTTTGGCATGCCTGAGTGTGTGTGTGTGCAGCTGCACAGAAAGTAGCCTACTGGTGCTGAAAAGGTGAATAGATTGTAGAACAGCCAAAGAAGATGTAGCATTGTTATAAAACCTTTAAAATCTCTAAACAATCACAAGTAGGGCAGTTCATCACAGTTCATCCATTGCAACTGGATTGATGAAAGGTCACTTACACCTGTAGGCTATATTGTATTTGGGAAAAGCAAAAGGTATCAACATAATGTTTTTAATATATATATATATATATATATATATATATATATTTATAAACAAAAATATCTCTGTCAGTTCCATGCCGTTTTGACAAAGGTCATTTTTGGATGGATGGATTTTTTGTGAATGTGTCTTCTTCTACATAAGATTTTAGTCATCTTTAGTTCATGTGATACTTTATGGTCAATGCACAAATGAAGTAACAGTAGTCTGAAACGTTATTGTTAATGCACAAATGAAGTAACAGTAGTCTGAAACGAAATGCTGTTTTACATCTAACCAGTGGTACAAATAACTGACATGTCCAAATGGGCCTTGATGAAATGCGTCGCTAGACTGTTCATACACATTTTAACGGGCCAAAGTTGAAGAGCTGTTGTCCGTTATTGTTCGTGCAAATATAGGCTGATTCATGTTCCCTTGCATTGTGTAACTGAGGTCCATGGCTAGTCTGGCTTTCACCAGACCAAGCTCAATCTTTTAAGAAATCAAAAAATAAATAGCGGGCAGATCAGGCTGGGTTCTCCCAGCCTAGTCCATAGGCACCCGTTATTGTTTAATTTTCCGATTGAGATATCCACGCTCTGGCTATTCTAAATGCAAAAATGCATCAGGGAGTTATGACAAAACTGTCACTAACAAATTAGATCCTAATAGAAAGCTGTTAGCTTCCCTAAGCTACAGGTAGGCTTATAAGGTAGGCCTATTTACAACATAAATTGTCAATAGGCTAGGCTGGCGACACAAATAAAATCTCCTTTGGGAACCAATGGCTTACGCCTTACAGTATCAAGCGGACTTAAACTGCCATATCATGGCGAAAAGTTGTAATAAAATTCACGCAGCTCCATGAGTCAAGGAAAGCGCGAATGAAGTAGCCACTTCTATATGGGACCCACTACACAGTAGGTGTGTTGCTAAAGCAGCCATAATGAAATGAAGGTGTCATTGTTTGGATACTTCACACACACGGGCTTTTTAATTTCACAGACTACAACTACCAAGCTGGAATCAAAGCACATCGATTCCCCTCTCACACCCTGCACGCACTTAAAACAAATAAACAGGCATCTCAGTCTCACGCATTTATAGGCAAAACTGTACACAGACCGGTGTAACGTTGGTAAATCTTCCATTGCACAGAATGATTTTGTAGCACGTGCAACAAATGACAGTTGAAAGATACAATTACAGTGCTGCTATCAATTTGCTTGGTACTGTATAACCGCATTTATAGTTTTCTAATGCAATTAATCAAATTGGCCTCCATTACTCAACCAACGCTAACGGTAACATTATTGTACCTAGGTCCTTATTGAAATTATAAGATTAACGTACCTGCAGTAACAACCAAGCATGTCCGATAAACATCCTCAGATTTATTTCGGCTTCAAGAAGAAATGGGAATTACATTTCATGTGAACATCGTCCTATACTTATTAGACGTTCTCTGCGGTAAACTACAGTCCTTGTAGGAAGCGTCCATTGTTTTTCCAACCCACTTTTAACTTCCAACAAAATTACGTCTCACTGCAACGATGCGCCATCTAGTGGACAAACGACTACTTATCGCCAATACTGGAAATGCAGCCATGATGATTATGATGAATATTTGGCTTTCTTTTAATCCTACTGAATTTGTAATTATGTATCGGCCGTTCTAATACAGATAGTATGTGGGTGCCTGTGTGTGTGTGTGCATGTGTATACAGTATGTGTGCACCGTCATCTACAGGCCAATGAGTGTACAGTCACTAAATGTACACATAACCTAATTTTTTTTAGACCCCCCATGGATTAAATTCTACGAAACTTGGCCTACCCCCAGAGAATGCCAGGTCAATCATACACATAAAATTTGGTGCAGTTCTGAACATCTTAACTGAAGATAGGGGCGATTAAAGCAGAATAATATTGCATTTTCATTTTTTACCGGGGGGGGTGCAAATCACAAATGAGTGATTATGGGCCAGGTTGATGTGGGCCCTTGAGACCAACATACCATAAAAGATTCTTCTTCCTCAGTGCCACGGTTCAGGTAGTTATTTAGGAAAAACTGCTTTATTTGCGGTTCGGGGGGCCCAGCACGGGGGGGGGGGGGGGGGAGTGGCCCCCGGGGACAAAACTAAATTTTTCCATAATAGTCTAGTGTGGCTACATACCCACCATATTTCATGTGCACCGGTGTTCGGGTATCGGTGTCCCGGGTATCGTTGACCAAAAATTCAGGAAGTAGATGACTCAAAAAAACTTTGACAATCATTATATGACCGCTTCGCCAGCGGCGGTCATAATAATGTACTGAGGCAGCTGACTGTCGTGTTGTCTGTATTAATTCCCAGGAGACCACAGAAGAGCAGGTGGAGATTCAGGAGGTGGAGATGGCAGCCTTCCCCACAGAAGGGAACCCCCTGGAGGTTGAAGGGGTGAGGGGCTCTCTGTGTGTCAAACTCATTCTATTCTGCCAGAAATATTCTTTTCACAGAACTTGTGTGGTGCATTCAGATTCTTTGAAAAGAGGGCAGAAGCAGACACATTGTATTTAAACTGTTAAATTTCATTCCAAACTATTGTAACATTCCAAATTGTTACATTTCAACGGTAACTCTTCATCCAGCCTCACTATATGTTCGTGGAGAACTACCTCCTCCAATCGTTTGAAAAGTGTTCACTTATTTAAAACACACACACACACACACACACACACATTCCATTAATATGTTTATTTTTTTCTGCTTTCCTCTGTGCCCCAGGATGGGGAAGGTCTACTGGATTGGTGGAGAACGGTGGAGGGTGAGTGCATCTGAGATTAACAGCTGAACCCCTATAGTGCGGCAGATTAGAGAAACATTTGTTCAATTTGTGATACAAGCATCAAACTTGGCACTTTATCCAAAAACCACATTAGCCACGTAAAAAATCCAATATGGCTGCCATATTCCAAGATGGCCACCATTGAAAGCCATTATACTTGGTTTTTGACTTGGATTGGGATTGGATAATCACATTTTGATGATCTTGATATCTAAATATAGGTAAAAGGGTCTGGACTTTCCAATTCTACAATAAAATGTGAAGAATGTGTTAAATTGTGAAGGTAGACACAATTAACCCATTTAAGCCCAAATTTTTCCCAGACATGCAAATATGCAAATCATGTGTTATTAGCAACCCTTTGAAGTAATCAATAATTTGTTTTGTTTTTTTAATGTAGAAAAGTAGATGAAAAAGTGGGATAATATGCGTATACTCAATTAAAGGTTGCGGAAATTGCTTTTTTGTTAAAATAAAGGTATTCTGACAGGACTTTTCAAACTGATATGAACACTGAGACCAATGGCAATAATAAATATGAAAAATATGTAAACATTGTTTATTTACCAGGAGCTTCGGCTCGTTAAAATAGAACCCTGAATGTGTATGTCACAAACACACACACAGACATACACACTCACACACACACAAATACACACACACACACACAGACATACACACTCACACACACAGATACACACTCACACACACACACACAGACATACACACTCACACACACACAAATACACACACACACACAGATATACACACACACACAGACATACAGACTCACACACACACAGATATACACACTCACACACACAGATACACACTCACACACACACACAAATACACACACACACAGATATACACTCACAGACACAGATATACACACTCAGACACACACACAGACATACACACTCACACATACACACACATATATGTATGTGTGTGTGTATCTGTAGGTGGGTGTGTGAGAGCAGCAGGCAAAGTGCATGTCGCGTGCAATGTGAAGTCCCCTTGAGTGTGTATGTCTGTGTGTGTGTGTGAGGGTGTATGTCTGTGTGTGTGTCTGAGTGTGTATATCTGTGTGTGAGTGTATATCTGTGTGTGTGTGTATTTGTGTGTGTGTGAGTGTGTATCTGTGTGTGTGAGTGTGTATATCTGTGTGTGTGAGTGTGCATGTCTGTGTGTGTGTTTGTGTCTGTGTGTGTGTGAATGTGTATGTCTGAGTGTGTATATCTGTGTATGTGAGTGTATATCTGTGTGTGTGTGTGTGTGTGTGTATGTGTGTATTTGTGTGTGTATTTGTGTTTGTGTGTGTATGTGTGAGTGTGTATGTCCGTGTGAATGTGTGTGTGTGAGTGTGTATATTTGTGTGTGTGTGAGTGTGTGTGTGAGTGTATGTGAGTGTGTGTGTATGTCTGTGTGTGTGAATATGTGTATGTGTGTGTGTGCATGTGTGTGTTTGTGTGAGAATATGTGTGTGTGTGTGTGTGCGTGTGTGTGTGTGTGTGTGTGTGTGAATATGTGTGTGTGTATGTCTGTGAGTGTGTGTGTCTGTGTGTGTGAATATGTGTATATGTGTGAGTGAATGTCTGTGTGTGTGTGTGAGTGTGTATATCTGTGTGTATGTGTGTGTGAGTATGTATGTGTGTGGGTATCTGTGTGTGTATGTGTGTGTATATGTCTCTGTATGTGTGTATGTATCTGTGTGTGTATGTGTGTGTTTATGTCTCTGTATGTGTGTATGTATCAGTATGTGTATGTCTGTGTGTTTGTAGGTGTAGAAGTATGTGTGCATCTAGATACAACATTCTATCCCACCGGTCACTATTGTGACCGTTAACATGTTTACTCATTCTGCAAACACACCAAAGACATTTGAATAACTATAAATGTATATATCATAACTAGACACCTTAAAGACCATGTGTACAAAAAATATTTGTTCTATGTTTATTTTAACATACTTTAAAAACCTTTTATATGGGAGCTGTGAGGCCGTCATCCTCTTCTCAAGGTGCAACCAGGAAGTAAACAGCTCTGGTCATGTGACAATTTACTCAAAACATTTCACACTGCACACATTTCATTGAAACACTCTATTGTTTCAATATTTACTGAAAGAGTATTGGGATATTCCCCTGTTACAGTTTTAGAGGCTTATAAATACATATTTTATTTCGGTCACAATTGTGACCGATGAGGTGAAATGGGTTAATGGGGAAAATAGCACATTTCAGTACTAATTTTAGCATAATTAAATCGTTTTTTGTTAATAAAACATATGTTGGTTAGGTTACTTCAACAGGGGCAGGGGGGCTAAGTAAGTGCAGTAAGTTGAAATGATGAAATGATTATATATATATAATTTCAATACAATAGTGCAGATTGACAGGACATTAGTAGAAAACAGAAGAAGACAGACAGAGCTGGATCGGGAAATGATCAGTTTAAATTGAACTTCAGCAGGGGGGCTAAGTAAGTGCATGTTTTTTTTTTATATATTTTTTTTTTTATTTCAATAGAACAGTGAAGATTGACAGGAAATGGACGGGAAAGAACGACAGGGCTGGATAGGGAAATTGTCACTGGTATAGGCCTAAATCGAACTTCAGCAGGGGCAGAGGAGCTATGTAAGTGCATGTGGCATGTGTTTGTTTAAATATATATATATATGTATATATGTATTTACTGAGCTTCTCAAAGACATTAGACACTTCAGGGCACACTTCTCAGGATTGCCAGGCAGTCCATTTGCCTCTATCACGAAAGGCTAAGACAACATCACAACCAATGAGGGCATGGACAAAAGGCATGCCATCTGACAGACTTACCTTGACCAAATTCAATCCACAGCTCCTCTAAGCCTGTATCCAGAGTCCCAAAAACACTGAGCGCAATGGCAAGAATATCCGTGTCACAGGCCTTAATCAACACAGATTTCTTCTGTTGCGTATGTAACGGACGCCAGCTAGCTTAGCTGTGTGTGTGGAACGTTGGTGAACCTCACTCCCTGACGCCTCAAGAGTGCTGCTGGCATGCGAGCTATTAGCCTGGGCTTTTAGCTCAATTGTCAGCACGCTTGACTCCCAATCCGAGGTGCTGCTGTTCGCGGGTTCGAGTCCGGGCATGTGAATCGCGCAGGTTTAACACAACGCAGGTTACACGCAACTGCATGAAGGGCATGCAGAAAGATAGTGTCAGCCTCTTCCTGGTTGCAAGGACTTAGGCCCTCCAGGCTGTAGTGTTGCACGGTGTATCGATTCTAAAAAGGTAGGATGCCCTCATGCAAAAAACGTGTATTAAAATAATAATGTTCTGTGTCTGTGTGAACTGCTGCTCTCACTGCCCAGCAAACACATAAATAAAATAAAATATTTTTAACCTTTCTTAAAGAACCTTTAGGGAACGTTCCCTAAAGGTTCTCTTAAGTTTTTTTTTTTTAAACCTTCAGCTCCTTGCACGCATCTAGGCAAGTGGGCGTGTCAAGCAGGCAGCTCTGAGTGAGTGAGTGCGCAGGCAACGTCAACATAGTTCTTTGCCGACAGTCCTCGGCCTTGTGGATAAAACAAAAGGTGAAATCTGGAACTATTTCGGATTAGTGTGGCTACCCGACCCGAGCCCGACGAATATTTATAAATTATAGTCGGGTTCAGTTCGGGTTCGGACACATGGGGGCGATATGCATTGGAAGCTTTACATTTAAAATTCCTTATTATGTTGGGTATCCAACAGGTCTGCTTTACATGATGCAAACGTTTGTTTGTTGAGAATAAAGTAAAATGTAAAAAAGACCTAATAGCGTGCAAGATTTGTTTATCGTGACTACGCATTTCAGGCATGCCGCCTGAAATGCACACGCGTTGTCACGACTACATAAACAAATGTTTATGCTCATTTCGCACATAAGCACAGTCTTGGGTGACGTTAAAAAAAGTTGTTAGCCTATCAGGAGATTTTAAGATTATTTGCGTTGCATACTGTGGTAAAGACATAGGCTACCGGTAGACTAAGGTCGTCTCGTTCAACTGGATGAGGATTTGCTCGAGTTGCCCCAATTAATGATGTTTTATAAACAAAGTTCGGGTGGAGCCTTCGGGATGATTGACAGCAATTAACTCACCCACTGCCGCTGCAGGGTAGGCCTATTTAAGCCGACCTCCTTTTCCATACGTCACACGCTCCGACGTTCGCGAAATCATTCAGTCTGCGTATCGTTCGCATTGACAAGACAGCTCTCATGGAACTGGAAATCCACCCAGCGCCAGCAAGGCGTTGACCCTACCCACTGGACAGTGGCTCGCATCCGCAGCACTCTCCATTCCCGCGGCATCGCGATGCCGCATGTCGGATAGGAAGTTCCATCTCCTCCGCCTTCTAACGCAGTCGGATAACCCGGTCTTTTCGCCCTCCCGCTCCCTCACTTTGTTTTCCTCCCCAGACCAGGAAGCAAGCTGCTCCTTCTGGCATCCCGACGCGGTTCCTTCCGCCGGCCATTCAGCCGGACGAAGCACACACCACCAGCCACCTCGCGAACCGGGCACGCCGACAGCACTTTCCGGCACCACACGCTTCAGAGCGTATCATTCCGCTGCTTCAGCCACAGCCACTGCCACGTCAGCGGCTCAGGCCCATTCCCGCCGGATCTCCGCCGTATTTCCGGGTCCAGCCCCACTTTTCCAGACGGCCCCGGTAGCGACAGCGTCGCTACTCCCCCCCCCCCACTCCTTCTTTCCCTCCCCCATCCACCTCCCCTAGCCAGGACTCGGTCCAGGCCTGCCCCACCTCCAGTCGTTCCGACGACTGCTCCCTCCCTCCCCCCTCTCCCCCTCCCCTTTCCATCCCGGGAGCCACGTCTGTACAGCACGCCTCAACTCACGAAGCGTCAGCTCGAAGAGTCACCTCACTAGCTCCCCATCTCTCTTATGAGTTAGCGAGCACCTGGTCTTAGTCGGCGCCGATAGCGACAGCGTCGCTACTCCCCCCTAACCCTCTTTCCTTCCCCGTCCCACTTCCCGCGACCCTGTCCCAGGTTGCTCCCCTTCCGGTCGCGTCAGCGACCGCTCCCTCCCTCCCCCCTCTTCTCCCTTCCCATCTCTTCCCCGGCTCCGCGCTAGACCAGCCCGCAGCAGCGGGTCATCAGCACTCCGCGAGTGCTTCGGACCACGACGTCCCGTTCCGGCAGCAAAACTATTCTTTAGCCACAGCACAGGCCCTGCCACCGCCTCCTCACGCTGCAGCATTCGAACCACCACCCGTCACAGCGCCCACCAGGAACCTCATCTTGTCAGGTGCAGACGTAGACCTTTCTACCATTCTTCCCTCCCTTCCTATTCCCTCTCATAACCGGGATCTAGTTTGCGGCGAACTGGTTTTTCTCTAAAAAAAAAAAAAAAAAAAAAAAAAAAAAAAGATTCTGGCCCAGCATCAAAAAAAAAAAAACCCTGTCATTTCCCGAGTTCACCATAGCTTTTGCCAACTACACAGAAGTCGTCTGTTTCGTGTTCTCCAGTCGACGCAGATGACTAAGCTAAATGACTACCCGGCCATCATCGCCGGCCTAGCCGTATCCTACGGTGGAGCTCATTTTCATACGTAGGCTACCACCGGCTGTTTTCAGCAAAATGCGCTGCCAGAGTCGGCCTCTGGAACTAAAAACCCCTACTGGGGCGCGCTCGATATGGAGCTCCATAACCGCGTTTTCCTAGGACTTAAGCCATCTTGTCCCCTCTGCAATAGCCCCAGTCACGGCGCGGCCGAGTGTCCACTAGTCAACCCCGACCATCAATTCCCCAGCACCAGCTCCACAGCCCCTAAATCCTCTTCCTATGTTCCCCGCATCCCCGATGCTACGGCAGGAGAAGCCAGGGAAGAGGACGAGCGTTCCTGGAAAGGTCGAGAAAATCTGCCGAAGATTTAACTTCGCTCAGTGTCGCCAATCCTCCTGCCGTTACCTCCACGTTTGCAGCTACTGCGCAGGCGCCCATGCCAAGTCAGTCTGTTCCGCACTCAAGAACATATATATAAAGTTTAAAAAGTATCTCTCTACTCCAATCATTGTTTCTGCTCTCCATTCAGAACTTCAGTCCAATCCAAATAGGGGATTTTGCGATTATTTGACTTCAGGGTTGAAGCACGGGTTCCATCCAGGTGTTTTAGCAAGACCTACAGAGTCTTTCGTTTGTAAAAACCTACAATCTGCCGTCAAAGATCCGGAGGTAGTCACCTCACTCCTAAGCAAAGAGGTCGAATCTGGTTTTACGATCGGTCCGTTCACCATGCCTCCATTCCCAGTCTACAGGATCAACCCCATAGGCGTAGCTACGCGCAAATACTCAGGAAAAAAGAGACTTATCATCGACCTCTCAGCTCCGCACAATAGTACCACTCCCAGCATTAACAGTCTGATTCCACTAGAAGAGTTCTCGCTGCACTACCACTCTGTCGATGACGCTATCGCTCTGATCAAAAAGGCAGGTAGACGTTGCTGGCTAGCTAAAGCGGACATCACCTCAGCCTTCAAAGTCATGCCCATTGATCTCGAATTCTGGAGTCAAATGGCATAGGAGATACTATTTTGCAGTTCGCCTCACCTTCGGCTGCCGCAGCAGTCCCAACATTTTCGATACGCTATCAGAAGCCCTGTGCTGGATTCTCCTAAATAACTATAAGCTCCCATTTCTCGTTCATCTTCTGGACGACTTTCTAGTAGTTATCCCCCATTCCTACCCACCGGCCCTAGGCATCTCTACGCTAACTGACGTATTCAACAAACTGGGAGTCCCACTCTCAGAAGAGAAAACGTGCGGTCCCTTATCCAGACTCGAATTCCTCGGCATCATTTTAGATACCGAAGAATTCTCTTCATCTCTCCCCAAAGAGAAAAAAGACAGAATCTCTTTACTGTTGAACGAGTTTATAACCTCACCATCTCACACCAAACAAGAAGTTCTCTCCCTTCTAGGCCACCTCAATTTCGCCATGCGAATCATTCCCCAGGGCCGCCCTTTCATCTCGCATCTCCTAAACTGCGCCTCAGCATCCCCATCTCTCGAAGACGTAGTATATCTAGATGCCCAGTGCCTGGCCGATCTCAAACTCTGGAGGATGTTTTTAGACGAATGGAATGGTTTGTGCATGTTCTACGACGACTGCCAATCATATCCAGAAGACCTCCAGCTGTACACAGACGCAGCCCCCTCAATAGGCTTCGGAGGCTTTTTCAAAGGGCGCTGGTTTGCATCCCCTTGGCCACTAGAGTTCAGAGCGCTAATAACGGAAAACGAATCGTCAGCCGTGTTCGAACTCTACCCCGTAGTCATTGCGGCCCTACTCTGGGGGAAGGAGTGGACCTCCAAGAGCGTGCTAATCCACAGCGACAACGAAGCCGTAGTGCACGTCATAAATAACTCGCGCTCAAAATCGCCTGCGCTTTCCCCTCTTATTAGGCGTCTAATCTGGATAGCAGCCAGCTACCAGTTCATCATAAGAGCCGCGCACGTCCCCGGTTGCCACAATGAAATTGCTGACTCTCTTTCTCGTCTTAATTTCCAGAGATTCAGAAGCTTGGCTCCAGAGGCGGACCCGTACCCTACTCCACTCCCCAGCTTTTCGGAGACCATCTTCCTATAAACCACCCCCTCAGTTATCTTCAGCCCATCACGGCCGACCTAGCCCTCCAAGCCCTCGCACCCAGGACCATGCAGTCCTACTGGACTGCTTGGTCGTGCTTCAAACAGTTCCATGCAAAGCACTCACTACCATTTCCCAGTTTCGATGCAGTCACCATATTATCATTTATCACCTACGCCCACACTTCACTCGGGATCAAAGTCTCTTCCATTAGAGTCTACCTAGCTGGCATTCATTTCTTCTACAAACGCCCCCACGGCTCCGAATGCCCCTTCTCCGACACCAGGATAGGCTTGTTAATTAAAGGTATCCGTAGGCAACATCCAGTCCCCCAAGACTCCCGCCTTCCCATTACCTCAAGCATTCTCGCCACCTGCCTCGCTACCCTTCGCAAAGGGTTCATGTCACCGCATTCCGATTCCACCATCTCCGTTATGTTTCTACTGGCCTTTTTGGGCTGCTGAGATGTAGCGAGTTTACATGCCCTTCGTCTCTCTTCGTTCCCGATGTCCACCCGTGCATCGCAGATCTAGAGCAGCTAGACCAAGACACCATTCGATTTACCATCAAACAGAGTAAAACCGATCAGTCCCGAAAGGACACTCCATATCCATTTAACTCCGCCTCAGATCTTCAGCCTTTCCAATAACTATCTCACTACATCTCATATCGGTCAGCTCAAGCTTCGTCTACTAGCCCGCCCTTCGTGTCAGACGAAGGGCTACCCATCACTCGCCACAGATTCCAGACACTCTTAAAAACCATTCTAGTCAAATCTGGTTTTCCCGCGGATCGCTACTCCGCACACTCCTTCAGGATAGGAGCTGCCACAACAGCTGCGCTCAACGGCTTATCGGAGCAACAAATTAAAATACTGGGCCGTTGGTCCTCGGATGCCTACCAGTCTTACATCCGCTCCATCTAGCGGATTTACGACTCGCTCAGCAAGCACTTATGTAGTTGGTAGCGGCCTTTCTCTGTGATCTTTTGGGGTGCAAGCGGTCATCGCTCTATCGCGATATCCGCTCCAGGCACTCCAGGACCACGGACAGCTACCTTGCCAAACACGCACTTCTCCCATACATTCTAGTCTAGCTGAAGCAATCATATAGAAGGGCGAACTAGTGAAATGATGTTTTATAAACAAAGTTCGGGTGGAGCCTTCGGGATGATTGACAGCAATTAACTCACCCACTGCCGCTGCAGGGTAGGCCTATTTAAGCCGACCTCCTTTTCCATACGTCACACGCTCCGACGTTCGCGAAATCATCCCCCCTCCTCCCCCTACTCCTCCATTTCACCAATTGCCCTGTTACTCATCCTCCTTACACAGGGGGGTGCAAGCGGTCATCGCTCTATCGCGATATCCGCTCCAGGCACTCCAGGACCACGGACAGCTACCTTGCCAAACACGCACTTCTCCCATACATTCTAGTCTAGCTGAAGCAATCATATAGAAGGGCGAACTAGTGAAACGTCGATGCTGCATATGGATCAGTGACAGAGGCACTGTAGTTTCAAAGACTGTTGCAGTTCATTTCAAGACTTTTCGTCAATGGTAAGACAAGAATTATATTTCAATAGGCTATGCTTGCTTGGGCCTCTTGTGTTAATGTGCGCTGTGTGACCTGCGTGCATGCTCATCTGATTCTATAGACAATTTGTTGTGTGTTCCGTTTAATGGGCTAACGTGAACGTTTAATCACTAGCATGGGAATAAATGAGGCATCATCTGCGTCGGGCTCAGGTCGGGTTCGGACATAAAAATGCCTGTCGGGTTCGGACCCAACTCTGTCGGACGCGGGCCGGGTTCGGACAGAAATTTGTGGCCCGATCCGCACTCTATATTTCGGATACATCGCGAATAGTCATCAACCATCAGGTACACAGAGGCCCGTTTGAAAAATATGTTTCAAAGTCATTTAAAAGCAGTAGGCTACGCATGGAACTTGGCTAAACACCTCGCAGACATATCCCAACATTTTTAAAGAGTTCAAAGAACGAAAGACAGGTTAACGAATATGCTATAGAAAACACACGGTTAGTGCCAAGTTCTTCTCTTCTGTTTTAGTCTAGCCTAAGTGAATCGAGTAGGCTATGGTTCTCTGGGATAAAGTGAACCTTCCTTCATCAATGAGTTTTGACGAGACATAACGAGCTGTAGCCTAATCATTTTGACGAGACATAACGAGCTGTAATCATAGGGTGCTAACGTGATGAAAGCGCAATGTTCACGCCAGAATAACATTACCATAACTTTTAAACAATCTATTCATGTTCGGTCAGTACTACTGGTAATATTTGTCATGGCATGTAGACTGCAATTTGTTCAATAATTATTGCCCAGATGTAAGATAGGCTACCCGAAATGCGCTAATTAAAGCCCACAGCATATACCACACAGCCAAAGCGTGTTGAGGCCTAATAATAATAGCGGCTTATTGTTACGTGGTAGCAAATCATGTTATCAAAGAAATAGACGTAATGTAGAAATGCACACAGATATATTACAACAGGTAATGGTGTAGGCCTATCTGACGAAGACCTGAGTGGTTGGAACGTCGTACTTGTACACTGGGCGCAAAGAAGACTATCACATTTTTCCCTTTGCAACTGTCAAAGAAATCCCATGAACAAGGGAAGGCCTAGGGTAGCCTATACTGTACATCAGATGGCCTAAAGATTAGGCCCATCGGCATACCATTCAGTCAGTGGCGCAAAAAGTGGGTATGCGCTATATGCGGCGCAGCTCCATGGGGGCGCCAAAGCGATGGTAAAATAAATAAATAATATATTTGGTATTTTCTATATGTAGCTACTGCCGTCCGTTTCTAAATTATTTCAACATTTTCTCAATGTTCTATAACATTTTAGAGGACTAACAGGCTAGAGTAGGCGCCCTCTCATAAGATTCCATCATAGAATTTTGACATAGAAGAGGGAGTGGGGGCGCCGTGAGCGCTGGGCGAGCAGATAGGCCTACGAGTAGTGAGTTGCCGTCTATGGAAAAAGATTGATACAGCAAAAAAAACCTGTTGACGACTAAAAATAGAAAAAGAAAGGGAGAAGGAGATGGCATGTCAAGGGATGCAACAGCAGTTAAATAAGTGGACGGTGAAAGGCAACAGGTATATTTAAAGTGATGACGTCTGTACTTGGAGGCTTGCAAATATGAATGTTAACAGACTAGCTAGCGTTTGTTAAGCTTAATGCCGATTGAAACACAGCCTATTCCATTCAGATAGCTAGGTGGCTGCCAACTGCAAACAGAAATGTCATGCTAGCAGCAACTCATTACATGTTTCCATATCCTAACAATGAAGGCTCCTTGTAATAACTTAATATTGTGTTGTCAATGTGGTGCAAACAAACAAGGCTAGAGTGCCTATCAGCCTTATCTATTGTGAGCAATAGCTGGCAAAAGGACGTTATGAGAACCGTTTAGACTCTCTTGAAGTGGCAATGCACCATTTATCAATACTTATCAAGTATAATATCAAGTTAAACATCAAATTGGCAGCATTTCTTTAAAAACATATTCAATAGACACTAATGCACAGTAATAGTGTAAATTATTGGCCTTTTGTTTTGCTTTAGTTGTTTGTGTTTTTTTTTTGTTTTTTTTTGGGGGGGGGGGGGGGGGGGGGCGCCAATATTGTTGTTGCATACCCCTCAAAAATGGGTAGCTGCGCCCCTGCATTCAGTGATTTGCATGCAGTAATTTCAACACTGACCTTGATCTAGCCTAGTTTGGCTATTTAAAGCTACTTTATTGCCAAAACACAACACAATGTAAATGAACTATAACAAACAATAAAGGACTTAATCACACAAAGTAGGCCTACTATTTTACTGACTATTAAAAATAATAATTATGTAGGAAGTTTAGAAGTTTAGAACCCAGAATTGACCTGCACACTACAAAAGTGCACAGAATTCAACACAAATGACTCAATATATTTAGAGGAGGTATGAGTCCTTTCTTGTCCAGATATCTTAAAGCCTGTGTTGCAGGTTAACCACCACTGTTGATTAATGGGTACATAAAGTACTCAATATATGTATATCATTTTTAAAAATGTCTCCAAATGGTGTTAAATGCCAGTTTTTGTTGTTTTTAGCATTAGCGGGTTTTTTTTACGCAATTCGGTGATGACGTCACTTTGGGGACTAAATGATCTGCGCTTCATTCATTTCAATGCATTTCAATGGACATCGCGGTTACACTTTCAACATAAAGTTTGTATATTTACACTTCGAATTTCGTCACAGCATTTATATCACAGCTACCCTATGGTCTACCAATGGTAATAACGGTGCTTGATATCAATTTATTATTTTTTCTGAATTTCAGGAGGTCTCGTTTTGGAGGGTATGTTTTACATTCATTCCTATGGGAAACGTTCGCGGTTACACTTTCAACATAAAGTTTGTATATTTACACTTCGAATTTCGTTACAGCATTTATATGACAACGACCCTATGGTCCAACAAAGATAACAATGTCTTCCGATTTTAGTTTAATGCAAATTTCTGAATTTGAGAGGCCTCGTTATGAGGCTACATAATGCACCTATTCAGTTCAATGCATTATGCTTATAACGTTACGACACTTTTTTTGTTACTGTCAGTGAACAGCACCGAGTGAAAGTCAACATTTTCTTTATATCTAGTGATAGTGATCATGTCGTTAGTTCAGATAAGTAGGCTACCAGGCAAACTTAGTCAGAAGATCAGAATATAAAGCATCATGATAGCTAGCTATGGGCTAACTTTTTAGTCCCACCTGTGAGCCACCCCAGTTGTTGCAAACTTAGCTTCTAGCCGCCGCCGATTAGGCTGGTCGTGTCTTCAGCATGAATATTTTCGATAACTACTGCTCGTGATTGATTGCCATTGACATCGTCAGGGTACGGCTTACCAAAGAGGGAGATAATATAGGCAAGTCGCAGTTTTGCAGGTGCTTGTGTGGGCTGTGCCGTCCCGATGGAAACTGTGGTGGAGAGCTGCAGTAACTAGGGAAGCGAGTGCATTTTGGCCGCTGGTCGAGGAGCTCCCCCGTGATCAGCATATGACATGATCTATCTAGCTATCTATCTACCTGTCTATATACATATCTAGGCTATCTATAGCCTATCTATTTATCTATAATCTGCGATATCTACTGCTGAACAATCCCTTACTCGTCTCTCTTTACTCCTCTCTCGTTACTCTCAAGGGTCTCAAGGTGGGCTTTGGTCTTTAGCCTCCCCAAGGTGACGTAATGCAATGCATTGTGGGGGAAAGGAGAATCACTTCAAATGCTGTGAAATAGTACCTGCTTTTTCGTATTATATTCCGTTTTGTGATACCCAACAACATCAAATACAATGGATAACAGTTTAAATGTTTATTACCAACAAGCAAATTGTGCAAATTCGTTGGGAAATGAACCCTGCAACACGGCCTTTAAGATTTCGCCGTAGTATCATTTCAGTATCGAGCATCGTGATATTTATGGCAGGTATCGTATCGAAGTCATAATTTTGGTATCGTGACAACACTACCAGGCTGTCAGGTTTATGCAAAGAACATTTTCTTCTTTGGTCACTATCACCACATTGTCTGGACACCAAGTCACAATTAGGTAAGCTAGAAACCCAAAAAGTTCAGTCTTGTTGACTTTGGTTTTGGCAGACACTCTACGTCTGCCGCCCTTGCCTCATTTTGATCATGTTTCAGCCTTCAGACTGGAATTGCAGTAGACGTCAAATACGTTGTCTGTCCTAGCATAGGCATGTATCTTTGGAATAACCTCTTAAACAGCATATTTTTCAAATGTCACTGATGCCTTTGGAGACCATGAATAAACAAGAGAAGACTCATTCTTTGTCTGGAGGAGAAATAAGAGTTTCCAGAATGTTGACAAGCTTCGACATCTGACCCATGTGGAGTTTTCCAGAGTCGCTCAATGATGCAGGGAAAGACTGGTTTTCATGCTTAAAAAATGTTCTTCTCACGGTCACCTGTACCTGAGCCTGACTCTTGGCGAAAGAAGTCAGTGTTGTTATTTTTAATTGGTTTGTAGAAGGAAGCTCCATTGTAGCCTGATGTTGTCATACCCAAACCATTGAAAAAGTCTTTAAAAGAAACTGTACCTTTTTCAATATGAGGGCCAACAAGCTCAGCGGCACTAGGGTGTGCCATGGCTTTTGACTCTAGCGTGAGAAGATCTCTGGACTCCTAAAAAGGGTTGCCCAGGTCCTTCATCACACCAAACAACTTCTGGACCTTGTCTTTGAAGGATTTCTGATACTGGCTAGTCTGTTCATGGTGTCGGATATCTTTACTAGCTACTTTGGCCTGAGATGCAGACTCATACTGAGAAACCAAATAACTAAACTCTGGTCCAGATACCATCCATCGCATTAGGGCTGATGGGTTTCAGTTATTCCAATGGCACCACCATCACCTTTGACAATTGCATTGGCCTGTTCATGGGCTTGGTCAAAAACCAATCCGGAAAACTCTTTGTGGGTGTTGTAGACCACAAAGTTCCCTTGCTGAAATTCATTGGCCAACTGAGGATGTGTTTGTTGTAAAGATACCATGTCTCTAAGGTGTATGGAAAGCCATTTAGTATAGTTTACATTATTGTTTGCAAAGAAGAAGTGGATGAGTGCAGACAATGATTGACAATACAAAGTGAAGTTTACTTCCCTGAAAGATCGGATCAAAGAGAACATCACCAATTGCATTGACATCACAAGCTCCCAGAATTGAAACTGTGGAATCTTCATCTGCCTCTTCTCACACCAGTCTTCCCAACTTAAAGAAGTATGGCCTTGATCGATATTCGAGAGGAAATAAATGATATTTGTGAGAGAAAGAGGATCAACGATATTCGAGAGTGAGCTTCGATAAACAATTTTTGAGTGCAATCCAACTATTTCTGGCCGCCATCTTGGAAACTAGCCATGAAATAGATTTCTGTCTTTGCACCATTTATTTTGCTATGTTAAAATACATACAAATTGATTCTTAGATCATGTAAATACGCCCAGCCATTAAAGTTCTACAGCAAAAACTTTTTTCTTACATTTGATGTGGCGGACATCTTGAAAAATGGCCGCCATGTTGGATTTTCAGGTGGCTAATGTGCTTTTCTCAAAAAGTAGGTTCTAGTGACTATTCATGCCAATTTTGGTGCTTGTATCACAAAGTGAACGATTTTTCTGGAATATGGACTTAACCTGCCGCACTACTAGATCAGTGGTTCTCAACTGGTGTGACATGAGGCAAAGTGAGATGCATTGAAATTTGGAGGAGCCCAATGTGTTTTTGTAGCCTGATGTTGTCATACTCAAATTCTAGTCAGAATATGAGTCTGATACTGCTCCATTGGGACATAATTATGGGGCGTGTTTCAACTGATACAGCCCCCCCTGCCCCCATGCCTCTGCACTCAATTGGATAGACCTAACCAATTAGAGCAATGAAATAGCTTACCGTGAGATGTAACACACCAACCATCCTTCTTCTCCACAAATGCCTTAACATTATTTTCTGGTCTTTTGCCCGATTTGATTGGTCCGAACAGCTCTGGTTCGAGCATATTTGCTCCACAAAGGAGCAATGGCAGACCGAACTTCCCTACCTCAAATGTTGTGGGCAGGGCTAAGTTCGGCTGGCACCCAGGCTAGAGTTTTTGTACAGGCTCATGAAATAAGAGGGGTCTTTTTTTAAATGCACCAATGCACCTTATACCATTAAGCATATGAGCATATTGAGTTATGATTTCATAACTGGCCTTGCCTTGCTCATGAACACTCAAATGTATGGAAGAAATGTCGGCATATGAGAAGGAAGCCCTTTGTTGTAATAGCCTATAACAATGTTTGTGATGATCATAACTAGTAACCAAGTTGGTGTGCCTTGGCATTTTGCTTTGACCATTTGTGTCCCTTAGCCCCAAAAGAGTAGATTAACAAATGACCCTAGCCCAGATCTACACAGACCAATGTACTACTGGATGTGGTGTTGGTAAGATTACCATTGGTGAGTTTGTGAAAGTAACAGTGCTGTGTTTGGTTATCATCACACCAGGTTGGGCCCAGTGGAATGAAACAACAAATTTTCAAGAGGATGAAGAACAAGAGTGAGTAGACCTGAGTTTTGCCTTGCCTCCCTTACTGTGCTCCATTGCTGCTATGCTCACATCTCTCTCTCTCTCTCTCTCTCTCTATATATATATATAAAATCTCTTCATCAGGGCGGTGGAGGCTGTGGCTGACCGTGTGTTCATGGCAGCCCGTCTCTTTGTGCTCCTCTTCAACCAGCGGGGGGCGAAGCTGCAGCAGTACATCCTGGAGTTGCTGGCGCAGGCCGACGCCGTGGACCAGTTCCATAAGAAGACGGTGTCGGCGGCCGTGGGAGGCGGCGTGGCCAGCGTTGCGGGCAGCGTGGCCACCATCACGGGCCTTATCCTGGCGCCATTCACCTTCGGCGCCTCCATCATCGTCACTGCCGTGGGCATCAGTGTGGCCACTGCTGGCAGCATCACCTCGGCGACGGCCAACATCACAGACACCGTGCACGCCAAGATGGACCGCAAGAAGGTGGAGCAGATGATCCAGAACTACCAGGACGAGATCAAGGACATCAGGGAGTGCTTGGAGTTTGTGCAGGTGAGCTGGTTGGTTGTGGAGGAGGGAGCTGAGAGAATGAAGGCTACAGTCACACCCTGGCAGTGAGGGTCAGCTGTAGCATTTCTAGAGAACTGGAGAATATTGAACCTCTCCTTAGGGCATACTCATACTCATACTATGCCATGCGTACTGGGCCCAAGTACTCTTGACCCCTAAAGTCCAGTTTGTTTGACTAGTGTGATCGCTTCGTACCATACCCAGGCACGGTGTCAAATCATGCTCTGGTACAGTACAACTGAACTGTACCTAGTGTAAGTACGCCCATAATTTTCTGTGATCGGAGATTTCAAATCAAGGCAGGAAATTAAGAGAAACAAAGATACCATAATCCAGAGGCTATTTTGGAGAAACTATGAAACATGTTTAGTTTTCTAACAGAAAAAAAAAAACGTGTTTCATAAATTAGATTCCTCAAAGTAGCCCCCTTTTGCCTTCATGACTGCTTTGCACACTATTGACATCATCATAACAGGGCTTAAATTTCACTGCGGGATTGCGGGTATTGCGCATAATTTGTTCAAGTCCCGCAACTCTAGCCATCATAATGCGAGAAATTCCCGCATACACTTTTACAGCCTGTCTGATGACGTTAATATAGCCTAATCATTAAGTGGCGTGAATGCGGTGCTATTGACCGGACTGATCAACTACCGAGTTGAATTGAACATAGCTTCATGCAGACGCACACACACACGGAGAGAGAGAGAGAGAGAGAGAGAGAGAACCACTTGGCGCTTACGCAAATAGGCTACGCTACCATGGCAAACTTTTACATCTGGAAAGAGCTCCTTGGTAACTATCCTGCTAGCTCAGGTCACGTCAACACTTGATCCCAGAAAGATTGTCTTCGACATGTCAACATTTATTGTATCTAATGACATAGAAAACATAATGATTTGCATACACATACCGCACTATGCACAACTTTTATTCACTAGCGACTACAGCCTAAAACCGTCAGGTTGAAGGGGGGCTAATTACTCCATAGAATTACTCTCAGGTATTTTCTTAAAGTGACAGACACTCAATTACACCTACTCATCACCAATGTGCACTCAATTGGACCTACACACCACATTAAAGATATGCCTAAGTGTTATAGGTTAAACGTCAATATGAGGCATTCAAATTACTAAATATGTTTAGCTAGTAGTAATTACTAGTAAAATGCTATACTTTAAAAAATGCATTATTAAATAAATACACTCTATATGAATTCAAAAATATATGATAGAAACATATCACATAAGCTATCATTTTCAGTTTGTGTGTGTGGAGAGAGTCAAGCAGAATCTAGGATGTCCACTGTTGTGAATGATCCCACTACAGTATATATTACTGATGACGTCAGGGTGGTGGGGGCCCCAAAATCAAACACTTTTTTTTAAAAAGTATCGAAGTATTGAAATCGCAATTCTTGACTTGGTATCAGAATCGACCCCCCCTCCCCCCCAAATTGTGTAAATCCCCCCTACATGAATTCCCCCCCATTTTGAAAAATGAATTTTAAGCCCTGCATAACCAGCTTCATGAGATGGTAATCTAGAATACCTCTCCATTAACAGAAGTGAACAAAAAGCAGCTAACAGGTGCTTAATTCCTTCAGGACTGTTGGAAAACCATTCCCAATGTCAACTTGAGGTGGTTGAGAGAATGCCAGGAGTGTGAAATGCGGTCATCACAGCAAAAGTTGCCTGCTTCGAAGAGCCTACTATTTGCTTACTGCATATACCTATGTGTGTTACAGTATGTCATAGTTTTAAGCTTTCAGTTTTGTTCGTTCTACAATTTAAAAGAAAAAAGACCCATTAATGAGAAGGTGTATTCAAACTTTTCACTGGTAGTGTAGCTAACATACCATTATGATTGTTAAGGACTAACTTTCTAGCTCACTATCCTAATATTACTTGCTGTATGGTTTTGCCACACCATTGCTTTGATGCTAGGGTGGGGATTGTCTGTGGGCTGGCCACTCTTAAAATCCAAAGGCATCTGCCCCCTCCTTCGGCTCTTTTAACTCTTGTGCTTGAATAGCATCTTGAAGATTCTTGAAGATTTTTTTTTGCCTAAACTGCTTCTGCTAACACTTCTGTCTGTTTCATGGTCTACACAAGCTATGTGAACATGAACACATCAAGCTTCTCTGGAAGGGTTTCACGCATACTAACATAGCACAATGTTTTGTCCAAATCATTGTAACGGAATACAAGTACAAGTGCCATGTGATGTGCGTTTCTGACTGGAGCACAACGTCTGCATACAATGTGTAGACTATGAAAGAGCTCTTCAATATGTCTGTGAGCCTTTGCAGCGTTTACAACTGCAGAGGGTTGAGACTTCCAGAAACACATGCTATTGACTACTGTAGTTTTTGCGCACACACACACATTTGGCCCTACAAAAGGGTTAGCTATGATATTGTAAGCTTACAATAATGTATAATGTAGCCTAATTATTACTTAGGACTACCCTACCTTCTTGGTCACTATCCTAATTGCTGCTAGGATGGGTGTCATCTGTGGGCTGGCCACTCTGTTACTAAAAATCCAAATGTATTTACCCCTCCTCCTGTTCGTTTCACTCTTGCTGCCTCTTACATCTTCTCTTGTGCTTGAAGAGCGACTCGCTCAGCTTGAAGTTCAGATTATGCGCCTATTCATGTCCTTCACACTTACCTATTCATGTCCTTCACTCACCTCTTCCCCATGCTTGCAGGAAGGAATGCACACACGGTAGGAATGAGTTTCATGCTATTGACTATCATCCACGCACACACACACGCACGCACGCACACATGCTAGAAAGGGTTAACTATGATAATGATAACAATCCAATTGGTACCCAACTTGTAGCCAAGCAAGCTTACAATAATGCATACAATTTGTTTGGAAAATTATAGCATAGCCTAATGATTATTTTGGACTAGCGTTCCTTCTATGTAGGACTGGGCAAATTAAATATCGATATATTTTTTCCAGCGTGGTAGATGATTCTTTTTAAAATTGTAGGCTACACTGTCCCCCAGTAACTAGGGCTGTATGTGTCAAATAGGTCATATCAGTTTTAATATGCACAGTCGATCCCCCTGATTGCCGTAGTGTAATTCAAAGGCAGTTAAGAATATTGATTAATGCAATCCCCCCAGACTGTTGTTTTTATCTCTTTTACGGGGGTCCAGGTCCTAATCAGGGGGTCAGACCCTTCCCAAAACCACCCATAATTCAAACTATGGGTCATATCAGCCTTAGGGGAACACAGGCTACCAATTTAAGTATTTACAACCAGCAGGCCAAGAAAGGTCAGTACCACAGATAGGCTAAGAAAGGTCCACTGACCACAATATGACGCCAACCCGTGTATTAATTAACTGATGTAATGTTTATAAATGACATGTCATAGTTTAATGTTAATGGGACACATACAAATATATACAGCCTAATGATAGATTTCACTCACCAATATACCTGATTAATAAGACTTATTTGTAACTGCACAGGGAGAATCAGCAACACAGCACTGTCTGGGAGAACATAGACCTGCCTTAAGTGAATGGCCCGTGTTGTAATATTACAAAATTTAAAGTTTACTTCAAAGTTGGATGGGATCTTGGCTTATGCTGCTCCCTTCAGCTGTTAATCAATAGGCTAGTTAAAACCCCTTGATTAAGTGTGTTCTTCGATTTAAACTCAATGACATTGCATTGCTAATGACATGGCCTAGGCTACAGCATTGCAAGCAGAAATGTATATTATGTATGCATGGTGTTTCTGCATAATGTGCGCAGCTTTGTAAGTCGCCACTAAACAGTACTTGGCAAGGAAGCTGCCAGTTGGAAAAACAGCGACTTTTAAACTGATGGAAAGTCCATACAATTGTTGCCGCTGGTGTTTAAGTGACAGCTGAGGAAAATCTTGATTTTCCAACTTAGGGGCCGTTCACATCAGGAACGATAACTATAAAGATAACTGTGACTATAATGACAAAAGCATCCACACTGACCAAGGATAAGTTGGATAAGTGTCCTCCTGTTGATGAATATGATATCTAAAATTTGATGGATTCTTATTGGCTGTCAGCTTTTTATCATTCTTAAAATCGCTCTGAAAGTGATCCCGAAAAATATTGTTCTTCATGTCATTATCGTTACAGTTTATGTGTGGATGTTGTCGATACTTTACGATTGTAGCGATACTTTTTTGACCATTACCGTTCATGGTGTGAACAGGGATGGGATGGGCAATCTGTGGGCTGGCCACTCTGTTACTAAAAGTCCAAATCTATGTTACCCTCTCCTGTTCTTTTCACTCTTGCCGCTTCTCGTTCGTCCGCCCTTGTGCTTGAAGAGATCCGCTCAGCTTGAAGTTCAGATTTTGGGCCTTAACTACACACACTTACCTATTCATGTCCCTCACTCACCACTTGCCCGTGCCTGCAGGAAGGAATGAACACACTGGATGAATGGGACTTCCAGAAGTACGCAGACAGCGTGGCCAAGAAGCACATGACCCGCAACATCAAACACGTGATGAAAGAGGGCGGCCGTGCTGGAAAGGCTCTCATGATCAACACAGACAGGCTCATCAGCACCGTGCAGGTGCTTAGTGTTGCCGGAGGAGCTGCCAAGGCCGCTCGGGCCATCAGCGTCACCACAGGGGTCATGTCGGCGCTCTTCCTTGCCGTCGACATCTTCTTCCTTGCCAAGTACTCACACGAGCTGCGCAAGGGCGCCAAGACCAAGTTCGCTAGCAAGATCCGCGATGTATGCAAGGAGCTGCAGAGTGGCCTGCTGGAGCTGAACAAAGTCAAGTGCCAGCTGCAGAAAACCATGGACGGGATCGAGGTGGAGGCATATGAGGAGGAGGACGAGGAAGAGGAGGATGATGACGACCTGGAGTCAGACCCAGTGAAACTGGCCCAACTGGAAGAGGAGCTGGACCAGCTGGAGGAGGAGCTGGACAAGAGGGTCCTGGAGGAGCCGAGCATAAGCACAGAGGGAAAAAGCAAGAAGAGAAGAGGGAAGGAGACAAAGAGCGAGAAAGAGAAGAATGAAAGTGAGAAGAAGGAAGGGATGACTGAAAGTGAGCTCATGGAGGAGGACAGAAGGAGTGTTAAGAGTGAATATGGGGACTTGGAGAAACAAGTGAAAGAAAAGAAGGAAGAAATGCATGGAGAAAAGAAAGTGGAGAAAACAGAGGCGGAGCTGATTGATAAGACTCCAAAGAGAGATACAGAGAAGGGTGCCTCGACCAAGAGTGACACAGGAGAGAGGGATGGAAAGAGTGAAAAGGGGGAGTCTGAGAAAGACAAGGACAGTGTGATGGAAAAAGCAAAAGAGAGGCCAGAAAGAAAAATGTATCCGTTTGACAAACACAACAGAAGTGAACGAGAGGAGAGAGAGAGTGTAAGGTCTGTACAGAGCAGTGCAAGCGAGATGAGCTTGACTAAGAGAGCAACCCAGGACAAGGCAGCAGTGATGAAACAAGAAGACGAGACTAAGAAGGGCAAGGCCAGGTCTGAAAAGGGAACGAGGGATAGCAAAAGGGAGACAGAGAGACAGACTACCAGGAGTAGGAGAGTGGAGGAAGATGAGGAGAGAGGGAGCCGAAGGGGAAGTAGAACTGATGTAGAACTCAAAGAAGGTGGGCAAGCGGTCACCAAGCCCAAACAGGAAGGAGCTGGACGGGAGGAGAGAGGAGGAGTACAGAGGGAGAGTGCAAAAAGACGAGACAGAGAGAGGGAGGTCAGGGGTGAAAGACTGAGCACGCAGGAAGGAGGTACGAGCAGGGAGAGCCTTGTGGGGAGAGGGGAGGAGAACTACGGGAGGAGGAGAGAGAGGGAAGGGGAGAGGAGAGGTAGCAGACAGGAATATGGGAGTGAGAGAGGAGGGGTAGAGGGGAGGAGCCACACCAGCTTAAGAGGAAGGAGTGCAAAGCAGCGGAATGAGCAGAACAGAGGAAGCAGACTGGAGCATGACAGGGAGAGTAGAGGAGGTGAGGAGAGGAGGGGAAGTAGGCAGGACAACTCTGCTGAGAAACACGGGGGAAGTGCATCATGGGACGGCAGCAAAATTGAAGGAGAGGCCGGGGAGCAGACAAGAGAGGGACCTGGAGAAAAAATCTCTCGTACACGCTCCATTCGTCAAGATGGCCTCAATATATAACCTGTATAACAGGGAAGCTACACCAGGAGCATAACTGAAGCATTCTGTTCATGTAAAAAGCATTTTAGAAGGCTGGTCTATTTTTTTTGAACATTGTTGCAGCAGACACGACACGAATGGAACGCTTCAGTTACGTGCTTGGTGTAGCTTCACTGTGTATATGCCACATGTCTCAGACCTTTAGGGTTGGTTTCCTGTACATGGTTTCAGCTTGGTCCTAGACAACTTTAATGAACATTTCCACTGAAAAAATATCCTAGGAGAGCCCAGATGAAACTTTTAACGAATTTGAATTTGCTCTGCAGGTCAGTCTGACAAGGAGGCCATTGATGCCAGCCCCATTTACAATGTTTCAAAAACCCCAGCACCAATCACAATCGCTTATCCGACTTAGGGAAGGCTTTATATGATGACCGATAGAGCAGTGCATTCAACACAACCAATGGCTGTGCTAATGGCGACAGGGTTAAACCGATATGGACTAAAACAACTGCATTTAAAACCTTTGTTGACAAGAAAGATGTGATTGTTGCACTTTTGAAACGATTTAAGAGCTTAATGCACCAATTTAAGTTTAATGTCACTGCTGGTTAAGCCCTTGGAAGTCATAAGTCCAGGAAGTCTTTCCAGACCCACTCTCATTCTAAATTGAGATGTGCTGTTTGGTGTCAACGAGGCTATTAAAAAAAGCTTGCTTAATCCATGTGTGCTAAACTGACCCTTAAAGTGTATAACAGTTGAGATGGCCAGAAATTTGCTGGCGGGTGGACATATATGAAACTAGGTGGGCAAATTAAATTTCCTCTAATTGACCTGTATACATAACCACTATGTAGTATTTTTGCAATCACATAATTGCATTGTTTCCACTTGTGTTTTGTGATCGTGCCGGTTTTAATTACATAGGCCGATGTTTACCATATGAATTATACATGTAATGTATGTAACGATACTTTACAGTGAGTTTAAACCTTTATATCTTCTGGCCCATTAATAAACATGCTAGCAATAAGCCTCCTTGCTAGCACACCCACCTCCTTTTCCCAAGATTTTGAATTAGAGTTTGGTGCAGGACTGTGTGTCTACACAACACAGCTTGCAGATAGTTACAAAAGCTTTACTATACTTGCACACAGATTTGTTATCTGACACAAGTAGCCAACGCGAACAATAAAACAGTATCGCCTACTATTGCCAAAGCCACAGAACAAGTTAAAGTAGCTTGGTGTTTAAAAGACAGCTGGGGAAAATGTTGATTTTCTGATTTTGCCATTTTTCACATCGATCAAAAACATTACCGTAATTCAGATTAATTTAATTAATTCGATAGATCGCCCAGCACTACTTCTTGGTCACTGGCCTAACTTCTGCTAGGATGGGTGACATCTGTGGGCTAACCACTCTGTTACTAAAAATCCAAATGCATGTTACCCTCTACTGTGAAATAATCTTGTCATAATACAATTATTTGGTTAGCTGTCTTTTGAACGAGTAACACAAATTGTTCCAGCGGACTGAGAGTATTAATGTGTTCTCTTAAAAATATTGAATGGAGAGCGTTGTTATTCTACTGTAGCTAGTAAACTTTACCAACTAGCTTGCACAAAATTACACAGACAGCAGTTTATCAGCACTTTAGGATCTTGCTATGCAGACAGTGGCACATGCATTTGTTGGGTAGTTGTGGGAACATAAACTATTGATATATTTGAGATATACAAAAAGAATATGATATATGGTGACTGATATGGTGACTGTCCAAGTGGGTGGCAGACAGTTACCCACCCACTGATGCCCACAAATGGCTATACAACTAGTGTAGAAATGTTTATCATAGTTTTTTCAGTTTATAATAATATTCAGTAACGCTATAATTCTCTGGTGGTGTTAGGAAAGGTTTTTGTGCCTTAAATGTGAAATGTATTTTAACCAACTATCCTTCAGGTGTGAAATACATTTTAATGTACTTGGTATCTCGTAAGATAAGATCCAGAATGCACTTTATCAGCATCTCCCCTGCAGCATAACTCAGGACCTCTGTATGTCTCCATATCTCTATGGAGAGGAGAGGAGCTCATCCCCTCAGCACTGTGCAGAGTGGTGGGTGGATGCATTCAATCCATTATAGCCATCAAATATTTGTCGAAAGAAGTGGTGAAGTCAGCACAGCACAGCACAGAGTGTCCGTTGTTAAATTCTCCATTTTTCTAAGAAAATGACTACTGATTATTTTTATTTTTATTTTTGTTGTATGTAAGTGTGAAATTGTTTTTGCACTCATAGTTGTTCGCTCATGTTTATTTTGTTTTTAATTAATTATTTCTTTGTTATGTGTTGTTGATCTTTTCGATGTAAAGTGCCAAACATCTCTGGTGTTTCATGCCACTGCCATACAAACTGTTACAATATATGGGTTCCTTTTGGTATTTCTAATAAATTGCTATTCTTTGCATAGTTTTATTGTGAAATAGTGTTATTTCGGCTTTCCCTTTTATTGCTAAATTTAATTTAATTTAATACTACTGAATGTCCAGCAAAGTGAGCTGGACAAATGTTTACACAACAATAAAGCAATAATAAAAAATATTTCTACTTTACAATGGTAAAACATTACAATATGTTCCAAATTCGGTATTCATAACTGTAATTTCCACTACATGCAATCTCTAACCACTTCCGTGCGTACATGTGGGGATCCATCACATTAGGTGCCATTGAAAACCAATTCACTGGGACCAGAAGTGGGTAGGGACAGGGGCTATAATGCCCTAAAAAGCGAGTCTGCTCAGTATAGGATGCTCAGTAGGAAAGCTTGTGCAACAGTTTATATGTGTCCGTACAGCACCTTAACTCAACCTGTCAGTAGTTTTTTAGGCCACATGGCAATATTTGTGTTAATTAGATAATGTATGATATACATATTAGCAGTGAATTTGGGTGACTATTTATAAGGTGACTTTACAAACCATGTGTAGGTATACATATTAACGTGAATGTAAAAGTTAATGGAAATAAAACATGACATGAGCACCAACGCACACATAAAGAGAAAAAGTACAGAGGGAGGTCATCCTGTATCCTGGATATCTAAAACAGAGACTCAAAGAATCTCCCATAGAAATGTATGGGGTTAGTTCGTAACGCAAACATGGCAGTCGTCTACACATATTCCCCCCCTTCCGCCACCAAAAGTTGACATGTGAATACATCGTGCCAATCGTGTTGTGATCTCCCAGCTGGAGCGAATTTGGTGTGTCGTGATTCGTGAAGCATTGCGCACGCGTAGTAGTACCCAAAATTGATGCCCGATAAGTGCCCGAAAAGCATTGCAGTATGGTCGCCGAGTGGAGGGACTTGCCTAAAAGGACTTTGTCTAAAACATTTGATTTATTGTTTTTATTCTTTTCATATTTATTGTGTTCGTTACTTGAATGAAAATGTCCCTCTAGTCAGTTTCCTTTTCTGTCAAGGATATCCCAAAATTTGTTGCAGCATCATACCTACCTCCTTCTCTGCAGCCGCGAGTGCCACTACGAGACAGGGTTCACTCTGTAATGGAGTGGAAGTGAGTAGTGTCCACTAAAATTAGGTTTAAAGTCTTAGGCACAACCCCGATCTTTTAATCGTTCTGGAGCAAACTTCTTAATTTCATGTGAGTGAACTTAATTTCATGTGACTGAATTAACTGGAGGCAAATATCATCCAGAGAGTGAATCCAAAGTGAATTTCTCTTTATTCCACTTCCCCGTGCCTGCAGGAAGGAATGAACACACTGGAGGATTGGAACTTCCAGAAGTACTCGGAGAGCGTGGCCCAGAAGCACATGCATCACAACATCAAACACGTGATGAAAGAAGGCGGCCGTGCTGGAAAGGCTCTCATGATCAACACCGACCAGCTCATCAGCACCGTGCAGGTGCTCGGTGTTGCCGGAGGAGCTGCCAAGGCCGCTCAGGCCGTCAGCATCACCACGGGGGTCATGTCGGCGCTCTTCCTTGCCCTCGACGTCTTCTTCCTCGCCAAGGACTCGCACGAGCTGCACAAGGGCGCCAAGACCAAGTTCGCCACTCAGATCCGTGAGGTGTGCAAGGAGCTGCAGGATGGCTTGCTGGAGCTCAATAAGGTCAAATGTCAGCTGCAGAAGACCATGTATGGGATCGAGTTGGAGGAGTACGTGGAGGAGGAGGAAGAGGAGGATGAGGATGACCTGGAGTCAGACCCAGTGAAACTGGCCCAACTGGAGCAGGAGCTGGACCAGCTGGAGGAGAAGTTGGACAAGAAGGTCCTGGAGGAGCCGAGCAAGAGGGGAGAGATGGAGAAGGAGGAAATGAATGACAAGGGAAAAGAAAAGGAGACAAAGAGCGAGAAAGAGAAGAAGAATGAAAATGAGAAGAAGAAGGAAGGGATGACTGAGAAGAAGAGTGAGATTGAGGAGGACAGAAAGAGTGTGAAGAGTGAAGGTGGGGACTTGGAGAAACGAGTTAAAAAACAGAAAGAAGAAATGCAAGAAGAAAAAAAAATGGAGAAATCAAAGATTAAGCTGATTGGCGAGGCTCCAAAGAAAGATACAGAGAAGGGTGTCGCGACCAAGAGCAACAAAAAAGAGAGGGATGGAAAGAGTGAAAAGGGGGAGTCTGAGAAAGACAAGGACAGTGTGATGGAAAAAGCAAAAGAGAGGCCAGAAAGAAAAATGTATCCGTTTGACAAACACAACAGAAGTGAACGAGAGGAGAGAGAGAGTGTAAGGTCTGTACAGAGCAGTGCAAGCGAGATGAGCGTGACTAAGAGAGCAACCCAGGACAAGGCAGCAGTGATGAAACAAGAAGACGAGACTAAGAAGGGCAAGGCCAGGTCTGAAAAGGAAACGAGGGATAGCAAAAGGGAGACAGAGAGACAGACTACCAGGAGTAGGAGAGTGGAGGAAGATGAGGAGAGAGGGAGCCGAAGGGGAAGTAGAACTGATGTAGAACTCAAAGAAGGTGGGCAAGAGGTCACCAAGCCCAAACAGGAAGGAGCTGGACGGGAGGAGAGAGGAGGAGTACAGAGGGAGAGTGCAAAAAGACGAGACAGAGAGAGGGAGGTCAGGGGTACGAGCCTGGAGAGCCTTGTGGGGAGAGGGGAGGAGGACTACGGGAGGAGGAGAGAGAGGGAAGGGGAGAGGAGAGGTAGCAGACAGGAATATGGGAGTGAGAGAGGAGGGGTAGAGGGGAGTAGCCACACCAGCTTAAGAGGAAGGAGTGCAAAGCAGCGGAATGAGCAGAACAGAGGAAGCAGACTGGAGCATGACAGGGAGAGTAGAGGAGGTGAGGAGAGGAGGGGAAGTAGGCAGGACAACTCTGCTGAGAAACAGAAGGAAGTGGCAGAATGGGACAGCAGCAAAATAAAGAGAGGGAAAGAGAGTTTAGGGAGTCTCAGTGAACGAGAGAACAGGGAGAGGAAAAGAGAGGGAAACGGGAAAAAGCCTGAACTCAGCACTCATACACGATCCATTCGTCAGGATGGCCTCGATATATAACCTCTTCAAGACTACACTATTTTATACTTTCAGGTAAAGTTTGTCATAGTTTTGTCAGTGATGTATTAATAGATATTAGACATACATCCATAGACATACAGACATTTGTAGATGCTGCTTTGATAGGTGATATCCAATAACCTTATAATTCCCTGGTGGTGTATTGGGAAAGTATTTTGATAAGTGCCTTTTTAAATTATGAAATGTGTGTCAACCAACTATCCTTCATGTGTCAGAATTTACATTATACTTAATAGGTAACAATCCAGAATGCACTTTATAAGGGACTCCCCTGCAACATAACTCAGGACCTCATTATATTAATTATTAATGAAAGAAATAAGCTCATTCTCTCAACAAAGAGTGGTGGGTGGACGCATTTTATTCATTAAAGCCGAATGTCTGTCTGAAGAAGTGATGAAGTCAGCACAGCATCGAAAATCATTTTATATTCTGCATTTTTAAGTAAATGATTAGGTTTGTCCTTCTTGTATAACAGTGGAATTATGCTTGTTTTTGTTGTTTTTGTTTGCTATATTCTGGTATTTGCAATAAATCTATGTGTTTCATAATAGCTGTTTTATTTAGACTTTCCCCCTTCTTGATTTACTGTGACCAGTTAATTCATGGCCAGCTCTCCTCTATGGCATTTGCGTTCTGAAAGTTTACTTGTTCTCTGGACAAAAATGTACACAATGATAAAATATTTGACAGTTTAGATCACAATCATAATATGTAGCACATTCAATATGTGTCAAAATCCAACTGTGTACATGGGTGGTTGACGTTTTAGGCCAAAAAAAAGTTTTTGAAAAAAAAAATCAGATATTAGGCATGGAAATCACTTAAGGCTCTGGTATGGTCCTGCGTCACATTTGCGCGTGTCCAAGATGTGCGTCATTTTTGCCGTGGACGTGAAGCATACTCCAACTTCTGCTGTCCTGAATGCGCGTTAAATCATTAAGGTTAGCGACTGCGCACCACGGATTAACTGTGATACTCTGCCCCACCAACTGGGGGCGGTACATCGAGCCTGAAAGTAGGACACAACCACCAAAGAAGCCTGAAACGCCTGAAGAAAAGAAGAACGTGGGATGTGCCAGCACTGAACGAAGGAAGAGCTGATGAAGGAAAAAGCCCCACGAGTACGTTCGCCTGTCTGCTGGGAAGATAAGCTGGCCCATCGCATCGCTCCATTTATCATCCACCAGAACACACACAGCTCACCTGTTGGTATAGCTGAGAGACTAGCTTAGCCTACTTGCTTATTAGGCTACTTAGCCTATAGCTAAGTGACTCGGTGCCGCGAGGGCAGCAATATTGGTGCGATACAAAGTAAAGACATTTTTCTAAACACAGCAGTGTCATGGTAAGAAAGAGTTGTGCATACAGATGTCCTCAATTAAATTTGTATTGAGTCTTCACACCTGCCTCATACCAAAAAGTATTAACCAAAAACCTGTAATTATGTCAATAAAAGTTTTGAAGTATTTGTGTTCATAATGTATAATGTCTCACTGTGATAATGGGTGTATTTAGAGCGAGAGGTAGCCTAGGTTATTCCTTCAATTATTATTATTATGATAACGCTTTATCCGGTGTTGACAGGCGAGTTTCGAGATTTGAGTTCAGTATTGTTCAGGAGTAGCCTAGGTGATAATGATTGCACCTGGGAGAGGTAGGCTACATTCCCTTTATTATTATAATCACTATTGATAACGCATTATATACGGAACAGGCGAGAATGCATCTCGATCAGCAAGTGTTACTGGGTTTCGCCTGAGCGTTGTAGATAGATACCTTTAGACCTATATGGCTCTGGGTTTCGCAATTTGATTTTAGCATTGTTCAGTAATAGGTGCTAGGCTACGCTCATTTTTAGTGCTGTGTAGCGCATTTCTACTATGATTCGTTTTATTTTATTGTTTGCCATCTCATTCAGTGCTCTATGATCCAGGGCTCATGACCAAATCAAGCCAATATAATAGCCAGTAGCTACAATGAGCCCATGCAGCCACCATGTTTCGACAATGAAAGATAACGCACAGAACGGCCAGCCTGAGCGGACAATTAAGTCCCCAACTCATCTAAAATGTGGTGTCTTGAAATACTTTTGGTTCTACACCATAGATGGTAAAGTAACCGTTAAATATAATGTTAAAGAATGTATCTTTGGATTGTGGCTTTACATCGGTCGAAGTTGACTCCATGTCGTGGTGTCTCACGTAACTCAAAGCCAGGCAAGCTGAGGACAGGCACTCTGCTCCATCATCGTTATGGTAACCAAACAAGTCTTCTTCTGTCTAGGTTTGTTTCTAGGTTTAAGTGTTGTTCTTCTATGTGGTCCACCTACTGGAGGGGAGTGTTTACAGCAGTTCCGTTTCACACATGCGCAGTCTACGCGTCACTTTGACGCGCGGTCTTAAATTTCGGTCAACTCAAAGACGCGACGCATGCCTTAAAAATGACGCAATTCTCGTCACGCGCTCACCAGTGCCACGTGCGCGGGACGCGGGAGCGTACCATAGGCTTTACATTTCGGTCGACTCAAAGACGCGACGCATGCCTTAAAAATTACGCAATTCTCGTCACGCGCTCACCAGTGCTGCGTGCGCGGGACGCAGACGCGGGAGCGTACCATAGGCTTTAGTCCTGATTTACTGACCCTTCCATTTCCAAAAATATGTATGGTCTTTTAGATTTTGTGTTGAAATTTATATTTATTCACTAATTAGTTATGGTAGTGACTAAAATTGTCATATGGTGTGACATGAAAGTTATTGTTTGTAAAATTATAATGGGGTATTTTGTTTTTAATGTGAGCAATGTATTATAATCTTCTATCATTACTTCATCAATATCTAGCATTTCCTTGTGCAAATTTATTACATTTTACAGTATATTTCTTCATCAATACACAGAGTAAGGCATATGTCCTCAATCTTTCAATAAACGTCATATTCATTTTGACATACCTTGATATAAAAGAAAGAAAATGCTTGTGACTTTTGCTGACCCTATTTTCTATCTGTTCCATTGAGATTTGTATGATATAGACCCCAAAAGCCTTTTTATTTTCATAATTTCTTGATGTCACACCAAATGATATGGTGTCACGCCATATGATAAATAACACCACAAAACAATCTTTTAATACAAAAATGTGTATTATATGTATTTCACAAGCAATAAAAGACAGTTTAAGACAGGTATATCATGTAAAGGTTCACTTTTAGAAATCACAACTATGCAAAACAGAATGCCACCAAATATTGTATAGCTCTTGGTAGTGATGGGGACGAGACCGCCTATGCCGAGTCCGAGTCAAGACCGAGTCTTTGAAGGGTCGAGACCGAGTCGAGACCGAGTCTGTTGGTTTTCAAATACAGTCGAGTCCGAGTCAAGACCGAGTCTTTGAGGAAGCAAGTCCGAGTCGAGACCGAGTCCTTTAGGAGTCGAGACCGAGTCGAGACCAAGACCATAAAAAAATTGCAGTTTTAATATTCATAATTTAATATCACCCCAGTTAATAATCAACAGTTAGGCCTACAGACTAAGCTAGATTGGGAATTGTTTAGAGGAGCAGTCTTAACGTCTTAATATGGACTATGCTGACCTACAGACACTCACCGGCAGCAGAGCCATAGAGATAAATAAACGGCTCTGACGGCAGTATCTTTGCATTGCACCATGGGATGTCATTTTCAAATAATGCCGGTCAACATTGCATTTTATTATTATTGTTGTTATGTGTTGTCTGTTTTTTTATATGAACATAAAAAATGCGTTGGTCTCGAGGACTCGGTCTGAAATTACGAGTCCTTCTCCTCCCACTGTGGTCCGAGACCGAGTCAAGACCGAGTCTTTGAAGGAACGAGTCCGAGACGAGACCGAGAAAGCAGAAATTGGTCTCGAGACCGGACTCGAGTCCGAGACCGGACTCGAGTACTACATCACTAGCTCTTGGGTTCCCTGAGTTTTTCTCTTCTCAATGGTGGGCTTCAATCTGAATGTTTGTAGTTCCCCTTTGAGTTTATTCTCTTTATATCTGTTAATTCAACAGTTCATTCAGATAATTTAAAACGTTTTCCTGCATTATAATCAGATTAAATTGTTGCAATTACTTATAGTGCTAAAGACAACATTAATATTACTGTTTTCTTTAACACCAGAATTGTTTTTCTCAGACTACTATTGATATTTAGAATGTCAAATATGTATCTTTTGTATCCAAGGCTGTAGAGTGAGTGAGTGAGTGTGTGTGGGGATGATTTCTGTGTTTTATGTGTGTGTGATTCGCAATACATGCAATAGTTGCACATCTTAAATAATAAATATTAAATCATGTTAAATATGTCAAAATATATATTACACTTAATTATGAGTTAAACATATGTATGAAAAAACATTATTTATGCAGGAAAATGCAGTTTCTATCATACAGTGTGACAAATAAATCATATGGTGTGACGAGAAAACCCGGTCACACTATATGATATGGGGTCACACCATATGAGGTTTCATGTACTTAGCATGACATTAAGCAATGTGCTTTTATGCTAACATCCTAAAAACATGCTAACTGCAATATGACAACATAGTTTTAAAGGTAATATTGACTGAAAAGTAATTTTATTCGGGCATTTTTGCGTAAAATGCGTCACACCAAAAGACAGTGCAAAAGGGAACTGAAGCAGGAGTGCCGGATATACTTGATTTTTTTGAAAACATGAAGAGAGAAAACTCACCTTGTAACTTTCAGTGTCCTTCTGAGGTGTTGTTCTTCCTCCTGAAAGAAGGAGGACCCCTACTCCCCAAAGGTCTCCAAACAATTGCCCGTTTAAAAAAAGTAATATGGCGTCACACCATATGATATCCATTTCTGGGACAAAGTGTTTTAGTTAAGGGTGGCTTCACAATATTATGCCTGAACTTTTAGTCAAGCAGACTCACAAGTAGGCATCTGGGTTATCAATATATGATTGAATAAACAGAAAATGAATTCATTTTCTTGTTTTTATTCAAAATCAAAATTCGTGAAATGTGACTGGGACAGTCACGCCATATGAGCTTTTTCTGGTTTGGCTGAAAATTGTGAAAAAATGGAAGATTAATCCCATGAATGCTCTGTATGTTCATATAAAACAGCATTTTCTGAACAATATCACCATAGTTTTTGATATATTTTTTTTATAATTTACCTATCTTTGACAAATTGGACCAAAAAAAGGCCATGTCATGTCAACCACCCACATACACTAAAATGTTTGTTATGTTTATATGGTGGGAGTAGTTCTCACCATGGCCACGAGGAGGCAGCATCACAGTTGGGTCAGATACCAGATATTCTATTTACTATTTACTGATTTAATGTTGATTTTCTCTTGACCAATATGTTTGTTCTGACTGAAAATGACACTGCCACATGCCAATAGGTTGTAAGACAATGTGGTAGAAACATGGAATCCAAAAAATAAGCCTTTTTGTCTTTTAACATTTTTATGAAAAATGGCGTGTCCACAATTATTCATACCCTTTTAGAATAATCACTGGAAACATCTTTATTTGCAATCAAAGCTCTCAAAATGGTTCTTATAATATGTACCAAGCCGCTCCATGTCTCCACAATGATTGTAGACCGCATCTTTTTAGGTGCGATCTGGGTGTAGTGGCCGTTTTTTAACAAATTAAAATTAAACTTAAATCAAACGACAACTTCTGGCACCCTGGGCAGGTAATGTACGCAGGCAAGAAATAAAATCAATTCCAGGCTGGATTCAGGGATTTGGCTGGTTTATTTAGTTCCAGCTGCAGCAAACAATACACAGCATCTCTCGCGCTGGTAAAAAACCATGTGCCCATCACCCAGGTGTATACAGGCCTCCTGCTACTTCCTACCTATATTCACCTTTACCTGTGCCCACTACTGCCCCCAGGTGTCTAAACCAAATATTTTAGTAAACTAACCAAAAATAAAGACTACACATATAAATCAAAACAATTAACTAAACAAATAACGAGCAAAAGAATATCACCAAAATATATATTACTAATGTGAGCAAAATCATAATAAACAAATTAACTAACAAATTTACCACTACTAAAAGCAAACTAATGTAGCTCCAACACTCCGGCCCCTAATTGTGCATTATCACAATTACTGAACTCTCAAAACGGAGCTACACTAAAAATATGTATCCTAACTATATCAAGCACAGATGTCTTCTTGTGTCTTCCTGCCGCACCTACAAGAGAGAGAGAGAGAGAGAGAGTGAGTCAGTCAGTCCATGTGATCACAGTGCTGCCTCCAGAAGCAGGCACAGCTTCGTCACAGGCCTCTCCAGGATGCTGGTCTTCGTTTGGAGGCGGACAGAGCGCACACATCCATTCACATCCGATCTGACATCTAAAACTTTCCCCATCATCCAAGATCCTCTTGGAGCTGTAGCATCTGCCACAAGAACAACATATCCAGGTATGAGGTTTCTTCTTCGTACTGTCCATTTTTGTCTTTGTTGCATCAATGGCAGGTACTCAGAAATCCACCTCTTCCAGAAGAGTTCCGCCATATACTGTATCTGCTTCCATCTTTTTCTGACATACAGATCATTTCTGTTAAACAGTCCTGGTGGCATAATTGGTTTGCTCTTCAACAACAGAATGTGATTTGGCGTCAAGGTTTCCAGGTCATTTGAATCATCTGAGGCCTTTGTAATAGGTCTATCATTCAATATTGCTTCAACCTCGCAAAAAATTGTTTGGAGTCCTTCATCGTCCAGGGTCTGCTGTTTAAGGACTGAGGTAAGAACACTCTTCACTGAGCGAATCAGGCGCTCCCAAACACCACCTTGATGGAAAGCTGATGGGGTGTTGAATCTCCATTCTATGCCATCCTGAAGAAAGGCTCTTTGAATTTTACCATGATTCAGAGTAGTCAGACATTCCTTGAGCTTACGGCTGGCTCCAACAAAGTTGGTTCCATTGTCGGACCTAAGAGTTGAGACTGGGCCTCGTCTGCAGATGAACCTTCTCACTGAATTTATACAGGAATCTGTGTCTAATGTGTATGCTACTTCTAAGGGTACAGCACGGCTGGTCATACAGGTGAAGAGCACTCCGTATCTTTTGAGAAGACCTCTGCCCCTTTTAACCCTTAGAACCCGATTGACGCAAAGTGCGTCAAAAAACACACCCTTTCTTCTCTATTACATTGCTCCGCGACTGTTCATCGCAGCGAGATGAAACCTTTATTGCATGACAGAGAAGAAGTGGGGCTTTCCAAAGAGACTACGCACTTGTCTGTACGATCAAGTATGAAAATAAAAAAAAAATCATATTTACAGTCTATACTTCTCTGCGTTCACATGCGCACCCATTACTCTCGTTGGAATTTCTCGCGAACCCGTGATCGCATAGATATGGCAAGCATATCAGATGAAAGAGGAGACACAGGGCTATCCATTGGTGCCATGGATATCGATCCTTCTGGCTTATAAAAACAGACGAAGTGACTGCAAAATATTAACGTCATGTACACAAACCAACGCTGTACACCCATTACTCTCGTTTGAATTACTCGCGGACCCGTGATCGGATAGATATGACACGCATGTCAGATGAAAGAGGAGACACAGAGCTATCATTTGATACCAAGTACATCCTTCTGGGTTATAAAACAGACGAAGTGACAGCAAAATAATAACTTCATATAGCTGGACTTACCCCACGTTTTTGTCTGTTTTTGTTGCAAAGCATGTTCATAATCCGGTTTTTAGATCCTAGCAAATTCCTGCTTGGCATCCAATTCAAGGCTCACACTGCATTCCAATTTGTTCAACACCTTTTTTGCCTTTACTTTGTTCATGGCAATGCAGTAAAAAGTTGAGAATCATTATGACTGCATGCACCATAGGCACACATGCTAACACTCAAACTTGGGTCAAGTCAGGTCAGATCAGTTCGTGTCACAGATATGGAGCGCAAAAAATTGATGAAAAATTTTTCATCACTAAATAAAAAATGGCATTTATTTCCGTAAATCACACACCACATATTCCTGTAAATTGCTCAGCCCCAGAGTATCCCACCAACATGGCAATTATATTGCCCAATTCAGGACAGTCTGCCCTACACACACATGAAATGCATGTAGAGCTATGAGCTTGCTGTGGTGAGATACATGTCAAAATATAAGAATTATTATAAGGGACCGTTCGTTATTTACAAACGGGGTCACCGGAGGGATTTTGAGTGCTTCAATCAAAAGTTGCATGACCCTCCCCATCCTGCAAGAAAATTTTCAACGACCCTCCAGCAGTCTTTTTAAAAAAGACATGACCCTCCCCGGCCAATTGTCGATATCTTCCGCCCACGCTGTAAAGCGCTATGAAAAGACATCGACTTAAGCAATCTTTCTAAACTCACCCTCTGCTTTCTGATCTTACACATCACACTTCACCAAGATAGTAGATTTACTCACTAACATTGTTGTGGAAACACAATAAGCATGGTAACTAAATGCACACTTCCTGCAACTGCATACCTACTTGAAATAAGTTACTCCTCTAGTAAGTATTCCCATGAAATAAAACAATAAAACATTGAGACCATTCAACAAAGCACACTGGGTAATAACAAATTCAACACATGAACTTGTTGCTATGGACTCGTCTCTAGGCTTCCTCAGTCATTGTAAAGCTCATAGACATAATATACATAGACGCCGCATCGACCGCTACTCCTTACTAGCGCTGACGAGATTTGGAGCCGCCATCTTGGACCGGTCATCCACTCCACTCAGTGTAATCTGTTTGGCCTGTGAGATGAGCTGTCAGCGCACTTAATTAATCATATCTCACTGAATACCGAACAGATTCTCACGCGGTTTTATTTGCTGCAAAGGTCATACATGTAGCTATGATACAGGACACATGATTTAGCGTATTTTAATATTCATAGTGGGTTTAACAGTAATAGAATATTCTGATATATGATATAAAGTGACCTGACGTCCGATATCAAAACTGGGAACATAATCCATGTTTGACAGCATAGACAAAACTAGTTTGATACAAGTTTAATGAGTTAAATATAGTTCACAGTTGACAGAAAAGTTCCATCAACAGCATTATTCACAGTCCACAGAAAGGTTCCATAAACATTTAAGTGAGATCAGTGCCATTCAGACATCTGAGGGGTATTCCAAGTAGGCCTATGTGGTTTAGTGACAAACTTGGGTAAATTGACTCAGAATAAGTTGTAAACCTCCCAGTAGAAAAGCTGTATGATACAGGAAACATGGTTGTGTGTATTTTAATATTCATAGTGGGCTTAACAGTAATAGAATATTCTGATATATATGATATATTATAAAGTGATGACATCCAATATAAAAACTGGGAACATAACTAATCCACGTTTGACAGCATAGACAAAAACTGGTTTGATACAAGTTTTAATGAGTTAAATTTACAGAAAAAAAATCCATTAACATTTTCAGTTCAGTGCCATCAAAAATAAAGTGATGAACAGACATTGGTGTGGCATAAAGGAAATGGAGTAACTAGGTTCAATATCAACAGCATTTGTTAGACAAGTTCCATAAATATTGTAAAGTGCAAGTTTGTAGGTTTGTTTCTGATCCTTAAAAAACAGACATTGTAACAGTTCATCAATTCAAGACAAAAAGGTGACTTGTCACTTGTACAGTGTCAATGGGTTCATCAACAGCATCTGTTATTTACAGTTCACAGAAAGGTTCCAGCCCCAATGAAGAGATTAAATAAAAAGGAATTAAGAAACATTTTAGAAACTGCTAAGATCAACCCGTTCATTGCAATCAGTAAAGAATCAGGGAGTGTCTTCACAGGCTCAGTGAGACAGAGTTACCGTCATGCAGTTGGTTCTATGATTTCGACAACTGGTGCATGTCATTTTGTATGTTCCCACCTTGCTAAAATTGCTTGGGTACACTTTGGCTGAGAACAAAAGTGCTTCAGACAGCAGGTGGGCAAATAAGATGGCATAGTAAACTGGGTAAACTCCATAAAAGAGGACTGAGTCAACCAGACGATGGGAAAATGGGACACAGAGTGGCGAATGCAGGTGATGAAGGTGGAGCTCATAAATCAAACATTCAGTCACAGTGTAGCAGATACCCTGCAGTACTGCAATGAAGAGCTGCACCTTCCTCAGTTCCAGGGGTGTGAGGAGACCGTTCAGTTCATTCACAGTCTTCTTGAACAAGGCAGTTGTTCTGGAGATACAAAATAATAAATAAATGAATGAAAAGGAATTTGAGAGGCATCTTATTCTTGTTAGGGTAAATGACATGTGAATAATACAGTGTTGGGCAAGCTACTTCAAATTTTTAGTGAGCTAAACTATCAGTTACTCTGCCATGAATAAAACACTACACAAAACTACCACCCAGTCAAATGTATTAGTAGCCTAACACAAACACAGCAGTAGGCTAGTTCACTACATAGGAAGCTACTTTAAATTGTGCTAATTTCACATGACAAGAAAAGTGTAGCTTGTCTGGCTAAGCTACTTGATAAATAAAGTCAAGTCAAGTCAAGTCAAGTTTATTTATATAGCACATTTCATACACAGAGGTCATTCAATGTGCTTTACATAAACAAAACCAAACGATAATAACAAATAAAAGCATAGAAGGGCAATATAGTCAAAGAATAGTTAAAAGGTAAAGATCATAATAAAAGGAAAACATAAAACACAAGGTAAAATCATTTAAAAATAAAGAATAATTAGTAAGCAAAAACAAAGGCAAAAGTAGTAAAAAAAAGTAATAAAAGACAAAGTAGAATAATTATCGAGGCAGATTCAGAATTTGTAACTCGGCACAGTTAGCAGAAAGCGTCTGAGAACAGTTTGGTCTTAAGTCTAGATTTAAAACTGGCTACAGTTGGGGCCTTTTTAATGTCATCCGAAAGTTGGTTCCACAGCTGAGCCGCATAGCAGCTAAAAGCTGCTTCACCATGTTTAGTTCTAACTGTAGGTTTTACTAGCAGGTTTTTCACCTGGGACCTGAGAGGACGAGAAGGTGTGTACTGCTGAAGCATGTCTGACAAGTATTTAGGTCCTGCTCCATTTACTGATTTATAAACAAGCAATAGTGCTTTAAAGTCAATTCTGTGACTTACTGGAAGCCAGTGCAAGGACTTAAGAATTGGAGTAATGTGGTCAGTTCTTTTAGTTTTTGTTAGAGTCCTAGCTGCTGCATTTTGTATCACCTGAAGCTGTTTAATAGTCTTTTTAGGAAGGCCTGTGAACAGTCCATTGCAGTAATCAACCCTGCTGGAGATAAATGCATGAATGAGTTTTTCTAAGTCATGTTTTGACATCAGCCCTCTGAGTTTGACAATATTTTTGAGGTGGTAAAAAGCTGATTTAGTTATCGCTTTCATGTGGCTGTTGAAATTTAGATCACTGTCAATTAATACACCAAGGTTTTTAACAGTATCCTTTGCCTTCAACCCTTTTGTGTCAAGGAGAGTGGCAACCCTAAGTCTTTCCTCATTTTTACCAAATATAATTACTTCAGTTTTTTCTTTGTTCAGCTGAAGAAAATTTTGAGACATCCAGGTGTTGATTTGTTCTATACACTGACACATAGATTCAAGAGGACCATAGTTGTTTGGTGATAGAGCTAAGTAAATTTGTGTGTCATCTGCATAGCTATGATATGAAATCAAATTATTTTGAATGATTTGTCCAAGTGGGAGCATATAGAGGTTGAATAATAGTGGCCCCAAGATTGACCCCTGGGGAACACCACAGGTCAAGGACGTTGGTGTTGAGGTACAGTTTCCGATGGCAACAAAGAAGCTCCTTTCTTGTAGATATGATTTTAGCCAGCTGATAACTATGCCTGTAAATCCAACCCAGTGTTCTAGTCTGTGTAGTAAAATATTGTGATCAACAGTGTCAAATGCTGCACTAAGGTCCAGTAGCACTAGGACTGATGTTTTACCTGAATCTGTGTTGAGGCGTATGTCATTGGAAACTTTAATGAGAGCTGTTTCAGTGCTGTGATTTGCCCGAAAACCAGACTGAAAGTAATCAAAATACCCATTTGATGTTAGGAAGGTGGTTAATTGATTAAAGACTACTTTTTCAATAATTTTGCCAATAAAAGGTAGATTGGATATGGGCCTGTAATTGTTTAGCATGGAGGCATCCAGGTTATTCTTCTTGAGAAGTGGCTTTACAACAGCTGTTTTCAGTGACTTAGGAAAAGTGCCAGACAGCAATGATACATTTACAATTTGAAGGACATCCGCCGCTATGAGGTGAAAAACAGTTTTGAAGAAATTGGTAGGCAGAGTGTCTAAGACACATGTGGAAGGGCTGAGATTCTGTACCGTTTTTTCAAGTGTTTCGTAGTCTATCAAGCTGAACTCTGACATCAAGTTTAGTTTCCCTCTGTTTGTTGCTGGAAGTTCAGGTTGTTGAATTTGTAATTGAGCAGATATGTTGAGTCTGATTTTGTCAATTTTACCTTTAAAAAAAGATGAAAACTCATTGCATTTATTAGTTGAGAGAAGTTCAGGCGCTAATTGTGAGGGGGGATTTGTTAACTTATCAACAGTTGAAAATAGAATACGAGTGTTATTTGAACTTCTATTGATAATGTTAGAAAAGAAAGACTGTCTTGCTTTGCATATTTCAGAGTTATATGTGCGGAGCATCTCTTTATGGATTTCATAGTGGATCTGAAGTTTGTATTTACGCCATTTTCTTTCAGTCTTCCTACACTCTCTTTTTAGAAGTTTAACTGCTGGATTTTGCCTCCATGGTGCTTTCTGTTTGTCCTTAACTTTCTTGAATTGTAATGGAGCAATGTCATCCATAATGTTTGCCATTTTTGCATTAAAGTGATCAAATAAGTCTTCAGAGTCTGACAGTTGACTTGACTTTAGTGAAAGTGCTTGCTCAAAGAGAGCACTTGTCTGATCATTTATGATTCTCCTTTTTACCATCATAGCTGTGTTTTGAGTGTGTGGGGACATAGACACATCAAAGAACACGCAAAAATGATCAGATAAGGCCAGGTCTTTAACAGCTGTAGAGACATCGAGACCCTTTGTGATAACAAGGTCGAGGGTATGGCCGAGAGAGTGTGTTGGCCCCTGTACATGCTGTGTTAGGGAGAAAGTATCGATTAGTGCAATGAATTCCTTGGCATAATTGTTTTCAGGATTATCCACATGCAAGTTTAGATCCCCTGATATAATAAGACAGTCATACTCTATGCAAACAACTGATAGCAGTTCACCTAGCTCTTCAAGAAAAACTTTAGCTGAATGTTTTGGAGGCCTGTAAATTGTCAGTAATAAAATCTGAGGAGAAGACTTAATGCATGCACACAGATATTCAAATGAAGTAAAGACACCGAATGACGACTGATTGCACTGAAAAGACGTCTTGAAAATTGTGGCTATCCCCCCACCTCTTTTATTTGCTCTGGTAGCACTCAAAAAACTGAAGTTTGGGGGAGCTGATTCGATGAGAGTAGCAGCACTGTTTGCTTGATCTAACCATGTCTCAGTTAAAAGTAAAAAATCAAGGTTGTGTGTGCAAATTAGATCATGAATTAAGAATGATTTGTTTGAAAGAGATCTGATATTTAGGAGTGCTAGTTTTGTTAGTTTAAGTGTTGGGGAAATATGATCCATGGGGGAAATCTGAGGTTGATGTGGTACGGGTAGGAGATTGGACTGGTTTACCCTATAAGCTCGATGCATTTGTGTTCTATTTCTTGTCAATACAGGAATAGAGAATGTCATGGGCTTACTGGGTCCCGGCATGTTCTCAAAACTACTGTCAGTACCATTTATATTGCAGGGACCCTGAGAATATCATGCAATACAGTCATCATATAATTGTCCCCTGCTGCTGCCATCTGTATTTTCCACTGCACATTCCATGCTATATGCCGGCTGAGAAAATGAACTAAGAGGTTGCTGCTGCTTAAGAGATCCTTCTAAACGGGGAGGGGGAGGGCGAGGGGGTGGAGGTGCCCTTTGCTTCTTTGGTGCTAATGATCTTGGGCTAGTAAAACTCTGCATGGCTACTGGTAGCAGTCTCTCCATTCTTGCAGGGAACATCATGTGCTTGGGTGGGGATGGTGATGGGTATTCAGGGGATACTGTGGAGTTTGAGTGGGTGGTGGGATGAAGGGGTGGGGATGGGGATGGGAGATTAGGGGGGTTAAAGAAGTTGAGCTATTGAAAAGTTACTTTATTCAGGAAATAGTGAGGCTACCACCAACACACTTAGGCTACAAGTAGCAGCTAGCGATTGCCCAATAGGCTAGTCTGTGCCACTTGTGTAAAATTCGCCGGCCAAATCTAGTATGATTTATTTCTACAATAGCCTTCTTGTGTCAGTTGTAATCTAAGTCAGTGTTATGGAATATGACTTATCAAGTCTCAGTTCATAGCCGGGTGAACACCGAGTAAACATAGCCTAGCTAGATGGCTACGATTTTCATACAGTAGGCCTAATATCAAAGATTGCTCCTTCTCAGCTCTCTGGTAATATTCTATTCACAAAATATAACCAATAGTACGGTTATGTTAAATCTTACTTGTGAAAAGTAAATCCCCCGAGTATGGTCCGCCGATTTGAGAAGGAACATGCTGCACAGTGCTGTCATCTTCTGTCTTCTGCTGCAACGCAACGAGGAGTATGACCGGTCCAAGATGGCGGCCGCATTTCTTGTTTCCAGCAGCCAATGCGGCGTCTATGTATATTATGTCTATGGTAAAGCTGCCGAAGCTGAACATTGTCCAAAACTCAATTTCTCAGACGACCGTCAATTTGGGAGCTTGACTACACTCCTTCTTTCTCAAATGACTTGAAAATGCCGTTTGCACAATTTCACAAATAATCACAGGGACCGAAAAATACCTAACATGCCAAATTTTTCCGGGTTTAGGCCTATCATTTTAACTTTTCCCCGCTGTCTTGCTGTTTTAATATTTTCCCGTAGAATATCCCATATTACTGTAATACTCTCCTAACATTAGTCCTGCATTCTGGCCTGTGTGTTGTCCTGTTGTTACCCCTTGCCCTTCCAGAGAAACAGATGTATTCAAATCATCGTTTTGCTTGCTTAAATGCGAACTCAGAGTGATGTTAACCTACAGTAGGCCTATTTAAGTTAACGACGTGGTTGTCGTGAGAGCACGATTCATTGGCGCTTGCAGTGTTCGGCCGTAGGCTATGTCTATGTGCGCACCTGCAAGGCTAAGAGCCAAAGAAATCCCCCTGTATATTCACTCCAAGTTGGCCTACCATAACTTACCAACTCTACACTGTAGACCATAAACTGGCTATTTATATGACCAATGTATTTGTTCAACTGTATGAAGCAGAATTACGCACTACTTGGAACGTAACACATTTTTGTTGGCAGGAGAGAGAATGACAGCGATTAACATTGCACTAGATTATTGCACTTGTTGCTGGTTACCAGTAAATAGGGCCTACTATATTTTTTTGCAAACAACAAAAACAGAAAGGATGGAGACAGCAAAGCTAGAGATGGGCAGGAACAAGGTCAATTGGTAGAAATGCTTGTCAAAACGTTAGGAGCTGGATGTGTGGATGAATGAAGCACAAGTATGCTTTATAAGCATGCACACTGTTTAAAGTTAGGCTAGGCTACACAGTAAACTAAGTAAACCAAAGTTAAATTTAGCTTTTTTAGGGCTGGATAAAGTTGACCAAATGGATATAGGCTGTTAGGCGTGAATAAAGTAGGCTACTTTGTTGCTCAAACCCTTCCAACGTGGGGACGGATGTTGACATTTTCCGTATTTTGCGTGAGAAACCCGGGAAATCTCCTTTATTTTCATTGTTCAATGTTGACAGAGCTATGGGACGAAAGAGAACGTTATATGGCGACAGAAATCAACAATCAAACAAGCCACTTTGATTTTTTGCTGCATTAATACAAAAGATGGGTGACCCCCCCTCCTAGACAAAAAAAAGTTAGGTGACCCTCCCCTCAACAAAGAATAAAAAGACATGACCCTCCCCTATTTTCCTCCGGTGGCCCCGTTTATAAATAACGAACGGTCCCTAATACACTTTTTATATTTTATTTATATTTTGAAATGATTGCAGATCTGGATAGCCTAGACTCTGCTGAAAAAAACAATATATAATATGTGTGTGTGGCACTTACAATGACCAGAATAAATCCTTATGAATAAAGGTAGTGAAAATGCCCTAAAAACAGCTTAGGGTTCTAAGGGTTAACTTCAACGGGCCCAAAATAATCAACGCCTACATGAGTGAAAGGGGCTCTCTTTCGGCAGGTAAGTCCGCCATCTTTTGTTCAAGGAGTCTTCCTCTGTTGCGTCTGCAAACAACACAGTCTGATATGACCTTTCTGGCAGCAGAGTTTGCATTTATAATCCAATATTTCCGCATTAAACTGGACAACATATAATTTCTTCCAGCATGACCTATCTGCTGATGAATGTGGCGCAGAATTAGTGTTGATACATGCAGGTCTTTTGACAGAATAGCAGGACGCTTGGATTCCACTGGCAGTGAGGCTTTGCTTAACCGACCACCCACTCTGAGGATCTCACCATCCATCACTGGGTCCAATCTGTACAGTGGACTGTCCTTGGATATGGGTTTCACACCACTCTGCAGCGAGGTAATTTCATCGATAAACTGCTGATGTTGCACATAACGGATGATTGACAACTCTGCCCTGGTCACATCTTGAGGTGTCAGACTCTGTCCTTTGAGCGTAGCCTTTAAGCTCTGCATTTGGCTTTCCACTTGTTGATGACAGTCTGGAGTGTCCATACTGAGGTCAGCAGAGGCATAAAGCTCCTTTCTCCTATGTCCCAATAACACAAGAGTATCCTTGATCTTAAGAATCCAAGCTACAGCTACCTGCAATCTCCTCCAAGATGAAAAGTAATGGATCAGGTGGCTCGTAGCATTGTCTGTGTCTTTAACAACAGCATTCACGGTCAAGTCTCTTTTGATCTCAGGGTCAGCGCCAGGAATCACCTGAAGGTCCACGTCTAATTTAGGCCACCCATCCTTGGACTTGTAGAGGAAATCAGGTCCCATCATCCATCTCCTTCTGTTCAGGAGGTCTTCTGCCCTCATTCCTCTTGACGCTTCATCTGCTGGGTTTTCCTTTGTCCCCACATATCTCCACTGATCAACATCAGTTGCCTCTCTGATGACTGCAATTCTGTTGGCCACAAAGGTATGGAATCGCCGGCTTTCATTTGATATATATTTAAGGACTGTTGTACTGTCGGTCCAGAAAACTGACTTCTCCAGCCTAAGTTGCAACTCCTTCTGTAGCATGCGGTCTACTCTAACAGCGAGAACTGCAGCTGTTAGCTCCAGGCGAGGAATAGTTGTCTGCTTCAGCGGAGCAACTCTGGCCTTCCCCATCATAAATGCAACATGCACTTTATTGTCCCTTTCCAGTCTTAAGTAAGAGACAGCTCCATACCCGACCTCACTGGCATCAGAGAAGGGGTGAAGCTGCATAGTGACAGGGTTGCCAAAGTCCTTAGGCTTAATGCAACGATCAATCTTGAACTCTGCCACCTTGTGGAGATCTTCCAACCAGCCAGCCCATTGCTTAGCGAGAACATGGGGAATATCTTCGTCCCATCCAAGGTTTCTTTTACAGAGTTCCTGCAGTAACAACTTAGCGCTCATGCTGAATGGAGCAAGGAAGCCCAATGGGTCGTAGAGGGAGCTAACCACTGAAAGAATTCCTTTTCTCGTCTGTGGTTGCTCTCGTGCGGAGGCCTTAAATCCAAATTGGTCAGTCTCAACGTACCACTGTAGTCCTAATGTGCGTTCAACAGGAAGTTGATCTGTATCCAAATCCAGCTCCATCATGTCTTTTGCTCTGTGGCCTTCGCTGACAGAGCGCAACACTGCACGACTATTGCTGACCCACTTGGACAGAGTGAATCCTCCTTTCTGACAAAGTGCCGTTAAATCCTGGATCATTTTCCTAGCTTCCCCTTCTGAGGCCATTGAACGGAGGCAATCATCAACATAAAAGTTGTTTTTCACTGTACTCACAACCTCTGGAGGTAAGTGTTCTGCGTTGTCATCTGCAGTTCTCCTCAAGGCATAATTGGCACAGCTTGGTGATGATGCAGCTCCAAATAGATGTACCTTCATGCGGTATTCCTGCGGAGCCTGTGCAGTGTCACCACCTGGCCACCAGAGGAAGCGGAGAAAGTTGACGTGCTTATTTGAGACATGAACCTGGTGAAACATAGATTGGATATCAGCCATTATTGCAATAGGTTCCTGCCTAAATCGGACAAAAACTCCAATGAGGCTGTTGGTGAGATCAGGCCCTTGCAAAAGCTGACTATTGAGTGATGTTCCTTTGTATGAGGCTGCACAGTCAAAAACCACTCTTAACTTACCCTTCTGAGGATGATACACCCCGTGGTGAGGGATATACCACACTTTCCCATTGCTCTGTGTCAGCTGGTCAAGAGGAACTGGCTCAGCATGTCTCTGTGTTATTATTTCATTTAGGAACGTGGTGTATTCCTCCTTAAAAACACTGTTCTTGTCAAACTTTCTTTTCAGGCTACATAAGCGCTGCTCTGCTATATAACGATTATCTGGCAGGGTTACATTTTCCTTTCTGAATGGCAGGTCAATGCAGTAATGACCTCCAATTAGTTTTGCTGTGCTACTGACAATATCCATGAACTTAATATCTTCTCTGGACATTTCAATCTGCTCTTCTGATGATTTCTCATTAAAGTCATGCTGATACTGTTTTACAAGCATTTCTTGCAGGTGTGATGTGGTTTGCTGTTACAGCAGCGTAGCCACTCTTACCTCTACAGCTTCCACCATGAAGAGGACCATTAACGACCCAGCCAACCCTGGTTCTGACGGCGTATGGGCCTTCATTTATGCTATTTATCACTTCCCACGGCTCCAAAACCTTAGGGGCGTCAGTTCCAATAAGCAGATCAACATCTGCATGAATGTCATGAAGTATTACATCTTTCAAATATGGCCATGGATCAATATCTGCTTGTTGTGGAATATTAAGTGTAGACACAGGTAGTTCTTTGAGTCAAAACATCAGGAAGCTCTATGAAATCTTCAACACCCACACCAGACACTTCAAGACCTGACAAAACATGAGCATTCACAACCTTTCGTTGGCCCATTGTTCTCAACAGAATGCTTGTCTTGTTACCTCTCAAATTCAGCCTTTTCGCCATGGTTTCTGTACAGAATGTGCCGGAACTGCCAGGATCCAGGAAGGCATATGTCTGCATGGTCTTACACAGCAAAATTCTCAGAGTTATTTTCCCAGTGTAAAGCAAACATGTTAAAATACAGAGTTGAAACTACACTGAAAACAGTTAAATTAAATGTTAAGGAGTCAATTTTGAAAGGGAGTTGGTGTCATTGGCCAGTGTTTGGGACTCAACTCCTACAGTGTTATGAAACCACGCTTCTCCTAACGTGACCTCATGGATTTCAGCAAGGTGCAGACGTCATCTTTCTTTTCCATGGAATGTGAATATATGGTAAGTCATGCTCTGCTTTATAGTTGTACAAATATGTCCAAATAATTGTTTTCTCTTTCTTTTAACCTACGACTGAAGACTCAATATTATTAGTTGACTAGGTGTATGTTAGCGATGATGCAGCTAACTGAACTAACTGATAAAATGTTAGCTGTCGCTAGCTAGCTAACAACAGGCTGGTTCTGGTTAAACGGAGTAATATAAGCCAGCATTTTAGCGAATTTGTGAGTAGTCAATGGTCTTTGTCGGATAAAAAAGGTATTGGATCACTAATAATCTAGCCCTCTCGTGTATTTGTAGTCATATGTGCCTTTCTTATGTTTGTTTTTTATTCTGTAGCAGCTAGTGTCTGTGGCAGATTCAGGAGTCTGAAGTTGCTAACATTAAATTTGATTGACTAACGAAATTCTTGTAGACATGGGCAGTCATTCCTAGACAAATGAATGATCCAATAGAAGACAACATTTTCGAATTAGGTTTTTTTTAGTTCATGCCTGCACTAAAATGCCAACAGATTGGCATTCAGTTACGATAGAAGAATAGCCAACTTAGCAAGTCAACTGCAGTGGCAGTGGAAAGGGGAGGGAAAGGGAGAGAGATTATGTTTGTGCGCCGCGCGCGAGTGAAAGGGTGCAAAGCGAGCCTTCTGATTTTATCGTCATCGTCAAGTTTGCAATGTTAAGTAAGATGCCATATAGATAGAATTTATAATGTTATACAGCTATTGACAATGCATCATGCAAACCATAAGTTATGTTCTATTTTGCAAGACAGCATCAGCTCTGTTTTTTAAATAAAATGTGCAGTGATCTAGATTTGAGATCTAAATTGTTCCTTGGAATGCTCTGGTCAATTTCTGCTATACTTTTTCTGTTTGCAGTACTGGATAATTATCTTGACAGTTATCATTGTCATAATTACCCTAATAACAACTCTGTCAGTGTTGTGGATTTTCTTGTGTCATTCCTAGCTTGGGTAAGATTGACAAAGTTTTTAAAAATATTTTTATTATTATTATTATTAATAATAATTCAAATCATACTAGCCTAAACTTGACTATACCTTTGTTTTTAAAATCACCTTCTTTTCTAGAGAATGCTTGTGAAAGTAAAGTACAGAGAAAAGCAGAAATATGTCAAGGTTACTAACAGTGATGGGACCTGTGACTACCAGCAGTTCCACCAAGCAGGTTAAACACACTTAACTGACCAATAAATGTTGGTTTTGCAACCCTCTGACAAGCACTAATAACATGCCGTTCTGTGCAGTCGTAGACAAATTTGGACTGCCTCCTGACGCTGAGATCATTTACAAAGATTCTTCTGGGACAGAAGTGGACCTGGACATCTTTTCTGAACTGTTGAAGAAGGGGGAGGATTTGTTCAAGGTGTTTGTGAATGATAGTAAGTAATTGTAATGTAATGCAGGAATGTCATATTTTTCTATTGCGTGGAAGTTTGGAAGTTTTAAATATGCATTGTTCTTCACATTTTTTGCTTATTGTGGTGATTCAAGTTAAAGAAAATTCAAGATTTAAGATACAAGATTTAGATTTAGAGGATATTTCAGTGTCTTCTGAAGCATCATACCCCTCAGATGCCTCCACTGTTATGTTGGATGACAGTCCGTGTGAGACTCCAAACAAGAAAATTAGAAGGGATGACCAGAGTCACAGAGAAGCAGTCAAAAATGTAAGCAGTTTTGATAAATGTAAAAATTACTGTTTTCCTTAAGTGTTCATTGTTGATGTTTGAGTGTAATTGGTTGTAAAATTGTGGTATGTGGTTATGTGTTATATGTGCAGATGGTCAATGAAGTTCTTCAAAGAAAGCCAGGGGGGGAAAAGATTTTTCAAGAGTACACTAAAACTAAGTCACTGTCAGATGGAACCAGGAGACAGCTTGTGAATATCTTGGTTGCTGACATGGTGGAGGTGCATGGGTATGTTTCAAGAGTATATCTCAAGAGAATATCTGTGATGAATCATTCTTCCGATGAAGCACTGGTTATGGAAAAAATGAAGGCCACTTTTGAACACAGACAGAAACTTGTCCGTGATCCTGACAAGTCAGTAGATGTTCTGGACACCTTCCCAAGATTTCTTGACATACCTGAGGTGATGATCTTGTTGAGCTATAATAGTAGATTATACTACATAACAGTTTTGCCAGCTGGGGTGTAAAAACTTTGATGCTCAATATCTCAGAACTACCCTAAACGGAGATAGAACCTTATAATTCTAAGCTCACGAAGTAACAGTTACAATGGCTGAACAGTTGAAAAGTTCAGTAGTTTAAAGGGTTAAATTGTTTAACAGTGAAATATTGTAGTGAGGACTTTTATTTTGAAACAGTTTTTTGGCAGAGGAAGCAGTTGAACAGGATGTGTAGTCTTAATAAGGCCAGTTTGTATGTAAGTTAAACTGTTCAAGAGAAATTGCATACAGAAAAAGTGGTAAGCGGAATAATAATAATAAGTTGTTGTTGTTGTTGTTGTTGTTTGCCTTGGAAGAACAGTACAGTGCATTTTCATGCACTGTAATAAGAAGTTGCCTAGGAAGAACAGTACAGTGCATTTTCATGCACTGTAATAAGAAGTTGTTGCCTAGGAAGAACAGTACAGTGCATTTTCATGCATTGTAATAAGAAGTTGTTGTTGCCTAGGAAGAACAGTACAGTGCATTTTCATGCACTGTAATAAGAAGTTGTTACCTAGGAAGAACTGTTTATTGCACTGTAATAAAATGCCTAGGAAGAACAGTACAGTGCATTTTCATGCACTGTGTTGGATTCACGATCGTTTTGCGTTGTGTTTTAGTTCTGATGTCTGTACTGAAGATGGTCAATAAAGCTTGACGGCTGGATCAGGATCGGTGATTAAAAGAATTTATTGTAGATGGTACAACACTCACTAACCGAGCACAGGCTAAGTCTCAAACAGTAAAACTGCACAGAGTCTAACAGGTGTGGTAGTTAGTAGAAGCGGGCTGCTGCTGAGCGTCTTGGCATAAGATGCTCCCCGAGTCGCTTCCTCGATCCGTCTCCAAGTCCAAACCTGAGACAAAGCCTGTTATACTAAAATCATATCAACGTAAATCATGCCAACGTGGAAGGTACCAGCCATAGCTCAAAAATAATAGGAAAAGTACTAGCCCTGAAAACAGAATAACAAGGTGATATCTCATTCTGCCCATGCTATGACTACGGCCAGGAACATGGCAGTCTGACCTGTTGATGGTAAATCCTATGTGCAGACACAAACAATGGCATGTACCTCTCCACGTCTCTACTACACACAAAAAGTAACACAGATGAACACATCAGAATACATACAGAAATACCCCAGATTTCTACAGTCCCCCCTCTTGATCAATTAAAAAAACACAGATTTTTATAGATCATACAAAACAAATAAAAGGAGTCTGATGTGGTCTAAAGAACAGAGGACAAACCAAGACAAGATTACTTCTCTAGCACTTCGAAAAGGAGGAAGTGCCGGTGTCTTAAAAGAAAAACATAATAACTGATTTCGTTCCGGAGGATTGTCTCACACATAAAAAAAAATTAAAAAGGAAAGGAATCAAACCCACATCCTCGGTTCATCCCGAGGCTGGGCAGGAGGTACTCTAACAGGGGCCAATCTTGGATTGGTAGTGGTGGCACGCTTATACACAACACCACTTGGATTGCTAAGTAGATGACAAAGATGGGAATGAGCAGGGGCATAATGAACTGGACAATCTGAGCAAACAGGGGCCCACCCCAGCTACTCAACCAACCTCCCAGGGACCAGCTACCATTATCCCGCTTAAGCTGCTGCACGTGGGCGTAAATATCTTTGATGTAATTGGAGACATTACCGGTCGAGTCAGGCACATAAGTACAGCATTCCTGTCCAATCAGAGCACAAGCACCTCCCTTACTGGCCAAAACCACGTCCAGGCAGAGTCTATTCTGAAGGGCAACCTGTCTTACTGCATACAGTTCTCGGTTAATGTCTGAAAGAGCACGTGCAGTGTCATTAGCTACTACATCAACAATGTGTACCAGATCTCTAATCTCATCAAGCGCCACAGTTAGGCCATAAGTTGGAATTAAAGCGGCAAAGAATCTCTGTGTCGGGGTTGCAACAGTACTGTGTCCCCCAAAAGCGTCACGCTTAGTCCTAGGGTGTATGGATGTTGACTCACCCACCAAATGTTCCCTCCCCACAATCCTCACAGCTGGAACAACATAACATAAATAACAAGAGCCTTGCCAATTAGGGTGAAGATAGGAATATGCATACTGTCCACACACACAGGGGCTAGTGCATTAGTGACGACCGTGCTTCCTGGCGTCCCACCTGGAACACGCATCATCGGGGGAAGGGGAATAAGGACCACTTCACCTGACTGTTCAATGGAAACCTCAGTCTGTCCAACCTGAACTTCATATGGGCAGATGCTCTGACCTACCACCGACCGTCCACTCTTGTCGGCCACCCAACAGACCACACCATGTGGGGCATAACTCAATTTAAGCTTAGCAGGGGGCCCTCTGGCCCATGGAGGATTGGGAAAGATGTCATCAGGGGAACCATTTGTAGTACTGTTAAAGGCTGCTACATACTCTGGGATGGTAAAGGGGATGGCTATGTAAGGATACACTTCAGAGGCAGATGGCATTAACCCGCATACCCAACACGAATGCTTACGCTTGGCCTGGGCCAACCCATGAGCCGTCTTCAGAAAAGTGTTGTCCTTGTGCACATCATGATGGCTGTCATACAGAGTATCAGTAACAATAACCAGGTGACACAGGATAACAGCACAACAAAACAACATTCTCGGTGACATTTTTCAGTTGATAAAGAAGGCACACAACAACAGTTACACAACACAGAATTCAGTGAGCTGATCGCTGTTAGAGAACGATGGAGTTGAGGATTCCTTTGGGAAACAGAGTCTTTTTGGGGAGAAGTGAAGGAGACCGGCAGGCAACAGTTCAGTTCAAAGGCAAAAGTCTCTGTCCTGGATGATGTCCGTGGCTTCAAGCAACTTCATGGGTACATGTGGAGTGAAAGTAAAGAGCAGTATCAGTTGGAGGATAGTCATGGTTGCAGTGAGAACAATCATATAATGATTAAATGTAATATATAATCAAGTTATAGTATTGATTGTAACATAACAATATAACATGCAAGCAAATAATGATTAAACATTTCACAGGTATATGTAATCACTCCTGAATTAGATAATGGCTAATGCCAATAATAAAAAAACAGGTAAGACTTGTCCAAGTCTTATCACCTTTCTGAGCATGAGTTTGTGTCACCAAGAGTCAATTAGCACAACACTCCAAGCAGGCTCGGTTTTACAGGGAAAGATTCTACACTGGTGTCCCTACCCTTTTCATTTTTTCCTCTGACCTCCCGTGAAAACAACAAATCCACCGTCAAAATGAAAGTCTTCCGTGAATCTTCCTCCCTGGTCTACACCCTATTTCTAAAAAGAAGACGGGCGGAAAATCAGATATAATTCGTACCCTGCTCGGCGTGTCATGTTTCCGGCGGATCAACTAGTTTGCAGTGGCTCGCGTGTATCCATTTGATTTTGCCCTGGACCTTTACTGCCGACTGTGTTATCAACGAGATCTGATACGGCCCATCGTACTTCGCTTCTAGCGCTAACCTTTGGGGCTTGTGAATCATCACCCACTGACCTGGCACTAGAGAGTGCCCACCTTCCGGGGGGTCTCCCCAGGCCTCTTTCACTTGGTTAGCCGCTGTCTGGACCGTTTCTGTCAATTGCACACAGTAGTTCAGCATTGCATCTGATGTCAGGTGGATGTCGGCTTTCCTCAGATCGATCGTGCCTGGTGCGGAGAAAGGCCTGCCAGTCACGATCTCAAATGGGCTGAGTCCTGTGTCCCTGTTGCTTGTAGCACGCATGCTACACAGGACTGTTGGTAAGGCGTCAACCCAAGGAATGCCTTCTTGATGTTTCTTGGCCAGTCGTTCCTTCAGCGTCCGGTTGGCTCTCTCCACCTGCCCAGAGGATTCTGGGTGGTAAGGGCAGTTCAGGGACCATTGCACATTCAGCATGCGGGCCACCTCCGCGCAGACTGCTCCAGTGAAGTGTGTTCCGTTGTCTGAGCAGATCTGTTACGGCAATCCGTATCGTGGAATGATGTCTTTCACGAGGACTTTGGCAGTGTGTAGTGCAGTTCCGGATCGTGCAGGGAACGCCTCGATCCACCTCGAAAACTTGCACAGGACAATCAGAACGTCGCGATAGCCTTTGCACTTTGGAAGGGTGATGTAATCTATCTGAAGAACTCTGAAAGGCCCTGGTGGAGCAGGTGTTTTCAATGTTGGCAGCTTGACCTTTCTGTCGTGGTTGTTTTGCCGACAGGTGGCACACCGCTTGACGATGTCCCTGGCCGTTGCTGTGAACTTTGGGGCCCACCAGACCTGTATGAATCTGTTCCTCATTTTTTCCACTCCCACGTGTCCAAGCGAATGAATTCGCGTCGCCAGGTATGGCAGAAGACTTTCTGGAGCCACTGTTCGTGTTCCAAACCTCCACAGGTTGTCGTCATGGAGCTTCGCCGCATTTTCAATCCAAGTCCACTTCTCTTCTCGGCTTGCGCTGTTCTGCATGTCTTTGATGTTGGCCAAACTTTCCCGTTTTCCCTCTTCAGATGTTTCCTTGATCTTCTTGGTCACTCTCATCATGCATTTCTCTTTGTCATTTTCAAAAAAAATTCCTGTTACCGTTAGATCCGTCCGTGTTTCCATTTCCGTGTCCATTCTCGTTAGTCGTTTCGTTATCCCCTCCCTCTCTTTTTCTTGCGGCTGTTCTTGACGCCGCATCCGCCAATGCATTGCCTCTTGCCTCAAGGGTGTCTTGCCTTGTGTGTGCTTTCACTTTTACGACTGCCAGGTCTTTTGGTAGTTGCCTTCAAGCAAGGCAGTAAGGTAACGATGTAGGATCTTCAATGCGTCAAAAGGGTGCAGGTCTCTCATCTCCTTGAGTTCTTTTTTCTTCGTCCAGGTATGCCGTCCGGCATCCCGAGGGTGTTGTATGGCGGCGGACCACTTCTGGATTTCGTCGCCCTTTGCTGGTTGGTAGAACACAGACACACCATCAGCGTTGGCTACTGTGCGTACTGGGCATATGAGGGCCTCATCAGCTGATTCATCCCAGACATCCCATCCCTCTGCTGGTGGTCTGCGCCTCTTGGTCTTGGGCTTAATTACGGGAGCAGCCGCTCCCTGGCTTGCATCAGATGTGGATGGGGCGTCAGTCACGGGGACAGCAGTTGCGTCATCATTCGCTGGTGCTTGGTTGGCTTGTTCGGGCGACAGGTATTGGGGATTGGTTGCAGGTGGCGCTGGTAACAGCATGGATGGTGTTGGAGTGGGTGCTGTAGCAGTGGCCAGTGGCTGAAATTGGCCCTGCTGGGGTTGAGCAGGTTGTTGGTAGTGGGTCACATATGAAGTGTAGAGGCCAGGGCCTGTTGGTAGGCCCATGCTGGCTTGAGCATCAGCTGTAGATTGTTGGTAACAGGGGCCTCTCCCTGTCGGCTGTTGGTACCCGCCAGGTGGGGTGCTGTTCATTGGCTCAAACAGACCTCCAATAGCCGGATAGTGTGCGATGAAACTGCCTCCCAGCTCAATAGTGTCAGAGATGTCCACTGCACTTCCAGAAGCCTCCACCATGGCAGGTGGCGCTGCTGGGTCCAAGCCGTGCAGTGTCGGATTCTCCATCTCACTTCTCCAAGTCTTGTCTCGAATTTCTGTCTCCAATTCTTGTATCTTCCTTCTCAATGACTCTTCCACAATTGCGGCCGTCTGCAACCTCTTGCCAGCTTTCCCTGCCTGAGATTTCAATTCTTCTGCCAGACATGTAGTACGGTGTTTTTCGGCATCCACCTCCTGCGAGCAGGATGCCCGCATAGCCCCCATAAAGGATCGCCTTAGCTGGCTCATTAACAAAAAGGCATAGGGCTCACGATGTCTGTTGTGCTTTTTCCAACTCAAATACACCTCACGAACCTTCTTAGGTGGCCAGCGCCCCTGGACAATAGATGCAGGATCAATTTCAAAATCTTTTCTCAATTTTTCCTCAAATTTGCCCAATTGAAATTTCTTTGCCATCCAATCTGACACATAATCTTGTATTTCAGCGAATGTCTCCTCCTGCTGAGGCTTCACTTCCTCCTCATCATGGTCAGCTGCTTGCTTACCTTCTTTTTGCTTATTGCGCCCGCGAACCATCTCTGATTTCTTACTCTCTTGCACAATGTCTTGTTCCAAATTATTATTGGGGCCCGAAGCCATACGAATTAGACTATGTGTTCGTACAAGGACGAGGTCCTTTATTTAAACTTTTTACTTAAATTTGTCAGTAGTGTGTGATGTTTTAGTGCCAACTTTTGCGATTCTGCTTTGGCCAGAGAAAAAAAAACCTCTCTCTCTCTCTGTCCTTCTCCTTTTTTTTCCCCACACACTCACACACACACGCTCGCTGCTCCCGCCAGGGAAAAGAAAACACTCTCTCCTTATCTCTCTCGCTCCGGAACCTGGCAAATTATTTTACTCACAGCATGAAGCCACAACAATAACTTTCACCAGTGTCAGTTCCACTTAACTCAGACTATTTCCTTTCTCCCCAAAAACGGCTGGACAACGACAAAGAATTAACGTCTCACTCACACCTTTAACGATCTCTCGTTAAATTCACAGTTGACCAAGTCAACAAAAACATAGGTTGGAAACCCTATTCCACTTTTCACCTACTGCACAACCAAAACACCCCCCTCTGGTGATTTTGTCTCCTCTCCGTATCACTGTAACGCTAAGTTTAGTCCTAGGCCATTAAACTAAACAAAGACCTTGAGAAACAACCACACAGTTCACTTCAGCAACAATAATGACTGTAGCAACAGTAACTCCTTCTATTTTCTCTTCGGCACCCGCACAGCATTTATCACAAAACCCACACAGCTTTTATCACAAAACTCACACAGCTCAGCATGTAATGGCAGTACAGAAAAAGAAAAGCTTTAATCCCCCAAGCTTGTCCGTAGTTAATCGATTACTTCTTTTAATTCGTTCACGAATCTATTCCAATTACCCAAAATATGTGTACACTTCAACCGTTTACTTTTTTCCGGAAAACTTCTTATATCAAATGACATCTAGCGCTAATCAATCATTGATATAGGTACGTTACTTGTCAAAACACTTAATGACACAAACTTCAATACTCTCATTAATGTGCAGCTTTAAATCAAAAAATTCTAATTTACTCCCTAAATTATGTTTATTTTTTAACTTTACTCTTGGTTCTTTTCACGCACAGAGGAGAAAAAACTCTTTGCTTTCACCTGGTCAGAGTTTCTTCACTGCGGCGGGTGCACACGCGCACAGCGTCCTCCCTCTTGGTAGGCTTCCAGCTGGGGTTGGTCACGTCAGCCCGGGGCCCCAAAGTAGACTCTTCTTACAGATGTGAAGTTTCAAAATCTGCCCTCGACGTCTGTTTGAACCCGAAGACTCAGTCTGACCTCGCCGAATGGATGTTCTCGTCTTCCCCCTCCTCTTGCATCCGGGTCACGGCACCAAATGTTGGATTCACGATCGTTTTGCGTTGTGTTTTAGTTCTGATGTCTGTACTGAAGATGGTCAATAAAGCTTGACGGCTGGATCAGGATCGGTGATTAAAAGAATTTATTGTAGATGGTACAACACTCACTAACCGAGCACAGGCTAAGTCTCAAACAGTAAAACTGCACAGAGTCTAACAGGTGTGGTAGTTAGTAGAAGCGGGCTGCTGCTGAGCGTCTTGGCATAAGATGCTCCCCGAGTCGCTTCCTCGATCCGTCTCCAAGTCCAAACCTGAGACAAAGCCTGTTATACTAAAATCATATCAACGTAAATCATGCCAACGTGGAAGGTACCAGCCATAGCTCAAAAAATAATAGGAAAAGTACTAGCCCTGAAAACAGAATAACAAGGTGATATCTCATTCTGCCCATGCTATGACTACGGCCAGGAACATGGCAGTCTGACCTGTTGATGGTAAATCCTATGTGCAGACACAAACAATGGCATGTACCTCTCCACGTCTCTACTACACACAAAAAGTAACACAGATGAACACATCAGAATACATACAGAAATACCCCAGATTTCTACAACTGTAATAAGAAGAAGCCTAGGAAGAACAGTACAGTGCATTTTCATGCACTGTAATAACAGTAATAGTAGTAAAGTAATAGTAGGCTATCAATAGCCTAATTATAATCATAAACAATTTATGTATTGACTATGACTTTTCTGCTGCTCAGTCTTTATCAGTTCCTCATCAAATAAATTAAAAGAGGCTCAATAAATGTGCCACACGTAATAGCCGAATATAAGATAACCCTTGCCTATCCCATTTCAATTAGGCAGCAGTACACCACCACAAACAAGCTGTCATTAAGTTTTTGCGTTTAGTAGGCCTACAACTTTTATGATGTGACGTTTCTTGGGCATTTAGCTTCACCATCACGTCAAGTTGTAATGTATGCGCAATGCTCATCTAGGCTATGGATTTAATTGGCTTAAAGGCAGCAAAAGTGGGATATAGTGCAACTGCTTCCCCAAAACAATTCCTCCATAACTGTGTATTTAATCGTTTGATATGTGGATAACTTTCAGTTGACTAAACAAAAGGTATTTTGTTATCACAAGGCTAGCTGGTTCGTTATATGGCGAAGCATATAGCCACTTTGTTTGCAGCAGTGAAGCTGAGTTTGTTGTTAACATTGTTGGTAACTGTCAGGGAATTTAACCCCAACATATAGATACAAGAATAACCACAATACGTAGTATGGCTTTGCCCACAAACTATGGTACCAAATTGTACAGTACAATTTTGAGGGATCTGTACTTTACTCGAGTATCATTTTTGGGGGGTACTCATGACTTTACTCAAGTACATTTGAGGGGCAAATATTGTACTCTTTACTCCACTACATTTCTACCCATAACCGTGAGTACCCGTTACTTCTTCTAAAAAAAAGGAAAAAAGAAAAACCTTGGAAACCCTCAATTTGTTGTTTCCCTCTCAAACGTGATTGGATTGTGCAAGCGCCACTGATTGGGATAGCCTGTCAGCAATCACCTTCAGCTTTCCGCCAAAGTCAACTCTATGGTCAGATTTAGATAAGAGATGAAACCATGGACGAAACAATGGATGAAGATGCAGCAGGTCCATCCCGGGAATGTGCCAACCTGTGGCTCCACCTCGCCAGACTATTTTTTTACTATTATTTTCTGAACAAGTTAATGATAGTTTTCGCTTCAAGTGTTTCAATTAAAAAATAGTATTTTGTATTTTCAATACATATTTTAAATACATGTATTAGAAATACTGCCCATCCCTGGCAACATGGTAAAAAGATGAAAATGACTTGATTTTACTTTCAATTCCTTTTACATTCTCCAAGGTATTAACATTAACATTTTTCATAACTCCATGTAGGACGTTTCTGTAAATGTAAGCACTGTGGCAGTAGTAATGCAATATTTAGAAAATGTAGGCTCTTGTACTCTTGATACTCAAGTACTTTTACAAACAAGTACTTTAGTACTTTTACTTAAGTAGACATCTGACTGTTGTACTTTTACTTGTACTTGAGTCAAATTTAGCAAAGGGTATCTGTACTTTTACTCGAGTAATGAAGCTGTGTACTCTGTCCGCTGTCTGGTACCAAGGAGAGCCTGCTAATGTAAGGAAGAATTCCTCACACCATCAGTCTCTGACTCTGCAGCCCAAAAGCTGTGTCTTTTATTGTACAGATGCACACAGAAAATAGGAAGCATAGCCTACGGAAGAGTATTGCTGCCACACTAAAATAAATAAAAAGGCTCAGTATTATGTAATTACGTGAAAAGTTTCTTGTTATAACAATATCTTTTTCACGTTTTAACAAGATATGTATGACGATACTGAATGTTATTTAAAGATATGATATTTTTACGTTTTTACAAGATATATATCATGTTATTACATGAAATGATCATGTTATTCAAGATAATGAAACTAAACGAAACGAGAGGCAAGAATCGGATATAGGATTGATTTGACTCAATCAAATTCTATTTTAAGCTCGGTTTAAGACATTCTCGTTATTGAACACGGTGGATGATATTGTTACCTATAGCCTATGCGAACACCCAAGCATTGTCCAGAATATTTTGCATCTGTGTGCAGTAGGCTAGCGGAGTTGCTATCGGGAGAGTCGGGAGGATTCCCGATGGGGCCGGGCTGAATACAGTGTGATCTCAAAAAGCACATGCTTTTGCTGTTTGAATATTAATTTGCTGTGCTCTCCAGCACTGTGCCTGCACTGTGCGACTGCAGCGCTTCACTTCTCACTCCCCGCGTCCCTTCCCCACAGCCTTAAACGTCCCACATACTCGACGCACCCGGCCGGTAGCGCGACAATGTGACGTCACAGAAGCGCCATAACCATTTATACTCGCGTGTGGTGGTTGCGACACTAGTTGCAATATTCTCCTGAACAGAGGTGTCGCTGTTGTGAAAAGATTAACGCTAACTATGTTACACAGCAGAAGAAGCTGCAGTAAGAAACACAAGTAGCAGAGAATGTCTAATAAGGGGAGAACTGCCACTCTCGGAAAACTTCCGGTTTCTGAACTGGTTGCAGTTCCTTCTGTGGTTCCACATGAGGGCACTTGTCCACGAGTGCAGAATGCATGGAGGTCTATGGAGCTGTACCCCTCAAAATCCACTTTTCTCGGGTTATAATTTTTTTTCAAGTAATTTGAATATTGTATTCGAAAGGGGAGGCAAAGAAAATACACTTGGTTGAGTATTATATTTTTTAAAGTCACTTAATTGTTCTAAAAAGCCTTTCAAACGTGTCAATGATGTCATTCATTAGCACAATGCTAGCGTGTTATGGGCAACAACGACCCAACCTGTAAGAAATCAAAAGGACATAAGTACTCGTTCATTCAACTTTTTACCTATAACCCATGTTGAAGTTATACAAACTACAATCAAATCTGAGATTTGTCAACGACAATCAGGTGAAAGAGACAAATTTAGCCGTCTAGCTCCATTGACTCCCATTCATTCTGCACTCATGGCAATCGTCCCCAGTGGAACTCTGGTGGAACTGCAACCAAAATTCGGTACAATGGGACTTAATACGGAGTGGCCAGGCTCTCCGTAGACGGGCTCTGCTAGTAGCTAGCTTCTGTGATGATGGTGCTTCAGACTTTGGTTGCTACTATTCACAACTACCACCATCATTATCATCTAGTTTTCCAAGGTGTGCGCACAGGTAGATAGATAGATAGATAGATGGATATATAGATAGATACAGTACTTTAGTCATCCCGAGGGAAATTTTTAATAATTTAAACAGTTTAGTTAGCTGGCTGAGTTTGTGTAATTTCCTGAAGTGGAAAGAGATTTTGTTCAGGCCTTAATATATATCCTTTGTTTGAAAAGAAATAGTTTCTATTCTTTCCTCTTAATTCCATGTGTTGCAACTCTCGCTGGTAACTTTGTTAACTTATCCAGCAAACTATTAAAAATTCACGACTGTAACAAAACACTGCAACTCTCGCTTGCCCTCAAACTAGTCCACCTTCCTGTTTCCGCTTTGTCGCGCTCGTCTGAAAAAAAAATGAGTGGTGCCAGAGACTAGGCGAGTTCGACTTCGACTGAGTCTGACTTGGTCTGGCTTTCTACGTAAACGTGATCTTCAGAGGCTAGCCGGGAGGAGCTACAACAGAGGGCAGCTCATCCCGGACAGGCAGGCTACAGTCTGGCTGACGTGACTCGCGGGAGATATCGCGGAATTTTGTTTGCAATAAACACAGAAGAACTTTCATTCCTACTCATTAAAATGAGCATGATGACTGACGAAATAAATTCTTATGATGTAGTTTAAATAAACCACTGTTGTCATACAGTTAACAGGCCTGCATTGTAGCACATAAATTCAATATCAAGTGTTTTCCCTATATGTGTGTATCTATTTAGCCAACAGCAGAAAATAACAGAATATCCAAACGTTTTCAGTAGGCTAGCCTACCATTGTTGCAGAAATCACGTATAAGAAGGTATCCCTTCGATTTCTGTTTATTTTCACATATTCCAACATAAGGAAGCAGCATGAGCCTCCCGTCATAATCGTCATGAGGACATTCCTCCCAAATGGCCCTATCACGTCTTTGAACTGACGTCATGAGGGCGTGTTTCAGCTCGTGGAAGGCAACTGCAAGATCTGTCTGCAGGCTAAGACTCCCACGATATGTTAAGGTCATATGACATGGTGTCATGGTGGTAAGTCCCTCCCCGGCTGACAGAAGTCGGACAGAATTTCTAACCAGCAAGCATTGCGTCCATCCCAGTATGCATTGTGTTCAACCCAGCATGCATCACATCAAGTCAGATCTGCACAGATCTGCCGCAAGTCGAACTCGCCTAATGTCTAAGGCGTTCTACATACTCGACGCACCCGACCGGTAGCGCAACACCGTGACGTCAAAATGACGTAGATCTTGCTGGCGACTAGATGACGTAGATCTTGCTGGAAACTAGATGATAATGATGGTGGTAGTTGTGAATAGTAGCAACCAAAGTCTGACGTACCATCACAGAGGCTAGCTAATAGCAGAGCCCGTTTACATTCTCTGCTACTAGTGTTTCTTAATGCAGCTTCTTCTGCTGTGTAACGTAGTTAGCATTAATCTTTTCACAACAGCGACACCTCTGTTCAGGAGAATATTGCAACTAGTGTCGTGACCACGACGTGCGAGTGTAAATGGTTACGGCGCTTCTGTGACGTCACATTGTCGCGCTACAGGTCGGGTGCGTCGAGTATGTGGAACGTTTAATAGTAGACGGGCTCTGGTGGTGCGCTACCTTGCATACCTGGCTAAAATCCTGGCGCGCCAGCAAGAACTACGCCATTTTGACGTCACGTTGTCGCGCTACCGGTCGGGTGCGTCGAGTATGTAGATAGATAGATAGATATTTTATTGATCCCCAGGGGAAATTCAAGGTCTCAGCAGCATACAGACGACAAACACACACATTCTTTAACAGCAGAAAGAGTAATTAAAGTATATAATATAAAAACACAACTAAGCAATAAGGACAGTAGAAGATAAAGAATATGCTAAATATACTAAAATACAAATTATACAAACTAACACTTAAATGCAATATATAAAAATATACTAAAATACAAATTACAAAAATACAAATTATACTAACTAACACTTAATCTAAATCAATTCTAAAAACAGTATCCACATAGTGGTGATTAATCAATCAGAGGCGCTTGCAATGACTGAGGCAGGGACTGAGCCTGTGATTCTCTGTGCATAGTAAGGTATGGTAAGGTGCTCTAAGGTGCTCTGTGTGAATGAGTGTCATGGTGGTAGTGCAATGGTGATAGTGGTCATGGTGATAGTGCAAATGAGTAAGTCCAACAGTGCAACAATGCAGAAATAAAGTAAAATAAAGTCTATATATCTATTTACCCCTTGCAAGTGACGTCACGTTTTGTTCGCGCCACAGCAAAATAGCCTAGTGGACGGCAAGAACACGAATCAAGTCAATGGGTTGTAATGGGACATATCGCACAGCTAGGAGATTATAGTGAGATTTAACCGTAGTAATGCCCTTCCACGACTATTGGCTTATTGTTTGGAATACAACAACATCTCATGTTCTTGCATAGATATATTTTGGTTTGTTTTCTTTGTGTTTCGGGAGTATTTCAACCACAATTGCATGCTTATCTCCTCAGTGTATGAAGCACAGCAGCGGTTGCTATAGCAACCATAGACTCTGAACAGGACGGCAGATAGCACTTAGGCAAAGTCTTTGGCAAGATCTGAATGTAAACAGATAATACCTTTCAAGTTTTTTTTTTAATTTCCTATTTCTTTCAATTCTTTAACTTAAGACATGTAAGAAGTAAGTTTATTCGCTGGGCAACGTACAAACTGACGAGTTATATTAGCCCTAGCACTATGAGCTACAATAAACGTTAGCTAGAATAGCTAGCTTCTAAATGTGGCAGCTAGTTATTATTTCATGTTCTGATATGACATTCTTAACGTTTTGACTATGTTACAACTGATAAAAGCAAGACAAATAAAGTAACCAAATCGCTTTGCAATATTTTAGTCCAGAAATACTTATGGGTGTTCATTTACCATAATGTTAATTACAGTAGCCTAACGTAACGTTATCTCCCCTTGCTGTTACCACCAGTTTTAATAACTTTACATTTGCGATCATGACCCATTTCATCTAACAACACCACTGGCATCTTCTTTGACTATCAGACCCCAAACAGCAATACATTGAACTACAAAGATGTTATAGTAATGGTGTTCAGTTCATCATAATCTTTATGACATAATGTAATTTGCCGTCCGTCTCCCATCTTTTTGCCGTCCAGCATGGAGCCGTCACGTGACTTAAGTCACGTGTCTGCAAGGGGTGAATATATTTAACTATTTAAGAAAATGTATAAGTGTGGCCACAGTTCGGCTGTGGCATGGAGGGGGGGGTTATGCATATGTGCTAATATAGCACGCAAACAGTGAGGCATAAAGACAGTGGTAAAAGTGGCTAGTGGACAGACAGTATCCAAACATGGAGGGGGTGAAGAGGCGGACAGACTATGCAGAGAAGTCTATCTCTCCTCTTCCCTTAAGTGAGGCATTGAACAGTTCAATGGCCCTAGGGACAAATGACTTTCTCAGTCTGTCAGTTGTGCAAGGCAGTGAGTGAAGTCTCCAGCTGATCAGGCTCTTCTGCTTAACAATAGTGCTGTGGAGTGGGTCACACTCATTGTCCAAGATGTTGATCGGTTTGTTCAGGGTCCTTTTGTCAGATAGTGAAGTGATAGTGAACGTCTTAGAAATGACTGCGATGACCTGCAGGCTACCGAGCTAGAGCGCTCTATACATTCACCCACATTGCGTGAAGATTTATATTTTCATATTTATCAAAACCCTTTCTCCCTCTTGCGTCAAGTTAGCAAAAGTTGTATTTATTGTGTTGATAAGAAGATAAAGCAGAACTATCAGGCTGTGTGAGCAGGCTATCCTGCACTGCACCTCTCTATCAGCCTCCTTTTCAGTGGCTCTCTGCTGACACACACACATCCCTCTTTTTCCTTGCTCCTCAGTCAGCTGGGAATTGACCACACACACATAGCCTACACACACATACACACATGCACAAAAACAAACACTCATCAAGCAGCACTGTGTAGGCCTAATAGCAGTCAGGGTGCAAGTTCAGACACGACTAGTTATCATTTATGCCAGCCATGAGCTCTCGTGGCCTTGTTTAGTTTAGTTTCGTTATTTTGAAATAACGTGATATTTTCATGTAAAAACTTGATAAATATCTTCTGTTCATCACTTTATTTTTGATGGCACTGAACTGAAAATGTTAATGGATTTTTTCTTTAAATTTAACTCATTAAAACTTGTATCAAACCAGTTTTTGTCTATGTTGTCAAACGTGGATTATGTTCCCAGTTTTTATATTGGATGTCATCATTTTATAATATATATCAGAATATTCTGTTAAGCCCACTATGAATATTAAAATACACAAAAACATGTTTCCTGTATCATACAGCTTTTCTACTGGGAGGTTTACAACTTATTCTGAGTCAATTTACCCAAGTTTGTCACTAAACCACATAGGCCTACTTGGAATAGGCCTACCCCTCAGATGTCTGAATGGCACTGATCTCACTTAAATGTTTATGGAACCTTTCTGTGAACTGTGAATAATGCTGTTGATGGAACTTTTCTGTCAACTGTGAACTATATTTAACTCATTAAACTTGTATCAAACTAGTTTTGTCTATGCTGTCAAACATGGATTATGTTCCCAGTTTTGATATCGGACGTCAGGTCACCTTATCATATATCAGATTGTTCTATTACTGTTAAACCCACTATGAATATTAAAATATGCCGAACCATGTGGCCTGTATCATAGCTACATATATGACCTTTGCAGCAAAAAAAAAACGTGTGAAAATCTGTTCGGTATTCAGTGAGGTATGATTAATTTAATGCGCTGACAGCTCATTGCACCAGCCAAACAGATTACACTGAGTGGAGTGGATGACCGATCCAAGATGGCGGCCCCACGTCTCGTCAGCGCTAGTAGGAAGTAGCGGTCGATGCGCCATCTATGATTGTGACATCTCACCCACACACACACAGACAGGGTGCAGTTCCTGTCTGTCTCGGTGCACACTTAATCTCTGTTCTTGGAACTCAGCACAACATTTAACTTGAACTCTCTGTTCTTAGAACTCAGCACAACAATATTTCTGCTTACACAAACAGTTACAATGATAACTAGAAAAGCATTTCCTGAAGGAAGTACAGTGCATGAAAATGCAAAAATATGATGAGTTTATATGGTTAAATGATTTGCTTGGTAGATAAGGTTTAATATAGTTGGAATGATTGAACGGTTAAATAGGTGGGTAATTTAAATGGTTAAATTATTGAGGTAGATAATTGACGATAACTGACAGTTGGAATGGCTCTAATGTTTGCTAGCAGTTATGCTAACTATGTTATCAAAGATAATAATGTTAACCAAGTTACTTAACTTAGCTAATGTTTTCATTTTTAGTAGTTATGCTAACTAGCATGTTAGCAATGCTAACATGCTAACTATGTTAACCATGTGACTTAGCTTACCTAGCTAATCATTTTTAGTAGGTATGCTAACTATGTTAACTAGCATGGTAGCATGTTAAGTATGCTAACCATGTGACTTAGCTAATCATTTTTAGCAGTTTTGCTAAAAATGCTAACTAACATCTATGCTAACCATGTTACTTAGCTAACTTAGCTAATCATTTTTAGCAGTTATGCTAATTAGCATGCTAACTATGCTAACCATGTTACTTAGCTAATCATTTTTAGCAGTTTTGCTAAAAATACTAACTAGCATGCTAACTATACTAACCATGTTACTTAGCTAACTTAGCTAATCATTTTTAGCAGTTATGCTAACTAGCATGTTAGCATGCTAACTATGCTAACCATGTTACTTAGCTAATCGTTTTTAGCAGTTTTGCTAAAAATGTTAACAATGCTAACTATGCTAACCATGCTAACTAGCTACAGTGGGTAGGAGTCATAGTTGATGACAAGTAACAGTTACAATGGCTGAACAGTTAAAAAGTTCAGTAGTTTAAAGGGTTAAATTGTTTAACAGTGAAATATTGTAGTGAGGACTTTTATTTTGAAACAGTTTTTGGCAGAGGAAGCAGTTGAACAGGATGTGTAGTCTTAATAGGGCCAGTTTGTATGCTTAAAGCCTGAGACTGGCAGTTGATCCAGGTGGCCCGAACACCTGCCATAGGATTCTAATTGCTTAACGGCCGTATTGTGATGTCATAATCATAATGTTAAGTCAATGGGGAAATTTTGATTAGTTTTTAATTAATAGTTTAAAAAGTATAAAAGTTACAAAGCTGAAAAATACATAGCACCCATGTCCCAAGTAAGACCTACGTAACATAGTTTGAATGAAGTTTCTACATTAAACGGTTGAAGCTGCATTAAATGCGTTAGCGGAAGAATAAGAATAAGAAAGAAAAGCATTTCCTGAAGGAAATACAGTGCATGAAAATGCAAAAATATGATGTAAAATATCATACAGAGTAAAAACAAACTATATTGGTTGCTAAGTAGATGAGGTTTAATATAGTTGGAATGACTGAACAGTTAAATAGGTGGATAGTTTAAATGGTTAAATTATTTAGGTAGATAGTTGACGATAACTGACACTTGGAATGGCTTTAATGTTTGCTAGTAGTTATGCTAACTATGTTAACAAAGATAATAATGTAAACCAAGTATTCTAACTAGCATGCTAACAATGTTAAAATGCTAAGTATGCTAACCATGTGACTTAGCTAACTTAACTAATCATTTTTAGCAGTTTTGCTAAAAATGCTAACTAGCATGCTAATATGTTAGAATGCTAACTATGCTAACGACGTTACTTAGCTAACTTAGCTAATCGTTTTTAGCAGTTATGCTAAAAATGCTAACTAGCATGCTAATATGTTAGCATGCTAACTATGCTAACCACATTACTTAGCTAACATAGCTAATCGTTTTTAGTAGTTTTGCTAAAAATGCTAACTAGCATGCTAACATGCTAGCATGCTAACTATGTTAACCATGTTACTTAGCTAACTTAGCTAATCATTTTTAGCAGTTTTGCTAAAAATGCTAACTAGCATGCTAAAATGCTAGCATGCTAACTATGTTACTTAGCTAACTTAGCTAACTAGCTACAGTGGGTAGGAGTCATAGTTGATGACAAGTAACAGTTACAATGGCTGAACAGTTAAAAAGTTCAGTAGTTTAAAGGGTTAAATTGTTTAACAGTAAAATATTATAGTGAGGACTTTTATTTTGAAACAGTTTTTGGCAGAGGAAGCAGTTGAACAGGATGTGTAGTCTTAATAGGGCCAGTTTGTATGCTTAAAGCCTGAGACTGGCAGTTGGTCCAGGTGGCCCGAACACCTGCCATAGGATTCTAATTGCTTAACGGCCGTATTGTGATGTCATAATCATAATGTTAAATCAATGGGGAAATTTTGATAGTTTTTAATTAATAGTTTAAAAAGTATAAAAGTTACAAAGTTGAAAAATACATAGCACCCATGTCCTAAGTAAGACCTACGTAACATAGTTTGAATGAAGTTTCTACGTTAAACGGTTGAAGCTGCATTAAATGCGTTAGAAGAAGAAGAAGAACTAGAAAAGCATTTCCTGAAGGAAATACAGTGCATGAAAATGCAAAAATATGATGTAAAATATCATACAGAGTAAAAACAAACTATATTGGTTGCTAGGTAGATGAGGTTTAATATAGTTGGAATGACTGAACAGTTAAATAAGTGGATAGTTTAAATGGTTAAATTATTTAGGTAGATAGTTGACGATAACTGACACTTGGAATGGCTCTAATGTTTGCTAGCAGTTATGCTAACTATATTAACAAAGATAATAATGGTAACCAAGTTACTATGCTAACTAGCATGCTAACAATGTTAAAATGCTAAGTATGCTAACCATGTGACTTAGCTAACTTAGCTAATTATTTTTAGCAGTTATGCTAACTAACATGCTAACTATGCTAACCATGTTACTTAGCTGACTTAGCTAATCATTTTAAGCAGTTTTGCTAAAAATGTTAACTAGCATGCTAACATGTTAGCATGCTAACTATGCTAACCATATGACTTAGCTAACTTAGCTAATCATTTTAAGCAGTTTTGCTAAAAATGCTAACTAACATGCTAACTATGCTAACCATGTGACTTAGCTAACTTAGCTAATCATTTTTAGCAGTTTTGCTAAAAATGCTAACTAACATGCTAACATGCTAGCATGCTAACTATGCTAACCATGTGACTTAGCTAACTTAGCTAATCATTTTAAGCAGTTTTGCTAAAAATGCTAATTAGCATGCTAACATGCTAGCATGCTAACTATGCTAACCATGTAACTTAGCTAACTAGCTACAGTGGGTAGGAGTCATAGTTGATGACAAGTAACAGTTACAATGGCTGAACAGTTAAAAAGTTCAGTAGTTTAAAGGGTTAAATTGTTTAATAGTAAAATATTATAGTGAGGACTTTTATTTTGAAACAGTTTTTGGCAGAGGAAGCAGTTGAACAGGATGTGTAGTCTTAATAGGGCCAGTTTGTATGCTTAAAGCCTGAGACTGGCAGTTGGTCCAGGTGGCCCGAACACCTGCCATAGGATTCTAATTGCTTAACGGCTCTATTGTGATGTCATCAGCCCATGTTAAGTCTATGGGGAAATTTTGAACAGTTTTTAATTAATAGTTTAAAAAGTATAAAAGTTACAAAGCTGAAAAATACATAGCACCCATGTCCTAAGTAAGACCTACGTAACATAGTTTGAATGAAGTTTCTACGTTAAACGGTTGAAGCTGCATTAAATGCGTTAAAAGAAGAAGAAGAATAGAAAAGCATTTCCTGAAGGAAATACAGTGCATGAAAATGCAAAAATATAACGTAAAAAAATCATACAGAGTAAAAACAAACTATATTGGTTGCTAAGTAGATGAGGTTTAATATAGTTGGAATGACTGAACAGTTAAATAGGTGGATAGTTTAAATGGTTAAATTATTTAGGTAGATAGTTGACGATAACTGACAGTTGGAATGGCTCTAATGTTTGCTAGCAGTTATGCTAACTATGTTAACAAAGATAATAATGTTAACCAAGTATGCTAACTAGCATGCTAACAATGTTAAAATGCTAAGTATGCTAACCATGTGACTTAGCTAACTTAGCTAATCATTTTTAGCAGTTATGCTAACTAGCATGCTAACTATGCTAACCATGTGACTTAGCTAATCATTTTTAGCAGTTTTGCTAAAAATGCTAACTAGCATGCTAACATGCTAGCATGCTAACTATGCTAACCACATTACTTAGCTAACTTAGCTAATCATTTTAAGCAGTTTTGCTAAAAAATGCTAACTAGCATGCTAACTATGCTAACCACATTACTTAGCTAACTTAGCTAATCATTTTAAGCAGTTTTGCTAAAAATGCTAACTAGCATGCTAACATGCTAACTATGCTAACCACATTACTTAGCTAACTTAGCTAATCATTTTAAGCAGTTTTGCTAAAAATGCTAACTAGCATGCTAACATGCTAGCATGCTAATTATGCTAACCACGTGACTTAGCTAACTTAGCTAACTAGCTACAGTGGGTAGGAGTCATAGTTGATGACAAGTAACAGTTACAATGGCTGAACAGTTAAAAAGTTCAGTAGTTTAAAGGGTTAAATTGTTTAACAGTGAAATATTGTAGTGAGGACTTTTATTTTGAAACAGTTTTTGGCAGAGGAAGCAGTTGAACAGGATGTGTAGTCTTAATAGGGCCAGTTTGTATGCTTAAAGCCTGAGACTGGCAGTTGGTCCAGGTGGCCCGAACACCTGCCATAGGATTCTAATTGCTTAACGGCTCTATTGTGATGTCATCAGCCCATGTTAAGTCTATGGGGAAATTTTGACTAGTTTTTAATTAATAGTTTAAAAAGTATAAAAGTTACAAAGTTGAAAAATACAAAGCCCACATGTCCTAAGTAAGACCTACGTAACATAGTTTGAATGAAGTTTCTACGTTAAACGGTTTAAGCTGCATTAACTGCGTTAGAAGAAGAAGAATAAGAAGAAGAAGAAAAAGCCTTGGAATAACAGTACAGTGCATTTTCATGCACTGTAATAAGTAAACTTAAGAAGAACAATAGTGGGCTTGCTGGATCAAACCCACTAATAAGTAAACTTAAGAAGAACAATTGTGGGCTTGCTGGATCAAACCCACTAATAAGAAAACTTAAGAAGAACAATAGTGGGCTTGCTGGATCAAACCCACTAACAAGCTTATTTTTCCCCATAGACTTTCCATTAGCACTATGACATCACAATGGACTAATTAACTTGATTTGCACCTGTATCAACTTCCAGCTGCTCACTACTAGGACCCATCAAAGGGCCAGTTAAACTGATTGCACCTGTATCAACTGCTTTCTGCTTAACTAGGCCAACTCTCTGTGTCTCCATTCTACAAGGATATAAGGCACATTCCATCCAACTTTCTATCCATTCATCCTCTTCAAACCATTCACTCATCCACCCATTAACCTATACATCAACATCCATTAAACAATCTGCCTATCAACATCCATTCAACTTTCTGTCTATCAACATCCATTACACTATCTACATTCAACTTTTAAACTATATACTCTGTCTCAGGCTTTAAGCATACAATCTGGCTCTGTTAAGACTACTATTTCCTCTGCCCACAACTGTTTCAAAATAAATGTCCTCACTACAATAATTCACTATTAAATAATTTAACTATTTAAACTACTCAACTATTTACCTGTTCAGCCATTTAAACTGTCAGTTGTTATCAACTATGACTCCTGCCAACTGTTTTCAAATAAACGTTTGTTTGGCATTTTATGTTAATATACAGTATGTTTATTTTCATGCACTGGTAATTTCCTTGAAATTACATTTTCTAGTTAGTATTTGTTTTTTCTTTCTTTTTTTCTGGTCTGCAGGGGAAGCCGACCAGTGGACATTTCTTCTCTGTTATCTGTTTGTCTGTCTGTCCGGATTCTGCTGCTACCTAAGGCTGGACAGGAAGCACTGTGGGTGAGCTGAACAAGGAGTGTGTCGTAGTGTAACCTGAGTGGTGTGCGGTTTGTGCTTGCGTCACTTTTATTGGCTCATGAGTGTGTTGGTTTATGTGTGATACATTTAGTGTGCAACTTGAACTATTTATTCACTTGACGGCTAATCTTTTAAAATATGTTCTTGCTATTTGTGTAACTTAGTTACCGTTGTCCATGCCTGTTCTTGCTATTTGTGTAACTTAGTTACCATTGTCCATGCCTGTTCTTGCTATTTGTGTAACTTAGTTACCATTGTCCATGCCTGTCCCACTGCCCTGTGTAGTATTCCTGGTTAGAGCATTTTTAAGATCGGTGGCAGAGAACTCTGTTGTTTGTCTATGAATTTAGTGCCTGCTAATAATAAAAGTATTGCCTTTTCACATTTCTGTGGTTTATGAGTCTGGGGGGAGTTCATTGGCCTATAGTCCTGTTAAAGGGCCACGACAAGAACCTTGCTCTAGAATCTAGTTTTGGTGATGTGACATGAATATTAAGTTGAGACAAACATTTCCCAAGATTCCTAAATACTATTTTTATTTTAAGATGGCATGAATTGGCCCACAAGCACAGAAAGCTGTTTTGTGTGTTGAAGCTGTTGAGAATACAATTGTTGCATTCAATTCTCTCTCTGTATAACCAGTATAACCAGTATGGGCTTGCATACAGTAGATGTGATCTTGACTTCCCATAAATTGGATGTTGCTGGTGTTATCAGATGCCAATATTTGCTCTCTCTTCTCTCTCACAGACCGCAGTGTAAAACTGTCTCTGCTTGGCAGACAACTTTGCTTGCCCATCTAGTTTGTCTTCCCGCATGTGACATCAGAGTTATGATGCATATGAGGAAATAGGGAAGCTTTGCTGTCCTCTTTGGTCAGGAAACCAGGCAAAAATCACAATTAAAGAATGGTTTAAAACAATTCATCATTCAGTATGTTTAACAGCAATGTCATTTTTTGTTTCATAAATTGTGTATATACAACCTCCAACATTTCAAAACTATATCGATATTTGTTTGTACTATGAGTCATCCCTCCTCATAGAGTGTGTACTCTATACAACATGAACAAGGACCCAATAACAAGAGACCATTTGAGACTAACACTAGGATGTAAGCCTGTGTTTTTTGAAGAAGTTCTAATCTAATAATCTAAATGTGTAAATAATCTAAAGATTATCGTTCTTCAGATCAGAATCAAGCTGTGCTCTTATCATAGTAATACCCGCAGGTTTACCAACATGTTTATGATCTGAGGTGGAATATTCCAACTAGCTAATAATATCAAATATGACGAAGTGATCCCTCCATTTTCTGGGCTTTCCAGTCTGAGAGATGACTGCTGTCAACGTTGAACTCAGTGATGAGCCACCAGACACCAATTTCTAATATATAATATAATATAATATAATATATATGTAATATCAAGTAGGATTAACAGACTTTTCCAAAAGGTAGAGACAGGGGATCCTAACTCTTTATCTGTAGTGTAAAGATTGCTGATGCTTCTGATGACATCAATGATGCTGTTGCAAGTGACTGGAGGCTGATGGTGGTGAAAGTGGTTGGTGGTATAGTGACTGTGATTGCTTCCAGCTGTCAGTCACACAGACACACACATATACATACATATTGGAATTTCATTAAGTATCATTATAGGCAAAAGAAAGAACATTTAGGTCTGCAATTGTCATCTCCCAAGACCAAAGGCCAAAAAGTTTGTTTAGATTGTAATGTATTTGAAGTTTTGCAACATGTGTTCAACTGTCCATGTGAGAATGAAAAACGAATGAGCGCGCAGCACTGATCAGAACATGTTTTGCTGTACTCCAACAAGTTCATGCTCTGTCATTTTATACACCATGTCTTTTATATCATGCCTTTATGTTCCATCTGTTATTACATTGCTACACTAGGTCAAGTAGGGACTGGGAACCCAGCACCTCATAAAGATCAACACCTAGACTGAAACAGACTGCCTGTCTGCATGTCTGGCACCTCCAGTGATCTCCATGTAATGTCAAACAATAAACAATAGCTTGAGTGGAATTCAGTGACATCAACTGTTTGCATCCAGCATGTGAGTGAGTGTGTCACTAATGAAATATGTAATTGAATACTGGTGATATTATTATGACCGTCGCGCAGCGAAGCGGCGGTCATATAGGTTTAGTCAGATTTTTTTATCTTTTTTTTTTTCCGCATTTTTTCGTATTTTCCGTCAAGGATTTCCGGGACACTGTAAGACCGGGGTACACGAAACTTGGTGGGCATGTAACCCCACATGGATAGCATGGAACCATCACTTTTCGTTTTGATCTGTAGCCCCCCCGCTGGACTGGACCCCCCGAAAGGAGGGTAGGGCAGACACAGTTTTCTGTGAATATCTTGAGAACCGTAGGGCCTAGGATGACCAATTTTTTGCGTATGTTTGCCTCCAGGGGTCATGTAAACCCATTCCATATTCACACATGTGCATAAACAGATGCACACGCACACACAAACATTCACAGTAATCCTAAGTATGACACATACTCACACAGTAGACATATATACGCATGCATGCACATGCACACACACAGGCACATAAACAGGCAAACACACAAGCACATACACATGCACGCACACACACACATAAACATAAACATGTACATGCACACAATTCAAGAATTTCTCAGAATTATGAAGAGGCAAGATGGGGGTGGGGTTGTATAAAATGTATATTACATGTGAAATCTATGAACTAATCATGTTTTGGTACTTGTTGTCTAGCAGATACCAGTGAGAATTGAGTGTGCATAATGCAATTCAGTGAGACAGTTAGAATCATTAGAAGCCTTTCAGCGTGACTTATTTTTGTGGAAAACATGTGCTGGACTGGGCGGCGGTCATATTTTGTACCGCTCTGCAGTACATCTAGTTAGTAATGATCATTACAGGAAATGCCTCTGTCACTGGAAATACCAGTTCCATGTCAATAAAATGCACCAACCGGCCTCTTTGTATGGACCCTTTCAAGAGAGTTCCATTATCAGCATCATAGTTGGCCCCACAAGACTTCCTTTTTAACATTCCATATGTTATCTTAATGCAGAGGAAGTAGGTTGGGGCCCAAATAGAACGTTCAAGCATTGTTTTTGTTTTTATTGCTGAAAGGGTCTATTGTCTCCTATCATACTGTATGTTTTTGGATTATTGAATACTTGACAAAGGTATACAACCTACAGTACAAACAACATGTATGATACAATATTATAGAAAATTGTTAGTCTGTCACAGTGACACATGCACCAGTATAGTGTCCTGATATATGGTATGATAATAAAGGTCTTAATGGCCGTTTTTGTTTTTGTTTTTAAAAAGAAAGGTGAACTCTACATTTTATTGTACCAATGAACAAAATCTACAGTGTCTTGAAGATAATGCAACTTAATTTAACGATTTCATATTTTGGCATTACCGTTCATCCACCTTGGAGTACAAAATGATCACATCTACAAAACAAAAGAGTCTGACCGACAGTACACTACACATCATTAATGAGTCAACAAATCCTTCTTTATAGAGCTGACATAGCCGCAGTCCTCCTTCCATTACTGACTGAATGCATTTTGAATATGATTTGGAGATACTGAAATGAAATCTAGATGTAGGCCTTTATCAATTTGACTTTGCCCAAATGTTCATACATAATACAAGGAAGATGGAGTGCTGAGGATAGACTTTATCTTTGAAAAGCTTTGGTGCAAAAAACAAAACAAATTTCAGGGACATGTCAGGCTGCTTAATTCTCGGCTACTGACATCATCAAGTGAAGTCTTCCTTTGCCTGGAAAAACATTGTCTTCAAGGAAGTGTCTTACAAAAATTCATGTCCATCACCGAGAAGAAATGTCCTCATACCTCTGCTGTGGAACAGTGATGATGTGCAGGCCGTGACCCTGCCCTCTTTGGTGTGTGAGGACGTTCAAATAGCCTCTCTCAGACACATCCTCACACCTTTCAAAGTACCGGAGACGGATGAAACAAGGCTCTGCAGGTGAGACTCTCGTTTAAGGTGCTTATTGATTTACTGACAGATTCAAGAGTATAATAATAATAATAATAGTAATAATAATAATAATAACAAAGGGGGAAATCTTTCAATGCTATGCTATGTAAATCTACTGTAATGTAGCATTTTATTATCTTATAATAAATCTTATGCAATATTACTGTTATATTCCCACCAATAGAATTTGCAGTAATTTGCTGACAAAATATCAGTCACATATCTAGGTTAATTGTGTAAGTCAGTTGTTATCATTTTTAACAGTTTTTTTTATGAACACGGTTTCATTTAATTTACTTAAGACTCATCTTCAAGTCATTGTTCTGCCACTTACGGTTTTGGCTGTAGGAATGGGCGGCAAACTAATCTTTCTGGTGACTTTCCTGATTGGTTATCTGACAACTGGAATCAGAGGAGATGGGCCTTTCCAAATAACGGCCACCAACGTAAGTTTCATTGAAGTTTAACATTGCTTCCTACTACAAATGCCACATTTGACAATCTGACCACTCCAACAGCCACTAATGTAAAGCTTTACATTTAAACATGGATGTAGGCTACATTGTACATTACACTGTAACCAGGGCTTAAAGGAGAATTCCGGTGTGATATTGACCTAAAGTGTATTGAAACATGATACCGAGTGTGAACGTATGTCTCATAGCCCATCTCGGCTTGTCCCCTGCACTCCAAAATCTGGCGCTAGTTAGCCGATGCTACCAACAGCTTTTTCAATAGTGGTGCTTCGGCATCGGGCTAGCCATGCAAATAAATCACTGTTTTACACCCATTTACGAGGCTCAATGTATCTCCACACTTCATTGGTAGACTTCCGAGGGCCCTGACATTTAAAACGAGACATTGAGAACTTTGAAAAAGCACTGGTAGTTTACTTACAAGACGATTTATACAGACAGTATCTTCACGAAGTTTAGCGTTTGCAGCCATCTTGAATTTAGTCACGATAAGTCGAGCAACGAGTAAGAATGAACAGGTATGATAAGGGATCAGATTCCAAAAATAATTCAGTGGAAATGCATGGATTCCAGTTTAGCAGCAACTGGAATCCATGCATTTCCACTGAATTATTTTTGGAATCTGATCCCTTATCATACCTGTTCATTCTTACTCGTTGCTCGACTTATCGTGACTAAATTCAAGATGGCTGCAAACGCTAAACTTCGTGAAGATACTGTCTGTATAAATCGTCTTGTAAGTAAACTACCAGTGCTTTTTCAAAGTTCTCAATGTCTCGTTTTAAATGTCAGGGCCCTCGGAAGTCTACCAATGAAGTGTGGAGATACATTGAGCCTCGTAAATGGGTGTAAAACAGTGATTTATTTGCATGGCTAGCCCGATGCCGAAGCACCACTATTGAAAAAGCTGTTGGTAGCATCGGCTAACTAGCGCCAGATTTTGGAGTGCAGGGGACAAGCCGAGATGGGCTATGAGACATACGTTCACACTCGGTATCATGTTTCAATACACTTTAGGTCAATATCACACCGGAATTCTCCTTTAATTTGAGCCGGAACACGACGGCCGGAACATGTTCCGGCACCTCCGACGTTGGATCCGGAACCTTTTTTATTGGATCCGTCAATTAAGTCAATATAAAAAATAAATCGCCTAAACAAAAAATAAATAAATTACTGTTTGTGTAGTGTTCAATGTTGATATATTTCTTAGCCTATTCGTCTTTAGAAATAGGGGAAAGACCAAACAGGATACAACAAGCTAATCGAGGATTTGAAAGTTCTTTATCCACAATATTGGTCACAGGAGGGTGACGCGCTGTTCGGGGAGAGAAGTTGAGACGCTCTGCCAGCAGTTTTGCATCGATAGCCCGCGGAATGTCATCAGGGCTTACCATCTCCTCCCCATTTGCCTTGTCGGCCCGCCGCTTGCCCGGTTCAACCCCTTTCCTTACGTGAGGTCATGGACATAGCCTAGGTGTAGAAAAAGAAGCAGGGTAATGGAGGCCGGGGGTCTGGATACTGTATGGGCCATTTTGGACAAGTAGGCTTGGCTACGGTAGGAAGAAATCGCGCTTCCACGCTAGTTGATCATTGATTACTGGGTGTGGGTGGCCATCATTGCATCATTGCGCCGAGGCTATTAGCCCCTTGTTGAACTGTTTTGTTGGTTCCCCTATCCTGTTTTCCCGGTGCGCGCTTGTGTGTGTGAGTGCGCGCGCGTGAGTGTTTGTGTCTCCCGCTCCCTCTCTGTGTCATATTATGTGTCAGTTCCGATGTGTTTTGATTGGGGGGAGGTGTCCGGGGGGATAGGGGTTCAGATAGGTATTCAGATGTGTCAATCAGAAATTACTGATATCATTCCACGCTGTATCTAGTTGATTATTGATTAGCCTACTGGGTGGTCATCATTGCAATAGCATACTATAGCCTATATGGTTTTTTTTTCGGCCTATGCGTAGAGTAGTTTTTTTCCGATAATTTTATAATGGATAATTGCTTTTTTTAAATTTATTTTTTTACATTTTACACCCATGCAGTGCAGTGTGTTGCAAGTTCTGAAGTTAATAAACATTGCCCTGGTGTACACACCGCGTTGTTTAGTTTTTTTTAGTCAGAGCTATGTACTGTACGCAGGTTTTTTTGTTGTTGGTCCGTAACCTGAAATCCCCGTTTTGAGTCGCCGGATCCACCCCCCTTTGCGCTCCGGCACCTCCCACTTTACAAATGAAGCACTGACTGTAACATTACAAGACCAACCATTGTAACGAGTTTCAAAATGCCCTTGTGATGAAAGTTACAAAAGTTCATTCTGCTGTTGAAGACATCATAATAATAATTCACGAAGGAAATTTAATTTAAGGTAAGTTAAGATAATACTGGGCAAATGTCCTGTTAAGGAGTTTTAACCTTGTCAGCTACGACCCTCATGTCATTCAAGAGGATATTCATGAGCTGTCTGTCATTTCCAGGTGAGCATCACTCGTGACGGTTGCGGTTCCACCAAACTGTGTTTGGGAGAAGTTGGCTGTGACCCTGCCGGCAATGTTCTGTGCTCCTTTATCTCTTCTAAGGTCGTAAATGCTAGTACTTCAGACGTGAAATTTGAGCTCTTTGGGAACTCCACTGGATACATTGCTCTGGTGCTCACCACTAATGTAGACCAGGTAATTATACTTGTACATGTCCATCTTGTCTTGTATAGATAGATATATATTTATTAATCCTTTCAGAAATTGATCTTGCATCATACAGCTCATCAGATAGACAGACAACAGACGACAACATGATCACTAAACCTTTCCATAACCCCACACAAAAACAACACACAACACCTAGTATCTCTACATTATAAAATAGTAAAGTGCCGTATCATTAGTACATCTTGTATATATGTTGTCCAACACCAACCAACACAACACACTGACATGATGGCACACTGTATACTGTGTAACATTACATGTTTCTGGGCTGATTTCCCTATTCATTGTGTGACTTACTACATAACATAATGGACTGAATTGTGAGATTATCTGTCTTGCTCTACAGGGGGGCGGTTTGGTGTTTGTTTGTTCCAGGGATCCATTCAATACAACCAGGAACTTCTTATTCCGCACAGCTACACAGATTGGCAAAAATGGTAACATCACCCTAACCAACTCGGTGAGTGTTCCGTCTGATTTGTCTTGTTTGTTGGCATTCTTGTCACGTATCCTTGTATGACTGTGCCCAAGCCAGTCTGGAAGTGTGCTACCACTAACAAACCCATATGTGTCTGGTGATTTATCTGCATGTGGGTGTTCTCTAGCCAATAGTGGAGGACATCACATACAACTTCAACAGAAGCATCAACGGAAGTTTCCACCAGTGTACATTCACTGCCCGGGGACTGAGCCAGGCCATCAATAATCGCACCTCTGAAATCAATGTCCAAGCTTCCCTTATCAGGGGTGATGTCAGCGGTACGGTGAACTTTAAAAAATCACACCTTTAAGAAAACCCATGGTTTTAGGAATTATCATCTTCAGATTATGGCCTCTGAGTATAGACAGTGTACCAATCAGAGGTTGCTGCCCATAACCATTGGATATGTACCAGACCTGTCTTACCTTCCGTGTGTTTGTCTCGTCTATATTTGCAGCTGGTCCGTCATTTGTTGCCCCTGGTGCTACAGACCTGCTCTTCATAACCAATGGTTTGGTGGACTTGACGAAAATCACTACAGGAAATTCTCCTGCTTTTGACCCAGCTGCTAATTTGGGAACTCCTACAGCCACTATGGTAAGACAGCTTTCCATTGTAGCATTGCGATGCGTTGGCCATTACACTATAACATGGCTTTCAATGGAGCTCTCATGATGCATCATCTGATGTTTTCATATTTTTTCTACACTTTCAGTATGTTTATTGAGGTTAGAGCAGAGACGTGAGTTTCCTATTGTGAAAAAGCCACCTAAGTGACATGGTTCAGTTAATTTCAACTTAATTCAGCTTTATTGAATAGAACCGTTAATGGCAGCCATATCCTCCAAGCATAACTTTATTAAGTCTACAGATCGTATTTGAGAGCCTTGGATGTGTTGTCGTATCATGTTATCCAGGTGGCTAATTCATGTTGTCTGTGGTCATTTCCAGGTGAGCATCACTCGTGACGGTTGCGGTTCCACCAAACTGTGTTTGGGAGAAGTTGGCTGTGACCCTGCCGGCAATGTTCTGTGCTCCTTTATCTCTTCTAAGGTCGTAAATGCTAGTACTTCAGACGTGAAATTTGAGCTCTTTGGGAACTCCACTGGATACATTGCTCTGGTGCTCACCACTAATGTAGACCAGGTAATTATACTTGTACATGTCCATCTTGTCTTGTATAGATAGATATATATTTATTAATCCTTTCAGAAATTGATCTTGCATCATACAGCTCATCAGATAGACAGACAACAGACGACAACATGATCACTAAACCTTTCCATAACCCCACACAAAAACAACACACAACACCTAGTATCTCTACATTATAAAATAGTAAAGTGCCGTATCATTAGTACATCTTGTATATATGTTGTCCAACACCAACCAACACAACACAATGACATGATGGCACACTGTATACTGTGTAACATTACATGTTTCTGGGCTGATTTCCCTATTCATTGTGTGACTTACTACATAACATAATGGACTGAATTGTGAGATTATCTGTCTTGCTCTACAGGGGGGCGGTTTGGTGTTTGTTTGTTCCAGGGATCCATTCAATACAACCAGGAACTTCTTATTCCGCACAGCTACACAGATTGGCAAAAATGGTACCATCACCCTAACCAACTCGGTGAGTGTTCCGTCTGATTTGTCTTGTTTGTTGGCATTCTTGTCACGTATCCTTGTATGACTGTGCCCAAGCCAGTCTGAAAGTGTGCTACCACTAACAAACCCATATGTGTCTGGTGATTTATCTGCATGTGGGTGTTCTCTAGCCAATAGTGGAGGACATCACATACAACTTCAACAGAAGCATCAACGGAAGTTTCCACCAGTGTACATTCACTGCCCGGGGACTGAGCCAGGCCATCAATAACCGCGCCTCTGAAATCAATGTCCAAGTTTCCCTTATCAGGGGTGATGTCAGCGGTACGGTGAACTTTAAAAAATCACGTCTTTGAGAACCCATGGCCTCAGGAAATGTATCATCTTTAGATTGTGATCTCTGATTAAGGTGTACCAGAGCTGTCTTGCTTTCAGTGGTTTTGTCTCATCTATATTTGCAGCTAATGGGTTTGATGCCCCCGGTGATACACTCTTCAGAACCCCTGGCATCGTGGACCTGGCTAATCCTCGCAACGCAACCATAAATGCTACTACTACTACTGCTACTCTTACTACTACCATCCCTGCTACTACAGCAGGCTGTTCTTCCCTCATGCATCCACTGACTCAAGGTACAGTAGATATATGCAGCCTTGCATTTTCTTCCCTTCTGGAAGAATTTGAGGAAAGTATAAAAGAGTTTGTTGTCAAGACTGTACAAGATGCAGTCATGTGGTATGCCCTCTGTCATTATCACATCGGAGGTGGGGGATGTGTGTTGCTTATTTATCACAATGTGTCTACTTGTCATTTGTCTTGTCTCAATGTAAATTTAAGCTTTCTACATTTGTGTCTGTTGTTGTGGATTAATTTGTCTTTTTATTGCTCCCTTGCTTAGCAATGGCCATCCTTGTGAGTGTCCTAGCTCTTCGCTTGTTTTGAAGGGAACCTGATGAAGGATTCAAGAAACATCAGTTTCACTGACATTGCCACTCTACTCGGATCAGATTTCCCATTTGTCCGGGGGAAGCCATAGTAGCATTAGCATGCCATAGCACATTCGGGTCTAGTACTCACTGTGGTCATTTCCAGAGCCCACTCCTCATCTCCTCTAAGATCTTCACTATCCAGTCAATAAAGGCTAAAAAGCCCAGTTAAAAACTTTGTCAATTTACCTTCTTATTGTCTCTTATTACATAAAGCTATAAGACAACTGTGATGACCAGAGTCAATATTGGACCTGTGATGCTTCATAAAAGCATCTAAAAAGCGTCTAAAAACCCTGCTGTTTCAACCCTCCAGTTTGTGACATAGGAAGATAGTCAGCTCTTGAGGGGGCATTTCGCATGCAATTATTCATTAGAACACTACAGAACACAACGGTCTCAGACCTTCATAATTACCACCAAAATGGAAATGTAAAGTCGATTTTAAAAGTGATAAAACGCAAATAATCTTGCAATATTTCGTGAAATAGTCTTGTGGAAATTCTTCCATCACCTCATCCATTGTGTTAATGAAATTAAATCAGTCAATTGTCACGAATAGAACATTACAACGAGGATCAAAAATGATATTGATCCCTGCACTTCACCCCAACTATTAGCTATGGCAAACGGGGAAGAGCAGGCGTTTTACGTTCATGTATGCCTGCGGTGGAATAGTGGACACCCACATCGTGCCTCGTTTGCATGGCACCGTGCGTAATCCACGTTTTTTAGGAAAAAAGTTCGCACACTCCTTGGTACTCTTTTTTTTTAGTTTATTTTCTCATTATATGGCAGATGACGTTTCGACCATGCGGTCTTCCTCAGATTCACTTGCCATCCGCAAAAAAAAAAAAAAGAAGAGTACCAAGGAGTGTGCAAACTTTTTTCTTAAAAAACATGACTTTTTTGTTCAGCACCTGGGATGTGCACAAAGTCTCCTTGAAAGTGAACCGTGCGTAATCCAGCCTTTAGGCTACACCCCTGATATTGGTCTGCCTAAACATAACAAATAGGCAAAATGCATTTGTGCGGTGATTGCTGACTTAAATATCCAACCATTCATGATTTCACAAAATACTTTGTGATTGTGTGTTGACGGTATTGATTGAACAATGTTTCTGTGACAATGCACTTACTGACATCTAAGAGAGAAAGAGAGAGAGAGAGAGAGAGAGAGAGAGCAAGAATGACAAATGGACTTTGAAGTGGTATAAAGGGGTCAATTTGACTGCGGAGGGTTACATAAAGCATGACTGTACCTATCTGACATTCATGTGGAGCCATTTTTAGAGTCCGAGACTGAGGCCTCCCACAGTTCCTGACATACAGTACAATGTACAGTACACAGCGTTTCCCTCTCATCATCCACGGCAATCGCACCAGTTACATCATCATTGTTATTAAAATAAATGATTTGACCGCATTATTATTTAGAATTATTTTGAATCTTCACACTTAATTCCAGTAATATTTTAAGACCACCTCAATTGAGTGGCCATTATATTTGGAGCCTTTTCCACTTTCCACGATCATGAGTTTGTGTGATTCAAACACAAACATATTATCATCCACATGAACACCAGAGGGCATCAACAAGTCAAAACGTTATATTAATATTTTTTAAATCACCCCTGCTACAAGTAGGTTACACTGAATTGGTGCCTGCTGTGTAAGTAGCTCTTGATTGGCCAAAGAGTGTTGAAATGTTCCGTATTCTGCAAATGAAACTTCATTTGGGGTACTTTCTCTTCCTTCTGAATACAGGAAGTGCAGGCCATGAGTCTGTGAAGGGAGGAGTTCAAAGTCATGCCAAACAGATTCTGCTGAAATCTGGCAAAATTACTGAGCTCCATCGCACAGCTGTCACTGCCTGGAGGGGGGAGGGAAGGTCATGGAGGGCCATTGGTAGCTTACGGTCCCTGACTGACCCTCACATCAACAGCAAAGCCAAGCTGTCAGTATGGTGGCATTACTCTGCCCATGCTTCCTTGCGCAAATCTGCACAGAAAATCATAAACCTCTGCCACAAGGGATCCCAACAGTGGCACTGTCACACTTATGGTCTCTCAAACATTATAGAGTTTTGGTCTAAAGCTAGGAAACATCTCGTCTTAAAAAGCCTTGCAAACACCAACTGCCCAACTGGCACTGATAACAGCTTGCCGAAATGCTAATTTTATGTTGTTGGTGATGTTATGCTGCAAAGGTTTTTTTTACAGTACATTTCCACAGGGTGTTCTGACCCAAACCAGAGCATAACCTGAATGGCCAGTGGGATATATTCCATCAAAATTCATTTTAAGATGACACCAATGTTTTTTGTTCAGAGAAACTATGTTTAAAAAGACCCTTTTTGCTTCAATACTGGCCTACTTTGCTTTTACAGTTATGATGATACCACAACATAACAACTAGTGACAGACTTATAACTCTTAAAGACATATCTTACAGGACAAATTTATAACATGAACTTCTTGAGTGTTAACCCCATGTTTGTGTTGTAATGTCTACCCGTTTAGCCATGAGAACCAGGAGAGTTACAGTTATGATCAAACACAAAGTACCAAATGCTTAATTATTCAGCTGCTTTGACCTTGTCACTTGAGTCAACACCCAGAGGTCTGTCTTCAGTTGCAGCTGTGCTACCCACAGCATGGTGCCAAGATGCGATGTGCACCAGCAAATTTGCCAGCACTTCCATCCTGGTTAATACAGTCAAGGGAAGGGAGTTACACAGCCTGCAAATGGCCTCACCATCATGTAGCTGCTCACTGCACAGGATGTGGGCAGACTAACAGCTCTGTTCTCTCACATGAAAGTTTACTTTGGTCATAATCATCCAGTCGGTTCTCAGATGCCTTTCCCACCCACAGTGATTTTCTCCCCACAAACTGGTATGGTCATCATCATCATAATCTCTCTCTTTCTCTGACTCTCCCTCTCTCTCTCTTCTTGTTTTTTCTCTTCCACTCCTACTCTCCAACCCACTTCACTTTTTCCCTCACCCTGTTTCGTATTTCTCCCCCTTTCCACTGTCTCCTTTCCTCCACACTCCATTCCACCTCTCTTTTCAGGGGATATAAATAACTGGCAGAGAGAGCGAGAGAGAGATGGCCCCTTGTCTCATCACACCCCCTCTCTTCACCTGTGAACAAAGCACTTGATGCACTACAGCCTACCATTCTCACTTGTTTGTGTGCTCTCACTCGCATACACACGCACACACACACACACACACACATTCATAGATGCATGTCAACAACACGCAAGGATGCAAATACTCAATCACACACATTCTAAGCTGCAGGCTACTCTGAGCATTTGTAAAGTTCACAGAAATAATGTGCAATTTAGTGTTGTTCACACATAACTTAAGCTTGCATTCCAGTGTCAAACAGAGGAGCTATTAGGTAATCCTTACTCCTTTACATAACTCTTTTACATGCCTCTGGCTATATTTTAGTATAGGTACGCCTTAAAAACTAGTGAGTCACACACTCAAACACATAAATCTCTATTTTTCACTCAAGTGGCAGGAAACATGGATGTGGGCCATCTACACACAAACACAAATCCCACAAAGAAACACAAGCAATATTAACCGACACAACAGTACTGCTTCATGCAATGTAGAATTAGTCATTTATGCTTGCATGGAAGCGATTATTTTTATGATGCTTTTTCCTGGCATGATTTCTGCCACAATTAGCTCCCTCTGGTATAGGGGTATTTTTAGAGACTTCAAATAGACTGTTCTATTTCTGGTGATGAAGGGTATCTAGGTTAAATGTATTGCAATGACTTTGATGAATCCTTCATTTGTGGGTTAGAGTGTCCAATTGACAGACAGTCGCTAAACCCAGGAGACGTATTCATGAATTCTCTTGACCCTTAACATAACCAGAATAAAGAAGTAATTCAAACTTAACAAACCGTAACCAATAATATCATTGGTAGTCTGTCTACATATAGGCTAGTCTTTAATAAAATAATGGATAAAAACCAAAACAGCCCATACAGTCCATTTGTCCATTCACCCCCAGTTTTTAATTATTAGACTTTGTGGACAGACCACTTTGACACTTTGCCCTACTGAGTGTCTGCCAAAATCATAAACAACAAAAAAGTCATAGTTTACACCTTACAGTGGACCAGAACAAGCAAAGTTTGTAAGCAAATATTTCAAACAAGATATAGTAGTTTATCTGCAAAGTTAATGTGCTCATTGAGACGTGGTAGTGTTGAAATACACAGATAAAACCGGACTTTTTTTCTCTACCAAACTGCCATTCAAAATTGTCCATTCTTCTGGAATTCCAGGTGGCTTATATTTTCATATCTAATAGGGGTGTAAAGGTACACGTATTCGTACTGAACCGTTTAGATAGGGGACGTTAGGTCAGATGTGTACCAAATGTACCGAATGCAGTCTATAACAGTAATCCACAGTAAGCTTTTTTGCCTGTGGACCATGTTTCAACATTTCACATTTTACAGCTTTTCAAGGTACACCCCGAACCGTGATTTACCGTTACACCCCTATCTAAATAACTTTCTGTCATCACTCTACCACAGTGCTGTCATTTCTAGAACAGAAAACAGCCTATTTCAACCTTAGTCAGATTGAGATTACATGTGATTGTAAAAATTGAGCATGCATGAAATTAAGTTCTCAAAGTTTAATCAGGGTTACAGCTGATGTGCTTATATAACATCCTTGTGCTTTTTTGATTTCAAACATGATTTTTACAATGGTTGCATGATAAATTGAGAAGATATGAATTTTGAGAAGATATAAAGTTTAACTGAGTAGAGAAACAGTGTGATTAATTGTATAGTAGTATATCCAATGTAAGAAATGCCCTTTTTCACTCCCAGGAATAAAGATTAATTTACAGACTGTCACTTCCTATAATCCCCTTAGCTACCCACCCATAGATTAGCTTCAGAATTGGTCTTTGCCTTCTTTCTCTGTCCGGCTTTCTTTATTTGCCTCTTTCACTTCACTTTTTTTTCTTCTGAAAGCGTCTGAACTGATTCTGTATGGCCAAAGCAGCCTTCTCTGTTTCCGGAGCCTCCAGGTCGATGTCGATCTCTTCCTCCTGTTCCGCAGGCTTCCCTGCTGAGTTGGATGCAGTCTCACTGGGCACTGTGGACAATAGGAGACACACACACACAACAGAACTGAGTGCTGTCTAACCCAATGGCTCCGGTTGAAATATTTAGGAAACACACGCCGAAAGGGAAATTAAGAGGAGAGGTTTAGGGACCCGAATTCATGCATAGTATTTAATACACTGACACATGGTACACAATGTGGCATTGCAAGAGAGTTGTGCCAACGCTAGCTGATTTGCATGAAAGATAAACTTCAGTGGATATCTGGACAACACAGAGTGCTTTTGACAAAATATAGTTAGCTATAGTTATCTACCTGACAGAGTCAAATCAAGTCAGTCACTTAATTTTTTATAGCACATTTAAAAACTACAGGAGTTGACTAAAAGTGTTTTACAGTCAAGGTAAGCAAATAGACAATACAATATAAGTAAGTATAAGTATATATACTCTTTTGATCCTGTGAGGGAAGTTCGGTCTCTGCATTTATCCCAATCCGTGAATTAGTGAAACACACTCAGCACACAGTGAACACACAGTGAGGTGAAGCATGCACTAATTCCAGCGCAGTGAGCTGCCTGCTACAACAGCGGCGCTCTGGGAGCAGTGAGGGGTTAGGTGCCTTGCTCAAGGGCACTTCAGTCGTTCCTACTGGTCAGGGTTCAAACGGGCAACCCTCCGGTTACAAGTCCGAAGCGCTACCACGGCTGCCCCTAATATATACATGACTGAAAGGAACAGATACTGTAATTGAAAGTATCAAGTAGCTGGGCTACCTAAAAATGACAGGTCCCTGTCAAGACATGCATCCTTAAATTTCAGGACCATGAACCATGAATGCTGTTTTTCAGTGCCATCTGGAAAATTCTATCCTCAGGTAAATTCAAGTCTGCTTTAATTTTGGAAGTCCATTTGGAATTATATGAGTCATGACATAGCGACGCAGCCTAAATGTGTCTCTACATGACTCACACTGCACTGTGCCGCAACAGCAGAATAAATAAGAGTCTGAGTAGCGTTACTGTAGGAGTCAGGTTATTCTTCTTTCAACATCATTCTAAATCCAATCCCCGAAAAATGTAGGAAAAGGATCAGCAGTTCTTTTTGTGACACTGAACTATCCAACAGTGTAATGTTTGTTTACTCAAAGAGATGGGATGGAGAGGGCCTAGAGGAAGGCAAATGACACACGGGATGACTCAGACATGGAAGAAAGACTAAAGAAAGCTCTGGAGGAGGACGGAAGAAGGAGAGAGAGGGTAATGAGACAAGCCACCAAGGGCTAAAAATATGACAGATAGACGGACAGAGAGACAAAGGCAGAAATTGGATGTAGGACAAACATCTGAAAGTAGTAAAGCAAGCACAAAACATACCTTTGTTGTCAGTCGAAGGAGCCTGTCCATCAGAGGGCTCTCCAACTGTTGTTGCCTACAACAAAGTCAACAGAGCAGGCTGAGTAAAAGAAAAGGTGGTGGAGTAGACAATTCATACATCTGTATCTTTCACAGAAAGACCTCACAATGGCCCCATCAGACACACACATGTAATTTTGAGGAGAATAACATCAGCATCAAACCTGTGTTGTGATACTATATGATCCATAATCTCCTGTTTAATCCTGATCTGACGTTCTTTTTTTTTTTTCAATCTGGCCTGATGGCATGATTCCCTACAGAGAATCCCCTCTATGTCACTCTGAATTTCACCTCTTAGATTATGGTTGTAAGAGGAAATCTGAGGGAAAGAGAGAGACAGAAAGACTGCCTTTATTGTGTCTATGCATCTGTGTCTTAATGCATCCTCTGATATCCTGTAATCGCTGCAGTTGCATTCAGATCTCAATGGGACTCTCCTGGTAAAATAAAGGATAAATGAAAATAAAATCTGAAAGTGGAAGCACATCTGGTGCCAGATAAATAATATAGCTGTCACTGCTGCACACTTTTCTTTGATAAAATGAGTGGAGAGATGGGAAATGGAAAGAGTTAAAACTGAACCTTCCTGTGAGAGCATACCTTTTCTCTGTCCTTATTCCATTCCTTCCATCAGTTTCATATGTAAAAATAGAATAACTGGCACCCTGCTAATCTAATTATGAAATGAAAAACGTGAAATATTAGCCTTAAGACAGTGGCCTAGATTGGTCTGTGTGGAAAGCCTGCCCACATACATAAGTGTGAATATCTTTCCCCTTTTGCTTCTCCACTTCATTTTGCGGTTGTGAGGTCTTTTTAGTTCATTTTCTGAATTCAAGTGTGAAGGAACATAGCCATGTCTCAAGTCAGAGTACAACAGACCTATGCCTTATCCTGATTGCGTTCACAATGGCCAAACAATAAAATGGATCAGCACTTGTTCCTTCATGTGTGTGTGTTTAAGTAGCCTATAGGCTACTTCATTCAGTTTGTAACCTACGGGAGAGATGGAGGATGGGTTAGCACAATATTAGCCTTGTTCCTTCATCTGTGTGTGTTTAAGTAGGCTATAGGCTACTTCATTCAGTTTGTACAGGGGAGATGGAGGATATGGGTTAGCACAATAGGCCTATAGATCATTTTCTGTTGCTGCCTCAGCCTCTCCTTGATGGACACTATAACACTCAATTTTGCAGCAATGAGTTATTTTGCATGCAAGATTGTTGCAGTCCCTTTCCTCTCAAAAGCCTACCCATTTCCTCCACCTCTCAAAACATGTCACATAAATTGTGTTCATTCTTTTAAGACTTCTCCTGCTACTATGGATTAGGCTAGATTCTTACAAAAACGACTGCTTCCATATTTATGTTTAGACAAGAAGAATCCACTGAGAAACTGATTCAGAGACCCGAGTGTAAGTCAGTCTTTCACATCGATTCACATTGCCCTGAGTTCACTGAGTTCACGTTACTACGAAAAACCCCAGCGACTCCAAAGCTGTCCGCTGGCGGTGAGGCTGTGCAGAACGCATTTCAATGGTTGCGAATGTCTGTGGTTGCAAAGACAAGTTTGACAAGTTTGACATCTTAAGCAGTGACAGAACATTATAGCACGTATAGGCTGCTAGCCTATTGTAGCTTAACAACTTTTTATGATGCTCTCAGTGATTGCATAGCGGAAGTATCGTAGCTATAGCCTAGTCCCCGAAGATATTTATCGTACCAGCAATCATGCCTGCGGGATGTTAAAATTCACTCGCCTCCTTTCAAGACGAATGACCAGGGGTGGATATCGGGATTGCTCCTCCTTAAACATTTGGAAAGTTTAAAATAAAATAAAAAAAACCTTTGTGGAAATGAAATAGAAACTCACCTCACTCATCTTCAGATGTGTCGAAATGCGCCCTTCAGTCAATATGTGAATCAATCGGGGGAGCTCCTGGACTGAAATGTACGGAAATGTAGGCTACGTATCCTTTTGCAGGTGCACCTATGTTGGCCGTTGATCAATGAGATAAACCAAAACCTGTTATTCCGCAGCAAGAGGGTCAGATTGACTCCAAAGTTCGTCACAAACCAGACTAATATGGTCCTCTGCAAACGAATTACACTAATCCGCTCTATGAAAAGACTGAATTTCAACTAATCTCTCTCTCTCTCTCTCTCTCTCTCTCTCTCTGTGTGCGTGGAGGCGCGTTCATCAGGATTGCTGATCTAATCATCTGTGTGCTCACATATTCCTTTATGACGCAATAGTCAAATGCAATGCAATTACGCATTTTCATCGTTGTTTGGTGTTGCCTTTATCAGTAACCCTCAAACAAACAATAAAAATATGCGTGCTTGCGTGTGGCTGGTCTACTACTACTGCATAGCCTATAGTCTATGGGAAAAGACGTTATTACTGTAACTTGTACTGTAACACTGTTCTGTTATCCGAAGTCTTCTTCTTCTTCTTCTTCTTCCCACCAAATGTCTGGGTCTAATTCAGCTTTAACCGTTTAACGTAGAAACTACGTTCAAACTTAACGTAGGTCTTGAAAAGGACACGTAACGTAACGTAGGTCTTGGCATGGGTGTTATTTCAGTTAGCCTATTAGCTGGTTTGATTTGCATTGAGCTCAATGAGCATCAAACCAGCTAATAGGCTAACTGAAATAACACCCATGCCAATCTCTAGGTATGGTGAAGGGTATTTGATGATGTGGGGCTATTTAAATTCCAAAGGCCAAGGTAACTTTATCAGGATGCCCAGTATTCTGGATCCATGAAATAACTCGCCTTTAAAAATAAAAATCTGCCTGTCTCTATGGGAATTTAACATAGGGGTGCCAATACTTATGACCCCTGTATTTTAAGGAAGAACATTTATTTATTTTTTGTAATTGATACATTATTCATTCACTAAGAAAATTGGTGTCCTTAAAGGTTAGATATTTCCTCATTTTTCACTTAAGGCATTAAGATCAATTTCCAAAAGATGATTTTATATTCCTCTTTTCAGTCAACTTTAGAATGGGAGCCAATACTTTTGGCCAGCACTGTAGGTTAGAATCTTAATTTTCACACAGCACAGCTCAGGTCTAAAAACAGAGGTCTAACAACATAGCTAAGTTTCACAGATGTCACAGCACATGATTCAAATGTATGCATGCTTCATATAGTTGTCGGCAATGACAATGCACCTTTGCGATTGTTGAACTTTTATTTTGACAAGTTGTTGTCATTCTGTCTTCCACATTCATGAAAGGTTTGGTATGAATGTTGAGTCATGTCTCATGAAAGTCATGAATGCTTTATATGCAGTTTATGACAGCTGCTATGAATGTGTTATGAACTCACCCGTCAAGTAAAGTGTTACCGACCTACTCTAGGATGTACTACAACTTGGAAGCTTGATTCGTGTGCCAGGCTACACTTTAAATTTTAGGCCAGAATAATGCAGAAATTAGTAACGTTAGCCTAGGCCAAGTAAACATACTCTGTAGCCTATGTTGACGACACAAACGTTATACCTCAACTTCTGTACGTGTGTTTTAACAATACTTTGGTCATATGGTCCGTTTCCAAACAGTTTTTTATCAGGTCCCTTTCCACAGGTGTATTTAATCAAGAGCCAGATAGTATCTGTACAATATGATTAGGCTAGACTACTGTATCTGGTTAACGTTAACGTTGGTTAGTGAGCAAATGTAACGTTAACGTCGGTGATTAGCTGGGAGCAATGTTAGGTTTGATTGTCGTTAGCTAACGTTATCGAAACCTACGGCTAACCGGTCACTTTAAAGTTGACGACATACAGTAGCTGCTAGGCCTATTAACGCTGATAAGGTGGGTGCTAACGTTAACTATTTCCCTAACGTTATAACGTTAGTTTGGCTATTTGTCACCTATCATTTCATACAACATAATGTTTGACGACATAAATGAGTCAAATGCCAAAAATCGGACTACTTACCGTGTCTGTAATTAGAGAAGGACAGTCAGTTACGAGCAAGTAGCCTAAGACGAACGTTCAGAAGACTCACAGCTCCAGTGGTAGAGGTTGATTGCGTTCAGCTGCAGGTCACGTCATAATGCTAAAAGTTGCCGCCAAAGCGGTCAATGTTAACTCAATGGGAATTTGTTGGTCTTTTATCGTAAATATCTCAAAAAGTATAAAGTTCACAAATGTAAAAAATACATTGTACAATTGTCCATTACAAGACCTTTGTAGGAGTGTTTGAATGACGTCAAACGGTTCAGTGGTTTTAGTGTCATTAAACGTCAAACTTGGTCGGAAGAAGAATAATAAAAGACGATAACTAGAAAAGCATTTCCTGAAGGAAATACAGTGCATGAAAATTCAAAAAATATGATGTAAAATATCATACAGAGTAAAAACAAACTATATTGGTTGCTAGGTAGATGAGGTTTAATATAGTTGGAATGACTGAACAGTTAAATAGGTGGATAGTTTATATAGTTAAATGATTTACTTGGTAGATAAGGTTTAATATAGTTGGAATGATTGAACGGTTAAATAGGTGTATCATTTAAATGGTTAAATTATTTAGGTAGATAATTGACGATAACTGACAGTTGGAATGGCTCTAATGTTTGCTAGCAGTTATGCTAACTATGTTATCAAAGATAATAATGTTAACCAAGTTACTTAACTTAGCTAATGTTTTCATTTTTAGTAGTTATGCTAACTATGCTAACTAGCATGCTAACTATGCTAACCATGAGACTTAGCTAATCATTTTTAGCAGTTTTGCTAAAAATGCTAACTAGCATGTTAGCATGCTAACTATGCTAGCCATGTTACTTAGCTAACTTAGCTAATCATTTTTAGCAGTTTTGCTAAAAATGCTAACAATGCTAGCAATGTTACTATGTTAACCATGCTAACTAGCTACAGTGGGTAGGAGTCATAGTTGATGACAAGTAACAGTTACAATGGCTAAACAGTTAAAAAGTTCAGTAGTTTAAAGGGTTAAATTGTTTAACAGTGAAATATTGTAGTGAGGACTTTTATTTTGAAACAGTTTTTGGCAGAGGAAGCAGTTGAACAGGATGTGTAGTCTTAATAGGGCCAGTTTGTATGCTTAAAGCCTGAGACTGGCAGTTGGGCCAGGTGGCCTGACCACCTGCAATAGGATTCTAATTGCTGTGATGTCATAAAGGGCAATGTTAAGTCAATGGGGAAATTTTGATAGTTTTTAATTAATAGTTTAAAAAGTATAAAAGTTACAAAGCTGAAAAATACATAGCACTCTTGTCCTAAGTAAGACCTACGTGACAATGTTTGAATGAAGTTTCTATGTTAAACGGTTGAAGCTGCATTAAATGCGTTAGAAGAAGAAGAATAACTAGAAAAGCATTTCCTGAAGGAAATACAGTGCATGAAAATGCAAAAATATGATGTAAAATATCATACAGAGTAAAAACAAACTATATTGGTTGCTAAGTAGATGAGGTTTAATATAGTTGGAATGACTGAACAGTTAAATAGGTGGATAGTTTAAATGGTTAAATTATTTAGGTAGATAGTTGACGATAACTGACAGTTGGAATGGCTCTAATGTTTGCTAGCAGTTATGCTAACTATGTTAACAAAGATAATAATGTTAACAAAGTTACTATGCTAACTAGCATGCTAGCATGCTAACTATGCTAACCATGTTACTTAGCTAACTTAGCTAATTGTTTTTAGTAGTTTTGCTAAAAATGCTAACTAGCATGCTAACATGCTAGCGCTAGCATGCTAACTATGCTAACCACGTTACTTAGTTAACATAGCTAATCATTTTTAGCAGTTTTGCTAAAATTGCTAACTAGCATGCTAACATGCTAGCATGCTAACTATGCTAACAATATGACTTAGCTAACTTAGCTAATCATTTTAAGCAGTTTTGCTAAAAATGCTAACTAGCATGCTAACATGCTAGCATGCTAACTATGCTAACCATATGACTTAGCTAACTTAGCTAATCATTTTAAGAGGTTTTGCTAAAAATGCTAACTAGCATGCTAACATGCTAGCATGCTAACTACGCTAACCATGTGACTTAGCTAACTTAGCTAATCATTTTAAGCAGTTTTGCTAAAAATGCTAACTAACATGCTAACATGCTAGCATGCTAACTATGCTAACCATGTTACTTAGCTAACTTAGCTAACTAGCTACAGTGGGTAGGAGTCATAGTTGATGACAAGTAACAGTTACAATGGCTGAACAGTTAAAAAGTTCAGTAGTTTAAAGGGTTAAATTGTTTAACAGTAAAATATTATAGTGAGGACTTTTATTTTGAAACAGTTTTTGGCAGAGGAAGCAGTTGAACAGGATGTGTAGTCTTAATAGGGCCAGTTTGTATGCTTAAAGCCTGAGACTGGCAGTTGGTCCAGGTGGCCCGAACACCTGCCATAGGATTCTAATTGCTTAACGGCCGTATTGTGATGTCATAATCATAATGTTAAGTCAATGGGGAAATTTTGATAGTTTTTAATTAATAGTTTAAAAAGTATAAAAGTTACAAAGCTGAAAAATACATAGCACCCATGTCCTAAGTAAGACCTACGTAACATAGTTTGAATGAAGTTTCTACGTTAAACGGTTGAAGCTGCATTAAGTGCGTTAGAAGAAGAAGAATAATCAGAAGAAGAAGAAAAAGCCTTGGAATAACAGTACAGTGCATTTTCATGCACTGTAATAAGAAGAAGCCTTGGAAGAACAGTATAGTGCATTTTCATGCACTATAATAAAAAGAACAGTGATAATAGTCCATTGCATTTACATGCAATGCAACAAGGTTATTTTCCCCCATAGCCTTTGTATTAGCACTATGACATCACAATGGACTAATTAACTTGATTTGCACCTGTATCAACTTCCAGCTGCTCACTACTAGGACCCATCAAAGGGCCAGTTAAACTGATTGCACCTGTATCAACTGCTTTCTGCTTAACTAGGCCAACTCTCTCTGTGTCTCTCCATTCTACAAGGATATAAGGCACATTCCATCCAACTTTCTATCCATTCATCCTCTTCAAACCATTCACTCATCCACCCATTAAATTATACATCAACATCCATTAAACAATCTGCCTATCAACATCCATTCAACTTTCTGTCTATCAACATCAGGGGTGAAAGTAGTTTTTATTTCTTGGTGGTACTATGATATAGAGTTATAATGCGTGCGCAAAGCGCGCGCCGAAAATGTCACTTAAACTAATTATTTATTATTTATTTGTTTGTTTATTTACTGTATTATAGTCTACTTATCACGCATTCACTAGGACTTCTTATCACTCTAGTATCACTAGATATCTTTAACCCACCTGTATCTGTTTTTGATTATGAATAAATTGCAAACACTTAATTTCAACATTTATTTATTTATTTAGCCTAGTTACTCTGCTCGCTCCCACTTCCAATTGTTTTTTTATATAGGCTACTGTATATCATGAAACACGTTTCTTTGAGTCATGCCTTTTTATTTGGGAGACTGCAACATACTGTAGCGTTTCACTATCGTGAACTGGTTTATTCCCACACAGCAAAAGTACTCCGCGGCGGAATGACGCCTTCCGGAACGGACCCGTATCGGAGTCCAGATGCTCTCAGGAACGGATCCGCTACGAAGGCGAATCGCGGACCCGCCGTGGCTCCGCACTGCATCCACTCCGCATCCGCGATTAAAACCTTACCTCCGCAGTGGGTCCGTTTGGGATCCGCAAATTGATACATACATCCGCCGCGGACCCGCAACGGACTCAAAGGCTCATCTGGCCCGGGTCCGTTTTGGACCCGTTTATCTCATTTTCAAAATTCCTTCTGTTCTTGCTGTAGGATAAAACTAGGCAACTATAGGATAAAAGTAAAACTATCACTAGGCTACTACAGCAATATAGGCCTACGATTAATCTGCATTGCCTCGTATTTTTAACTTAACAATACTGTCAATAAACCTAACAGAAAAGGTTTAAGTCAAGACATCAATTTACTGTACAAACGTGATCACTACTCAATGGAAATATAAAATGGACATTTATGGAAAGTTACAGGTTATAAGCTATTCTGTTTTTGTTAAGTAGCCTACATTGCCTAGGCTACTTTACATTCATTTTGTGGTCAAAACCTAATTTAGTGCTTTATAGGCCTAGGTCAGTGCAGACATGAAATATTTTATCTACTGTAATAGGCTACAACTTCAATGAAATACTGCGCTATGCACAGCTAAAATATCAGAAAATGAATAACTGGTGAATGACAAGAAGTTCAATAAAAAGATTGTTTAATGCTTATTTCTCCTATTACTCCATTTGTGTGGATGGAGGCGGAACACATCTCCTCGTTGCCCGATCCACCGCCGGTTGAAACACCTGATTACGTGTTTGGTGACCTCAGTGTCCGTGGCAGACCGTGTCACCATGTTTTTCCTCACAGCACCTGTAATCACACAGACAGATATGTTTATGTTTATGGTATGTAGCATCCAAAGCCAAGTATGCCTACACAATACAATATATGAGATAGGTATTAAGGAGATTAAATTTAAAAAGAAACATGACTTACAAAGCTCCTCTGTTCGCTGCACGTTGAGGGCTGGTGTGGGGGTGGAGGGAGTTGAGGAGAGACTGCCGTTCCTGGCCCATAGTGAGGTGGGTGGTGTGCGAGAGGGGGAAAAAAAATGTATTAAATGGTAGTTATCTGTTAACCATGACTGATAATACACATGGGGCCTTTCTATTCACTAATATTTCAGAGATCAGTCCCTACCTTGAGTAACTCTCCGTATGTTAAATGCAGGTGCAGGGAGTTGAGGTGGTGAAGAGTGTTGCGGTCCTGCCCCATGGTGAGGTGCTAAGGGAGATAAATGGTTGTGATCTGTTAACCATGGTAGGCTGAGAGCTACAGGGCCAAACAATGGCAAACAAAATCAAATCTCTGGTCATGCTGGACATGAATTTGTATGTTTCAATATTTTGGTATGCACTATCTATATCAACTCCATGAATGGATTGACATTGAAATCAATGTGTTTCAATACAATCTGATAATAATGAATGAACTTTTCAGGCAATATTGCATGAATGCAGATGTTTTAACTGACAAAATATTTGGCTGAGATTTTGAAAGTAATGGATAAAGTATGCAGAAAATCTGAGATGGTAATGCAGATGCAATCTGTTGATCTGAAATGGAGTGACTACTGCTGTGTTAATATAGATGGGGCCACTGTATTCAGTATTATTTCAGAGATCAGTCTTTACCTTAACAGTTTTCTCCAGGTTGAGGGGTAGTGACTCGGCTGCCTGGCACTCGGCGACATGGTGGAGCTGGAGGAATAGATACAAAGAGAGGGGAATGTCTTTAGCACTAATAATGTTAACCATATCTCTAATATTAATATTATGATTTAGTTATTTCAATGTTAAGAGAGTATTACTTACTTTGCCAGTGCAATAAGCTTGGGCTTGAGGCTTCAACTGATATACCAGGCGAGTTGGAAGGTACCTCAGAGATGCAAAGTCACCATTTTCTGGCTCTTCACTGTCATCAGAGTCCCCGAAACGATGGCTGTTACATAACGATATCATTATGGTTATTGCAATCCCAAAATTTCCAAATATACATATAGTACAAGCATCTCTGGTCTATTTTGGAATGCTACGGGAATGTGTTCACATTACATTTTAACAACCCAGAAAGTATCTTACTTGATCAAGCAAACCCAACAGAGGCAATCGTAACGTTAGATGCTAGAATCCAGCCAATAAAAGTTGACGCTGCAGAACAAACAAAATAGAAGATGGGGACCAAGTTCCATACAGTTAAGTTACGTTAGCATAATAAATCACAAACAGATGCCAATAGTTGTCTGAACCGACTTAAACAGTGATTAAAATGCCGAGGCTTTCATTACAAAGATGGCAGATAGAAACTAAAGTTACGTAATGTTATGATTCCAAACTTGGCAAAATGCAAACGTTAATGCACAGCTAGCTAGAGGCTAGGGCTAAACCATTATCAGTGAGTCAACATGCTAAAGTTGTAGGTAGCTATCATAGCAGACGAGTGCTTCACTGACTTCATTGACTGAAATACCAGTGCCAGTATCACCTTAATCAAGGTTTGCATCGCAAACGTGATTTCAATATATGTATAGCACTAATAGACATTAGCAATAACTTATGCAATTGCGCCTAGCAGCATGCTAGCTAGCAGCTATATGCCGCTAGCATAGTAGCACTATATGGACAACAGCGACACATTAAAACAGACAAGACCAGACTAATGTTAAATAACAATGTGTGTTTTTTAAATCACACTACCATAACATATTCTGCCGAAATTGCTATCCCATTTTATATCAGATAGGCTACAGACTCATATGAGCATCACAGCTAACAATAACTTTAACTTTGCACAAACTGTTGCACAAAATGACAAACGTCTCTGGTTGCACTAACGTTAACGTTAGTCCTAATATCAAACAACGTCATTACAATCAATAAACATGATGATTATAAAACCACAAAGGCCAATGTTTAGCTATTGTGAATGTCGCAATATATTAATAAATATCACTTACTAGAGAGGGTTCAGCGCAACCGTGTCCCAGCAAAGAAAATATCCACTAGTATGACTCTTCTTGGCTCTTGGTGTACAGTCATGTTCAACCGTTACAGTATAGGCGCGTCCGCGCCCGCGGATCCGACATGGGTCCACTCAGGATCCGCTGTTTGACAGTAGAATTTACGGGGCCGCCTGAAGGCGGAGCTGATCCTCTGTGCGGCACCAAAACGAATGCGACAGGCACGCGGGTTTGCCGACTTGAAGGCGGATCCGCCTAGGAGTCTACTGCTGTGTGGGTTGTCATGGCTGCCAACACACGCTGTCTGTCTCTTGTCTATCCAGCGAAACACTGCACACATAAAACCAGAATAGGCTATTGAAAAATCAACATATTTTTCTTTAGCCTGTATGTTTTTTTATTTATTTCGGAGACTTTCCAAGAAACGTCCGTCTGCTAAAACACTTTGGATACCAGTGCACGTTGGCGCAATTAGGCTACTGTACGCGCGCTATAGCTTGCTCGTTGTCTGTCCAGCTGCACGGGAGGTTTAGACACAATTTAGATACAGTTCAGAACGATGTATATGAAATATATTTTGGGGGAAACGTGTTGCTTCTGGTAATTTGACGTTAGCAGTTGTGTTGTCATGCTGAAAGTGCACTGATTTTTCAGAGACAGTATAGTTTTCTTTCCGGTACGGCGTACCCTCTCCAAATATTTTAGTGGTACTCCGTACCGGCCAGTACCGGCTTACTTTCACCCCTGATCAACATCCATTACACTATCTACATTCAACTTTTAAACTATATACTCTGTCTCAGGCTTTAAGCATACAATCTGGCTCTCTTAAGACTACTATTTCATCTGCCCACAACTGTTTCAAAATACATGTCCTCACTACAATAATTCACTATTAAATAATTTAACTATTTAAACTACTCAACTATTTAACTGTTCAGCCATTTCAACTGTCAGTTGTTATCAACTATGACTCCTGCCAACTGTTTCCAAATAAAAGTTTGTTTGGCATTTTATGTTAATATACAGTATGTTTATATTTTCATGCACTGGTAATTTTCTCGAAATTACATTTTCTAGTTTGGGATAGTTGCCTCCGCCTGGGCCTACGCTTAGGTTAGTCTATAAGTTTAGGTTAGGTTAGTCGTCGTCCCCCCCCCCCCCCAATGCAAGCAGTCGGGCATCATCATGAACATGAACACTGGGCATCCTACAGGAATTAAAACTTTCAACTGATGGTGGCATTTTACACGCCCAGTGTGCAACATCTACCTATCCCAAATAGCCCAAGGGCCACATGAGATGGTGGCCATGTGGGCAGTAGGGGCTCAACCTATTTTTTACTGTCTATGGGCCCAACATTGTTTATTTGGGTTTTAAATAGTCTGCCATTTCCGGAAGAGGGCGCCTCGCTCGCCGGAAAGGGAATAGAGAAGAGTGTGAGGTAGATCAGTCAAAACAGAACAAGCACGGCTGCAAGCTCTAGCCGTCATCTGCTGGTTTATATTTTCTTAAACTTGTCGATGTACCGGTTCCACGAATCGTGCATTTTCATATTCAGGCTTTCCATTCGAGGTACCTGATTTGCAGATTGAGGACTAAAATCTGCGTAGAGGACTACAGTGCGGAGTCTTCGGGCCTACTACAAACAGAGGTAGCCAGCTATCACCTAGCTAGCAAAACATTTAGCTGGGTAGCTGTCGATACCTAGCTAGCTAACATTAGATGGCTAGAGAACTCTAGCCAGTTTGTGTGCGCATAGGCCTGTGTAATCAGGTAGAAAGTAGTAGCAACCAGCCACGTACTCCATTGCTGTTTACAAGATCACATATTAGAAAATATAACAAGCTAAGCCCTGCAGTAGCCTACTGTATGCCAAAGGTTGAGAGGTTTTTGGCAAACGTTAGCTTGGGTAGAAATGCTATCTGAAACCTTTTGGCACTAAACAGTAATAGTAATGTTAGCACTATTAAATCCCCATGCATTTGAGAACTAGCCTACCATTAACTGGCCTGTTTGCTATTTTCGACTAATGTCACATTGTGGTGCTAAGATTAGTTAGCGTGACCAACTACGTAGGCGAGTGTCTGATCTACACCTTGACAACAAAGAGGAGACATATTATGTCATAAAATGGAATTGACAGAATTATTCACTCATCTCCCTGGACGTCAACGGGATTTTTTGGCGATAGTTTAATAATATAACGATACTTGCCAAGTTAATCTAACAGCATAACAGTTAGCAATGCATTCACTTTCAAAGTCGAGACATGCGAAGTTAGTTGCATGAGCTGGGACTGCCACCTCCAAAATGTTACTGTTCAGTGGTCTAGCATCAAACATTTAAAGACAGATTTTTGTAGGAAACGATGATCGAATGGGCCTACGCTTTCTAGTGATCGTTCATGTGGGTGGGCTACGTTACTCGTTACTTTGACAGCTGCGTGAAAGTTTTCACCGTTCCGTCCACTGAAATATGGGTTTGACGCACCCACGTTGGCTGTCTAGACATCGTCAGGCAGACTGTGTAGTGGACTAGTTTCAACATGGGGCAACTGACGTTAAAAAAGTGGGCTGTGGAGTTCCTAATAAAACTTACAAATACGTATAAGTTCTTTGTTTCACCGTCTTTTTATATCACTTTTTTTCAAAGCCTCTCGTCTTTTGGAGGAGAGACTTGGAAGGCTCGAGAGGATGGCCGATGCTGAGGGCAAATCAAGTGTACCAAGTGGTAAGCACCGCCAGTACTTACTATTTTGCTTTAAGTTTCCTGATGACACGTTGACGATAATATGTGTGCATTAGGTGGTGCAGAAGACCAAGATTCTGCCGAAGGCAGAGGGGGTGAGGGGGACTCGGCTGCAGAGGTCCAGGCATACCCTGACACAGGTTTTTTTGCCCACTTTGTGAAAGGAGACCATTTTTTCTTTAAATGTATTGTCTGTCCTCTATAGTTCTTTGTTTGTGATAAATGTTGCATTGTGAATTTCCCTGTCATCAAATTGATACAGTAGCATGTGGCTCCATTTTGTGCATAATATTCACATTATACTTTGCATACTAGTTGTGTAGAATTCATAATAATAAAGAATATTGTTTTTTGTTTGGTTTTGGGAAATCTCTCATCTGCAGCAGACTCTAACCCTGCCACAGGTTCAGGAGAGGGGGGAGAGGACAGACCCATGGCTGAGGCAGAGGGCAACAAGGAGGATGAGGAAGAGGACACAGACAGCATGGACGGCAGCGGCCTGTACTCTCTGACAGAGGAAGGGGAGCAGGGCAGCGAGGAGGGAGGCCGCAGAGAGAGGGTCAAGGAGGCGGGGAGCGGTGGCACCAAACGGACAGCCAGGAAGAGGAACCGTCCTGGTAGTGGCGGCGGGGGTGGCGGCAGTGGCACAGCCCGCCACTCCTCCAGCTCAGAAGAGGACGAGAACGACGAGGAGGATGAGGAGCTGGAGGAGGACCAAGACGAGCAGGCTATGGAGGAGTGGCTGGGCACAGAGGTGCACGAGATGAGTGTGCCGGGGTGGTGCGCCGTGCCCTCGCTGCGGGCGCGGGAGATCGGCTGGGGCGCCAGGCAGTTTGTGCGACGTGTCTGTGGCGCCCGCGGCCTGGTGCAGCGCCTGGAGCTGCAGGGCAGGTTGGAGAGGCACACGGGCTGCGTCAACACGCTGCACTTCAACCCATCGGGCACGCGCCTCGCTTCGGGAAGCGACGACCTGCGCGTGGTCATCTGGGACTGGGCACAGCTCCGTGCCGAGTTGGAGTTTGACAGTGGCCACAAGAGCAACGTGTTTCAGGTGAGGAAGAGGATGAGGCAGGCGTAGGACCATACACTAGTAGTTTGACTGACCAGGGAGAGAATGCCAGTAAACTGGACGATGGACAGTCAAATTCCCATCATGATGCAACCCTGTCATTAGATTGCAATGCACAGCAGAAGTCCTTTGTCACAACTCATTCAGGACAATTTGGACAGATTGTTTTGAGCTTAGGTCAAGCCCCCCCTCCCCCCCCCCCCCTCCACACACACACACGCACTTTCGTCCCCCTAAAAGCCATGAACAATTGACATCAGGTTAGGTGTCTATCTGGTATGATTTTATGTCAAAAGTACTGTTGTTGATAAGTAATTAATCTACTAACTAACTGAGAAGTTCTTAACTGGATAAAACTTGTGCTTAACTAAATGTGCACTCATGTCTCCTGCCCTATGCCAGGCTAAGTTTCTGCCACACAGTGGAGACTCCACTTTGGCGATGTGTGCTCGCGATGGCCAGATCCGTGTGGCAGAGCTTTCTGCCACCCAGCGCTGCAAGAACACCAAGAGAGTGGCACAGCACAAGGGGGCAGCACACAAGGTAAGCCTATGTCATTGGAGCTGCCATGACTTCCATGGTGGAAATCTTGCATCTCACAAGAAACAAATGTTGGTGCCATGGTGTTAATAGTCAGTTCTTTCTTTCTTTCTTTCTTTCTTTTTTTCTTTCATTCTTTCTGTCATTCTATCTTTCATTCTCCCCCCTCGATCCCCTCTTCTTTCTCCTTCTGTGCCCCAGTTGGCGTTAGACCCCGACTCTCGCTGTTCCTTCCTCTCTGCTGGAGAGGACGCAGTCGTGTTTGGTATTGACCTCTGTCTTGACCGGCCCGCAAAGTAAGTCCCAGTCAATCTTGTAGAATCGGGTGCTGTGTATCATAAACCAGGATAAAAAAGACTGTTTAATTAAACCCGTCAGAATAGAAAAGTCTTCCCAGGTGTCATATTTGGAGATTTGCTGTAGTGTCTCCGTTAGTCGTGCCACCTCTGGCATGGGACAGAATGTAATATAAACACTGGGTCCCCGTGGATGCTTGAGCCATGAGAGTATAAATAGTAAGTTAGGAGCTTTCCAGCAGCTTCTTGCTTCTGCATCCTGCTTCTGTTTGGGCGAGTGCTTTTAAACTGGCTGGCTTTGGGATTCTTTTCGAATATGTGAAACAGTATCTTTGAAACTCACTTGTATTTTCTGTTTGCCTTCTCTATCACTGGCTGTCTCTCTCTTTCTGTCTTTTTTCTCTTTCTCACTGTCTGCCTGTCTTTCTCTATGTCAGTAAACTAGTGGTGGTCAAAGAGGGCGATAAGAAAGTGGGCTTGTACACCATCTTTGTGAATCCTGCCAACACACACCAATTTGCTGTTGGAGGAAGAGATCAGTATGTCAGGTGAGACACATGTTTTGATGAACCATGAATTACTTTTGTGTTCCTTCTACGTCACTGACCTGCATTGCTGCATTTCTTAATGCAAATTGTTTGTCCGCTGTCTTCCACTAGGATTTATGACCGAAGAAAGATTAATGAAAACAACAACAATGGTGTTCTGAAGAAGTTCTGCCCATCCCACTTGGTGAACAGCGAGTCCAAAACAAACATCACTTGCCTGGTTTACAGTCACGATGGCACAGGTAGCATGCACACTTACTTCTGCACATGTTACTTAGTGTTGGTTTAAAGGTGCAAGACCTTTGTTTTTATTGTGCCCAATAAAATGTGTTGAGGCTTACTGTGATGTAATAGTGAAGGCATGATTTTAAAAAAGACAAGTGTTGCATAATATTACCGTGCTTTGCAAGCATCTTGTTCGCCTCCCACAGGTTTTTATTGGATTTGTATTAATTTATTTGCCTTGAAAATAAATGCAAATGAATAACAACAAAGGAATTAAATTCAAATCAAATGTTTATTTGTCACATACATTATACAGGTAGCCTATAAATGCAGTGAAACGCTTGTTCCACTGACTCCAAGACTGTGCAAAGGATATATATAAAAAAAGCGAAGAATAAAGAAAGAAAGTGCAAAGTGTTTAGGCTATGCTGGTGCTCCTGCTACAACTCATTTAGAATCCTGATAGCCTGGGGGTAAAAAAATTTCCGCATTCTCTCCGTGTTGGACTTCAGGCAGCGGTAACGTTTCCCAGACCGTAGGATAGAGAAGAGGCAGTTGTTGGGGTGACTGGGATCCCTGATAATTTTTCTTGTTCTCGACTGACATCTCCTTATGTAAATTTCCTGTAGGTTGGGTAGGGCACTTCTGGTGGTACGTTCAGCTGATCTCACTACTCTCTTCAGAGCTTTACGGTCTAGCTCAGTGCTATTTCCATACCAAGCTGTTATACTCCCAGTGATAACACTTTCAATGGTGGTTCTGTAAAAGTTCTTGCAAATGCAAATGAATAACAACAAAGGAATAAAAAAGACTAGAATGTCAAGATGCATGCATTGTATGGTAATACTGATAAGCATGCCACTGTTCCTTCAGTATTATAGAATTTGTGGGGGGTCTAGAAGGATGACATGAAAAATGACATGTTGCACCTGAAAGGATGTTTTCAAAAAGTGTATTTTCGTAGTGTTAACTGTGTTATGTAAAAGAAATGCACATAGCCCATTGAGTAATTCATAATTGTGCCAAGCAGATTGTTTGTATTTGGCTAATAAAGCATTTCTCCCCCCCCAGAACTTCTAGCTAGCTACAATGACGAAGACATTTACCTGTTTGACTCAAACCACAGTGACGGTGCTGATTACCATAGGAGATACAAAGGCCACCGCAATAATGCCACAGGTATGTGCCCGAAAGAACACAAGTAGGCAGCAAATACGCCTGTCTGTGTTTTCCCACAACAGTCTGTATGATCTGCAATCAGCCTGTGAATAGGAAAGCCCTGGCTTTCTAATCTGATTGTGAAGAATGAATGTGGCATGTGCTGAGGTGCTTTCTGTTGGCCTTGTGTCTCAGTGAAAGGAGTGAACTTCTACGGCCCCAGAAGTGAGTTTGTGGTCAGTGGCAGTGACTGTGGACACATCTACCTGTGGGACAAGAACTCCGCTCGCATCGTGCAATTCATGGAGGGTGACAGAGGCGGTGTGGTAAGTTGAATATGTCAATTAAGAAAGTGTTGACATTGAAAGACATTGTAAACAGTTTTTTTTTTTCATCTGAGAGCTACATGCTATTGTGACATGAGGTATACAACTCCTCGTTGGTTTTGTCTTGCTTTTTGTCATTTCAGAAGAAGACATGCAACTGGTATGATATATGCATAACCTCATTATGTTTGTCCCTCTGTCTTTTTCACCTGCCCCCCCCTCTCTATCTCTATCTTTCTTTCTTTCTCTCTCTCTCTCTCTCTCTCTCTCTCTCTCTCTCTCTCTCTCTCTCTCTCTCTCTCCCCATTCTCTCTCTGTGTACAGGTGAACTGTCTCGAGCCCCACCCCCACCTCCCTGGTCTGGCCACCAGTGGCTTGGACCACGATGTGAAGCTGTGGGCTCCCACTGCAGAGACACCCACTTCACTGAAGGGCCTCAAAGAGGTAAAGCAATAGACCCAGCACCCAAGCAGGCCCACAGCCCCACAATACAGTCAATAAGAACGCTGTCAAATCAACGCTAGAAGATTACAGTTAGTAAATAGATAGATAGATATTTTAGTTGTGGACAGTCATGGTTGGAGGCCTCGTGTTTTCGCATTGTCAGTCTGTTCATATTTTCTTGTGAAGGAGATATCTCCTGAACACAGTGAGGGAATTTCTTCAGATTTGGTTTAATTGACTGCTTGAGTTTTCAAGAAAGTATGGTGAAGCAAAATTATCAACCAAACATATTTTTCATTATGTATACAGTGATAATCCATTAACTGTGAACTTAAAGGAACACGCCACCCAATGTCAGTAGTAATATATGTTCTTACCAGGGTAGGAATTTCACGGCGGCCTCGACGGCCATGGCTGTCATAGCCCCTTGCGTTGGCCATGATGCCCCTTTGAAAATCAGAGGTTTACAGGCCACGGTGGCCTTGGTGCCCCCTTCTTTCAATATTCTGCTTTACGTCCTACTAATAGTGATTTTTATTTAGCCTGTGGCCTGTCAAAATAATCTTAGCATTCACAGCGCAAATGAATTTAGTCTTTTACGCAGTGGAGAAAGTGACAGCGCAAGAAAGAAAGTGCGTCCAAATTCATTCTTCTCAGTTGAACTACTTGCGAAGTAGCCTACTCATCATCACACAGACATCACAAGTATCACATGAAAGAGCTTTTTCTCAGCTTTTAAACGATGTTAGCTGATAATTGCTTTGTTGAACGGTTCGCGAGAAAAGTAAATAATATAATTCAATTTAATCATACATTATACTGAAGGTTTTGCGTCCATGATCTCCCTACCCATTCATCTCTTATACTTCACGAACCCTTCTTTTAACACATGACAAACCATATATCAGAATAAAGAGCAGACCTTACCGAAAACAAAGGTGTAAAGCAGTCCCCTGTACAGTTAGCCGTTCCAGAGTAATCCAGTTTTGAATTTGCAGAAAATTTCGACATGCATGGATGTCTCCAAATTTGGGCTTTAGGTTTTACAATGTGTTAAAATTGTTCCACATGATTTCATAACGGGCCAAATACAAAATAAATGTTACAAATATCGCCTAGATATTGGTAAATCAGAGGACAGCTGACTAAGAGTTTGTGAAAGTAGCCTTAATGATTACAAAATGCTAAGCATGCATCTAGGCTATTTGAGTTTCTTAAAGCTGAGCTGTGCTTAAATTGTTCAATACATGATTTCATAGCAGGCCAAATATAAAATAAATGTTATATATAGCCTAAATATCTGTAATTATTAGATGATCAGATGATTTACAGTTCTATGTAATATGTCATGTTTTTGTAATGTTTCATACAGTGATGCAGGTCTACTGCAGTGAATAGGCTAAATACAACTTTGATCATTTTTATATGCTACTACTGTATAGTTAACTTTGGCCTTGTTGCCCTGACATGTGGCCTTTGTGCCCCCCACCAAATATGCCCAACTGAAGGCAAAGTGGCCTTGCCCCCAGAATGGTGAAATTCCAAGCCTGGTTCTTACCTTAACTTTCACGAGTTGAATCATACCTCTCCCCTGTCGGTACGTGCACTCAAACGCTCTGGTGCGCGGCGCGAATGTGTTAGCATGTTGCTATGCTAGCGGGCTCAGACGTAGCCATAGAGGGAGGAAGATAGCAGTAATCAAAAACATCCACGTTTTCCCTACTTAAATACAGTTGCACGAGTAGTTGATAAAAATGTGTAAGGTCACACAACATGAAACGTGGCGATTTTCCTAGCGAATAAACGGGAGAACTACAATGTGTGGCGCAATAGCACTTGGGAGTACTTCGACCTAGCGTAGTAATATTAATTAACACCTAATTGTAGATCCTATCCATGAAATCACTATAATACTTCTGCTTGTTCCACACTTAATTTAATAGCCATTGATATGCCATTGCATATGTTCTTTGGCCCACTGCTTGGGCCCCAACTTAGGCCCAGCTACTGAAAAAGCATGGTCACCTTTATTGTTTAGAGTAGACGACTCTGAGGTACTGAGAGCAGTAGTTTATCTGAGTACCTCAGAGTTCTGGGAGGGCAGTGAAAGTGTACAAGCTCACTTAGGTATTGGGGAGCTTGTCCATTTAAAGCTTTAAAGACAGGGTTCTCAAGTCTCACGCAATGGGTGTGAGACACACGCAACTCAACAAGTTCACACACTCACACGCCACACCTTGCATTTCTCACGCAGAAATATTACTAGGAGTATTTGCATAATTATTAGAAGAGGCGCAGTGATATGAGAGGATTTCTTGCAGGGTTCAGAACTAGCGCACCACTCACCAGCCAAATCAAAAAAATAAATAGCCACCGACATCCAATCAAAAAATAGTATTCGTTGTATCCGGGTAAAATTCCAAAATAGGACATCCCCTCCCTGTAACCACGTTAAGCTTGTGTGGGGTTACACATTTAAGATTTGAAAACGGCACCAAAATTCTTTTTATTCAGAAAGTCTGTCATTTGGTAAACCAGCCAAGACTACTTATGGCACTTTAACAGTGTGTGTAAATCAGGCCTTTCTATGAACACTTGTAACGCTAATAAGCCTATAGCCTAGGCCTACTTTATGGCAAAATTATTTTTTATTTATCAACTAAACTAAACTGTCGGTCATTAAGAAAGCATAATGATTGTGTAGTTGTAGCTTTGTGTAACCCAGACATCAGCAACGTTCATTGTATACGACCATTCACTCTCGTGGCTGCCTGCACTTTTCCTGTCTCACGGGCCGGCTGCAAGTTTCGCACTCGTTTGTGCTTTTTAGCGCCGTGTTCATCAGGTCCCGGGACACCCGTCTGAGCCTCCATGGACCATGTCAACAATGAATGAAAATTAGCTTATTATCAATGAGTTATCAATTTGAACAAGTATGCTACCCATACATTTTTTTCTAAAGATATAGGACTGCTGCAGACAATGAGCTGCCAACCACCATAATGTAATAGAAACCCAAAATAATGAACTTGCTGTCCGTATAAAAAAAAACATCAAAAGTTGGTCTCGGCATGCACATTCTTGGTCCAATGGTTCAGTGACAATAGGCTACTCAAGTGAATAAAGCAATTAGCCTAATAAATACAAGATTAGTCTCAATCAGTAGGCTACATATACATCTTGTAAATTGGTGAGCCATGGTAGCCGTCAAGATTATTATATTTCAAGATCCCCCCCACCCACCCAATCTCACTCCAAGCTGAGCTCAAAACTTGGGAACCCTGTTTAAAGACAAAAAGAAGAATTTTGTAATCTACTCTAAATTTCACTGGTAACCATTGCAGGGATTTCAAAACTGGAGAAATATGTCCAAGTCTTTTTAGACTTGGTGAGCAGCCTTGCAGCTGCATTTTGCACCATCTGAAGTCGGAATAGAGTGGACTGAGTGACACCAAAATAAAGAGAGTTACAGTAGTCCAGGCGGGATGAAATAAAGGCATGAATCAATATCACAAAGTCTTTCAAAGAAAACATAGTTTTGGCTTTACTTAAGATTCTAAGGTGGTAAAAAGATCTTGTCTGAGGAGATGACCGTAGGGCCATTTTGTTGACTAACTGGCTGCCTTACTGATTTGATTTTCTGAAATCTGATTGCTGTTTTTTTGGTTGCTTAGGTGATGAAGAAGAACAAACGTGAGCGTGATGAGGACAGCGTGCGCCATGGAGACCAGTATGACACACAGCTGCTGTGGTTCCTGATGAGGCACATGAGAAACCGTAGGCCTCAGAGGGTGAGTGGCCACACCAGGCACCTGCCCCAGAGCCAGTACAGAGACCAGGCTATTTGCTGCTATAGGAGTATTAAATAGATTTGAAATGTTTGTGTGGATATGGAAAGTGACAGTGTTTGAAACAGACCCAGCGCTATCAGAATACCTTACCACCCTTGTGGAGTGTAGGCATCTCTGTCATCATATATCTGTGCTATTTTTTTTTATTGTAACTGGAATGGCAATACATTAAAATTATCTCCGGAATTATACCATTATACCATTAGCTATCCAGAAATGACTAAATGTATTCACTCTTGTCCTCAGGCCCGGCGTGGAGAAGGAGGGGAGGGGGACACGGATGAATCCTGGAGCTCACCAGACTCCTCTGATGAAGAGGACGGCGGTCCTGACCACGTCCAGTGCATGTCCTCCTGAGCCACACGTGCGCCCACACACACTTACACACATATGCACCTTTTATAAACATTTTTGTTTTGTTTAATGTTTGTTTTTGTTTTTCACTAATCACTCAGATGTTAATTTCATCCATACATCCACACACATATACACCTCAGAGCCCCATATTGAAGCACATAGACACTGGAAACCCACTGGTACACACAAGAGACACTGAGAAGCCAGCAACGATAGAACAAACACATGTGCGTGCACACACACACACACACACACACACACACACACAGTGGGACATCACCGGACACGCACACACAATGGGACATCACACATACACTTAGTAAGTGTCATGGAGGAGCACATACTAAAGTCAGTGCTGACAAAAAAAAAATCATACCTGACTTAATACACAAACGTGAAGCACATTCACACAGAGATACTGTGGAACAACATACCTACACACCACACACATATAAATCACACAAACACTCTCTCACTCATCCACTGTTTCCTCGTTTGCACTCGACATAAACACTTATACATACAACACGTCATCATCACGCTCATAGACTTCCAATTACACTCAGTCACTTGAGTCTACTCACATGCTCTCACAGGAGCAAATCTGCCCAAGATTTAGCCTGAATATTTTCGATGCCTTTTCAAAACATCTTAGAAGAAGATTTTCTCCAGTTCTGCAAGCACTCACATCCTAGGAGTAGTCGCAGAAGTATTTGTCAGAATCTAGGATTGAGTCTTGTTGGCTATCGTAAAAATCTGTTCCTGTTTGCTCTTTCCGTCATATATACATATACACATACACACACACACACACACACACACACACACACACACGCGCACTCACTCACTCACTCACTTTATCACTCACTCACTGACGCAATCAGTCAACTTTTTGGCCAGGTAGGTACTTGGCGTGACACACGTAAAGCGGTGGAACGCGATCGCTCGTTGTGTGTGCAGTGTTTTCTTCCCAAACCAGCATTTCTCGAGGCTCCTTCCTCTTCTTTACCTGTCTGGAGCGTCTGTGGATGAGTGCCCGGATGCTCCGTACGGATTGTGAATCTCGCCCTCTCCCTCCCTTATTGTTTTGTTGATCTGGCCACTAATCAGGTGGACATGGACAGGGATGGCCATGGGCAGGCTTGCCTGAGCTTCCCGCTCTTGATGTCTCGTCGTATTTTGGGTGCATGTTTCCCCGGCTCTAGCCCACTTGCTAGTGGTGATCTGAACCACACCTTCACCTGCTGTAGGGGCCAGCCACAGGTGCGTGCAGGGCAAGCCGGGAGACAGCAAACCCCCCCCCTCACCCTGTCCCAATCTTGCTGTGCGCTCTCTCCAGGTCCTCTCCCCATGCTACTGAGTGCACTTTAATCAGGGATCTGCTTAGTTTGAGTCTGTAAGACTAGCGTGTGCGCAGAGGGGGCATGCAATATTTTATGTATTCAACTTACTGAAAGTATGCTTTTTTTTTTGTTTTGTTTGTTTCATTTTGTTTTGTCTCGATCTCTATTGCTTTCTCTTTATTTCTGTTCAGAGATAAAAAAAAAAAAATAAGTCAAAAAAGTCAAAAACCTAGTTTAGACTGAAATAAAGATTTGGCACCAGCTCAGTAGTTTGGTATTTGCACTTGCCAGGAGCCTGAAGATGGGGACTTCCTTCTCTGCTCCTCCAACCCTTTTTTCTAATATGGGCAGCCACTTGGATCTTTGTCTCCTGAAATTTCATTGTCTACACCCCTCTGATCTTCACCTGAGACTGTAGACCAAGGCTAGGAGGTCTGGTCTCTCTCTCTCTCTCTCTCTCTCTCTCTCTCTCTCTCTCTCTCTCTCTCTCTCTCTCTCTCTCCCCCCCCCCCCCCCCCTCAAAGAGAAAGCGCCCCCCCTCTGTTACAGGAAAGCTCATGAAACCCCTGGAATACCAAGACTATATAATGACTCCACCCAGTTTGGAATGTCTCAATTTTTTTTACAATATTTTTTCCCCATAAGATTGTAAATTTGGATGTGGAATTGAGAAAATAGTGAAAATGGACTGTTCTGAACTGTTGGTGCTTTACAGGGATGTTTGTTAAGGATTGCAAAGGGATGGTGATTGGGGGTGGGGGGAAAGTCTGGGTGGATGGGGTTATTGGGAGCGCTGGAAGAAAAGGGTGGTTTATGCCTGTTTTTGTTTTTCATGTGAGAGGAAAATTAGCTCCAGTTCTTCTCTTTTGTATAAGTGAAATAAGTTAAATAAATTTATATGTACATAACTATATATAAATATATATACTAAAATGAACTGTAAAGAAATCATCTTTACCAAATAATCTTTTGAAAAGATGTCAAAATGTTCAATTGGTATTAATGCAGAAGTTTATATTATTAAAAAAAAGTACTTTTGAAATGAATTGAACACAACACAATTCTAATCGTTTCTGATTCATGAACCTGAATTGTATGTCATCAACATTCAAGTTTTAATGTTGATTTTGTTTTGGTTTCCTTTTCTGTCATTTTACTGCCTCTCTGTTTCCAAAGACAGTCCCGTGAAAACCCTCCTGATGGCAATGTTATTTCTGGTATAGGCTCAATGTTTAGGTCTATGGTCAATGATTATTTTTCCCACTGCTGCCTACTGTGTTCTACCAGTTCAGTTACAAACATGTATGATTTGTGCAGTAAACAAGATGAAAGACTTCTGTGTTTTGTTTTTCTCCAAGGCTGCAAAAAGACATCAGTTTAAGCCATCATTAAATAGCAACATTATGCTATAGACTTCTGAAGTTCGCCTATAAAAAGGACCCAAAAGCTGCCATCTTTGCCTATATGAGGAGATCCGGGTACCATCTTTGCCCAAGATGGCAGCTTTGGGTCCTTTTTGTAGGCAAATTCAGAGGTCTTTGTGCTATAAAGGCCTTTGTACAGAATGTGTCCCTAATACAAATAAACATCCCTTAGATGTTTCTTAACAAGTTTGGGACAAGAGAACTGAATAGACTTTGATTCCGTCAACTTAGATGCTAAACTGGTCCTCCATCATTTTGGGCTTCTCTCTTTCCCGGTGTCTTTGGTAGAGAGTAAATGGCAATGAAGTAATAGCAGATGTTTAATGAGGTGTCCTATAATGATTGTTGAATATTTATTGTCTGTCAACTCAAAAAGGGCTCAAATTCTGAAGTGCAGTCAAGAGAGTACAGGAAAGGCTAATGATGATTTTCTTGATAACATTTTCAAAGTGATAATTGGGCCTTTCAAACTCACATATTGAATTACTGTGCTACCAGTAACCACTGTGTGTTTTAACCTGATTCTGTCGTTTAAGATACTGTAATTTCTATATATTTTCTTGTGTATGTCTACAAATCCAGCCTGAGTACTTAAATGTGGGTAAATCAATCAGTACACAAGATCTGTTAATTATTGTAATGTGCTGCTCTTGGCACAATTGATAACCACAGAATATGAACTTTCAGTTGTTCCTAATAATAATTAATCACTTAACAATGATCCCTTCATTCAAGGGCATAATGGTGTGTATTGCATAGGAATACAAATCAATAAATACTGATGCTTTGGTAAAATGCATGCCCTGCACTTGATAAAGACAGTCTGTGAAATTATAAAATTACTGTAGCTGTTGGCTTATATGAAAAAAGATGTTACCAAGCCAGAAAAACAAAATTGTGGAATTCGAGGTCTACCATAGAACATGCACACAAGCCTCTGATATTTGGGAAACTCCCATTTTTGAGGATTGCCTCTATGTAGACCAATCACCTGCAAGGTCTTTGTCAAAAACGCCCGTGAAACTTTAAACGGACGTGCATTCAAGCCATACATGGACCAGTACTCCTTAAGTTTACTGTTAAAGTAGCCAAACAGGCGTCGACTTTGAGAGAAGGGGCGGAGATTAAAGGCCTCTCTTTTCCCTGTCCCTGCGCCATTTCGTAAAGGAGAAACGCATGGCGTCAATTTGATGCGTAGTCAGTACTTGTGCCAGCAACCGAATTTGTAGATCCTTCCGAAATATTCATTTTAAACTTTAAGGTTTTGGTGAGTATTTTTATTCAAGGTTTTTACACATTTTTGTTTTTCTGCCTTGGCAATATCTTTGGGATCTTTTGATGCATTATTTTTTAAGAATGTGAAGCTAGCTACGTTAGCTATTAGCAAGCTATGTCGTCGCAAGCAAGTCGCTATTCATTTATTCCAATAACAACACACTAGTCTGCACTAAATTTGCAGGATTGTTTTTGTAAGGTGTGACTTTTATACGTTTTTCGTGAGCTGGGACTGATTTTTTTGCATCTTGAATGACTGACCGGTGCTAGTTGTTGCAGCTGGGAGCTAACGTAGCTGATTTTTAGAGCAAGCTGAAGAACGTTTTCTTACTTTGTTTGCGGTGTTTTTCCCATTTTAAAGTATTGCTCTTTGTCGGTAGTGCTTTACTTTTGAGGAACCATACCTTGGACTGCACTGACTCTTGTTTTGTTCCACATGGCCGATTTTGTCTTAAATATTGGTTGCAGATGTTTTTGTGAGGGAAGTGTTTTTTCATCAAGAGCATTTCTGGCTTTTCGAGGAACAATTTCTAAACAAAAACATGGACTCAATTTTACATAAATATTTTATTGACTTCAATAAATGTACATGTTTGCAGTATACGGGAGCACGCTCAATTATTTGATTGCAAGCTGCCTGAATGTAAGCTGAACATGCACTACTGTGACGAGATCAAAAGAAGGCGTGAAATGCAGTGGGAGAGGGCTTGTTCTCCTTTTACTGTACTTCCAAAGAGTTCAGGGAAGACCTGTGGTTAACCTCAGGTCTATGTTCTGATTACAGAAATCCAAAACTGGGAGGTTATTGATGAAGCCTCTTGAACCAGCGTTGCATTCTTGTTACGTTAACCTGCCTTCATCTAGTGTTACACTTGTAGCAATATTGCTGTTTAGCAGGCGAAATCAAAGTTTGATTTATTTAGCACAGATGCTTTAATCCAAAGATTTGACAGTCGCGTTTGCACTTACAAAATAGCTGAACTTGGTTGACACGTCTGATTACTTCAGAACCCCCCCCCAAGAAATAAGTAGTGAGTGCTTTGTAACCTGCAGCTAATGTGATCTGCACAGTTATAGTGTGCTTGCTCGCTAACTTACTGTTCTTACGTTTATTTGCAATCAATTGCTCTAGATGCTGACATTGACCTGGAGTTATTTGTCAGGACTGAAAATACAGAAGTTTATTTGGTACAGATGTAAAATTGTCCTCCCAACAATTTCACTGGCTAAGAACATAGTTTGGATGCTTTGACATTTATTAGCAATCCACAATGTAGATGATGAGCCTTTTGTATATTTTAACCTTGGATGTTCAATAAGCAGCTTAAATATAAATTAGTATTAATAGCATAGTATTCAACTATTAAATTAAAATGTATAGCTGACAGTAGCAAGTGAGCACAACATTCCACAGAGGTCTACAAAATGCTGAGAGAAAGCTTCAGAATTTCACAAATCTACCTCTGTTTGAGACAACCTACTGGTCATGCCTTGAAGGAAGCTTGAATAGGATGTTTTTCTTTCTTTTTGGAATTTATCTTCCTATTTATTTACAGGTTGATTAGCTGTCAAAATATTAAAACATTTGATAGAAAGTGGCAAATGTGGACTCCAGGATACAGATGGCCTGGAGACCAGTCGAATCTTGGGGCACATACTGAATTTGTTCTGGCAGATTTGTCTGGTCACCTTGCAATTCAAGGCGATTTCTGAATCATCAAAAACCCAGGACCCCATGCCAACTGCTTATCCAGCAAAGGGTGGGCTTTATACGATGAAAGGAGGGCGGTTGGCAACATTTTGTACATAACCATTGGCTGTAAACAACAGGGGTGTGCATTTTCAGACGTTTTAAATGACAGACATATATATTTTTTATTTTTTGAGATTGAGTAAACAACATTCAAAACCATAATTTACAAGAAATATATGTTTGCTAGGTTTATCATTGCTGGTTATGCCCCTTGGAACTCAAAGTGAAGTGAACTGAGATTGTTTGGTGTCAGCGAGGCTACGATTCAGATCCAAGGACAATGCTAATAGGCCTTGTTCAGCCTTGATCAGAATTTCAATCATCCTGACTGACCGTCCGCATTACATATTGCAAGTGATCAGATCCAATCGGCCTGTCCGTATTGACTCAATCTTATCCACGGTGATTTCTATGGTAATAGGCTACGCCCAGGAAATACAAATGAGCAAAATGGATGAAAGAGAGCTGTGCCTGTTTTTGCCCCAAATGATTATGTGGAGCTATTCTGGAAGTCCAGAGTTCTTTCTTGCGAGAGCACAATATGAATTTGCTCAGCAAGTGACTCTGGCGATCAGTAATGATGCTCATTACCTATGCCCATGGAGCCGAGCTGCACCAATCACACTGGTGTATCTGATCTAGGTGAGGCAGTGGCATCAGTTTGTTTTGAAAAGTGATGGGGACAATAACCATCAACTTAAGTGTGTTTTAAAAAGTGATGAGGACAATGACATTTTTGTGACTACAATATAATTTGCATAGGCCTATTTCATGTTTTGAAAATCACTGTCATTGTAATGCGCATAGACTGTTGTGCAATTTTTAACGTGTTAAATAGAGCTACCAAAATCGGAGGTTTCTCTGAATTTTTAGAATTCTGACAGCTAATTGAACGATTTTCACTGTGCTTTGGAGTATGGTTAGTGAGTCTAGACGATGCGAGTGGCAGAGGCAATCACGTACCTGCTGGTCCTGCAACAGGAGATTCCTTCACCTTTTAGCTTCGTCTCTCAACAAAAGTGTCTCATATTCATAGCTTTTAAGCCTTGCCAGATTGCAAGCTATACCGGGCACTAACAAACACTAATGGCTCGCTCGCTCATTGCTCCTAAAGCCACTTTAAATTATGTGTGTGCTTACACTCAAAACTTAATTTAGTACCTCTATTCCTATAAAATAGATAGAAGTAGATTTCATGTTTGTGGCTTGTTGAAGTGTGGACTATAACTGCTCAATTGTGTCCGAGCTCAGCAGCTGTTTCAGTGTAGGCCACTTGAAGACTACGGGAGTGTAATACTGTGTTTCACCACATTCACTACATAGCATTTAAAGGGGTGCTGTTTCACTCATAGCAAAATACTAAATGAAAACGGGAGATATAGCCTATTTTTTCTTCATTTATTTTTACCCAGGGGTTTCAAAAAGTGATGGGGACAAAATGAGTCATGACAAAAAGCCCCCCCCCAAACTGACACCTATGCATGCTTGGCGCTGCCTCTCGAGTTGGCCCATTTTCATTACTCGTAGCAAGGACCCTTAATCTTTTGGATTTGGGTCTGGATTTCCAGGCTAATGTGGCGCCACAGCGCAAAGTTTTTGTTAACTGCAAGAAAGCGACAGAAACGGTGGCGACTACTTAGTTGTGTTTAACACTCCTTGAATTAATTTCCATCTCTCCGGATCTACGTTGTTGTTAGTGTTGCATTGCAAGTGACTTGGAAGAAAACGAATCTGTAAAAATTTGATTGGAATCGCATTTGAAACCACTGCCATATGGTTTGAATCAGATTTGGAAAAATTAGATCTCGTAGTTTTTCACTGTCCTGATTCCGATTTGGAGTGGTAATGTGAACAAGGCTACATTGACTAGCTGGACCCTGCTCAATGCCATGTTTTCAGGGAACAGCAAGTCCGGCACCAGTTTCAGTCATTTTCCTGACATTCCATCATCACTTCACTGTATTGATGTCAGCTGATCGTCCTCAACTAGACATATAGCTATGGCCACACAGATGAATTTCATCAGATGAGGCTCACTTTTACTGATCGTATAATTAAGTTGAATAATTTATACAGCTGTCAGATCTGATATTTGCATCACTTGGGGTGAATAAGATAAACAACTCATTCTCTTTCACTTATGTAATTCCGACTTTGTGACTTGGTGAAGTTGGCATGGATGAGACTGTATTATGATGACCATATTATTCAACCAGAATTATTCACATGAGTGTGTACAAATACAGTCACATACCTGAAGAAATTGAGAACTGCTATTAGGAGGCGATCAGACAGGACGAGCTTTGCCGCTTATGAAACACAAGATAAAAATATCATAAAAACACGGGCCCACTTGAAGTTGAACTTTTTTCAATTCGAGGCACTCGGCATACAACGCACCCAACAAGAGGCGCTCTGGGCGCATAAGCAGTGTGTAAAGCGCTTACTGCAAATACGAAACAACATAAAAAAGGGGGCAGCTCACTGCAGTCACCTCGTCTTATCTGATCGCCCCCTTAAATAGTCATTGGTGAAGACTTTCAGTGCACAGTATTTTAAATTTTAAACCAAGATGCATTCTAATTTGTAACTCACTTTTGCATTGGAACGAATGGCTGCACACAAGTCAGTAATTACAATCACAGCCGCAAGCTTAGTGAACGAGTACATTTCTGTGGTGGGCCTCATAGTAAATAAAAACAATCAAACTACTACTTCATATTTATATTGTACCAAAGGGAGAACAATTATCTGTAGCAGGAGTGTGTTCTCATGTATTACAACTGTTTGACATAAACACATTAACAATGCTTTCTCTTTCAGATGGCCGATGACTCAAAAACAGATTATAGCACCACCATATACACTAAGTTTTTAACCATCTTTTTTTAGCTAAAGGTTGCTTACTGTAGCACACTGTGTAGTTTATACTAGAGTAAGATTGTGTTTTGTTTTTTAACCTGAGTTTTAACACATCAAGCATGGCACCTGATGAGTCATCATGATGGTGAACTTTCACCTTTGTTACAGTGCAGTGCAGCTTCTGTATGGTTAGACTAGACTTTCTCTTATGGATACTATGTGTCATCTGATGGCCAATAGTAGCCATTTTAGAAGGACTATTTTTGAGCCTTACTAGCAGTTATGTTGGGTTATTTCGGTGATGAGACAGAGAGAGAGACCTTCCTAATTGACTGGTCCTGTATTATTTATTTTTTGGCTAGATACTGTCTCCTGTCAAAAAGCCAGTCAGTAAATATCTTCAGCAGAAGTTAAAAGACCGACATTTACAAAGAATTGGATGGAATTGTGATTTTCCCTTCTGTTTTTTGGGGGAGGATGGGGGGGCTGCAACATGGATGTGAAACTATTGTTTTTTGTGGGAAAGAAGGCAACATTGTGAAAACCACTCACCGAGTTACCTAACCCTATGTAGTTGTATTGAGGTGTCTCTTTTGTCGCCTCAGTGTAATTCGTTGGGCCAAGCGCTGCTTTCTGAGAAGGTGCTGCTGGGAGTTGTAGTTTTGGCTGAGAGCACCCCTCCCAAGACCCCTGCCAGCATACACTGGTCCCATCCTCAGTGACAAAGAACTTACAGGCAGGACAGACGACCTCCCTCCACACAGGCTCCATGGAGTGAGTGATGGTTATTAAACCCCACAGTTCTGTTCTGTCAACATCTTTTCCTGCAATGACGGCTGCTCTCAGTGAGACTCTAAGAACACACAGACATACACATATGCATACATACACACACACGTAGTTATTTTCTCCCCACCCCTCAGGAGTACCCCTTTCTCACCCTTAAAAACCCTATCCCACAGATGTCTATGTTCAGTTGACCAGTTAATGTGTGTTGAACTGAGAATGGGAAACACTCTACCAGTTGTCTGTTATATTGATGCCACTGTTACTGGTCTGTTATATTGATGTGTTGTTGTAATTGCTGGTTCTCCCCCTTGCTATTCAGGCTTAAGTAATGTGTGTTTTGTTTAGTGATTAGTCAGGTTGAGGTTTCCTGCAAAGGTAAAATTTGCTTGATTCCATGGGTCCATACCAGTGCTCTCAACTCAAGAGTATTCATACAAATGCTTAGTTACACAAGGCTTTTTTTAAATTGAGATTAACATTTTGAAGTTAAACTTCCCTTCTGTAAATTTAACATTGACTTAACAGCATAGAGATTAATTGTGGTGTTAATTACGTTTAATGAAAAGATATTTCAGAATTTTGTCAGAGAATGAAAGGTGCGAGGAGTGTGTCCAGCTTCCCTTTTGTGCAGGAGAGGCCTCTTCTCAGGCACCCCTGTATTTCCACCAGGGATAGGGCTGTGTCTTTGGTTGGTATGTCCACCAGGATAGGGCTGTGTCTTTGGTTGGCATGGTCCATGTTTGTAGTTTACTTTTGGGGGGGGGGGGTTATATCCTCTGTGGCTGACTAACCCGTTGGCTTTTGTCCTTGTCCCCTCACCTTCATCTATCCATTCATCCGTCCATCCAGTCGCTCACCTTCCCTGGCAAGCCTGATGGCCAGCAACGTGACCAACAAGACGGACCCACGTTCGCTCAACTCGCGGGTCTTCATCGGCAACCTCAACACCATGCTGGTGACCAAGGCCGATGTGGAGGCCATCTTCGCCAAGTACGGCAAGATCGTGGGTTGCTCTGTGCACAAGGGCTACGCCTTCGTGCAGTTCGCCAACGAGAGGAACGCCAGGGCAGCCGTAGCCAGCGAAGACGGTCGTATGGTCGTGGGGCAGGTTCTGGGTAAGAACATATGAGGGAGACATGCCTAGGCTGAGTGTGCAGTTGGTTCAACTAGCAAAGCAGTTAGCTATCTGACTATTTGTTTATCTGTAAACTTGCATGTCTTTTGAACTTTTTGGGAAACCTCATTCATTACAGAGTCATTTGATTAGGACAGAAAGGTTTTGCATATACTGTGAATCACAATACTGTTAGCATGTGCATATGTACGGCACATGTAAACAGTATTGTATTATGACGGGCTAAGGGAGCTAATGATGTGTTTTGTGCTATGATTTACTCTCCAGATATTAATTTAGCCGCAGAGCCCAAACCACACAGGGCAAAGACTACAAAGCGCTCAGCAGGAGACATGTACAGGTATGCCTCTCTGCTTCACCATTTCATATTACTAGGGGTTTTGGTTATCTAATTTAATTTCTCTCTCTTTTGTGTATGCAGTAGTTCAACATTTGACCTGGACTATGACTTCCAGAGAGATTACTATGACAGGTAAGGCTTGTGGCACACACAGCGTGTATATCAATATTGTAATGACCTGAGGCTCATTCCTGGTCAAATCAGACAGCATCTAGGAAAATGGTTGCCACACCCTCTTTTTTTCCATTAGTATTTGGGGGCCAAGCAGCGAAGCTGCGAGGACCTCATTGTGTTTCTACGTTTTCCTATTATTATTATTATTATTATTATTATTATTATTATATGCAGTGGGAGTCTATGGCAGCCCATAGAACCGTATGGTAAAAAGTTGGGAAATTTGGCACACTGATTGGGGACGGTCCCATGATTCATGTCACCAAGTTTCATGTCGGCAACTCGAACCCTCTAGCGCCACCAACAGGCCAAAGTTGGACGTGCGTTCATGCACGTAACTTTTGACCTGTTGGTCCGATTTTCAAAAGTCCGGTATTGTTGGAATCCTTGGACCAAGCAGAGTTCAACGCAATCCTTGGACCAAGCAGAGTTCATTTTCCGCCATTTTGGATTTCATCAAAAACACTTAAAATGTATCAGGGGGGTCACATACTTTCTCTGATTCCCACCAAATTTGACACAGATCATCTTCAGACCAAGCCTCACAAGTTATCACTTTTTGTCTTCGGAAGTATTACCGTTCGCCCGTAAAAGCCAATCAAAATTTTGCGGCAAAGCCGCCATACAGGAAGTGAGCTCATATCTCAGCAACCCTTGCATGTATCAAAACCAAACTTGGTACATTGACTCGTGACCCCATCAGGAGGACCCTCGAGAAATTCGGTGACCTTTGACCTCTAGGGGGCGCTGTAATTCACAAACATGCCTTTTGGCCTGTAGCTGCTGCTGTGCTTAGAATTAAATTGTACTAGTGGTGTCTGGTAATACTGTGAAAGGTCCTTAGGTCAACTAAGGGCAACTTGTCACATTAATATAATTTATTCGGCCGCCATATTTGATTTGATCAAAAACACCAACAATTTCGCACAGGTCACAAATTTCATCTGATCTTCACCAAAATTGGCACAGACCATCTTCAGACCATGCCTTGTCACTTCATTTATTTCTGTAACAATTGATAGAAGCGTTCGCCCGTCACATCCAATCAAAATTGGTGGTGAAGCCGCCAAACAGGAAGTGAGCTCATATCTCAGCGATCGTTGCATGTATCAAAACCAAACTTGGTACATGGATTCATGACCCCATCAGGTGAATGCCGAAGAAATTTTGTGACCTTTGACCTCTAGGGTCACTGCAATTAGCAAAAATGCATTTTGCCTTGTAATTTTTGACGTGCTAGACGTGAAACTTGCTTTGACAGCTTATGGCCATACGTCTGATTGCAGCATTGAGCTAACAGCATTTCGTTGCCATGGTTACTCCGGCCTATCTGCTTGGCCCCCTCATTGCTGTTTGCAGCTATATTTTTTTTTTTATTGGGTTTTACCATGTGTGTACTGGAAAAAACCTAAGTGTAAATGATTCAGACATTAAAAATAATAGGCGTCTCAGGTTTTTTACATAATGTTTAGGTCCCAAATATTATGTATGTATTTTTGTTCGATTCCAATTTTTTCATCCTTTTTTTTTCCTCATTTTTTTTCTAGTTATTACCCTTTCAGAAATGCCTCCCCTTGAAGCCATGTCTGGGCATTAATGTCTTAAAAAGTAGGATTCCTAGCCTGACCAAATTTGACCAAATTTTTGTTTGTACTGCATGACCATCGATTTTATATAAGGCCTAGACTCGGAACAAAGTGCGAAGAGAGTATTATTGTTGGCTTTATAACATTTTTTTTTTGTACCCACATGGCATCAATCAGCATTTCGTCTCCACAACATGAAGATATAACAGGGTGAGATTTTATTTCATTTTCATAGGGCTAAAATGGAATGTGGGGTAGCTTTTAGGAACATGTAAATCTATAGGGGAATGATTTATGATAGTTTAGGGTACAAAGTGCCACTGTTGTATATCCATAAAGAAATAAAACTGTGCAATTAATTTAATTAATAGATAATCATCAATTATGACTCCCAACAATTATGAGAACAACGTAATCAAAATATAATTTGTGTTATAAATCCAGTGAACCCTTTAGCACTACAGTGGTAACTGTTGTATACATGGATTGTTTTTGCATGTTTTATGTTTCTTTTTCAGATGCGTTATTTAAAATGGAATTGGATCTACTGGGTTTTTTTTTTTTAGTTTAGAAAATGGATGATGTTTCCAAAATCATTCAGTAATGGTGTTAAATAATCGTGATCTCATGATTTTGCCATTGTCGAGCAGCCCTATACATAAATACACATAGTAATTACATCGTTATATCTATGAATAATATTTATCTATGGTACAACATTGATACTTATTTTTTATCAACATAGATTTTCATGTTCTTACTAGCTATCCCACATACCATTTCAGTCTTTTGAAAATGACAACGTTCACTTTTTTCCTTTTATATATTAATGCCCATTATATGTGGAGACCTCAAATATAGGTACAGCATCAAAAAAATAGCATTTAAAGAAAAAGTAATAATTGATTGCCATGGGTACAAGTTTATAATGCCCTCAATGTATCTCTTTTTGAAAATGTTTCCTAATCTAGCGCAATTTAGAAAATCAGTGAGCATGTCTTACTTTTAGTGGTTCAGTCATACTGAAAACATGTTTGTCTTTCATCCTACAAAGTTTGCCATGGCTGTAATATACTTTTCAAGACATTAAATATATTTTCAAGATATTTAAGACATGGCTTCCCAGATAATGTGTTTTTCAGGATGTAAATAATATCAAGATAGATAGATAGATAGATAGATAGATAGATAGATAGATAGATAGATAGATAGATAGATAGATTCAAGGGCTAACAAGAAGACATAACATCACAGGATTTGAGCAGAAATATTTTACAGGTCTTGGTTTTAGGATGCCTTTAAGTTTTTAACAAAATCGGTGCACTTTATGCCTACGATGATGTTTCCTTAAAATTACTATCACATAAATTAGTAAATTAGTATGGCCTTGATTAAAACACACGATATTGAAACGCAACCTGTGTATCATGACGTGTATTGTATCTCCAGATTCTTATCAATCCATATTGTAGGTTCACATTTATTCCAACTCTCTCCTCTCTCTGTTGTAAAGGGTGTACTCGTACCCATCACGTGTGCCTCCCCCGCCACCCCCCCCTCCCACGTGCAGTCATCCCCTCCAAGCGGCCCCGTGTCAGCATCAGCAGTGGTGGCAGCCGCCGCACCAAGTCCAGCTTCTCCTCGTCCAAAAGCAGCCAGAGGACATCCTCACGCACCAGTCAGTACACACACACACACACATATACGCACACTCACACACACTCACACACAGTGCTTTTATATCCTCCCTCTGTTTTGTGTCATTTCCTCTCAGTGAAGGCAGACGATCTGCAGACCATTAAAAAAGAGCTGACGCAGATAAAAAATAAGGTGGACTATCTGCTGGAAAGTCTGGACCGTATGGAGAAGGATCACAGCAAGAAGTCCGGTACGCCACTTTCCACCCTCATGGCTGAACGAAAATACCTTATTTAATTAATTATAAGCTAATACATTGAATTAATTGTAAATTAATGAATAAATAAGTGGTTGATTAATTGTTGTTTTATTTATTTATTTATTTATTTATTGTTCCTGTGTGGAGCAGAGGGTAAGAGCGTTAAGACAGAAGCTGGAGAGGCATCGTCCCTACAGCACACCAGCAGCAAGAAGGAGCGGGAGCCTCAGGAGCTCAATGACTCCGAGGAGGAGGGAGACCTGCTGGAGGAGGAGGAGGAAGAGGAGGAGGTGAGGAGGGGTGGAGGGCGGGTGATCGGGACATATGTCCTCATTTAATGTCGCTTTTCTACTGCATGGTATCAGCTCAACTCGCCTCAACTCTACTAGCTTTTTTTGGCTTTCCATTAGCAAAAACTGGTACCTGGTACTATTTCTGGTATCACCTCCATTGAGGTTCCAAGCGAGCTGAGGCAATGGCCAAAAGGTGACGTATTGCAGGTTACTGGTGGGTCCCTGTGTTCTGAACAAGCCCGTCATTTTTAAAAAATACCTCAGCAATACTGTGCGAACACGACGAGCCGTTAACAATTTTCACAACTAGATTGCGTTACCTACGTTATTATTCACAACAGTTGCATTCGTTAATTTGATTTGCCACTCTGAAAATGGAAGAATGTCCTGCAGTTCGAAAAGACGAGTGTTCTATCTCATTATGAATTAACAAACTTTCTCTCATGGATTAAATTTAACATTAAATCAAACAGCCACATACCAGGAATCAGAAACACAATCCCCTTGATTTTGTCCGTTGTTATTGTTATTAGGCTACCGTGTCCGCATTAGTTACGCCATGCTAGTATTCTTCCTCGTTGCTATGGCTCCCAGCTACATTAAAGAGGGTACTTTTTAGTGGTGGAAAAGGAAAACTTGCTACCTAAACCGAGTAGAGGCGAATTGAGCAGATACCATGCAGTGGAAAAGCAACTTAAGATAAGAGAATGAAGTTCAAGTACCTTAGGCATCAGTCACCTCCATCTCACACGATTATGTTGATGTGTAAAGAAAAGCGGCCTTCCTCCTACCTTCTGGAACACAGGCTGTTCTGTATTCTTGTGTGATGTCTGTAGAGGTCTTGTCAACACGTGCTCTCCTTGTCTTAGGTGAAGAGCCAAGGAAGAGAGAATGAGGAGGAAGAAGAGGAAGGCGAGGAGGGGGAGCAGGAGGAAGGCGAAGATGACGGAGACAGTGTCAACGGAGACGACTCCTAAAGCTCAAGAAGAAACACACACACACACACACAGGATTCATAGACAAACTTGCATTGAAGTGGAGTTTCTCCCCTTTGTTTTATCATTTAACACTAATGTAGTGCACATGCATGTTCTGACACACACACCCACACACTTCTCAAGGTGACTTGAAGTCCTTGGAATTAATTTCTTCGGTCTCTCTCCTGTCATTCCATTTGCTTTTATGACTCGCCTTCTCTCTCCACTGTCTTTTACAAGACTACCAGTAGGATGCACTCTTTCTCTCTGTCTGTGTGTCTGTCTGTGTCTGTCTGTGTATAAATGTTAGAAAGGACGTGTGTGCGCATGTGGTGTTCTGTTTTATGACCAGCAGAGTGAAGCAGAAGGGTTGTGTGCTAGGGAAACCTCAAAGCTCCAGGTTCGAGTCTTGTTTGTAGACATATATTTTAATGGTGTAAAATGAAAACCTCTCCCTTGTTAATGTCTTGAATGAAATGAAATGAAATGCTATCTTTTCTGTTTTATTTTGATGTTTGTGTTCTCAGAAAATGGTGCATAAGTTTGTCTTCATAACATTGTGTCTTTTTATATATTACCTGGTTTCACTTGTACTGTAAAGAAATATTTCAATAAAATGTCTAAAATTAAAACTCCGCTGTTAAATGTTTCTCAAGTTTTTGTAATATTTGTTTAGAACCTACTGGATGCTACTAAGCGTACATTGATTACCATGGTCCAAGTAAAATGAATAAAAGGAATTGGATGCTGTTCTCATAATGAAACTGTATTTCCTTGTCTTCAAGTAGCTTTCATATGCAAACTGTCGAGGACTCTTAAGGAAATGAGGCTAGTGTAAAACTAAATGCTGACATCTGGATATCATTACATTTATATTTTAATAACCTTCTGTCCTGCTTTTGTAGAATCTGTATAGTCTGATTGTGCGTGAAATCTACTTTCAGTTCTTATAAGGTGTTTGAGGTTGAGCTGATTTTACGCTGTGTGAATTCTGTACCTTCTGGAGGGTCATAAAGATTAGTCTTTGTTTTATTATTGTGCTCTCTCAACAAACATTAGTTTTCCCTTAATTTCCTCATCTACCACTTCATCCTCCAATGATTTTATCTTTGGATGCTTCATTTTGACTTCCAGCAAGTTGAGGCGGCATTTGAGAATGCATCTAGGGCAAAGATAGAATTTAGAAATTATAATCACTTAGCTGTTTTACACAGCTCTGACCGTTGTCACACAATCTGCAAAACCAAATGACTTAATTCCTCTCTATCTCTCTCTAATATACATGATGTTTGAATACCAGTCCAGTGCCCTGTGAAGGTGCAGATTCAAACAGAACAGTGACACTTTTAGGAAAATAGCCTACCTCACATTGGCTGCCAACAGCAATCAATATCTGAGATGTGATAATTTGTTACAAGATTGTGTACGCTGGTAAGAGCCAGCGTCATGTTAGTTCAAGACACGGACCATGATCCCCATGTTTATTTTTTCACTCTCAAAAACTTCCATAGGGCTCATCAGATTGTAGTATCCTTCAGACATTACCTCAATGTTTAATGCAATGTATCATCCTCAGACACTTGAGGGCCATCTTGTCCTGCCCATCGGACTCCTGTCCCTGCAATCTGGATGCAGTAACACACTTGCAGAAGCCTCATAGTCAATGTTGTGCGATTTGTGTTTGTTTTGATAGGCAGGCAAAGAGTGACAATTAAGGCTTAAACACAGATAGTCAAGACTTCAATGTGCCAGAATAACTAATAACTTAACTAATTAGTAGAAAACAGTCTGAATCAATGAATTGACCAATCTTCAGTAATGAATCAGTCTAACATAAAGATTCCATATCACCCCATGCACATATAACACGTCGATGATTCACCAGGTCATTCCAGTATTTCCACTCACATTACATTTTAGTTTCAGTTGGCAATCCACATGCTAAGAGACACACATAGAATTAAGTAGGAGCATAATTAAATGATCCTTGGCTTCTTTAGTAAACCACACCGGATACATCCCTGTTTGGGTGTTTTTGCGAACAGCGCTCTTATTCAACAGCAAATCCTCCTCTGATGGCAAAATAGGCATTAACTCCACAGGACACTAAATAAAGAGGTTGGAGAAGATGCTGTAAGATCGCCTTTCAGACTTTTATTAATAACTCACCTCTCGACTTTCAATTCGAAAACTAATATGGGAGACATTTAGCTAGTTACCACAGGCACATTGACACACACACACACACACACACAGATACACACACACTGAGGACTCACACATTGTATGCTCTTGTATGCTCTCATATTCATACACATCACATGCATAAGCTTACGCATGTTGTTGACAGACAACTAAATCATGACATTTTAAATTCAGAGATGTCCTCTTCAGTGCTTCATTGTCCTTTTTTTCTTTCACGGCTGTTATTATTGTAGGCACACATATTATGAAGCATACAGATTCATTCAGTCTCCCGTGATTTTATGCGTGTCCTGGGCTACCTCGAAGGAATACCAGCAATGTTGCTGCAGAGGGAGGGTCAGTGTACATCTTTGAGGAGGTCCAGCCTTAGCAGAGGCTTGATCTGCAGCTCCCCCTCCTGTCCCCGTGCGACCTAGTGGCACATTCTAGCACGCGCTTGTGCCAAAGCCAGCTAACTGGACACTGAGTCTGCCCCTTCCCGCACACCACACAGCGCTCACGATCCGCTCCATATTTTTAGCCTGGATCGGAGCGCTTTAAAAACTCAGTATGGGAGGGGAGTGTCATATGCCTATCCTATAAGCACACTTTTTTGTGCTTGCTGTTATCATTCACCTCTTGCTTTGTTTTTGTCCACCTTTGCTCTCTCTCTCTCTCTTTCTCTGTCAGTAAAGGAGGTGTTTTCTACACACCTCTCTCACTTTCATCTGACCCCCTTTCCTTACAGTAGGGCTAGTGTCAGCTGCAAACCTTGCCAAGCCCACTTTGGGTCTTCATATGATCTCCCTCTCTCTATCTGTCTGTCTGCCACTTTCTCCCTCTCTTGCTCGCTCAAGCCTCTTGGTGTCAATCTCTCTGTCACTCTACCCCTGCCCCCCACCCCCCTCCTCCCTTTCACTCTTACATTTTCATCATCCCACAACTGCCACCCGCTCCCTCTCCCTCCCCCTATCTTTCCCACACTCACACACCCACACACACACACACACACACACACACACACACACACCAGATCCCACCCCTTCAAGTTCCCTCTGCCCCCTTACAACTTCTCTGTGTCTGTGTCTGGGGGTTTTCACACGGGGGGCTCAGGACTTGGTCTTGCTCTGCTCTGGGTAGCGGGGATCCTTTCTTTCTTTCTTTCCTTCTCCATTGTATTTAGTGGAGCAACACTCGCGCACCCCACCAAGACATTCAGAATGAAGTGGGGTTGGGTGCTGTTGGGCCTGCTTATGGCCTTCGGGCAGCTAGCTTGGGGCCAGAAGGGTTTGGACATACCTGAGTTCGACGGACGGGACCGCGTCATCGACCTCAACATAAAGAACTTTAAGGCTGTGATGAAGAAGTATGACGTGTTCGTCATTTACTACCACGAGCACGTTGGGAGCAGCCGTGTCGCCCAAAAGCAGTTTGAGGTCGAGGAGCTGGCCCTTGAGGTTGGTGGGCCGGGACCTAACCAGGGAGGGGGAGAGATGGGGAGGGGAGTGGAGGGCTCATTGATTGAGCGTAGGCTTGCCTACTGTACAATTTACTGCAGCTGGAAGCAAAGTACACAAATGGGAGATTGTAAGAGAGAAGCAGATATTTAGAGCAGTCATTTTTTTAAGTTTGCACTTATTTGACATAGATAGATAGATAGATAGATAGATAGATAGATAGATAGATAGATACTTTATTGATCCCCAGGGGAAATTCAAGTGTTGTCAATGTTGTCAATGCTAAAATGTGAATGGTGTATATGTTTGAGATGAACACCCAACTAAAAGAGAGGGAAACATAGCCTAATGTCAAATTTTACTTAACCGCCGCTTATGGCATAGCCTACCATTGAATACTGGTAAAGAACTAGTATGTATTTCTCAGGTCCCTGCAGTGAATTGCATGAATATAAATGGACATTTTCACATAGCACTGTCTGAGTTTCTGTGGCTTGAATGTGCTGATATGCAGATATGCTGTTTTAGCTTTCCACTTTGGGATCTTCAGTTACCGAGGATTTTGTCAGAGGCTCATGATCTTCAGTTGTGTGTGTGTGTGTGTGTGTGTGTGTGTGTGAGTGGGGGCAGAAATTAAGCATCATTAGCAGTTATCTTGACACGAAGAATGCTTGAGTTTGCTTGAGCCACTTTTGAAATAAGCCCCTCAGTACACGTACTCTCACAATTCATTGAATCTATGCTTTACATACACTCTGTTCTTTGTCAGATTATAAGTCATACTTGTTCTACTTACGGAGACATCTTGTATTATGGCCTTCCTCACCATGCTGCTGCTACCTAGGAAAGACATGTGTTGGCTAACAGGCTACTGGTGCTGATTGCTAATAGTGCTGAGTGCTAATGGTGTTGATTGTTGTTTACATTAGAGTGTAAAGTTTTCAGGTCTATGCTGAAACGTGATAGGACTTGTTTTTGGTTTGTGTGTGCATGTGTGTGTGTGTGTGTGTGTGTGTGTGTGTGTGTGTGTGTGTGTGTGTGTGTGTGTGTGAGAGAGAGAGAGAGAGAGAGAGAGAGAGAGAGAGAATTGCTGACTGTTAGGGTATGTCTCATATCTGTTTCTGGGTTATCTGTTTATGGGTCTGTGTAACAGCATCATGAACCACACTGCTCAGTCCAGCGGGTCTGCCTGCCAGAATGGCAAATGCTGAGTCGTGCAGACACTAGATCCCAACTCTAACTCTGGCAAGCTGTCAACAATAGGGATACCTCTTGCATGTTAAACCGTCACAGGTCATACCCACACATGATGGAGACAAAAGTTTGGGAGTGAAGCCTTATGCTGAGTCATTAGTCAGTACTCCAGCAAATATGTTTTTTAAAGGTTCTTTCTGATGAGTGACAATTGGCATCTTCCACTTGAGTTTTAAAGATATTATAACACCTTGCCTAAAACTACATATCTCAGTGCGTCATGCATGGAGATCTGCTATTTTGATAGAGGTGATGAGTCCTTGATGCTGGCACGGGTCAGGAGTTTATTAAGTCACCTACATGAACTCCTGGATAGTGGCACCCATGGAGAAGATACTATGAACATATCTCAAAGTAATTATTTGTCTCCAATAAATCTGGAGCCCTGCCAGGGTGATGTTCTTAGAGTCCTTCCACCTCATAGCCCTTTAATAGATAGATGTCAGAACATCTGGATCATCAACGCAGGCCTCCTGGGGTAGAAGAAGAACCCTGACACTGACTTTGCAATGTGGACAGCTGAAGTTTGGATGGTTGAATGGAAGATGGAAGATTATTCATTTACTTAGTCCCACTGAGTGCCAATGAGGAATTACATGTTGATGATTTGCACAGAACCTTGCTGGGGTTAGATGAAATTGACATTTTTTTACATTGTATTTGACCTAGACATTATATGGCCCTTGAATGGCCTCCTTGGATATTGGCCTCCACAGATACTGGCCTTAGACTCTGTCCAAGTCTTGTACCATCTCAACCCCATCACCAAGGTTAATCATTCAGCTGTCAGCTGTTCCTCACTTGCCTGAATGACAGTTGGTATCAGAGAGGCTCAGGTGGAGGGTGGAGGGAAAAGGTGAGAGGCGACATCTCCTGCTCTGGTCAACTGGGTCCAGAACCTCCCTACCAACCTCAACCTTATCCACCCAGGATGGACTGTTTAATGAATGATACATTTGAATGTATACCCTCAAAGTACCAATAAGCTAAATGATGATAAGTGATATGTTCCAAATCCTTCCAATCCCTTAAGAGTTGCCTTGCGCTTCACTTTCACATGTTAATTTCACCTCTTAATGTTCCTTGGACAAAAAAGATGAAAGTGTTGAGAATCCTCCACAAAGGATGTCATAAATCTCCGGGCCAGCCTTGCCACTTAACACTCAGTCTGCATTCCTGCTGGTCAGAAGGTTACATAATTGTTTGGCCTTGCTGTCACCCCCTGTTCTTCAACAGTGTCACCCTCCAAGCACACCTAGGAGGTGTATGAGCTCCTGCATCTCTTTATATAGGCCTTCTTAGAGCCATCTGCATGCTGCAAAGACCAAAAGGAAGGAATATAGTGCCTTCTGCATGTGTAAGGTGCTTATTTTGGCTTTACTAAGTAGAAAATAAATTCCATTCAACAGGCTAATGGCGAGGAACTGACAGTAATCAGAGAATCGAGATCAATATGGTTTCTCAGAGCTCAGGCAGAAACAGGTGTGCTGAAAGAAGGCTGACATCAAAGATTGATATAAAATTACACTAATTTTAGAACGTAATGTTTGATATGTGTGTATGTGCATTTTCCAAAGTCTTGATGCATTGGTGGCTGTTTTTTTTTTTTTGACCATGTGTAGCATACTTGGCAGGATTCGCCAGATGAACATATTCCATCCAGCCTCATGTGATGCGGAGACTTACATCTGTACAACACACACCTATGTATGTGTGTGACAGCTTCTTTGCACCAGCACGGTCCATAAATCAAACCGAAAGCATTTATGTATGAGATCATTTCGCTCGCCGCCCCGCTGACCTCTCCACCCTCGCCCTCATACTCCTCTTGGGGGCCAATGGGCTCCGTCTCTTGGCCGGGCACCAGGGCGAGGAGCTTCTGGGCTGTGGAGTTCTGTCGTTGGGGGCTCATGAGGGCGGGTGACGGATGGGCGCAGTACTGTACCTGTCAGCAGATCCCAGGGACTCCAGCGTCACCACCACCTGGCCAAAATAGTCCCGGATCCGTATCTGCTCCCACTCGCTCGAGCTAAATATAGCCGGTATATCACTGCTGTGGTTGTTTGTGCTTCTCGGGATGTTAAGCAGCTCCAGTAGATCATCTTTCTTCCCTTATAGATACATTTGCAGGGACAGGGTGGGGTTGGGTGGAGGGTCTATCTTGTACTCTCCAACTGTACTGCACTGCGGCTTTTTCGTTGATCATTTTCACAAACCGTTTTTCAAGTTCAAAATTCTCTGTATTTAATTGCATGACAGTATACAGTATCCATCCATAAGAAAAATGTACATTTTTGCAATGTAAAACTTGATTAAGGTACACATGAATTGAAGCCTGGCCTGGACATTGACGAGTAGCTATCACATGATAAAAGTATGTTTCTCAAAAACAAAAAGGTTTGTGTACATGCTACGTTGTGGAGGAAATGCCACAACTGGGGCCAGCAGGGTGCATCGTGACAGAGTATGGGGTCCTTGCCACCTCATTAGAAACTCCAGCTCTTGACGCTTTTCCAGAGAGTTAACAACAGTGCAGCATCAACACATTAGGTTGAGCTTTAGCCAGAAAATCGTTATGACCTCCTAAATCACACAAAGTGCAGAGACAGTCCCTGGGGCATGGAGAGGGCCCTAGGCCTGAAACATGACCCCATGACTCTATTCTTTAGTGCACGGCTCACTCCCTGCCCCACCTGGGGAGGGCCTCGCTGGCCCTGACAACCACTTCCCTGTGCCTGCGCCATTCGAAAGAGAGAGAGAGAGAGAGAGAGAGAGAGAGAGAGAGAGAGAGAGAGAGAGAGACGAGAAGGGCGTGGATTTCTGTAAGCCGGATTGGATCAAGTGTCCCTTCTTCCTTCCCTCCCTCCCTCCCTTCCCCTGATTTGTCAAGAAGCTGAAGCTCCCGACCTCAGCCTTCATGGCAAATATTTCGTCCCTCTTGTCGACTCATGGCTTCTGCCGGGGCTACCTTATATAGCTGTGGCCCGTTTGGCCCAAAGCCTTTGAGCTGAGTTTAGCACTCAATCTATTTAACAGATAGATGTGAGCCTCAACCCCCCCCCCCCCCCCCCCCCTAAAGGCCTTTTCATATTAATACCAACTTCATGATACCCATGGCTGAAACTTTTGGGTGTAGAATGGGTTGATTTCGGATTTTGGATGTATTCAATCAATGCCCAGATTTTTGTCTTCAGCTTAAAATATACTGCTAAAATATACTTTGTCTTCAGCTTAAAATATACTATCTATAGTGACACAAATTTAGTCACAACAGAGACAGAGAGAGAGAGAGATAGAGAGAGAGAGAGAGAGAGAGAGAGAGAGAGAGAGAGAGAGGAAGGGAGAGAGAGGGGGGGGCAATATTAGTCAAAGCAGTCTATAGCACCCAGATTAATTTATTGATGCAATTGGCTTCCCAACACCCCCCCCCCCCCCCCTCAAAAAAAATAATAATGAAAAAAGAGAGTGACAGACAGACAGAGAGAGAGAGGGGATGAAAGTGATGAAAGAGACTAAATATGCAGAATGCAGGAAGCCCCACTGAATGAGGTCATTGATATCATGATAGAAATGGGCTGGCACACACAGGCTGAGACACACATCAATTCCCCTCCATTCCCACAGAGCACATTCAACGACACATCCATACTCCTCCATTCCAGGTAGTGGGCCCCACATTCAACCAATAATAGTTCAGCGTCAGAGGACAGGCTAAATATAAAAGGGACACTGCACCAAAAATTAAAAGTAAAACAATCTGACAAACCGTATTATGCCAATACAATAAACCAACTACACATCATGGGCCAGTGTCAGGCATCTTCATTATATCTTGTGTTTTTGGTCTTGTGCTTTAGGACAAATATTTAACAGATTTTTTCCTGAGCAAAATGAATCCCTTTTCTCATCAGAATGTAAAATAACACACACACACACACACACACACACACACACACACACACACACACACACACACACACTTATTTCTATTTATTTTCTGCATTATATTAACTGGCATCTTTAACTTGACTGTACATCTTTCTCTAGGCCTACAGTACAGTAGTAGTAGTTTCAGTAACTATATGTTCTTTTATCTACAATCATAATCTGTTTGTTATTATTATTATTATTATTATTATTGCTAAAATCACATAATGGCAAGCATGTTGAACAGTGTCAACTGCATATTAAAAAATGGCTCCTTCAGAGAAAAATATTTACAGTGTTTAATGATAAAATATCAATACAAGTGAAGTTATTCCTATACTCCAAGGTAGTATGCAGATAACAATGCAGAGCTAAGAAGCATGGAAAGAATAACTGGAAAGAGAGAGAGAGAGAGAGAGAGAGAGAGAGAGAGAGAGCAAACATTTCCTTGACAAGATGCAAGTAGACATCTCACACTGCAGTGCACCTGTCGGCACCCCAGAACCCTATTACTCCGACTTGGCACAGAGCCTCCATCTCCTCATGCCAGGCCTCCACGAATGCCATGCTACCATTGGTGGACGCCGCTGTCTATCAATCGGGTCAGGTTTCACTCCGATTTAGAAAGTGCAGGGGCAGCGGTCTTTGTGCCGGGCTTTTATGGTGTGAAGGCTTCATCTGGACTAGCGACACTGCTTACAGCATACTCACAAATATGTGAGCTGGGAGTGAAACAAAATAATAGGGCTCCACTACATGTGCAGAGAGACGGATGCAGAGTCATCTAACACTCACTTAGATGAAATCACACTGTGGGGTCATAAATAGGTGTGCTATTGCCATTCTAGAGGGGTGATGAAAAGAGTTTAAAAGATATGGTGTAAATATTTTGTTTTGCTTCATTTGTAGCACATATGTAGGAACTTGTAATGGTAGAGTATAGTCTACCACCTCAATGAAACAAATGTATGACTAATTGCAACTCCTTTTCTGGCAGCTTGCAGCCCAGGTCCTGGATGACCTAGATGACGAAGATATAGGATTCGGTGTGCTTGATGAGAAGAAGGACAGTGCTGTTGCCAAGAAACTAGGTACCCTACCTCTGTCATAGTATACGGAAAAGGCCATGTTTCCCCCATATTCCTTTTATTTCATATTCACTATGCATGTTTACCAACTGGTTTTCAGTAACCTTCATGATGATAAGGCCAAAAGCTTTTAAGCACTAAGCCCTTGCTGACAGAATGGGAATGGGAACTCATTAGTTCATTTACACTCTGAGCTTTAAAGGTGCCCTACCAGTCTACAGGCAAACTGAGCAAAATCACTCCCTCTAGTGGTGTAATCCTGAAAGTGTATATCTGCCTTATTGAAGTCTGTCCTCCCGTCTCACAGGTTTGGATGAGGAAGACTGTGTCTATATCTTCGCTGATGATGAGGTCATTGAGTATGATGGAGAGCTTGCTGCTGACACACTGGTGGAGTTCATCTATGATGTATGTGAGAGGGAAGCATGCTGCAGTCAGCTTCATCCTTATAATGATTTATACCCATATTTTCATACTCAACTCCACATATTCATATCACAATTTCATCCTGGAAATGCCTCTGGGCAGCTACAGTACCCTCCGGAATTATTGGCACCTTTGGTAAAGATGACTAAAAACAGGTATAAATATATAATATAATATATATAATAATCCGTTGGTGATTTATTATAATCTCACAATGAAAACAATGAGGAAAAATCCACCCTTGAAGGGAAGCAAATGTATTCTGAGAAAAAGGGAAATCTCATAAAGAAATAAATATTTTTAACAAAAACACGTTGCTCACAAATATTGGCACCCCTAGAAAAATCTTATACAAAAACTTATTTAAGTTAATCAGAGTGTCTTTGAACTTTCAGAAGTCATGACTTTATTTTTCACTAAGGTATGAAAATAAAGTAACACAGGCTAAGTCCTCTAGTCATTTTTCAACATGGGAAAGACAAGAGAATACACTAAATCTAAATAAAAACAAAGCCTGTTGACATTTGTAAGTCAGGGGATGTCTATAAAAACTAGGTACTTTGTTATGCCTATATTTACAGTTAAAACAATGATTAACAGGTTGTAATCAACTGGAAATGTGACATGCTTGGACAAAGACCCATGGTTATCTTGCCCCCACACACATTATGGTGGATGGTAAGATAGGCAAAACATTCCATATAACCACTGTTTGAAAGTTACAGAAAAAGGTATCATCTTGGGGTCACCAAGTCCCCCAAAAAATCTTCAAAAATGACCTCACTGCTAAAAGATTATTTAGAGGGCATGCCAGGTAAAGGCCTGTCCAGTAACTGAATGGTACAGTGACTTTGTCTGGAACTGTGGTCTTGTCAGATGAAATGAAAATTGCGCTCTTTAGCTAGAAACACTTTAGGTGTGTTTGGCGTACATAGAAGAACGACTATACTGAAAAGAACCCCATACCTAATGAGAATTATGGTGGAGGGGCTGTGCTATTGTGGGGCTGTTTTTATTCCCAAAGGCCTTAGGAACCTAATTACAGTGCATGGTGTCATGAACACCAAGAAAAACCTGAACATTTTCAAAGGAAATCTGTCAATCTCTGCCAAGACATTAAAAGTTGGTCATGATTGGATCAATCATCAGGTCATTGGTCAATGAACCAAAGCAAACGTCCAGATCAAAACAAATATGGTTTACTGAACACAAAATCAAGCTTCAGCCATTGCCATCTCAGTCCCCTGAACTCCATAGAAAAACAGTGGGGTGAGTCAAAGAGGAGAATGCACAAGTGTGGGCCTAGGAATCTGGACAATCTGGGGAGATTTGGTAAAGACGAATGGCCTTAAATCCCTTGCTTTGTATTCAACTTTATGGGGTGTCATAGGAGAATATTACAAGCTGTCTTATTGGCAAAGGGAGGCTTAAGAAGGTATTACAAGCAGGGGTGCTAATAATTGTGAGCGACGTGAGTTTGTTAAAAATATTTATTTCTTTATGAGATTTTCCTTTTTCTCAGAATAAATTTGCTTCCCTTCAATTTTTCCTATTTTTTTCATTTTTCATTGTCATTACAATAAATAACCAACAGATTATGTACGATACAGGTTTTTACTCAACTTTAGCAGAGGTGCCAATAATTCTGGAGGGTACTGTATATATGGGCAAACAAGATCAGACACATAACTCCGTTTGGAATGGTCAGACAGACCTAAAAACATCAATGATCCCTTAATGACATTCTGATTGGCTATTTATAGTACAGAGCCGGACTTCAAGTAATGAAATAAAGCCTGTTATAAAATTAAGTACTGGCGGCATGTCACTTTGGTGAACGATATTTGTAGCTAGTGACATTCAATTATTTCAGTTGCACCAAATGAGTTGGATGCTTCCTGACAGCTTACATTGTCTCCATCCTATTCCCTCTTCCTTTCTTCCCAGTTGCTTGATGACCCCGTGGAAATCCTTGACAACAGGCACGAGCTGAAAGGTTTCTTCAACATTGATGAGGACATCAAACTGGTGGGCTTCTTCAAGAATGAGAAATCTGACCGTATGTACTAAAGCCATGTCCCACTAACAAAACAGCACATGCTCTCATTCTCGCCCTTCACATACTCCTGTGTGGTTTGTATAGAGAGTGCAGTGAGCATATAGGTGATGTGTGCTGTGTAGAGCCCTGATGTGGCTGCTGACGAACTTTATATTTTGTCGCACTTCAGATTTTGATGCCTATGAGGATGCAGCTGAGGAATTCCACCCTCATATCAAGTTCTTCGCCACCTTTGACTCCAAGGTATACAGTGAATCTGAGATTTTCTTATGGGGGAAATAGCAATGTTAGCAGTTTCCCCATTGACAAAAGTGTAATGGCTAACAAGCTTTAGACTGGGTGACATGTATTACTCACCAATCTTGAGCACCCATTTGACAACTCAAAACAAAAATGTTGTAATATGTAGAGTTGTAACTCTGTAGTCTGGTGATAACTGCCTACTGCCGCTGACCAATGACGTTCATATGAGTAGTCAGAAGTATGCCTACAGTACATGAATATCATCTATCATTTTTAGCAATAAATGTGAATTCAAAATCAGTTTTGAGGAATTTCAGTGGTATTGTTTCCAAATGTTTCCAATTTTTGTCGAACACCACTAAAGCCCCACTGGGTATAAATGTCTCTGTAAAATGTGGTTACACAAAAGACAAAGATCCACCCTATATACTATTACTTTTCACCACTAGGCGTTTATGGGACGCCTGCCCATAAGATTCCATTAAAGACAACTAGTTGCCGGAGCTAAAGTCCGGGACTCACTGACAATACGCTTTATCCGAAGATTGGAATCTCCCTTTTCAGATGATCACTGACAGTGCAGCCTTTGCTGTAGATGTTAATCAGGGCTGGACTGGGACAAAAAATCGGCCCTGGCATTTTGCCCGAGATGGCCCACACATTCCCAGTCAGACGCATTCCCTGCAGACAGTCCACTTAAAATATGTGTGCATTCTATGCCATGAGTTGCCTAGTGTTCTGCGTTCCTGTGATTGTTTTGGATCTTTCAAGAGGGGTCTCAAGACATATCTGTTCAGTTTACACTTAAATAATGAATTAATTCTTAGAGTTATGATTTGTATATGTATGGTATTTGTTTATTTTTTTATTATTGATATTTGATTTTGTATTGACATTATAATTATTATTACTATTTTGATAATATTCCAGATTATATTGGCCTAAGTGAGAACATTGGCTATCTGAATATAACTTCACTGCTTGTACCCTGCATGGAGACATAGGCCTATTTCACGTCAATAGATGTTAGTAGGGGCGCTGCTAGAAAATTTGGGCCCTATGACAGACATTAATTCTGGGCCCCCCAATAATATATAGTATTATCTGGAGGGCTCTCTGGGGGCCCCCTGTCAGTGCTGGGCCCTTAGAATCGGCCCTTAGAACCCCCATTATCATTCAATTGTGCCGCAAATTAACAGAGAGAGGCCCGGCATAATTTAAATTCACAGCTCCGTAGAATAGCAATCTACTCGTTGAGGAGGCTCATAGTTTGACTTTGAGAAACGCTGCAGCTCATAGACAGAGAAAGCCGGGGAACAATTATTTTGTTGTCACAGCCAGTGTCGTATTAGCGCTAGTATAGAAATTGAACCAATGGGCCGCTGTCAGCTCTTTGAAGGCCGGCGCACCCAAAAAGTAAGACATTTGATTGGGCCATGCCGGTGTCAATATGGAAAATGAACCAGTGAGCCGCTGTCAGTCCTTTGAGGGCCAGCGCTGTCAGAAAAACACACACACATACACGCGCACACACACATATATATATATATATATATATATATATATATACATTTTCCATATATATCTCCTAAATTAGCCTATAATTAAATTGACGATTCGCCCTGATGTTAATGCATTTTTATGGAAATATGGAAAAGCATTGCATTTGTCATGATGGGCACATTTCTGTCCTGACTGAGAATTAATGTAAAGGTCTAGAAGAACAATGACAAAGCTATCCACATTAACAATCAATTCTGTTATCGATTCACCTTTCCATACCCCCAAATTATCCCAAATAGCTGAAGGCCTTTTTTCTTCTCTAGTATTTTGTACCTATAAACCGCACCACTGAAAAATCTGTGTGGTATTTCCTGCTTCATTTTACATGATGTATGCTTTACTAAATATTTTTACATTTTACATGATGTATGATTTACTAAATATTTACAAAATTATATCTCCTATGTCACTCTGTCTCCAATGCTGCCCTGACAGGTTGCTAAGGCCCTCGACCTCAAGCTGAATGAAGTTGACTTCTACGAACCCTTCATGGATGAACCCGTCACCATCCCTGGAAAACCGTACTCAGAGGATGAGCTTGTTGACTTCATTGAGGACCATGACAGGTGTGTGTGTGTGTGTGTGTGTGTGTGTGTGTGTCCATTTTTGCTGTGAACTGTGTGAGTATATTTGAGTTACAATGGTGAATATTTGAAATCATGAATGGATGATCTTGTTGGTGTTTTGATCAACGTGTTAGTCATCTCTCTTACCTCTATTCTGTTTCAGACCAACCTTGAGGAAACTGCAACCTCACAACATGTATGAGATCTGGGTAAGCAAATCATCAATCATGGAAAAACGCGCTCAACACCTCCTAAATTTTATACACTGGGTGCTGTATCCTTACATGTAATTAACTGAATATAAAGAAAAAGAACTGCAATCACAGTTCCTTTTAAACAACTTTTAATCGCTCCACGGACGTTTTGAGCAGAAAGCTCTTCTTCAGCGCTTTCTGCTCGAAACATCCGTGGGGCAATTAAAAGTTGTTTAAAGGGAACTGTGAGTGCAGTTCTTTTTCTTTATATTCAATGATAGATAATTAGCAATTATCCACCACTATCAATCGAATGTAATGTTTTGAGAAAACCAATAGCAAATAATATAAACATTGACAAATTATTTTCATGTCTCAGGAGGATGACATGGATGGCGAGCACATCATTGCATTCGCCGAGGAGAGTGATCCAGGTATCGAAATATGGGAACTACAGTATAATCCTTATATTTACAATAAGAGAACAGAGAGAGATCTATTTTAAATCTTATGATAGATACAAACTTAATGCCATAACACACTGTGGGTGAATGATTTCACCACATGAATGTCACATAAAATATACAGACAAGAATCACATAAGGAGATATGGCATTATAAGAGAAAAATACATTTTTGATCATGATCCATTTGTTCATATGTAAGGTTTTGAGACCCTCTGAAGTTTCTTACATCTTAATATGGGACTCAATGTTTAATGTGCAAAAGCTTCTCAATGATAAAGACAATGTTGACTGACCCATGTTCTTTTGAAATTTCACAAATTGGTACAATAACAGAAAATAATTGTTGGCCTTATCTAACCTGTTAAACAAGCAGTGGCACACTCTCCACTTTGTATTTGAGCACTATTTGAGCACAAAAGATAACATACTGATTTTATGACATTGTCAACCTGACTCTGACCTGCTGATTTCCTCTAGATGGCTTTGAGTTCCTGGAGATCTTGAAGGATGTTGCTCAGGATAACACAGACAACCCTGATCTCAGCATCATCTGGATCGACCCCGATGACTTCCCACTGGTAAGAGCCCAGTCTATCTTAGGGTGAAGGTAGTTCAGAACATGACAAAAGTCCCCTGGACAAAAGAGACACCTTGAAACAGATTTATTGGACGAAAAATATTAGCTTGTTATGGGATTTTGGTGATGGATATATTTATCTAACTAACTAACTTTTGAGTCTTAAACGTACACACCTAATAGTATTTCATTCAATTCTGACACAGTTTTTTCTTTACAGCTTGTCCCTTATTGGGAGAAGATTTTCGACATTGACCTTTCTGATCCCCAGATTGGTGTAGTGGATGTTGATGACGTAAGTTATTTGTCTGACATGATAAAGTGACACAGCATGAGAAAACTCCACAGAACTTAACATGGCACCCCTCTATTGTGTAGGCGGAGAGCGTGTGGTTTGATATGGACGATGAGGATGACATGCCTACTGCCGATGAACTGGAGGACTGGATTGAAGATGTGTTGGAGGGAGAAATAGATCCTGATGATGATGATGATGATGACGATGACGACGATGACGACGATGATGATGACGACGACGACGACGACGACGACGATGATGATGACGATGATGACGACGATGATGACGATGATGACGATGACGATGACGATGATGATGATGACGACGATGATGATGATGACGACGACGATGACGACGACGATGATGACGATGATGATGACGATGATGATGACGATGATGATGATGATGACGATGATGATGATGATGATGATGATGATGATGACGACGATTATTAAAAATGTTGCCATCATATTCAACATCACCAACCCAATCAAAAGTTACTGAATTCATATTGCTGTATCAGTTACAATTAACATATTCAGAATCTCCTCATCATTTGTTGTCATGTTGTCAGTTGATGTATTCATGTGGTATAATTCAATGTCCTCCCTCGTCACTATTTTCACAAAGCAAACAGGCAATATCATCCAGTATCCATATTAGGAATAATTCGAAGTCTTTACTTCGCAATACCTTGCCAAGTCCCCACTAAATTTCTGCGTAACATCATTTTCCATCCTTCTAAACACAAATACATCATTAAATATCAAATATTGCAAGAGGGAGGAGTAGCTCAGTGTTTCTTTGTCCTCTGAAAAAATGTGTATTAATCTGAATGTATATTTGTTTAATTTCCTGGATGGATGTTTGCCCTGCCCCTCTCTGATAGAACCTGAGAATGCTGGTACGGACTTCCTCCAAGTCACAGACCTAGCAACTTCCTCTCTTAAATCATTGTGACTTTGCTTTTGAAGACAGAAAAAAAGAGATGGCACAACCTGCTTTACTTTTTTTGAGCTAAGGTGCTGTAAATCATCTGAACGTTTTCTACTGATGAAAAAAATAAACAACAACAGTATTCTATTTTTTGTAAACAAAGAGAACTTACTGTGAAGTCTTAAAATAAATAATAATGTGGGAAGAGATGAAATAACGCTGATCATTTTGTGAAATAGAATGCATTCAAAACAACAGGCCTATCGGTATACACATATGCTCAGCTCAGACCACACACAAAGATGGGCCTTTTCTGCCTACATTATAAGTCATAATTCTGTTATAGAATAGATGTGATATGCATTAAAAAGGCAAACAAATTGGAAGTGAAACTGGTGGTTATCTGGGCTCCATAAGTATCTGACACAATTTTTGTAATTTTGGGGGCAGTCATGACCTACTGGTTAGGGCTTCGGGCTTGTAACCGCTCACTGCTCCCCGAGCGCCGCTATAGCAGGCAGCTCACTGCTCACTGCATAAGTGTGTGCTTCACCTTACTGTGTGCTGAGTGTGTTTCACTAATTCACGGATTGGGATAAATACAGAGACCAAATTTCCCTCACGGGATCAAAAAGTACTTATACTGTACTTATATTTAATTTTGCCTTTGTTCACCATCACAATGGATCTGATATGGATCAATAGGGAATGTGGATGTTCAGCTTGAAGTCAAGGGGTTGAACAAAAATATTGCATTGACTGATTTGATGTTCTAAAGACAATTGACAGACAAAATGTTTCATGGCCAACTGTGGCCTGTTTCCTCATTATTCCATAACAAATTAAGCATATAAAAGGCCTGGAGTTCATTTCAAGGAGGGAACTTAATACTTAAAAAGAAGGAATGTGCTGGTAAGCTCAGTAACACCAAAAAGTCTGAAGGACCACAGAAGACAGGTAGGTGGGTGATGGTAGAATTATTTCCTTGTTGAAGAAAAACTCATAGCAACTGACACACATGAGGACAGGACATGCATATCATTATCAAAGTCTACAATCAAGAGACACCTGCATGAATAATATAGTGGGTTTACAAGGTGCAAACCACTAGTAGGCTATCACTCAAGAGCAAGAGGGTCAGATTAGACCTCGCTAGAAAACCAATAACAAGATTCTTTGGATATATAAAATCAAAATGAGCTTATTACAAAATGATGGGAAGAGAAGTGTATGGAGAATAAAAGGAAGGGCTACCTGTATGGTAGGGCATGGGCATGTAGGCTAGGGCTGCAAATGGAAGAGGTCACTGATGTTAAGGTCTGATACTCTTAGATTCGGGCAGGGGCGGACTGGGACCAAAAATTGGCCCTGGCATATTTGGCCCAAGTGGCCCTCAAATCGGTCGGGCACACCTAATTAAAATTACCCTTAAATATGCATATATTTTCAACTGTCATGAAGCACTGAAGTGATGTAGGCCTCATTGGCTATCACTCTGACTGATCAGAGGTAGCCATGGAGCACATACTCTTTACAGCTTCTGATTAGAGGTAGCCATGGAGCACATACTCTTTACAGCTTCTGATTAGAGGTAGCCATGGAGCACATACTCTTTACAGCTTCTGATTAGAGGTAGCCATGGAGCACATAGGCCTACTCTCCATATTCAAGTAGGCTATACAAGCAATTATTAAAGAAGAGTTTCTGCTTGAATCCAAAGTATCATTTCAAATTATTCAATAGGCTACATTTAAATTATAAAATGCTCAACTGACTAAATTACCTAGATGGTCCCCAACTCAAATAAAAAGACAAAGACAAAGACAAAACTTAAGGCTGAAAAACAAGCAAATGAGGGTGGCTGCAGGCAAAGCATCTCATCATGGGGAAACTTAGCATTCTATGGGTTCCTGATCCTGCCTGTCATTGATATTTTCCACCAAGATATTTTCCAAGTAAGCCTATTAAAAAATCATCATAATAATATTGTATGTTTGTCTAATTACTTTTGAGCCTCATTAATGGGATGACAACGCAAATGTTGATAATGCAATATTTTTGTTCAACTCCTTGAACTAAACCTGAAAGACAATGAACTGGGGGGTATTCCACGTAGTTTAGTGGCAAGCCTAGTTAACTCAGAGTAAGTAAACCTCCTTGGAGCTGTAGGCTTATGGCTTCATTCAATGCCATAGGCCTATGAGGCCCTAGGAGGTTTACCACTTACTCTGTGTTAGGATTGTCACTAAACCACGTACTTGGAATTCTTCCGAGTGTTTCGTTGTACTGCACACACACTGTGGAATCCGCTGGAGCTCGTTACATCACTTTGAGCATAGAGTAAGTCGTCCCCTGTTTAATGTTACAACAAATTCACAACTTGTTTGACAGAAAAAATGACAAGTTGATCGCTGTTAGAGAGTGTTACCCACATAACTAGCATCTGTTTTTCAATGCTTAGCGTTATTGTAGCCTAAATTTAGCAACAGTTTACCAGCTTGTGCTCTCTCACTCACACACACACTCACACCATGCGTAGGCTGCATGCACACATGCGGACAATTAATAAGGATTTACACGTATACTGTAGAGAGAGTCCTGTAAAAGTAGCCTATACTGTTTGTGAAGCTGTCCTACTGTAAAACTAAACATAGCCTTCTGATAAACTATTCAGAGAAGGACATCAGAAAATTCTTCCCGAACAGAGGGAGAGGAACAGTGAGGAGGACATAACCATTTATGCTGGTAATAGCCAGTGATTTGATCAATGGTTTAATGGCAAATGTAGCCTATAATAATATACACAGAATCAGAGTAGCCATCTGTGTAGATTATTATAGGCTACATTTGCAAATTATCACCAAAAGTCAGTATGAAGGCTTTAGCTATTTAAGCTACAAAGAACTGCAGTATTGCCAGGATGTCTATAGGACCCTTGCCTGGGAGGGAAGTATATCTCAATTTTGACTAAAAATAAGCTTCCCTTGTGTTAGTAGGAAAGCCTATTCAATTCATGCAGAGAGTATAGGCCTACTTATGCCTATGTGTTTGGATGTTGCTGGATAGTGGCTGCTACAACAATTGAGGGAGAGCAGACGTAAAACTATTCAGAGTATGGAGGACGTCTGTGACCTAGGGGAGATATGTGATGGTCCAAATCAGGCTAGCGATTTATTTTATATTGCGCGCACAGTTAATTTTTTTTTTTTTTTTATGTATTGGGAGTTGGGGGCCTGTGCCCCAGCAAAGCTGTAGGTCTAGAATCGCCCCTGGGCATGATAAGGTCACTTGTATTGTCAAAGCAGCTAGGCCTAGCCTACTATAAAATACAGTATATGAACATACACATCTGAACATGCACATAATTAACATAATAGTTTTTCATTAAAAAAAAAAGCTCGCTCTCTCTGCTCGTAGACACAACACCAAGACGCTCGATGTAAACCCGGAAGTGTTTTCGCGCGGTACGCCGTAGCCCGTAGCCTGCTCGATCAGAGCACGCCCCTTTTATCTTCCTAGCTGGCCTCCTCAATGTTTCTGTTGCTGCTGGACATGTGGTGATAAAACGACGGTAGAGCACTGAAAAAGGGTGTTTCTAACCTGAAAATCTGTCTTTAAAAAAACATACCTCCTTTAAAACGCTGTACAGCCAAAATGTCGGAATCGGTACCTGACTTTCAATCGCAGATTGTGTTTATAATGGATGTGTTGATGAGGGTGGCTGTGAAGGAAATAACCAAACTTTTCGAAGGACACTCCATCGATTCTGGAAGATCTAAAGTTGAAACTGTGGAAAATCCCTGGGGGAAGTCTGTTTTCCAATCGGATTTACGAACTGACATGGAAACTGCATTGAAACATTGTGGAGATAATTATAAATGCAGTGTTGGTGTGCAAGTTGGAGATGAATTCATTCCACAGGAGAAAGAAGGTCATGTTTTGATTTTTTTGTTATTTAGCCATTGCGAGTTAGCAAGTTATGCTACGTGGAGCTGCATGGCGTCGCTCGGTATCGTAACTTGCCTCCATGTAAACAGTAACATTCCCCTTCAAACTGGACTTAATCTACTATATCCCAAACTAAAGTGAATACAGTGGGTTGAAATGACACGAGTCGGCTGTATTTACTTATGTGTAACGTTGTGCCATGCGTTTAGTCCGTGGATGAAGCCTATGCCATACACCTTTTGCAAGCCATGGATGTTATCTCCTGGGATTGCATACTGGGATTGCATGTGGTCTATATCTCAATCCGTGTAAATTTAGAGATGTCTAAGCAGCAATACTTCGTGTACCGTTCCCTCATAAATTGAAAAAAATGTCAGAACTAAATCTGGAGAAACTTGTTTGTTGTGTCTGCATCTGCCTGGATAGAGACTTTCCTAAAATATAACTTTAGGCGGTGGTAGTGTAGTGGTTAAGGAGCTGGGCTAGCGTGCAGTAGCCTGAAAGTTGTCGGTTCAATTCCCGGCTTCCACCGTTGTGCCCTTGAGCAAGGCACTTAACCCCAAGTTGCTCCGGGGACAATGTGATCCCTTGTAATATAGCTGACATATGTAAGTCACTTTGGTCAAGAAGTGTCTGCTAAATGTAATGTAATGTAATAACTTTCTTTACCAATAATTGTGTGGAGTCACAGACATCCTAATGCAACTTCTAAATTGTTCTTATCTAAGCTAAATGTTGAGGTCAGAAATTATTAAGTCACTGCAAAGCTTACAATGTTATGACTACAAGTCTTGCATGGTACTCCTCGTGTATCTCTCAAATCAGTTAAAGAATGTTGTTCTTGAATGCCCGCAGCTCTGACGCACCGACAGCCCAACCCCCACCATCACCCCCTGTGTAGCTCACATCAAAGTCCTCAGCAAGAAGGGGGAGTGGCCACTGATCTACGGGAGAAGGTGGCGCTGGAAGCCGTCGACCTGCACTGCACTGTTGACTTGCCTTGCATGGTGCTCAAAGACAGGGTTAGTATAATATATTATGTGACTTATCTAGTTTGTTCACCCAAACAACAGCTATTTCTATAAGTACAATACAAAACCTGCATACTTAGCCATTAGTTCTCTTGTCAACATGTGCCAGCAGTATTCCCATGTGTTGTTTTGAAGCAAATCATTGCTTTTGCAGGAATCATATCAGCTTAGGACCTTTAGGGTATCTCAAGAGTAAACTCCATTCTCACCCACTAACTTACTGATGTGCATTCTGTGTTTTGTCTGAAACCTCATGTGACTCATCTTTTTGCATTCTCAGTGCTTCGGTGAAAACACATTAAATTAGTCAACAGTATTTTGGAGTGATGTTAATTGTACCACATTGCTTGCACATTATGTTTTATGGTCACTAAAACCTAGTCTCAATTGCTCTTGCTTAGGATGGAGAGTCTGGAAGTAGCCATACAAATAACCTGTCTGGAACACAGCAGACTGAGTTGCCCAGTGCTACCAATGGTGAGTGTGGATACCTACGGAGCCCTAGAGGGGTCATCGCAAAATGTTTTGCATGTTGAGAGAATGTGCGCTCGTTTTACTACATTGTGCGCTCGTTTTACTAAATTGTGCTCTCATTTAACTAAATTGTGCTCTCGTTTTACTATAGTGTGAGCTCATTTTACTAAATTGAGTTCTCATTTTAAGCATAGTAAAACGAGGGCACAATTTATTAAACGAGTGCACTATTTACTAAAACGAGCGCACGATTTATTAAAACGAGAGCACAATTTGTGAACATGGTTATAGAACATTGTGTGCACGATCTACTTAAATGTGGCCACAATTTGTAAAACGTGCACTCAATATTGTCTTGACACATGTAAACACGAGCACGTTATTCGAGATCTCGATCTACTAAAACACGAATAATTAAAACGTGGGCTCGAAGAAATTAAATTGTGTGCACAAAAACGTAGTGTGGTGTCAAGGGGTATCCCCGGGAATGACGTCGGGAGGTGTGTCGCTTGTAGGCTTGTAGACGTAGAGGGAATCTCATTGATTGCAGTGCACCTGGATATAGCCCCGTTAGGTAGGCTGTAGGTGGGAGAGCAGATGATTGTGTGTGTTTGCACAGGCCCCTTGCCATCATCATCCAGCTGAATGTTTGCCGAAGTTTTGAGTGTTTGTTGAGGTCCAAGTGTATGCAGAGCTGTGGTGTTTATCGCGAACGGTGTGAGCTGGGCTAGGCCTACATAGCCTGAGAAGCTGAGCATCGTGAACGCCACTGTTTATGTCTCCCGTTTCATAGTCCGTATCAAAGCTTACCTCGTGTGCATCATATATTGGTGTGCGAGTGGGTTATATGGTGAGGCCCATCGGGCGCTAGAGGGAACCTTGCATTGGGTGGGTATTAGGCTACCACTAATACGCAGTAGCCTATTTGTACCAACAGTAGGTCTACGTGTTGTAATTGTTTGGGAGCTTGTCGCTGTGATGTGCTTCGATTGCCTTCTAGACCTCACAGTTAACGTAGGCTTTAGTCAACAATCCAGGAGGTAGTGGAAACCGGTCATTACAACAGAGCCCGAGTAGCCCATGTAGCCTAGTAGAATTTCCCCATTATGGGTCTCCATAGCTGGCGGTTGACACCACAGGTGCCCCTGCTACAAAGAGTAGAAGTCCGCTATAAACCATCCTGACCACCTAAGGCTTTAATTAGCTGCCTACGGTTATCACATTACCAATATGAACTGTTGCAGACAGCTGAAGGCCTAGTCCATGCCAGGGTAAGACGAAGTTGCCACCACAGCACAGCGAGCGGTGAGAATATGTCGGGAATTACTAAATGTGAGCACGAAATACATAGCCTATTTTGAGAGCTCAATTTAGGCCTACAACGGGGTCACGTTGTATTAATTCGAGGGCTCAATTCAAGGAAAAAGTGCTCACGTTTTATTAATTCGAGGGCTCAATTAAAGGAAAACGTGCTCACAAATTATCACAACCAGAAAAAATATCACTTAAAGTGAGCTCTTCCGGGCTCCGTAGATACCAGATTTGGTCTGTGAAATAAATAAATGGCTCTAAGACTGTTTTGAGTTTTGTTAAGGTAGGTCATTTGTACTGTTTATTTCTGTTTCAGACACCATGGAGCTTAACAGTCTTTTTGACTCTTTGAAAAAGTCTTTGGCGTGGCCAGAAAGCCAAGAGCCAGATTGTGTCTCCAAGGCCACGTGCAACAAGACAGAACAACCAGAGCAAAGCTCGGATGACCTCGACTGTGAGAAGTTCGTTCCACATTCAGAGACTCTCACCACCACCACCCCCATGAGTCTGTCAGACCAAAGCACCAACAACTCACATTTGGTCAGCGGCACCATAGCTCCTGAGCAGGTGATGGTGCCAGAGCCTCCACCCTCCCCCTTCAGACACAAGACTGTGCACTTTCAGATGGGGGTGAACCACGCAGACTGGAAGCTGCTGAAACCCTGCTCGGTGCAGCTGGTCAACGTGCGGCTGCTGGCGACGGCCTCCAATTGGCCGAGGTTCCGCCTGGCCGGCCCCAAGCGCTTTCCCAGGCCCAAGGACCTGCGCGCCCACCAGGGCCTCCACACTGGCCGGCGTCTCTGCTGCTTCACCGAGTGCGGCAACGGCGTGTGGCGGCTGCAGCGCGTCCTTTCCTCCTCGTTGCCGCCGACCGCCGGAAGCCCCCTCGCCTGCAAGATCTGCGGCAAGAATTTCAAGCGGCGCAAGATCCTGCGGCGGCACGAACGCTTCCACACGGGCGAGCGGCCTTACTCTTGCACACTCTGCAGCAAGGCCTTCACGCTGCGCAAGAGCCTGCGCCGCCACCTGCGCTTCCATTCTGGGGAGAGGCCGCACGGGTGCCCGCACTGTGGCAAGTGCTTCCGACTCAAGGACAACCTGAAGACCCACCTGCGGTTCCACACCGGGGAAAGGCCCTACGCCTGCACTCTCTGCCCCAAGAGCTACCGGATCCTTAAGAACCTGGAGAGGCACAGTCTCACGCACTGAAACCACGGAGGGTGGCTGGTGTTGTGGTGGGGAGAAAAACAAACTGGATGTGTGTGCTTCCTGTGTCAAGCGCAGTGTTTGGAAGAGCATGTGTTGGCATGGGTGGTTTGTGTAAGTCTGCATGGCAATAAGTATGCCAAACAGACTATGTGAGTTATGATCATTGGAGAGCATGGAGAATTATCAGATGTAAACTGAGAGAGAGCTGACAGTGTTAACACTTTTTCATAGCCATGTATGGTTACACAAATATGTGTTTTGTTTGTTTTGTTTTGTTTTTTTGAGGAAGTGACCCCAACTAAAGAAGTATGTTTAGGGTCCAGACATGACCTTGAGACTCGGGTCACCTTTTGGGGTTTATAGTAAATAGGCCTAACCCTATGAGACGGCTTAATGTTTATCTTCCACTCCATGCCACCACATCATGCTGAATCATGTCCGTCTCTCATCCACTTCCCCTTTGTGTGGAGCTGTTTCTCAAAAGATGATTAAGTTTCAGAGAAGCCAGACCTCAGTATATCTGATGGATTGTTGGCATTTGCTGTAATGACATTTCTTCCTGCTGAGGTTAGAAGAGTTTATTTTTCTCAGGTTTACATGGCTAGTTTATACCTGGAAAAACTGGTTGGTAGATGTTTGTCATGGCAAAGAATAAGCTATAGTATAACGGCCAGTATCAGGTTATAACCAATGGTGAGATATGGTGATTGTCATGTAGCAGAAAGCAAATCATTTACTAAACATGCTTCCCATAGTTTAATCAATCAGTGTTTCCTTAATCAGTCAATTCTCACAATCTAATTTGATCATGTTTTACACTTGTCTTTAACCACTGAATGTTAAAGCTGCAAACGGAACTAACACTGGAACCAGTTTAACACTCATATTTGGTGATGGGCTGTTTATTGAGAATAAATGGAAAATGAGGTACAAACTTTATTATAGCATATATAACACGAACATTTTGTATATGTAACTTTGTGTATGTGGTAACCATTTGTTTACCTTTTCTTTCTTTTTTTACAAACCATTCTCAAAGGGGACTAATCATTTAGCTCCCAAAGAGATCTTGCTCTGTCTTTGTGTTTCCTTAAGTAAAGACTTTTTTAAGTATACTAACTGGTGTGGAACTGTTAATGTGAGTAGAATTATTCAATTATGCATCACATCCTGGCAAAGCAATGAAATGTTTACCCAAAACTAGAAGCCCAGCAAAATCAGTGAATTGAAATAGGTTTATGGAACACAAAGATAATCTTGAGCAAGGTGTTCCTTAAACCCAAGACGTAACCCTGATCAAACTGACTTTTGCGAAGGGAAAAGTCATATTTAATAAACAGACAATGTGCTCAGTGCGTAGGACCACTGTATATGCACATTAAACATATTTCCATGTCTGTTGTCCATTTTGCACAATATACCCACTTTCCTTTTGAAAATGAGCTTAACAAAAATCATATATCCATGTATAAAAGTATATTTATACTCAAAGGTATTTGAATATAAGGATGTAACTATGTACCATGAATCGGCTAAAAATCTATACAAATGTACGAAGATTACAAACGGTTGAGATAAAAACATTCAAGTAATGTAGTTTTTAAACAGAATAGGGTGTAATCTGCTTTTGATTTCAAGGTGACAATGAGTTATAATCTTGTGTTCCTCTCATTTTATATAAATAATAATGTCATGGCAATTATAATAATATTTAATATAATTTGAGAATATAAAGAGAAAATCGTATCGTGAATCGTAGCCTACCAAAACGTGAGTTCAGTGTATTGTTACATCCGTAGTGTATTCATTTCATTAAGTCATCTATTCACTGGATGAATGAGGTGATTAGGCCTATTCGTAGTATATTATAACTTTGGTCCTCTGAATCATTATTTGATGATTGATCTTTTGTCTCTCAACTTAGATTGCCTTTTTGTCTTGTGATATGTGTGAAACTGTTGTGGTGTCTTGCCCACACGAAAGAAGGAAATGCAGATTTTCCAGATTGCTATCTCGGCAACCAAGATCATAAACAATTCAGTTAATATGACATTTCATAGCAACTTATGTCTATGTTCAAATGAGGTGTCTTGTTCTGAACTGAGATTTAATTGGAATGAGATGGCTAGATGGACATATCTTGAATGTCTCTGCTTTCTTGGCATGGCCATGAGCCTACTACCTTTCATAGAACCACCCCTTTTACAGCTGTCTTTTGGTTTCTCTTTTAGTTACGTTATCATGACAAAGGTTGACCCACTAAAGAAACCAGTTATTCACTCAGAAGGTGTCCAGTGTGACAGACTCGATCACTCATTCTTAAATCAGCTATCGCAACTCGGTTAAATCCACACATTTGCTTAACTAGTGTCTTAACTACTGACTTTTTTTCAGTCTACCTTTTCCCCCCGAGTGCCATTTGAGGATGGAATATCTCAAGCTTACCTGGCCCGCCAAGGAGAGCCAGTTGAGGGAGCTGCTCACGTGCCCGGTATGCCAGGACATCTTTGAAGATCCGCACCAGCTACCCTGTGGACACAGCCTCTGCATGCGGTGCTTGGATGGCATGCTTAAGCATCGACCCCTAGCTCAGCCCTTCTCCTGCCCCACCTGTAGGGCGTGCTTTGGACCTCTCATTGGTGTGCACAAGAGTTACACTTTACACAGCGTTGTGGAGGACTTCAATGCACAGCAGGTCAGTATTCCATTTAGTTACAGTACAGTACAGTACAGTCTTTTGTTATTCCATAATCTTTGTGAGGGTGCTTTTGTCCTGTGACGTATGAAGTGTTTCATTTGTCTGTGCTTTTTTATTTTCACTATTAGGAAAAACAACGAGACCAAAGAGAACAGTCCACTCAGACTGATCCTGTTGCTGAAAGAACTCATCATGCCAGCTATAACTGCATCCTGTTTCTACTGCTGGCTATCATATTTATATGTATTAGCAAAGGTATTGTATTGATCAAATTGCTAAATTCACCACTCTGTATAATGTACCATATCTACATGATGTGAATGTGTTTTATTTTTTGCTTCTGTCCTGATTCAGCTTTCATGTGCTCTGTGGAGAATCACACTCTTACTGAAACAGTACAGAGACAACGCACTTTACTTCTTAAGTATCACCCAGAGATTACTGGTGAGTTGGTTGGATTTGAGAGCCAGGGGTTTCAATTGATCAATTGATAGGGTTCACATTTCAATTTGAATTAACATTATAAAGATAGCTATATAGCTATAAAATCAAAGATGTGTCAAAGATGTGTCTTCATACACTCTGTCATCTGTTACTCAGACCTCATCCTGAACAAAGACTCGGCCAGCCCCTATCTGGTGGTGTCAGAGGACCTCCTGTCGGTCTGGCGGGTCAAGGACAAAAAGGACTACCCCCAACACCCTGCCCGCTTCACTGATGCGCCCCAGGTCCTGTCCACCGAGTGTGTGTCTGGAGGGAGCCACTACTGGGAGCTGGAGGCCCAGGGCTACTGGGACATTGCTGTAGCCTATGAGAGCATCAACAGGAGGCTGAAGTTGAGCTCCTTTGGAAATGACGCAAAGTCGTGGAGTCTGACGCACGACAGCAAAGGGCGACTATTCGCCTTCCACAAGGGCGTGAAAGAGAAGATCCTAGAATCCCTGACGCACAACAGAGTCGGGGTGGTCGTTGATTTCGAGAAAGGTGCTGTCGCATTCCACGAGGTGGGCCACATGTGGAACCACCTCCACACGTTTAAAACTAATCTCACTGGGCCTGTGTGCCTCGGACTGGGCCTGTACCGAGAAGACCTGCACACCAAGATCTCAGTCAAGAAGACCCTCACTTAAGTGTTTGTTTCTGAGATGGACGAAGGAGCAGTTGTCCTCTGTTAAATCACCTCACAAAAAACCCTACAATCCTGCATGGTCAATATGTTTGATATAGAGTCAATCCTCTATATCAATATGTTTGATATAGAGTCACCACACTGCCACCTGTGGTTGTATAGAGTAACCTGTGGTAGCTCTATACAAAACATATTGATGTCAATGGTGCATTTTGCCCATGTTCAGGGTGGAAAGTGAAAAAGAAAGATTTGCATAAGACAAGTCAAATTGGTGTTTCAAAAAAGAAAAGATCATGGAGAATGAAGAAAAAAATATTAAAAAAATCTTTGTATGTTCCCACAAGGTGTTTGGGTGCTCTGAAAATGAGAACCAAAATGATTTTTTAGACTTGTAAAGTCTGCTGTTCAGACCCTGAAGGAATTTATTTTCTGTTCATTGTTTTTTGTGAGAGTGTTTCTACTTATCTCAATAATGAATGAAGGAAAATAAATCAAGAGCCTATGTTGAGTACAAATATGTCTTCTGAAGGCTTAAACAGAGCCCAGCCAAAAACTCCAATAAAATTTGTATCAACTTTGAGGGACAGCTATGGCCATGCAGGATTATCCAGACCAAACGTGACGATTTTGCTACATACTATTCCTATTTAAGTACCAGCATGCAAAATTTGAGCCTCCTACATGGTTTAGTTCTTGCGCTGTGGGATTGTGAACTTTGACAAAAAAAAGAGGCCGAACAAAATCGACACCCCCCTCCCCCTGTAAAACTGGCTGTATCTTGAAAAGTATTGATCTTACATAAGAGTAATTTTACAGTGTGTCTCCTGGGTAACATAGGTACACCTGGTAATTTTTTCAGAATTGTTTGAGACCTAAGTGCGTGGGCCCTGGTTTAACTGACGTGGAATGACCCAATAAGAATAAAGATAAATTAACCAGATTGCAGACAGACTTTAGAAAGTACCCTGGAAATCCAGAGTTCTCACGAGAGCACAGGGTCTGGATTTTCCAGGCTAGCAGACAGGGACACACCCATGTGGAACTGGTTATAAGCCTGTTGTCCTCTGTGTCACTTTCACTTTCAGTTCTAACAGTAACAGTATAACAGTCTCAGTCAGGAGAACACTCTCAGGAGCAATGGTAAAGGTCTTATTTTGGATTTCTTTCTATATGACATTCCCAGATCATATTTAGTAGCCTTACAATGAAGTATAGTAGTTGTACTATGTAGGCTAAGTTTCATGAAGCATATGTGAACTGACAGCAGCCCTAATCATGTCGTAATGACAGCCATACATCTCGCAAACTAAAAAGCTATGCTGTGATCATGTACTGTAATTAGGAGTTATGTACACAAGGCTTTTTGAAATGCACCACTGCATTTTTCTTTACTTAATGGTTTTATTTGATCTAGGAGAATGTGTTGTTTTGTTTTGTTGCACTCCCACTGAAACATTTTAAATTAATTTTTACAGTTTTTGGAGTTGTGTATTGGTTGTGTAGCCCTGCGGTATTGGTTGTAGGTTCTGAGCAGTTTGTTTGCAGTAACATTTTTTTGTTAAACTTACTGTTTGATTTTCTATACAGAGTTGATTTATCCATCATTTATTTGCACTTTACCTTTGGATTTTATCCCCCTTGTCCATGCCTCAATGCACCAATTAAAATTGAGGTTTTTTTTTCCCACAGGCAAAACAACATGTAGCACTGTCATTGGTCGTTTTCCTGGTTACAGCCTTGACTTGTGAGTATTGAAGCTCTTTAAAATCAATTTTTTTTTTATCCATGTTTGCTAACACACCAAGATGCAACAAATACATTTGTTGATTTTCATGATTACAGTGTACATATGTACCTCTTGGTATAAAAAACCCAAGGAGCAAGAAACTGTCAACTTCAACCCACACATACCCAGTAGGTATTAAATTCAATAATACATTTGGGGGGCACTGTGGCGCAACAGGCGCTCATACCATATACAGGTCCAAGTGCCCGTGGGGACCCAGGTATCTAATCCAACCTGTGGTCATTTCCCGATCCCACCCCATCTCTCTCTTGTCTCACTCTTCACTGCTCTACGAATAAAGGCAAAAAGCCCCAAAAATATACTTACAAAAAACAATTCAATAATACATTTGAAAAAAATGTATGATTTTTTTTTTAATTACACAATTAATTAATCTTCTCACATTATAGTATAATTATTTGAAAACCAGAAATAATGAGAATATATCAGAATATGTTTCCTTATTTTTTCCCTTTAACACAGATCTGAAACTCAGCGTGGACACTGCAAGCCCTCTTGTCCAAGTGTCTGATGACCTGTTGTCCGCTGAGAGAGTCGCAGATAAACTCCCCTATCCTCCACACCCAGCACGTTTTCTAAACAGGCCTCAGATCCTCACTGCCCAGTGTGTGACCAGTGGCACTCACTACTGGGAGCTGGAGGCCGAGGGCTACTGGGAAATCGCTGTGGCCCACGAGAACATAAACAGGACGGGACGTTCTGAGAGTTCTTTTGGCATGAACAAGGTATCTTGGAGCCTGACGCATAAAAATGGTGACCTGTTTGCTTACCACAACCTTGAGAAAACGCTGCTGTCTAAATCCCTGCAATATAAGCGCGTGGCAGTGACTGTTGGTTTTCAGGAGGGAAGTGTTTTTTTCTTTGAGGTGGGGACGAAACTGAGACAGTTGCACATGTTTACTCCCCAGCTTAGCGGCCCCCTGTGTTTAGGTCTTGGGCTGTATCGCCCCTCCAAGGTAACCATCCTAAAGACCTACAAGGTAGACAAAGTATGAAAGATCATTGTAGATCAAGATTTCATTCTATTTCAGCTATGTTCCGATATCCAGAGCACTGAGCAAGAAAATGCCATATTGCTGATAAATAAGTCTGATGGAGTGTGCTTTGCATGACTTGTGTGATGGCCTCAGGAATTTGTTATCTCATAGAATGCTTATAGTAGTTCAGACTGTTGGCATGAACAGAGGTGGATGATGGAAACCTCCTAAGTGCCTGCAGAACGTACTGGGAGTAGAACAACCCTCCTGCTTCTCTGAGGTGGTTTCGTGTTCTCCATAAAAGGTTTGCAGAATTAGTTAGAAGAGAAGAAGAGGATGAAGATGAAAAGTAAACAAAAACAATAATGTATTGGGTGAACAGGAGAGAAAATCTATAAGGACCTTAGACATAACACAGGATTTCAAGTGTGTGTTTTATTTAAGAACAGTGACTAAAGAACTGATAATAACAATTGGCTTCTTAACTTTCTTGACAAAGGTGATAAACTCTCTCTCTCTGTGTGTGTTGGGGGTAGTGTTTCGGAGGACATAAATGCAGTGGCATGGAAAATCATTCATGACAATAATATATCTCACTGCTGATAGATACAAGTCAAGAATTCTCTAATCAAGGCGTCAGAAAAATTCAAATCAGACTCAGAAGTCTTATACAAGAGTGTGACTCTTTATTAGTCTCACTGATTGTATTAGGACAGTTGATCTAAGACATTGCTTTTGAGGCTCAAGCTTTCTTTCTAGTTTGGCTATAAGATTAACAACACAGAAGTATGCATAAGCAATATGCTTTATGTATTTACATGACAATCAACATGAGCATTAGTTAGTGTTGTACCAGTGAGTAAAGAGCATTACAGGAAATAACAGAAAAAAGGAGGAGCTCATGGTTTTATTATATGTTGTCTATGCATGCATTTCATTTTTGCCATCCATGCTGCCAACATTTTATCTCTCAACATTTATCATGTTTAGTCAATAAATAAAATCACACCCTCTGACATATTAGCCAATATCTTCATACTTTCATTTTAAGTATGATATCTTAATTCAGTGAGCTATTTTCATTTCTGATTATTTTATTTTTCATTATTCAATGACATTGTGGTTGTCATTTGTGTGTAGCATTCTAATTCTTATTTTGAACAGTTTAAAGTTTTGCTATATTAGGATATCTCCATATTTTAGACAATATGAAACACACCAAGTCTACCTGGTCTTGACTCCGCCTATGGACCTACCTCTTAACATTTCTTGTAAATAAATGCTTGTTTGCCTGCTGGCTTTTGTCACTAGCTTAGGATACCTCAGATATCTACCTGACTTAATGACTATTACTGTTTTCTTCTCAGCAACAAGATTTTTAAAAGTCATATATAACAGTTTTCAGCCAACCTCTGCAACTAAACCGATTTCCAATTTGGAGTTGCATTCCATTTTTTTTTTTTTTCAAATAAGGTAAAAACATTTAAATGGTAGAGAGACGTTCCTTCACAGAAAATTATTATGTGTTATCTTGATGAAGAAACCGGATCAGATTCAGATTTCTGGTTGACAGTAACGCAAGGCTAACACCCCATTGAAACATGTTCTTCTTCCAGAGGCTATCCAGTGGACCACCTCAAGATCATGCAACAGGTTTGATTTTTAGGATTCATAGATTCATAATGTATGGTCTTCTTACTGGAACAGACAAGACTCCTCCATAGCACCCCTTGGCCTCACTCCTCTGGCTGTAATCATTATAGATTATTAAACACTATGTGTAGTTTATATATATATATATATATATATAAGTATATATATAAGTAGTTTTAAATTCTTGCCGGTACTACGTACATTTCTCATAGGGAAAAGAGTGTGCACAGAGAAACGTTCAACACACCGAAATAGGGTACATTAATTGATTTATTTTAGCCAATTTGTAGAGCATTCATCAGGACCGGTTATTTCACTCTCTTCTTCTTTCCCTGCCTTCTTTGGAATGCCCCTCTGCCTGTCCTCTCCTAACTCTTCAGGGTAAACTGTTCTTATGTCTCCCTTGTTTTTTTAATGATAACAGTCTAAATAAGAGACTGTGATAAGAGTTTGTATTATTTCAAAGCCTGTATGTTGGGTTGTGTTCATGAACTATGAATTTAGTAATAAAATAAACATGCATTCCCAAATGTGTGTTATTTCTTATTCCTTCACTTCTCTTCACTTCATCACTTCACTTCTCTTTCATTCACTTCTTTTTTTTGCATGGCTTCATGTTACCTTTCAAAATACAGTTAGTTTGTTTCAGTCTGTCACTAATATGTGTCCATATGAATGATGATGGTCTATATCAGATAAAAAGTAAGGTAACATGTGGTGCCTTCCTTAATTAGTTTAGTTGTTCGGTTATTGGTTGATAATTGGTTGGACACTGTTGCGCTTTAGTTTTGAGACAGATGCACTCATAGACAGTAGCCTGTGTGCCTTAATGCACGAATGTCGTTGTTTAAGTTAAAAGTCACATTGGAGGAAGCATTGACAAAAATGTAGCACGAGAAAGGCATAGGTGGGCATGGATGGATTATGGGCCCCTGTGGGCACAGAAGTGAAAAGGACCCTCGTCTGGCTACCTCAAAGTTAGTAACTCAGGCAAGCGAGGGGAGGTCCCCCGCACACCTTAAATTATGACTTCTGGCGAGTTCTTTGGAAAGAAATGGCATAACCATCAACAGATACAAGGCATCTTGCTGTGAAAAAAGATGGCAATTGCCAAGTATGATTATCACACAATAGTAGTGACTTCACACAGAGTCTTGGGCTTCAGGGTCCCCTGAGCCTGGGCCTGGTAGGCCCGTTCAGTAATCCATCCCTGTGTGTGGGGAGTGATGTGTCAATTGCGCTGTTGCGTCAGACACTCATAGACAGTAGACTGTCTACCTTAATGCACTGATGTTGTACGTTTAATTTAAAAATCACATTGGAGGAAGCATAGGTTGAAAAGTTAGCACAAAAAATACATGTTTGACAGTAGAGTGTGAAATGTAACAATTGTGGGAGTCCAGACCTGTTTTTGGTAAGGAGCTCTTTCCGGTACTGTGCACGCCACTGAATCTTATAGTGGTACCGGACTGTACTGGCCTACTTTCACCCCTGACTATATGTTCTAAGGCTCTGCATAGATTAGTAGATTAACAACTTCTACTGCTAAAATGTATGGAAAATGTACAGATGATGTCTGTAAAATAGGCCTATATGTAACCGGTGAACAGAGGGCAGGGGAATTTCACGTTGTAGCTTTAAGAGCCGCGGGAGAACTTTTAAACAGTAAATAAAACAGCTCGCGCACAATGACGTCAGCAAAAGTGTCGTTGAAGGCAACGAGTCAGATTCTCAAGCCGGTACGTAGATAGTGCATCAGACCGGAGCTACATCTCCCACTAGAACTAAGCTGAGAGCGGGACGAAGCAGCGTAGCAGCAGGGGAATTTGAAGCTACATTAGCTGGTAACAGCCAACTGTCACATCCAGGGGTTTAAACGATCACCCAGAGCCACTACTGCGGATGGGGGCGCAGCCGTGCTGAAGCAAAGAACCTGTCGAGATGGGGAGGCCACTGCCACTGACTGGGGTGATGGCGAAGGTAACCCTTTGAGGCAGTTGCAATCACAGATCTCAGAACTGAATCGAAAACATGATACTGTAATGTCAAGTATGGCCCAAACAAGGCCTGTTGTATATATCCCTAGAGAAAAACACATTACTCCTTTTTGTGGGGAAATGGGGAAAGATGTCCACACTGTAGATGAGTTCATAGAGGAACTGGAGCGGGGATTGAGAGCCCGGGGTCTACACAGGGAGGAACAGGTAGATTTGATTCTCTCACACCTCAAGGGTTCAGCCTTAGAAGAAGTTAAACTATGTATGGGGGGACATGCCACACAACCCAGTGATATGTTTTATTACATATTATTTTACTTACTTACGAGTGATGCGTTTTATTACTTATTATTCCTCAACTGTTAAACGCTTTCTATAGTCGTAGGCAGCTAGATGGGGAGGACTTATGGGGAGGATTATTCACATGCACTTTCTCAGCTGCTAAATTCTGCTCTCCAACAAACCCATGAATGTAGTAGTCGATGCACACCTAGCTCTCAGAGACCAGTTCATTGAAGGAGTGCGAGACTCCACACTCCGTCGCGAACTGCGTAGATTCATTAGAGAAAAGCCCACATCCAGCCTTTTTGATGTACAGGAGGAGGCAATGATGTGGACCCTAGAAGACCGCCCGCGCAGTGCGAATGTGGCAAGAAACAGACACCTTGTTAGTTGGGGCCCAGAGGGGAATTTAGCAAACCTGACTAACCCACAGCCAGACTTGACAGTGACGCTGAATGAGGTAGTGAAGCTAATCTCACAGCAGGGCAAAGCTATTGGTGAACTTACAAATGCTGTTCGCGAGCTCTCCATGCAGTCTGCAGGCGCTGAAGGGGCTGGTAGGGGGGGCAAACCTAAAGCCAAACCCAAGTACACCGATGATGGTCAGCCAATCTGTCTTCGGTGTGAAGGTGTTGGGCATATGGCGAGGCAGTGCACCACACCACACAGGCCAGGAAGTCAGTCTGTCCCCACGCACACTCATGCGGCATCGGGAAATGGGATCCCTCCATTGCTATGAGCCGGGCAATGCGGGGTAAGTCAGAAGGCTCAAATAACCCCCTGACTAAAGAGTGTTTCCTGGAAAAGGCAGTAGGTCAGTGTCCCGAAGTGCACATAGAAATAGGTGGTGTTCCTCTTAGATGTCTAATAGATACAGGAAGTAATGTAAGCACACTGACAGAAAACTTCTTTAGAAACCACCTCAATGGAGAGGACAAAGATATGTACTGTACTGCCACATGGCTAAAGATAATGGCAGCTAACAAGCTACCGCTACCCTACTTAGGTTATGTGGAATTAGATATAGACGTTATGGGGGTCACCATCCCGGATTGTGGGTTTCTGATAATCAAAGATGATAATGAAAGGGGACAAGACGAGAAAGAACCGGACTATTCTCCACCTGGCATAATTGGGATGAACATTGCTAAAAGATGCAGACAGCTTGTGATCTCGGAATTCGAAACAACACGAGAGAGACAGTTGGGCTCTGACTGGAGGGAGGCTTTCCAACATGTGCAGGAGGCAGAACTTGTAAAAAGAGTGTCCACAGCACGAGTGGCAAGCAGGTGCAAAGTGCATGTACCAGCTCTGTCCACCGCCACCATCTATGCAAGGGGCCCGAAGAGACAGCCGAATATGCTGGTGGAGCCAGGCAATACCTCACTGCCCAGTGGGCTAATAGTGGTCCCGACTGCAATAGCACCCAACAGTCATGTGTTTCCAGTGCACATAATAAACTTTTCACCTGAAGCTGTCTGGTTACCCTCCAAGACCAGGCTGGGGGTTATTAGTACATGCCAGAGTATCGAGAATATCCCATATGAAGTGAAATTTCAGTGGATTTCCGCCCAGCATGAGGAAGTGACCATAAGCCGTAAGAGTGATCAGGGGTGTGAAAGTGATAAGTCAAGCTTACTGAGCCAACTACACGTAGGAGGTACACCAGAGCAACAGGCCGAGCTAGAGGCACTTCTGATGCAGTATACAGACGTTTTCGCAGTGAGTGACGAAGACCTAGGTTATACCGATAGGGTAGAGCATGAGATACCTCTAGTGGATGAAACACCTGTTTGCCAACCCTACCGGCGTGTACCACCCAATCAGTACAAAGAGGTCCGCGACCACATTATGGAACTGCTTAAGAAAGGGGTGATTAAAGAAAGCTCAAGTTCATATGCCTCACCTATTGTTCTGGTGCGCAAGTCTGATGGTAGCCTAAGGCTATGTGTTGACTACAGAAAACTAAACTCAAAGACCCGGCGTGATGCATTCCCCCTCCCTCGCATTGATGAGAGTCTAGATGCATTGAGTGGCGCAAAATTCTTCTCAACGATCGACCTTGCGAGTGGATACCATCACCACCAAGTGGCTGTCCAGGAGGGAGATAGACCCAAGACAGCATTCACCACACCTTTTGGCTTATATGAGTACCTGAGAATGCCGTTTGGGTTGTGTAATGCGCCCGCAACCTTTCAACGACTCTTGCAGGCCACCATGAGTGATCTAGCTTTCCAAATTGTATTGATTTATCTGGACGACTTGCTAATTTTTTCGTCTACCTTCCAAGACCACCTGATGAGGTTAGAGACAGTTCTTAAAAGGTTGAGGGAAAACGGGCTAAAAGTAAAAGTGGAGAAGTGTCATTTTCTCCAGCCCAAAGTCAGGTTCCTCGGCCACCGGGTCTCAGCTGAGGGCATAAGCACAGATCCTGATAAAGTAAGCACTGAAAAGACATGGCCCTTCCCAATTAGTGTAAAAGAACTTAGATCCTTTTTGGGGTTCTGTAGCTACCATAGGAGGTTTATAGAAGGTTTTGCCAAGATCGCAGGGCCCCTTCACGATGTGGTCAATGCATGCAACAAGGAAAACAGGCAAGCTCAGGCTAACCTGCTGTTCCGCCAAAATTGAACACCACAGTGCCTGCAAGCCTTTGAATTACTCAAGGAGAAGCTAACCACATTTTGCTAGAAACAGATGCCAGCATGTTGGGTTTAGGCACGGTGCTCTACCAGGTCCAAGAGGGGAGAAAAAAGTTTATAGCTTATGCTAGTCGAAGGCTGCGGGGGGCTGAGAGAAACGATCAAAACTATAGCAGCATGAAGCTGGAGCTCCTTGCACTAAAGTGGGCGGTTGCCGAGAAGTTCAGGAGTTACCTTCTGGGTCCAAGTTCACCATTATCACCGATAATAACCCCCTCTGTCACCTCTCCACTGCCAAATTAGGGGCCATTCAACAGCGTTGGGTTGCACAGTTAGCTGTGTTTGATTTCGAGGTCAAATATCGTCCAGGCCAATGTAACTCTGCAGCCGATGCCCTCTCCCGCCAACCCACTGCCAAATAACCAGAGCCCGAGAGCGAGGATGCTGAGTTTGATGGGTGTGTCGTGGTATGTGACACAATCTGAGCAAGCACCACCCTAGACCCCAATCTAATAGCAGCGGGTGTTGAGTGTTGCCGGGTCAGGCAGCTCTGTGCATCAGACGTAGGCGAAACTAGGGCCAGCAACGGAGCTCTCAGTAACACACCCACACTCCCTGCATACACCAAGGCGGAACTCCAGAGCTTCCAGGAGGCAGACCCAGCTCTCGGGGTGCTAAGGAGGTTCTGGGACCTGCAGAGGAAACCCACCCACCGGGAAAAGCTGGGGCTGTCTAAACCAGCACGCTCATTGTTGAAGCAGTGGTCGCGGATCCAATACAAAGATGGGCTCCTGTATCGTGTGATAGAAGATTCACACTTGGGGAAATGCTATCAGTTCTTGTTGCCTTCCTGCCTCAAAGAGCAGGTGCTTGAGAGTGTGCATGATCGAATGGGGCATCAGGGCATGTCCACCTGGCAGAGTTGGTGTATGCTTATAATGTCACGCCACACTCAACGACGAGGTATTCACCCTACTACCTGCTGTTTGGGGTCCATCCACACCTTCCAATTGATGCGCTGCTGGGCCAAGAACAGGAACAAGTAGACGGGCCAGACTGGTTAGTTGTACATCAGGAGCGTCTCCAAGATGCCCACTCCAGAGCACTGGAGTATGCTGAACGGAAAGCTGCCGAGAGAGCCACTTTACAACAAAGCAAGGTGTATTGGCCTCCTGTGGAAGTAGGGAACCTGGTCTACCTCCGCCATCGTCTCCCAGGAAGGAATAAGATACAAGATGCCTGGGGACCTACAGTCTACAAAGTCATTGGGGTTCAAGGGACCACCCACACTGTGGAGCCAATAGAAGGGGGCCAGTGAAACGGGTGCACAGGTCGAATTTGTGACTATGTCCTGAGCCTATACAGACGACAGAGAGACGACGTCCCACAGTTTCCCCGGTGGATAAGCAGACCTGGGACCAGGAGTCAGACCTCGAGTCCCTGAGGGAAGAGTTTGTCCTACTGGAGGTAAACAGGTATCCAGCAGTCGAGCGGGGGTCAGAAGCAGAGCCTGCACAGACTGAGGCAGATGACCACCTGGAGGAGACAATCGAGAATCCAGAGTGTGGGGGCCCCTCTCTGCTGGTGAAGAGATTGACCTACCTGTGGATGGACAGGGGACTAGATCAAGGCCATGCCCTGACTCCATTCCAGTTGACTGCTACTTGGAGGTGGAAAAACCAGAGGATAGCTCTGTGCCTGCTCAGCAGGAAGAAGTGAAAGGGGGGGTTAATGTCTCCAATCTTCCTCTGCGCAAAAGTCAGAGAACTACCGTGGGTATGAACAGAAACCCACATAACTTGCCTCAGTCTGCCTGCAATGCAGTGACGCTAAGCCCAGATGTATTATCCCAGGTGTTAGCAGGCATGGTGTTCTACAGCTCTAAATTAAACTGGTTGGTAGATGAACAATAAGTCACCAGGGACGATGACAAAGCAGGGGAGAATGTAACCGGGTGAACAGAGGGCAGGGGAATTTCACGTTGTAGCTTTAAGAGGTGAGCCGCGGGAGAACTTTTAAAAAGTAAATAAAACAGCTCGCGCACAATCACGTCAGTTGAAGCAAAAGTGTCGTTGAAGGCAACGAGTCAGACTCTCAAGCCGGTACGTAGATAATGCATCAGACCGGAGCTACATCTCCCACTAGAACTAAGCTGAGAGCGGGACGAAGCAGCAGGGGAGTTTGAAGCTACATTAGCTGGTGACAGCCAACGGTCACATCCAGGGGTTTAAACCAGGGGTCCCCAACCTTTTATGTACCATGGACCGGTTTGATTCCCATTTTTTTTTTCACGGACCGGGGGGGGGGTTTGGGGGTTCCATGTTCCATATGTGTTGTGCATGCATTACTTGAAAAGAACTAGCTCCAGTTATGTATGAACAGTGAAGGTAACAATCTCTTGTGAAAAACGTGAACTTGAAGAAGTGAAAATTGAACAATATGAACTATGAATATTGAACAACTTGAAGCTACATCTATAAGTGTGAACATGCTTAACAAAATATGGGAACAAAACATGGGAACTAAACGTGCATTACGAATATAATCAGTGGGAGCCCTGCTTGTTTCCCTGCAACAAGAAGCTTCCATCTGGGGGTGATGGAAGACAGTGACACCCTCAGTGTGTTTGAAATGTCCAGTCGATTGCGCAATTTGTCTAGTTGCAGTCATTGCCGAAAACCCGGCCTCGCATAGATACGTGGTGGGAAACGTTTTCAGCGCTTTTACGGCTATCTCGGGATATTCTGCTTTGGTTTTGATCCAAAAACCCTCCAGAGAGGTTTCCTTATACACACTCTTAAGACCACCATCATTTGCAATTTCGATCAACTGCTCTTCCTCCTGCGCTGACAAGTTAGGACTATTCGGGATATTGACAAATGGGTTGCGGACCCACTCATTGGTTTGCCGTGAATCTTTGAAGGATGGGAAGTAACGCTCAAACTCATTTGAGAGCGCAACAAGGTGATCGCGCACCAGCTGCGAGAGAAAGGGCCCTGCCTCAGTCTCTCCCAAAACCCCCACTACTTTTTGGAACATATCAAATACACCCCGGTCCACTCGTCGTCCCTACAAATCAAGCTTGGCTTTAAATGCAGCGACTTTATCTGCCAGTTTAAAGTCGTCATTCTCCCCTGGAGTGACAGGTTGAGATCATTAAGCAACCCGAATATGTCACACAGGTAAGCGAGTTTTGACACCCAGTCCTCATCACTAAAATGTGCAGCTAACGGTGACTTTTTTTCTGCTCTCGCAACTCAAACACTCTGGCCAGTGACCTGCTAAAGATGCTTGTTTTTTGTTGCTCATTCTAGCAGTTTAGCTAACTTCGTGTGACACTACCGTTCGCCAAGAACTGATCAAGTGAAGTGAGCTGACCTGAGGCTGCGCAGCGCTGAAGGCAATATGTAAAAGTGTTGAAGGCGGGACAGACAGACGTAAGAAAATAGACCTTGCAAAATGCAAACATGCCCGGTGGTTGGGGACCGCTGGTTTAAACGATCACCCAGAGCCACTACTGTTGCCTATTGTCATTAGAACATATTCAATTCCTGTTTGTCAATCTGCACTGGAAGTTAGAGTTTTTTTTATTTTGTTGATCTACTTTACCTAAATCCATACAGTTAAAGCTGCTCTCACCGGAAGCAGTCGGGGAATAAAAGACCTGCAGTAAAATAATTTATTTGTGTCCTTCTCATCCATTCAATCAAGCCACATATAATTTAGTGCTATTGTAAAATATTACAAATATTTGGCAAACAATTTCTGTTGTATGTCTTCACTGAAATCAGTTCAGCAGGCTTGTCCTACTTTTTCTGTAGGGTTGTGGAATTGCCAATCTGCAGTGAATAAATCGTACTTAATTCCTGCTCTGGCCTCACAGTTATCGCTTCAATTGCTTGCACTTACAGAGACGTGGATGAGGCCAGAGAATACTGCCACACCTGCAGCGTTGTCGACCAATTATGCTTTTTCGCATACCAGTCGTTCGTCTGGTAGAGGAGGCGGGACAGGTTTTTTCGTCTCTGATGATTGGAGGTTTACACAGTTGCTGCCTGCTCAGGTCCACAACTCGTTTGAATATTGTAATGTAACAGCTGGCTATCAATTAGCTGCCACCACCTTTTTTTACCGGTATGGTCCGGTTGTCGTCCAAAGTTCCACACAAAACCAGCACAGACAGGAGTTAGTATAAGTAAATCTGTTTATTAATGATAATTCATTTATAAAAGTACTAGATTGAAGCCAGTCAGCAGGAGTCCGGGTCTGTTATCAGATATATTGCACTAAGCCACTTAACACCACTACAAATCAGAAACCATAGGCTAATTATTGCACACACACACCATAGGCCGATTATTGCACACACACCATAGGCCAATTATTGCACACACCTAAAGGCCCAACAGGGGATAAACACACATAGAAACGCAAATTCATGGCTTAACTAATCAACACATCCTAAAAACATCCCCAAAGAATCACCTGCGATATAATAATAACACACACACACACACACACACACAATTCATGAAACATGGTTAAAACAATCGCCACTTCCCTTGTCCAGCAGCCTTCGAGACCCTCCCGTATGGTAGCACGTTCAGTCCGCGAGCACCGGCGTCCCGGATACCCACAAAAAAAGAGTCACAAAAAATATAGCGTCCCACGTTGATTCTTCCTTCCGATTTAGTCAGCATCACTTCAGGTGTCCTGTCCATATAGCAACTATGTCCACGCTAACACATCATCTTTGCCCGTCTTCAATCGTCTGCCCTCTCCTTTCTCTCTCTCTCTCCACCAAGCACTGTGTACCGTTTTTAAACTTCTTCCTCTCCAGGTGTCTCTCATCGCTCAATCAATACACGTTCCTAACCATGTGAGCAGGCAATCAATCACGTCATTACGTTCATCACAATATCATTCCATCATGATAACTGAGCCATACAAATGATAATTGGTGTTTTTTTATCGCCCTCCAGGACAACTTGGGAACTTTGTGAATGAGTTGGACATTCTATTGTCTGCTATTCCAATGGATGCATGCCCGTTATTAATCCTTGGCGATTTTTAATATTCATTTGGATAACTCGTCTTCAATTGACTTCCTGTCCTTACTCTCCTCATTTAATATCACACGTGTCCACAGTCCTCCTACTCACAAGGCTGGTAAAGATCTCGATTTAATTCTGGTACGTAACTGTAATACAGACAACGTTTTGGTTAATCTATTACATGTATCGGATCATCACTTTATCAGATTCTCTGTGCGTCTCCTGGATAACCCAGCAGCTCCTCCTCCGACAATTTCGTTCCGGCATAACCTCAGAAGCCTCTCAAGTGACCATTTTGCAACATTAGTAACATCTGCTTTACCTACTCCTAGCTCATTCTTGGCACTTGAGGTTAATAACGCTACAGAGACTCTGCTCTACACTGGTATCTTGTTTGAATGCAGCATGTCCTCTTTCCTTAAGACCTACTCGTTCTAAACCTCGTCATCCATGGCTGACGAACAGTATACTGTAGTCTCAGTACGAAAGGAACTTAGAGCTGCTGAGAGGAAATGGCGTAAATCCAGAGATGGTAATGATCTTAGTAACTACCAGTCTTTGCTTTAGCCTGGGTGTTCCCATGCTGCCTTGCGCGCGATTTGATTCACGCTGCTAAGGCAGCCTGGAGACCATGGAGCAAATTTTCGCCTGAGATAGGGAACCAATCACAGAACAGGTGGGAAAGCAAGACGATGATGAGCTATGCACAGACATATTTGATAGACATCCGTGGCACCCAATAAACGGATCTGAGCATTTTTTTCAAATACGAGAAAATGAACGTTTGGTTCCTAGACCACGTCTCATTGAGAAGTGGTGGCGCTAGCCAGGCTATCTTTGCTTTGCTTTTCATCCACTGTTACACTTGCAAAAAAGGCATTCTATCAAAGCAAGATTGAGGGCGCCACTGACAGTAGAAAACTTTTTTCTACTTTCAAATCTCTTCTCAATCCTCCACCACCACCATCAACTACTTCACTGTCAGCAGATGACTTTGCAACATTTTTCACTGAAAAAGTTGCTAAAATAAGTGCTCAGTTTGATGCACCTATAAGGAGGGCTTTGCCTTGTGTTAGTATGACAGCATCATTGTACTCATCATTTCTCTCCTCTTGATGAGGAAGCAGTCTCTCAATTGCTTCAGCGAAGTCGTCCAAAAACATGCCCATGGATCCTGTCCCGTCCACTCTTCTACAGTCTATCTCACCCGCTGTTCTACCAGCAGTCACACATGTATTTAATGCTTCACTCAGTTCTGGAATAGTTCCTTATTCTTTTAAACAGGCTAGGGTTACACCTCTGTTAAAGAAAAGTACACTTAATCCAACTCAGGTGAAGAACTACAGACCTGTCTCCCTTCTTCCTTTCTTATCAAAGGTTTTGGAGAAAGTGGTCTTCAAGCAAGTTTGTGACTTTCTTCATCAGAATAATCTACTAGACCCTATGCAGTCTGGTTTCAAGAGTGGTCATTCTACTGAAACTGCTCTTCTGTCTGTGACTGAAGCATTGAGAGTAGCTAAGTCCTCTGCTCAGTCATCAGTATTAATTCTACTAGATTTATCTGCAGCCTTTGATACTGTTAACAATGACATTCTCCTTTCTATACTATCTGAACTGGGAATTTCTGGAAAAGCTCTTGACTGGTTTGAATCTTACCTTAAAGGGCGTTCTTTCAACGTGTTTTGGCAGGGACAGGTATCTAAGTCTCATGACCTCACCACAGGTGTGCCTCAGGGATCAGTATTAGGACCTTTGCTTTTCTCTATTTACACCACTTCCTTAGGTGATACCATTCGCTCCCATGGATTTGACTTTCACTGTTATGCAGACAACACTCAACTTTACCTGTCTTTCCCACCTGATGACTCTAGTGTTTCCCACCGGATTTCTGCATGCCTTAAGGATATTTCAGCCTGGATGAAAGATCGGCACCTTCAGCTTAATCTCTCAAAAACAGAGTTTTTGGTGTTTCCAGCTAAAACAGCTATTCCCCAACAGATTAACATCCAGCTTGACTCAACTTCATTGACCCCAACTAGATCGGCACGTAACTTGGGTGTTGTAATTGATGACCGACTTAACTTCTCTGAGCATGTAGCTTCTATTGCAAAATCATGTCGGTTTATGCTTTACAACATTAGGAAGATCAGACCTTATCTGACTCAAGATTCCACACAACTTCTTGTTCAGACCATGGTCATCTCTAAGCTGGACTATTGTAATTCACTATTAGCTGGCTTACCCGCTTGTGTAATAAGATCATTACAGCTTATTCAGAATGCTGGAGCATGCCTGGTCTTCAATCAGCCAAAGAGGACACATGTAACTCCTCTAGTTACTCTCCATTGGCTCCCTATAGTAGCCAGAATTAAATTTAAATCTCTCACTTTGGATACTGACTGGATCTGCTCCTAGTTATTTTAATTCAATAATCAAGCCTTACATCCCCAACCACCCACTGCAGTCTTCTGATGAGCGTCTGTTATGTCGACCAGTCATAAAAACTAGGTCTAATTCAAGACTCTATTCCTCAGTGGTTCCATGTTGGTGGAATGAGTTGCCCAGTGCTCTCCTGTGGTAGTTTTGGGTCGTTTAAGAGGGGTCTACAGACATTCCTATTCAACATGTACTTAGTTGTTTAAGCGCTTATGTGTTATGGTTTGTATAATATTGTTTTATTTTCATTAGGCTGTTAATTAATTTGACATTATTGTTTATTACTGATATTCTCCTTAATGTAGTCTTAGCATGTCATTGTTTTTATATTATTGATTGAATGGACATTATTGTTTTATTATTGCCTTTCCCCTCATTTTCATTGCTTATTTTTATTAGGCTATTGATTAAATTGATATTATTGTTTATTATAACTATTCTCCTTATTATATTTGACCAACATTCTAATCTGTTCCCTGTTCAATTTTAAATATTATTATGTATTTATGTGTCGCTTTGGACAAAGGTGTCTGCTAAATCCATAACCATAACCATAACCATAAGTGTAAATTGTGTCATTAATACTAATCAGTTGTGTGATCAGTGATGCAAATTGCTTGAATTAAATATTTTGTTCCATGGCTCAAACTTGTGTGGTGTCCAGGAAGAGCAAGAGACTGTGCACCGCCATGTTAGGCAGAACTCTGATCTCTAATAGTCATAAGGTTTGCATTTTTGGTAACTTCTTCATAACAAACTGAAATAAATGGGAAAATAATTTTTGGTGCTGAAATGTATTCTTTCAACATTTGATGGATTTCTCAGAGGATGTGATTCTAGTTAGTATCTTTTCATAGTCTCCTAGTGAGCTTGGGAGTGTTGTCTCATTTCTTCACTTCACTGATGTTTTTATACAGCTGCAGAGACCAAGCGGTAATACGTGTGATGCCGTTTTAGTTTTTATCACTATGGGCCTGTTCCACACAATGATTTACTTCTTTGGTAAGTCTGGATATTTGATGTTGTTACTTGAAAACTATAATAACTTTGTGGAGCAGGTCCAGACTGAGCTCTAATGCGGGTGTATAATAACTGTGTGGAGCAGGTCCAGACTGAGCTCTAATGCGGGTGTATAATAACTGTGTGGAGCAGGTCCAGACTGAGCTCTAATGCGGGTGTATAATAACTGTGTGGAGCAGGTCCAGACTGAGCTCTAATGCGGGTGTATAATAACTGTGTGGAGCAGGTCCAGACTGAGCTCTAATGCGGGTGTACTCTTCTCATTTAAGGCGGGGCGTGCATCAGTTACCTGAGTGGAGACATCATACATTATATGTTGCCGCCAGCGCTGGGTAAGGTCATGGGACAGTCAAAGTTACGTAAAAAAATTTGGAAATCTGTCAACAAAATGTTTGAGCTAATTACTGGAAAATATTTGATGTCATGCCTAAGACAATTGTTACATTATGGTTGGCAAGGTCACATTTGACTCTGGCCGATGAACATGCAAAAAAATGGTTGTCATAATGGTTTTTCTTCATTTTATTTATGATTTGTATTCATGAAGTAACAATGTGAGTCTCACCTTTACATTTGCTGGTTAATTTCATGAAGCATCATTTGGTCTGTAAACCAAAAAGAAAAGAAAAAAAAATATGAATAGTATAGCATACTTTACATGGTAATTTGTCTATTTTTAATATACAAAAGAGCTTATTTCCTAAAATAGACCATCTAATCTCTCAAGCTGTCTTTGTTCTTTGTGTTTGTGGATTATCACTTCTTCATCGTATATCATCCATTTAGAAGCAATAATAATGCAAAAATTCTGCAGCTACTGAATGTACTCTAAATATGCACACTGAACCCTCTCCTGAAACTGACCAGCGACCACACCTTTGCTGTCCGGGTGTCATCAAATCAGTGCTATCACTCCCACCCCTCACGCTTCGATGACATCCCCAGGGGCGATTCTAGACCTACAGCTTTGCTGGGGCACAGGCCCCCAACTCCCAATACATTAAAAAATAATAATAATTAACTGTGCGCGCAATATAAAATAAATCGCTAGCCTGATTTGGACCATCACATATCTCCCCTAGGTCACAGACGTCCTCCTCCATACTCTGAATCGTTTTACGTCTAGCCCCCATCATGTCCTCATCCGTTTCTTGCCTGTCTCTCTCCTCCTCCTCCTCCCCCTGCCTAGTACTGACTGCCCAGCCTGTGCTCTTTCTCCCCTCTCTTCGACCTTCTCCTCCTCCTCCTCCTCCTCCATCACTCTCTCCCTCAATTGTTGTAGCAGCCACTATCCAGCAACATCCAAACACATAGGCATAAGTAGGCCTATACTAACTGCATGAATTTAATAGGCTTTCCTACTAACACAAGGGAAGCTTATTTTTAGTCAAAATTGAGACTTCCCTCCCAGGCAAGGGTCCTATAGACATCCTGGCAATACTGCAGTTCTTTGTAGCTTAAATAGCCTACTAAAGCCTTCATACTGACTTTTGGTGATAATTTGCAAATGTAGCCTATAATAATCTACACAGATGGCTACTCTGATTCTGTGTATATTATTATAGGCTACATTTGCCATTAAACCATTGATCAAATCACTGGCTATTACCAGCATAAATGTTAATGTTACCGTTAATGTGGGCAAAATTATCATACCTCCCTCATCCTCCTCACTGTTCCTCTCCCTCTGTTCGGGAAGAATTTTCTGATGTCCATCTCTGAATAGTTTATCAGAAGGATATGTTTAGTTTTACAGTAGGACAGCTTCACAAACAGTATAGGCTACTTTTACAGGACTCTCTCTACAGTATACGTGTAAATCCTTATTAATTGTCCGCATGTGTGCATGCAGCCTACGCATGGTGTGAGTGTGTGTGTGAGTGAGAGAGCATAAGCTGGTAAACTGTTGCTAAATTTAGGCTACAATAACGCTAAGCATTGAAAAACAGATGCTAGTTATGTGGGTAACACTCTCTAACAGCGATCAACTTGTCATTTTTTCTGTCAAACAAGTTGTGAATTTGTTGTAACATTAAACAGGGGACGACTTACTCTGTGCTCAAAGTGATGTAACGAGCTCCAGCGGATTCCACAGTGTGTGTGCAGTACAATGAAACACTCGGAAGAATCATGTGAACGATTTTCATTGGTTGTTGCGTTCAATCTTTTTTTCAATCTTGATCTATTTCCTGACTGGCTATTATGGCCCCTTTCTTTATTCCTTGTTTTTTTATTTATTTATTGGCTGGTAAGTGACAGGCTCGAGCCATGATTAAAGCAGGCACGGAGATGCGCTCATGAATGCCGTTTCCAGCTAGAATTTTACTGGGGCACTGGAGACTTTTACTAAGGCACGTGCCCCAGTGAATAAGGTCTAGTGACGCCCCTGGACATCCCTCAGGCCCTGACCACTGAGTGCATCTCCACTGGGAAGCACAGCTGATTAGTGGAAGCACAAGGCCACTGGGACATCGGCGTGGCCTACAAAAACATCAGCAGGAAAGGAACATGTGGCGTACGACTGGGAACTAATAAAGAGTCTTGGAGCATCCGACACAATAAGATGGGCCATGTACTTGCTCTCCACAATAATAAACGTAGCAAGATCGAAACCTCTCTGGATAGCTCTATGATACAGAAAATAGCAGTCACTGTTGATTTTGAGAGGGGGGCATCAGTTTTGCTAGGAAGGGAATTAGGTTGGAGAGTCTCTATGGTTTCAAAGCCTCCTTTGATAAGACAGTTGGTTTGGCCTGTACAGTCTGAAGCCCCAAAGTACAGCCTCTGTTGTCAAAACTTACGAAAAGTAGCTGGTTGGATTTTACATTTTCATATCGACCTTATTACTGAAATGTAGCCTATATGCTAGGAATTCACACTGGTTTATGTTACAATTATTTTTTTCCTTTTATAATTCAACTTTCTGTTTCAATTATTGGTTAAGAAATTAACTAGATTTTATCCGGCTCTCACATCAAAACTTTGACTCCATTTGGATGGTCATTTTGATGTTAATTAAAACAATTGATTGTACGACTATATTTTTATATGTGAGCCTATTTGTTACTTACATTTTTCACACTTGATCCCTCAAAAACCCTGAAAAAACCCTTAAAACCTGTTAAAAAAAATGTTTTGGTCTCTGTTGTCCTTATCAAACTAATTCAGCTTTGGTTTCTCACTGTAACATGAGCAATGTTACACTCAGCTGTAGCCTATACGTTTTGCAAAGTAGAGTGGATAAATGGCATGGATAAAAAAATAAATGAATAAAAAACCTTTTGATTTTGTTAATGTTACGTGCATATTCATTGTAAACAATGATATACACATTTTTAAATGAAGAAATATAAAACTAAGAGGGTATTGTACCTTTCAGAATAGCTTTTCAAAGCTACACAATGGTGACCGTTGTTCCATTACAGATAATAATGATTGAATAAATCATCAAATTAATGCTATATGAATTACTGAAGAGGGGAGAGAGAGAGAGAGAGTGTGTGTGTGAGAAAGAGAGAGAGTGTGTGTGAGAAAGAGAGAGAGATAGTGACACAGTTGTTAGATAGTATTTATTTTATTACCTCATAGCACTGTAGCTGCCTGGCTGCTCTAACTGTTAGCTGCAGCAACTCAAGCTAGGAAGCATCGATTTTTTTCGTACCGAGATCTATGTGAAAAACTGCTGGAATTTTCCTTTAAGGGGGTGACATGGCACTGTGTCTGCGTCATCTCCTTGACTACATGGGGATAGAGAGGTAGTTTGCTAGAGATAACTGATCTTTGACAACAATGTATTCATGCACAACCTTGGCATGCACAACCTTGGCATGCATATATCTGGACAAGATACACTGCAGCAGCAGAAATCTTACAAGAATATCTGGTTTGATCTGCTAACAGACAATAGACTTCAATTCGAAACTGGATTAAGATTATGACAAACAACACAATCTGAAATGTGTATAACTAGAATTGTACGTTGATTTCTTGTTTATTCAAATGACTGTTGTGGAAAGTAGAAATCTTCCCTTTAATAACAAAAAAAGACAAATGCAATGCCCAGAATCTTTTTTTAAATTACCTCATACGGAAAAACCTCAAAGAATGTATGGGTTAGCTAAAGTCAGGAAAACACTGACTGACAATTTACAGGAATAATGAAAATAACCTGCATGCCTTGTTGTTGTATAACCAGTTTTCCTCAAATCGTTACCAGACGTCACTGCCCATATTGCCCGTAGGCTGTATGTCGGTTAGCAACCAGGGCAAAAGGACATCAGTCCTAATTGTTATGGCCAGCCTGTTCCCAGACCACAACATAAAGAGGGACACACTCAACAAGGTTCAAGTTTTGAAAAGACACACACACGCACACGCACATTCATAAACTGCAAACACGCACATACGCACACACACTCAGGAGTGAACACACACACACACACACACACACACGCACACACACACACACACACACATACACACACACACACACTCACAGAATAACACATTCACACCATAGTACGCACACACACACACACACACACACACACACACACACACACACACAGGTAACCCCACTCCCCAAAACACCCTCCACACACAAACATAGGTACACTCCTCCCCCACACACCCCATTACACCCCCCCCCCCCACACACACATAAGTAATATACCTTTTTAATTACTATTTAATGTATTATTAATGGCAAGGCAAGGCAACTTTATTTATATTGTGCATTTCTTACCAAGTCAGTTCAAGGTACTTTACATCATGTTATGACCCTGTGCCCCTTCAGGCCTTCTCCTGTCAGTGCACGGGCAGGGCTGGGCCTGGTTGGGCTAATGTCATCATTGATTACACCTATGGTTAGGGTGGGGCTATATAATGGGTTTCCTATCTCTCTCATGAGGTACTTTTCTTCCTTCTTGTAGGCCCTCACTTTGATTCTCTCACACTTGCACTTTGCTCTCTTCCCTCATTTCTAACTCTACCTCTCTTTCTCTTTCTTTGTCTTTAGGCCTACTTCACTAGCTTCTCACATACTGACTCTTTGCATCCATACATTCATACACTCATACACGCACGCCACCACTCCCATTCATTTCCCCCTAGACATTTTTGCTATTGGTAACCTTGTGCTTTACTTTAATAAATTAATATATTTGGTTTGAACCTTGTTGTCCGTGTCCCTCTTTATGTTTCGGTCTGGGAACGAGCTGGCCGTAACAATCATCAGTAGAAAACAGCAAGATATTTAAATTCAAAAGTAACATTTCTAATTTTGTAAAAGTAGTTAAATGACATGTTCTTCATCTGACCTACAGGACTAGCCTCTTTTCTCAATTTCAGGGGTCAACAGATTTCTGTCACACGCACCAAATCTAAATCTGGGAGATATCCTGCCTTACTGCAAACTGGTGCCTTTGTCAAGTGCTTTCCTGCCTTTCTCCAGTGATACCTCAGGCAGGGATGGCAAATTTACAATTCTGATAGAGCCCTGTAAGAATTCAACAAAGGTGTATAAATGTGTATATAATTATGCATTTTCTATGTGATATTGGAGAAGGTTTTCATCCTGCCTCAGTGTGGAATAATACAAACACACAAACACTTCATAAATATAAAAGTCCAGTCTTGGAACACTACACAATGTCAGCACCCCCTTGTATGCTTAAAAAAGTCTGCCATGGAAAATTTCACACAATCTCCAGGGCAGGGTTGAGCAGGCATTTACGGAAGCAATAAAAAGTACCTGTCTGCATGCCATTGTATAACCAATTGTTATCAAAAAAATGAACTTGATATGAACTTGAATGTGAATGATTCATTTCCATAATTTCCAAATTCCATAACCATAACCGCTTATTTTGGATCCCATCCACACCTTCTTTTGAAGGCCACACCTCCGAAATCACTGTCAAAACTGTTTTGAACTTCGGCTGTGTGTAGCCTATAAAAGGCTGCACTTGAGCACATCTGACCAAGGGGACACGTTAACACCCTGTTTCTGTATCGAATTCACAACGTTATTTTTCCCTTTTCTGCCAAAAGGATTCAAATCAAAATGTCAAAGAAGCAGAAGAAGAATGTTTAAGGAGCAGATGAGGGAACTTCTGACTTGTTCACTCTGTCTGGATGTCTTTGATGATCCCCGTCAGCTTTTGTGTGGACATTCCTTCTGCTTAGGATGTATTAGAAACCTTGCCATATCAATGCAATATGATCCATTTTTCAAGTGTCCAATCTGCAGGTTTTGTTTCGGGCCAGTAATGCACAGTTTCAACACCCTGGCACTGAGTGGCACTGCGGACTACTACTACTACAAGAATGCCTCCGAGGTATAAGACTATGGCTTTTTAATTTGTCTTGACTTGTCTAATCCTGCTTGTCATATATCATCATGTCCTGGCTTGTGTTATTATCTGGACCAGGAATATTTGACACAACAAATGTGGTCAGGGTAGACATGAGCATTCATTTTCAAACCTTCACAGCTGGTAACCCTAGTGGGCTTTACATATGTATAGCCTACTATTGCATGGTTCTCAAGCTTGTAGACAGTCTCTATCAAGCCTGTTCAGACTTATTTCTTTGCTTTACGTTGACTTAGGCTTGCTGAGGTGATTTAGGCTACATATTAAGCATGTAAGTTATACAGCTTACAGTGTGGAAGATTTTGTGCTAGCTAGCTGAATGCACATGTGTATGCATCATTCATGACCATGTTTGCATATGTTAGAGACCAGTAACATATAGTCCTACACAGATGACAGGTTGATATATATACAGATGTATAGTCACCACATATCAAGAAGAATAACTAGTTGCATAGCAAGCTGTAATGTACATTATGTTCTGCACAGGAAAACAATTGGTTGAGCAACCAAATGAGAGAGCTGCTAACCTGCTCAGTGTGTCAGGACATCTTTGATGACCCACGCCAGCTTCGTTGTGGTCACAGTTTCTGCAAGAGCTGTTTGAAATACCAGTCAGAATTGCAACGTGGGAATCAGATTTTCAGCTGCCCTGATTGCAGGACTATCTTTCCAAGAGTTAATTTATTTAAAACCTTCTCAGTGAACAGCATTGTGGACAGCTTCAGATGTGCCCTTGAGGTGTGTATTGCAGATTATATTAGGCTAAATGTGCCCATAGGTATGTGCTATTAGATAATAGGCTAGGCTATGCAAACTGCCATGTCACATATAGACACTGTCAAAATGTTATCAAAGTTTTATTAGGGCAATCAGTTCAACAATTAATAGCCTTTAACAGACACTGCTTTTTTCTATGATACAAATTTGTCTGCTATTGTAGGAGGAGCCAACGGCTGCTCGCCCCACTGAACGCCCCCCTGTAGACAACTTGAGGAACATGTATGAGGTTTGCCTTTTTGTGCTGACACCTGTAGCTGGACTAGCAGACCACCTGCTCTAATATCAGCATTGGCACTTTAACGCAAAATAATTCACATTTTTGTTCAATCATCTTTGTTTTGAAAATGTATAATTTAGCCAACATTATGATAATAATCATATAAAATGCGGACAATAAACAAGGTCATCTAATTAAATTGATTTGCATATACTTTTATTTCTTTTTTCATTTGATGTTATAATCATTATAATCACGTTTAATTGCTTGTTTGTGTTGGTCTTTGAGAAAAGGTCCAGGTCTGACAGAAAAAGGTCTGACAGAAGTCTATAGAATTTGAATAAAATTCATATATTTCGATCATACAATCATATATTTTATATTTAGGCTCATGCCGAATCACTCAGTCACCATGTAAACCAAGGCAGGACCATCCACAGGGTTTGTGTTCATGTAATCATATTTCAGTCACATAATTCAGTCATGTATTTCTGTCCCAAATATGTCTTAGTTATACCAAAATAACATAATTTGTTGTATCCTAGGTTGAGCCAGAATCACTCAGCCATGTAAACCAACTCAGGACTTTACAAATGGTTTGTGTTCACGTATGTAATCATACATTTTGTAACCATACATGTTCTAGTCAGAGAAGTACTCATTAATACATATATCTTATTATAGTTGCTACACAAAAATAACAAAAACATTTGTGTTCATTTTGGGAGATTACTTTGTACAAAATGTTGCAGATCTGCTTTTCTGCATGTCAGAATCCTCTGGTGCATTTAAATAGCAGTATTTGCAGATACTGTTTATATACATATGCTCAATGTGCAACATAGTCATTGCTGACTAAATTGAAAGATCCACGTGTACATAAGTCATTGTTGAATTGCAGTGTAGAACTTTCAACAACTAAATAACCCATAAATAACCCTGCTGACTATACATTTGATTTTTGTTGGTTACATTTATATATCGCTTTTCTTGACACTCAAAGCACTTACAGCAACACGTTGTAACATCCTCTGAACTCATTTATGTGGTTCTAGAGAGCTGCAGTTCTACGTCTCTTGATCATACAAAGGGAACTTCTGAGGGTTTGTCTTACTTTCTTTTTTTGGAAATATTTTTGCAACATATCTTAAAACTAAAATTCAACTTCAATGCTGTTTTACTAATTTTTTTTATAAAATGGTAATTGAATTATAAAAATATTTCTTTGCATTTCAGCAAAGAGAGACTGTGCGCCTTCCAACGAGAAACATCACAGCCAATGTAAGGGTTTTCCTTTTTTGTTAATTTCATTGATATTTCATGATGTGATGCATGGCAGAAAACATTATAATTTCACACTGCAACGAAAATGTGTATTCAAGGCATTGATCTTGTTCTTGAAATTGCGATTTGAACAAACTGCTTTTGCATTCCAGGTGCCTGTGGCTACATCAGAACCTGTCATGAGGTTTGTCTGGTTATTTGTATTTTACACACAAGTATGGAAATTCCTAAATATTCCTTCCTAAAAGATGTACACAGATCCATATATTGTTTCTATTGTAATTTATATTCATCATTATTCAATATTAATTTGTAACTGCTTTAATTAATATTGTTAAATATTTTATGTCCTTGTGCTTGGTACACTGAACAAACTGTTTCCCACTTATATCTAAGTGCATGCATGAAGACCAATCACAACCAATCCATCCATTTTATGCATGAGAGTTCATATCCACTAGATTAAACGAAGATATAACTGCAATGTCTTTGTCATTCAGGGAGCAATTCAGTGCTTTGTGATATGGGCTATAACACAAACACAAGTGCTGTTGTATTTTGTGATATGGGCTATAACACAAACAGAAGTGCTGTTGTATTTTGTGATATCTAAGGTTGTGGATGGCTTTACAGTATTTTGAAGGAAGTTACTTTCTTATCTTATTTAGACACGCCAAAAGAACGAGAGTTATTCAACTTTATTTTGGGCGACATCACTAATCATACTGATTGTCGCAATTTACTTCAGTTTTGGTGAGTCCATTCAGACATTTGTTTGTCTAGGTGAGTGTTTGTGTGTATGTTTGTGTGTTCAATTAAGATGTCAGTAACTGAAGAAACTTGGCCAATAGACTCCTGTTAATGAAGTTCTGTAAACTGTTGAGCAAGACTTTTAAAACTAATAACATTTCAACCAAACAAATGTCAATTGAACAAAAAACATTTTAGAGGCTTTAGTTCTCAAGATACAAATATTACATACATATACACATCTGAGATGGTGCTGCAGTCATTTTCCTGGAACATGTAACACCAAAGGCCAGAAGCTTATGCAAAAGCTCTACTCCTTTTTACATGACACATCTAACTAACAGGCCAAGCATCTGATGTTAAAACAGAACCTGAGCCATTCCAAGATCTTAACCAGAACAATCCCCATAAACAGGATCTGTTTAGAACAGATTTTTAAGAAATTGTGTTCACATTTAACAAGCAGGTGTTCTGAACAATGATCAGAATAAATCACTATACTTTGCTAGATCTTATTCTGCAATATGCATTATGTACATTATTTAGCTGTTCTTAATTTAGATGTATTTTATACCTGGTACTTATTTCCTGATGAAAAATTAAATGAAATTTCAGTTTTATCCTCCCTTTGACATTTTACAAGGTCATGAGAAAACAACTAAATCCATCCAAGCTCGGGACGCAAAATTTCCTCGAACAAAGGTTCAGTTCAGACAGTACAGGTTTAGAACAGGTAAGTTGGTGATACTGTATTTGCATTCTGTGTCCTCTGTGTTCTAGCTGATAGAAGCAGAGTTTGTTTTCAGTGTGTAAATAAAGTAGTCTTACTAGCCACCTACATTTTTATGTATAGGACTTGCTTGACACCCTTTTTCCTTTTAAGCATAGAGTAACCTTGTAGAGATGCTGGTGAATCTTCATGTGAAAACTTTTATTTTTCTTCCTTGATGCACATCATTGTAAATAGAATTCTGTCAATTATCCAGAACAAAATTAAACTTTCTTCCAGAGACTGCATATTTGTGCTCCTCTGTGATACATGGCAGGGTGTATCTGGACTTGGACTCTGCGAGTCCTTTTCTGATGGTGACTGAGGACCGCCAATCTGCCATCCATCTCTCCAGCAGACTTCCCTACTCTTCACACCCCTCCCGCTTCTATAGCCCACCCCCAGGTCCTCACCACCAACTGTGCACACTTTGGGTCTAACTACTGGCTGGTGGTGCAGGGCTACTGGGACATCGGCGTGGCCTACCCGAGCATCGGCAGAAACGGGAAAGGCACTAGCCTGGGAACAAATGATGACTCCTGGAGCCTCAAGAGCCACAAGATGGGCAATCTCACCGCTTACCACAACAAGAAGAAGACAAAGATCCAAAGGCTGCTTGAAAACCCAGACATTCAGAGAATTGCTGTGTTTGTGGATTTTGAAATGGGGGCCATACACTTTGCTGAAGTAGGACACAAACTCAGCCATCTATACACCTTTGAGGCTCATCTAACCCAGTCTGTTTGCCTGGCCGTTGATCTATACAGTGTTGATCCCCCGAGTTCAATGTCTATAGTCAGGAGTGTTTCAGACAGTGGAATTTGAGACTTCATCTGATGACGGCACATTGGTGTAAATCGGATTACTGTAAAGACTAATGAATGAGACGTGGCTGCATACACAGCTGGATATGTGCGGTTTGTCAGCAATTATCAAGTGAGCTTTGACTTTCTTCTTGTTTGAATCAATCACTGAAGTTTCATCATTGATGACAAACATTACTTAACAGAAACAATAAATACAAACTCCACCCTTGCTTATACGTTTACATGTCTGTCTATTTATTCATTGTGGACAGTGATCTACAAGTTTCCAAATAAAACAGAAATGCAAAGAAATCACTGTGGACCACCTGAGACAACAAAAAACAGAAAAGCCAAAACCCCATTAGCCATTTGATGAAATAATAATAATAATAATAAAAAAAAAACTTCTCTGAAGGAATCTTTGAGAAGAGATACTAGGCTATTTAAACATGTAGAATGCCAGAAAAAACAATGTACACATGCCTCACGTTGAAACCATCTGGACAAACTAAGGGGCAGCTTTGTGATGCTGGTGGTTGGGATCAAATGGACAGAGTGAATTGAAGGCAATAGGCTAACTACACCAGCGCATGCCAAACTCATTTGAACCACCATTCCATTCTGATGCCATTTCAGTGCCTGTACAGTTGGAGAAAGATAATAAAATAAAGTACAAAAGTAACCACTGCCCTTGAGTTCCATTTGCCCTTATTCATGATTTACATTTTTCTTAATTATGGCACTGAGTGTCATGGCACAGGCAGAGTGTGTGTGTGTGTGTGTTGACTGTTCTGGGGGACTGTAAATGCAGTGGAATGTAGCATTCAGGAAACAAAGGACCGAGAGACACAGGTCATGAGCAATCATTTAGAGTTGAAAAGTCCAATCCAGTTGGTCAGAGGAACTTTTGTGTTTCCACATCCTCAAAGAGCTGAAAGGCACCTGAATAACTACACATTTTACTGTCCTTGCATTCTGGTGTTGATTTGTGTACCTGTGCTCCTTCCTATTACTATTTACAAATACGTACAGATCCTCATTTTAGAGGTAAACATTAAAAAGAAAAAAAAAAGTTTTTTCAACTAAGCCTCTCTTCTACATAATCTTTTGTTCATCACTTCTTCTTAGCCTCCAAGATGTTCCATCATGTTTGTTCGTTCCCGTCTCGCCCACTTCCAGGACTTCTTTCTTCACTTGACCGTTGTCGAGTTCTGGCTTCTGATGGAGCACCAAGCCATAAAGATGTCCCTGTGGAAATGAAAACAAAACAATAAATAAATAAAAACATTTTCAAATCGGTCACAGTTAACATCCAGGTTCCACTATGTTCTCTCTAGACCTGTTGGATTATATTAGACAGTTAGAGGCCCCACTTGGAGTCTATGATTTACATGTACAACTTAATTACATGATGATTTAAAGCAGCTATGTGCAATTCAACTCTGTACGTTTCAAGCTGTCTAAATGCAGCCACACAGGACTCTTCCACTGACTCTTCCAACAGTTACAGTCCTAAACACTGGGGGCATGAACATGGGGGCTCATGAGTGTAGCACTGTAGCTGCCTGGCAGCGCTAGCTGTTCACTGCAGCAACTTAAGCTAGGTAGAACCGATTGTTTTCGTTTTATTTTGTACAGACAGTACTCGATGACCTCGAGAAACAGAGATCTATGTGAAAAATCACCGGAATTCTCCTTTAGACAACATAAAACCTTTCACATGTAAGATGTAACAGGTTCGACAACCATGCAGCTGAAACACTGGCTTTCATCCAAGGCCACAGTCAGAATACGGCATAATGATTGTCTACACATGTGCTGGTCATATAATTAGAATATCATGAAAAAGTTGATTTATTTCAGTAATTCAATTCAAAAAGTGAAACTTGTATAATGTATACATTCATTCCACACAGACTGATATATTTCAAGTATTTTCTTTTAATTTGGATGATTATAACTGACAACTAATGAAAACCCCAAATTCAGTATCTCAGAAAATTAGAATATTGTGAAAAGGTTCAATATTGAAGACACCTGGTGCCACACTCTAATCAGCTAATTAACTCAAAACACTTGCAAAGGCCTTTAAATGGTCTCTCAGTCTAGTTCTGTAGGCTACACAATCATGGGGAAGAATGCCGACTTGACGACCATTGACACCTTGCACAAGGAGGGCAAGACACAAAAGGTCATTGCTAAAGAGGCTGGCTGTTCACAGAGCTCTGTGTCCAAGCACATTAATAGAGAGGCAAAGGGAAGGAAAAGATGTGGTAGAAAAAAGTGTACAAGCAATAGGGATAACCGCACCATGGAGAGGATTGTGAAACAAAACCCATTCAAAAATGTGGGGGAGATTCACAGAGTGGACTGCAGCTGGAGTCAGTGAGCCCTTTCACACTGCCAAAATCCCCGCGATTTTATGTACCAGAATCGCGGAACGACTGTCCCTTTCACATAGACCGAGGCGGAACGGCAGCACGAAGTGTCTCGCCAAATTTACTACCAAGCCTAGACATTTTGCTGAGAAAAAGCTCTTTTGTGTGATACATGTGATGTCTGTTTGATGAGTAGGCTACTTCTTCAGCAAAGAATGGGTACATGTGGACGCACTCTCTTTTTTTGCTGTGCTCTGTGACTTTCTCCACTGCGTAAAAGACTAAATTAATTGCGCTGTGAATGCTAAGCTTAATTTGCCAGGCCATAGGATAAATAAAAATTGCTGGTCAGACGTAAAGCAGAATATCGAAATAAGGGGGCACCAAGGCCACAGTAGCCTGTGAACCTCCAATTTTCAAAGGGATATCACGGCCAACGCAGGGGGCAACTCTTCTCAGCAATTTCCCTTCCAAATTTTCACCTTATTTTCCGACACACGATGCTGCAAAAAGACATCCCCTCTTCCTGCAAATTTTGCGTGATCTCTGTGTGAAAAGGGCTAGTGCTTCAAGAACCACCACGGGCAGACATATGCAAGACATGGGTTTCAGCTTTCGCATTCCTTGTGTCAAGCCACTCTTGAACAAAAGACAGCGTCAGAAGCGTCTCCCCTGGGCTAAAGACAAAAAGGACTGGACTGCTGCTGAGTGGTCCAACGTTATGTTCATAGATGAAAGTAAATTTTACATTTCCTTTGGAAATCGAGGTCCCAGAGTCTGGAGGAAGAGAGGAGAGGCACAGAATCCACGTTGCTTGAAGTCCAGTGTAAAGTTTCTATAGTCAGTGATGGTTTGGGGTGCCATGTCATCTGCTGGTGTTGGTCCACTGTGTTTTCTGAGGCCCAGGGTCAACGCAGCCGTCTACCAGGAAGTTTTAGAGCACTTCATGCTTACTGCTTCTGACCAACTTTATGGAAATGCAGATTTCATTTTCCAACAGGACTTAGCTTTGGCACTGTGTGCAGGTGCCACCAGTACCTGGTTTAAGGACCATGGTATCCTTGTTCTTAATTGGCCTGCAAACTCGCCTGACCTTAACCCCATAGAAAATCTATGGGGTATTGTGAAGAGGAAGATGTGATACGCCAAACCATACAATGCAGAAGAGCTGAAGGCCACTATCAGAGCAACCTGGGCTCTCATAACACCTGAGCAGTGCCACAGACTGATCGACTCCATGCCACGCCACATTGCTGCAGTAATTCAGGCAAAAGGAGCCCCAACTAAGTATTGAGTGCTGTACATGTTCATACTTTTCAATTGGCCATCATTTTTAAAAAAACTGTTTTTGTATTGGTCTTAAGCAATATTCTAATTTTCTTTGACACTGAATTTGGGATTTTCAGTAGTTGTCAGCGTTCGGTTCGCGTTGTGTCTGGTGCAACAATTAGCTTCCACTATAATCAATGGAAGTAGCTACACCAGACGTGATAGCGGCGTATACGTTCGAAAAAAATAGACCATTCATCTAAAATGGATTTTACGCGTCGCGAACGGAACGCTACAGTTACACGTCTGGTGTAGCTTCGCTGTAATATGCAAGTTTCACTTTTTGAATGAAATTACTGACATAAATCAACTTTTTGATGATATTCTAATTATATGTCCAGCACCTGTATATTACTCTAGACTCTCGGATATAGACCCCCCACAAAAAAGCTGATATTTAACATTCTAGTCACTACTTCATCATCTAACATCAGTGTTTTTTATAAAAATAAAAAAAAAACAATATTACTAAATCAATCAATGCTAGAAATATTTGGGGTTTCTCATGGAATACGTAAATACAAATACCAACACTGGCCACCTCATTAGTAGCCTATGTTGCACTGCACTGCACTATGAGATCAAATCAGATTCAGGCCTGGCAAAAAAAACGCTTTGGCCAAACCATAAACCACTAAGAACCATAAACACCATCGCCCCACATGGGACAGCTGTCCCTGTTGCTTTGGATAACAGTGTCTGCTCAGTCCCCACTCCCTCACCTGCAGTGGGTGGCCACACACTCGTTGCTGCAGTACTCCTTATCCCAGTCCCGGCTCTCCACGGCTGGGTTGGTGCAGCCCGCGCGCACACACTGGTGGCCCGCCGTGGCATCCGCCGCCATTGGGGACACATTCCATTCGACTTCCATCTGGGGACGGAAGGGGGCACATAGTTTGGATTAAAAACAATACATTACACTGAGGATCTTCAATCAAACACAGTTCTTTTAACAGCAAAAACAGTCAGTGATAAAACTCGGCTTAAATTGCTGTGTTCATCGTCTGCTGAGCTCCACACAACTTACAGTATGTATGGAGAAGATACTGCTGCTTAAAGCCAGCCCTTGCATAAACCACACTAGTGAGAGAAGGTCCCTCACAAGGCATAATAGCTTTAAGGGTGCAGGTCTCTAAAAGGCACTTTTAACTACTACAAGTATTGATAAAGGGAAAACTATTACTATGTACTATTAGTATTCATATAGTAGCAAATCATGCAGTATGTACAGTATGGTTGAACAATTTCAGCAGTACTCCTGTGTGCAGTAAGCTGTGCATGTGCATCAGCATGGTCGTGTTTAACCTGTTGTGTGCCTGCTGTGTGACAGTACCTGCTCTGAGCTCTCGTCTGCTGAGGCCTCCTCCACAGGAGTGGCCACGATCGCTGTGGGCTGAGCCGGTGCCATCTGCAGCGAGACCGCCATCGCTGAGGACGAGACGGCGGTCTGGCCCATGCCTGTTGCCGTGGTCACGATGACGGGAGTGGCCATGTCCGACTGCAGCGAGGCGGGGACGATTTTGATCTGGAGCGGGGGTGGCGGTGCGGCCGCGGTGACCCGTGGCTTGGCCTGCAGGGGGGGCAGGGCGGAGGAGTGCACCATCTGCTGGAGGCGGGGGGGTGGAGGCGTGTGCTGCATCTGCTGCAGCGGGGGCGGCTGGCGCGTGGCACCGGCGATGGTGGTGGTCTGCAACGCCCGCATGCCGCCCGGGATCACAGTCACCATGGAGGTGGGGATCTGGTGGATCTGGGCGCCCTGGACCTGCAGGCCCTGCAGCATCTGCTTGGAGATGATGATCTTGGTGACTGTGGGGGCAGGGGCAGTAGCGGTGACGGCAGTAGTGGGTGCGGGGGCTGCAGCGGTGGCGGGCAGGGCGCCGGTGCGCGAGCGGGTGGTGACCTGCGGGAGGTCCAGGATGATGTTGGAGGCGCAGATGTTGGTGATAGTGTTCTGGTCAGGGTTGTGGGCCAGGCGGATGGGCCGGGCCTGGACAGCAGGGGTTGCCATGGTCACAGGGGACGGCGCTGACAAGGGAGGGGAGGCAGGAGCGTCCAGCACCTCAGCAGAGGGCTGAACAGAGAGAAAACGGAGAGAGGACAGAGAAAAAGGCTCTTAATAACAGGCTACCTGTTCTGCCACATACAGCACAAGAGTCTACAGAAAACATATATACTATGTACTATAAAAACAACAGCAGCAAACACAAGAAACCTAATGCCATCTAATAACTTGCCTTTTTTGAAAAACAAAACAAAAACTAGTGACTTTGGAATCTTTGTTTATGCAAATTACCTTTGACAGCATATTTGCCCTGTAGGCAGCAAGTGCTTTCAAGTACTCCTTCTTAGCAGCATCAGTCTTTCGTTTGTACACCTTGTACACACAAAGGAGAGGACATTAACAAGTTACCTATAGACAATAACATTTTAAAGCACTTCCCATTTTTACATTATATACACCTCTCAATCTACACAACTCAAGTTACTGTACAGTGGAATCATGAAGAGCTGATTAAAAAGCTCAGATTAACTGTCTCTGTCTAGGATATATTTGAATGCCTTTCAATGTACATTTGTACAGAAAAAATATACATCTTCTGTGACTCCTCGCAGCAAGTGTTGAATAAGACATGAAGCTGTGTGGGCATACAGCACATACCTGCTTCTGCTCGTCGCCCAAGCTGTCCCACATGGAGGCCACAATTTTGGACACCTCCCCAAAGGTGGCGTTAGGGTTCTGGCCCTTGATGGCCGCCTGCGTGTCCCTGAAGAAGAGGGCGTACGCCGACACGGGCTTCGCCGGCTCGTTGGGATCTTTCTTCCTCCTCCCCTTTTTCACCCCTGCCCCGCTACCCACGCCCGCAATGGCCCCCATGGCGGGTTTGCCCCCAATCCTCCGCACAAGGGCTGGGGAGGATGCAGAGGCCTGTGAGGTGCCCGCCAACGAGGGCATATGCGTCACAACCACAGGAGAGGAGAGAGAGACTGGCGGATCTATCAGCACGCTCTGGGGTGAACGTGTAAAGGACAACAGGCAAGGGGCGAGAAAGACAGAAGAAGCCAATCAAACATACATTCCCACCATATTTAATTATTTGGATGATTCTTTTGCATTTAGTAAGGCTGATTACAATGCAGACTGCAACGAAATGGTCGCTTTTGCGACCAAAATTTGAGAGTGTGGGACTGAATTTTACATCCAGTCGCACATGTGCGACCAGTAAATTTTCTTCCTTTTTTTTACACATTAAACATGTTTTTTTTTTACACATTAAACGTGGAAGTGGTGAAGGTCAATGAATCCGGAATTTGTGGCAGGCTAATGAGTATGAGAAGGATAGGGAATGACCACTGCATGTGGCTAATGTGTGGAGGGGGAGGATCCTAGAGATAATCGAGCGCGCGTAAACGTCTGTGGGAAGATACTGTAAGGAGACGAACTCCATGAACTGTGAATGTTGCAGTCGCTACCCCAGAACTGCGGGGAACACAAAGTTTGCCGACAGTGCAGGCACTTCGCAGTTTAAACACACTACACTAGTTAAACACAATCTTCCTCAAGCATAGAGTATGCCGTGACATGTTAATAAATGAAAAAGCCACTGCCGGTTGCTAAGACAAGAGCCTGTAAATCAGATCTTCAAAAAGTGCACAATAAAATGTGACACTGAATTTGAAACAGCACATTGTAATTTCTGCATCCACTATCAAAGTATTATAAATTAGTAGAAATTAGTAGTGTGTATATTTGGTTAGCATGTTGATTTAAGGTGTGTGTTGGGGGCAACTGTGCTCCTAGTTATGATCTGGAGAAACCCCTGAAAAGAAGTGCAACAATACTGTTTAATGCTTCAATTCAACTGGAGACGAAAGCCCCTGAGTTTTAGATGGAAAAAAATGATGGTATAAGTGCCTATAAATGGAGCTGGCTGGCAGGCTGGATGACATGCAAAGTTAAACAGCTCCGCACACTCACCTGTCTGAAGTCGTCCATATCTTCGTCCTGCAGGGAGCCTGCAGGTGAGGGCGTGGCAGACAGGGGCTGGTCCGGAGACTTGGAGCGCGACAGCATCACTGCGCCTCCTAGGCTTAGGCCCAGCTGAGCACTCAGCTCTGAGTGGTCGATGGTGGTCAGCTGGTTGTGACTCAGTACACCATCACTCATATCACCCAGGGGCACATCAATGGGCATTGGAGACGAGCTACTGAAATGGGAGTCCATTGAGTGACCAAGGTCCTGTGAAGTAAACAAAAAAAAGTTTCTTTCTGTTGGCAGAAATACATAGGCTGTTATTCATATTTTCAGAAACTAGGCTAGGCACAACTGAATATTAATACAGTCTAAATACTGTATATCAAATACTACAATTCAATTAAGCTTACTTTGAAAGTACTTTACAGAGACCGAGGCCTGATTAAATTCTTCATAAAATCTGAGGAAATCTAAAAAAGTAATATCTCACCACTGCCAGTGTGGAACTCAGAAGTGCACTCCCTCCAGACTGGTTCATGACCCCCAGACTCAGGTGCTCGAGGCCCTGTGCCTGCGCACTCACATACGTGGAGGCAAAAGAAGGGTCCGTGCCCCCAACGACAGCATTCTGGGTCAGGCCACCTGCCCCCAGAGGCCCCCCCCCTCCTCCTGAGCTGTCGGTCAGCTCATCAAAGTGAGCCTCCACATCCTCTACGGTGAGGGCCGTGTCTGGGTCCAGGGAGATCGGTGGTATTTCAAATTCTTCATCACCCAGGCTGGGAGTGTGAAAGGTCTGTTATGGAATAGAGAATTTCAAATCAGAGGTGAAGCCATCAAACATCAAACAGACATCAAACACTATGCCATAGTTTCGCAAGAACAACCAATACTGTATTAAGATGATTTCAGATAGATGTTAAAAACACTATGGAGGAATAACTAGACAAGGTTTGTAGATTATCTCAATATTTTACTTTCAATACAAACTAGAGTTTTTGGAAATCGAGATTTCCATACCTCTATTCTCCAAAAAAAAGCGTGGATAAGAAACTAACAGTGTGATATTGATCCTTTGCCTACCGTAGAAGACAGAAATGGATGGTTCGTCCCAGTGATGGTCATGTAGTTGTCACTGCCACCTGGGAACTACAAAGAAAACAAAACATCACAAACATCATTAACATGATCGATGATTATTAGGGGAACAGCACTGTAAACGGAACAAAAAAAACAAAGTATTAACTGGCAGCGGGATAGTGATCAATTGATCAAGAAGACAGAAAAAAGCTAGCAGCTAACACCACTGAGACAAATTGCTCACATCATCACAAGTTTTCTTCAATGTAACGTTATGCTCTATTTCACCTTGTCGATGGATTCGTATCCATTGAAAGACTGAGCATCCAAGAAATCCGAGTCGACCTGCTGCCTCGAGCCATCCGAGAGGTCGGAATAAAAGTTGAGGTCCATGGAGCTAACCAAACTAAGTTCTACGACGTCTAGGATCCCAATGTCCTCACATAAGACCCTTTCTGCTGATTTAGGTTAAATAATAAGAAAAATGTGACGGTGCGTGTGTTAACGTTAGAGTAACTTAAACGTGGCGAGAATGACTAGCAAGTAAGCTAAGGTTCACTCAAACGATTTAAGCTAGGAAAATGTGTATAGAAGCTGTGTATCAAACCTTTGATATGGTGGTGCGAAGAACGTTAATCACGAGGCGTATTTCCTAAGAATTTGTTATCAAAACGTGTTCATGTGTTAACGTTGACGTTACAATACTAGATAAGCAGAAAATATTGGTAGCTATATGGAGCTAGGTGGATGCTAGGCACTGATATCAGTGGTAGCTGTAGCTAACGTTTCGGCTACGTTAACGTTAACTGTTGAATAGCAACATCAACACTATGCTAACGTTAGCTAGGATAGCTTGCGTGTTATCATACCTTTCTAATCAAGATATCGCTAAGGTCATGCTACTTGATTACGGGCCATACAAAACAAACAAACAAATAGCTTCAGAGGAGGATCATAAATATCCCGAGTAGAATAAATTCAGTGTCAACGTCAACTTGAACTGGAGAGAGACCAGACTTTGTTGGCTAATGTTACTGGACAGGCGAGAAAATGCGAATCGATGATCGGCACTCTTGCCTACAATCCTAGAGGGTTAGGAATTTAAGGCATAATCAATCTACCTAGAGTCAATGATGAATCATTGTACGTCATTGTTGCTAGATCTTACCATTTATCGCACGTTTTCAGTCAATGAAAATGTCACCGGTAAATATTTTCTCATAGAATAATGTGAAATATTCATAAAAGGGACAAGAGAATGAAGAAAATAGCATTCTCATTTTGTACATGAAACAGCTCCATGGGTTGCGTATGCTTAAAGACTGCACGAGAACGAGGCAGCATTAAGAGGTTACTAAAAAGTTATTATTTGTAAACCTAAAAAGTATTCATACCAGAAACCACACACTACGTACGATAACGAGATGGTTAGAGGAATACGTAAAATTGAAATTGAACTCTTTAACAAAAAACATGACCTAATGTAATGTTATGATAATACACTTTTGAGGCTGATATGTACAGAGGGTGGGTTTCCTCTGCAGAAATAAACACACATAGAACATAGATTTTTTTAATGTGACAAGTACCAAGCCGGTTGTTTATTCATAATTTCTCCAGAGCGACTTTTCCTCAAATTTCCAGTAACTCATCGCACAACTGGGATTAGATGGTGTAATATAATGACAGTTTAAGCAAATTACTTTAAGTCTTACCTCCATCTTCCACAGACCTGACGGCCAGTTTGCTTTGCAACTTCGATACTGTTGTGCTCGCTTCCGGGTTGCACATACTTCAGGAAATGACATAATCTACCAGTTTAAAGCTGTTCTGTGCCATTATAGTAGGCTTGTCTTTCATCTCGAGAAGAGATCCAATATGCATGATATAGTTAATTATGCTTATGAACACAAATGGAATGACGTCTGTATACTGTACAGACCTAGACGTAATGAAGGCGTGTTTGGATCGGCTGTCATGAAGGTCCATGGAGGACATTATGAATGGGGTTAATAGGGACTGGTCTTGGTCTGTTGCAGCAACACATGGTCCCTATTGAGAGCGCCAGAATAAAAATAAATGAAAACTATTTGACATACGAAAGTATGACATGGCCTTACTGCATACATATAAAAGACAGCATGTTGGTTTATATATAAGCAATGACATGTAAACCAACTCTTCACTTCAGGAGGTTACATCAAAATGAGGCAAATTGGGGTATTTAAGAGAACCATTTTTGGTAAAGAACCTCAAACCAATTGCATGCAAAAAAAGAGAAAGGACCATTTTTTTCCCACTGTAGCTTGTAATTCATATCGATATCACAGACAGTTGAAGTCGGTTCATAAAACAGGAATAAATTCAGCATCATAATTGCATCATCGCAGGCAACTGAACAACTCTACATTGTACAATACACTTGTCTTTCTACATCTGGTTCAGTAACTAGATCCTACCTACCCCTCCTCAATATCATACATCCAATGAACATACTCCCTCCTCTTCTTGGCTGGGGACACTAGGCACCAGGATGGCCTGTACTGTGAATCCCAGGCAGCATGAGAGCTCAACAGCCCCAGAAAGGGCAGGGAATGGGCTTGAAGTTGTGGGGTACGAGAGGAAAGAGGGTGTGTGCATGTGCTGTGGGGCCTAGTACGCTACCTGTCTGCTTCAGGGAGAGATTGGACAGGTGTATAAAGTGAGAACATGAATAATGCCTGACAATTTGATGCCCTTTTCCCCCGACTAAATAAAAGTATGGAGTAGAAACAGTCAAGGAAAAAAAAAAACGCAAAAATGAATTCATAATTCAACATGTTTAAAGTAATAACAATAATAAAAATAATATAATAGAGGCGGAGGAATATGATATAAAGGAAAGAATGTCATGATTTTAGGGGAGGGGAACCCTTTTCAAATGAGATAAACTTGGTCAATCCTCTGAGCTGGAGGAACTGTCTGAATGTTTGGATGCCATGATGACATCATCCAAAATGGCCTCCCGGTCGGAACTCTCATATCCCTCTTGCGACAAGCTGTCACCACCATCCATCTCCAGGCTGCTGGCCTCCATCTTGACATCAAAGGTAGGTGTGAGGAAGTGGTGGGAGGAAGCGATCTCGCCGCCCTCCTCCAGGTCCTCCTCCTCCATCATGTACGCTCCATCCGAGACCAGGGTCTCGCCCTCGCCTCCCCCGAGAAGAGGATCGTCAGGCTGGGTGGGCACGAGGTAGGCCTGACCCTTCTTGGGGATCACAGAGTGCTGCGAAAGCAGTCGGTGGAATAGACTTTCTGGCAGGAAGCCCTGGAGGGAATCAAGCAGAAGGGTAAGAAGACTGACAATGTCAATAAACATGTTTTTATTACAGGTGTTTTTTTTGTAGTAGCTTGTATAGTCAACACTGACAACATACAAGCTATACAAAGTCAATCTACAAAATGAAAAAGGGACTTACAGAGTTGCGAACGGTTTCCGACCATTCTGGTGCTACAGCGTGGTCCGGATTTTCTTCCAGGTGTTCCTTTAGGTCTTGAAGAGCAGGGCCATACATTCCAGTATACTGTAAGAGATAACACATCTATACTTAAAGAACTATTCATAGCAGGGTTGCAACTAATGATTATTATTGTAGCGGAAGTGACTCATTGTCACTTCCTGTTCATGCCACCTCATTTAAACATAAACCACAATGCAATTTTGAAAACAAATGAACAAATGATAACCCCCACTTCTTAAAACAGTGTAGGACAATCCATTTGGTTAAATTCATTATTCTTCACTCCCCTCTGTTTTCCAACCAATCACCAATCTATCATCACCTTCTTTCCTGTCCTCATGTTGATGACCTTCACCCTCTCATCTCCAGTAAGTGCAGCTGCTTTCTCCGCCTTCCTCCTCCTCCTCTTCCGTTTGGTCCTGTTCACCAAGAGCTGGACAATTGCATTCATAGGAGACATTTAAGTTATAGTCCCAGAGTTATAAAAAAGAGCAAATTCAAACAGCTCCAGTTGGCAGGATCTGAGGTTGCTTATAAAACTGCTGGACTGTCAATGACTTTATATTATTATTGCGTATCTTTGTTTTGTAACATCCAATCTTGGATTACATAGACAATTCTCAAAGTATGCTAGAACTGGATTTAGAGTAGTGTTGTCTTGCCTCTGGCAGCCTTGGGGGCTCAGCGGTCACTGGGATGCTCACCTCCAGCATGTCTCCTTCCACCTCATAGTCTGGGTTCTCCTTCAGCCAGTTGGGCAGGTCCCTTCTGCGCGGGGCTCGCTCCCCTAGGCTCATCATATCCACAGATGCCCCCTCTGGGTCTAGCAGCTGAACACACAGATGAGGGAGACCAAGTAAGCTTTTTGAACATCTGCATGCCTATACATTTCTGTGCCTGTAATGTAAGTCCCCCGTGATTGACGACTACGCTAATGATATATTGACATTATGTCTACATATATGTAATACAAAATGCTGTAAGGCCTTATAGAAAGCAAAAATGGCCTGTTGGTTCAGGAACCTGATTACAGATGGAGGGCATATTACTAAGGTAATAGGGGTCAATGTGTTTCCAGCGAGCTGCGTGGGTGCATACCTCATGATCTTTACGCTTCCGCCGACCACCTCCCTCACCATTGGGCAGGAGAGCCTGTTTGGAGAAGGTCAACTTCAGCCCTTCCTCCTACAGACAGCAAAACAATGAAACGTCAATAAGGAGATTCTGTACATTTACACTTACATATATTCACTGAGGATATGCTTTCATCCAAAGCAACTTACAGCACATTCATCATCAGTATGTATGTTTAGTAATCAAACTCATGATCTTGGTGCTGCTAGCACCTAACTCTAGCAGTGGCATCCCATGAACACCTCTTTCCTCCCGACACACTCCACTCCTCCTCACCTTAAGTAGCTTGACAGTGAATTCGGATTCTTGTCCTTCAGGACCCTCGGCTCCGGGCGCACTGGTACCCCTACGGGCCACGCGTGGGTACCCCACCTCGTCACTCTGCTCGTCTGAGGGGGGGTTCATCTGGGCATCTGACGCATAGCGCCGCCCTGATGGCCAGTGTCCCGTCAGCACCAGTGAGCAAAGACTGTCCAGCCGGTTTATTAGCACGCGGTCCTGCAGGAAAATCAAAATAAGACCAAGAATGACCTTTTAGGAAGTACTATACCTTTTTCTACATATTCACATTCAGTCAAAGAAAGGTTTAATCATACTGTATATCTTGTAGTAGTAGTAGTGGTAGTAGCGGTAGTAGTTTCAGCAGGCTGTAGCGTTACCTTAGGCCAGTCCACCCGTAGCGGGTCGTTGACAGTCTCAGGGGGAGCACCCTCTTGTGATAGGGTGAGGGAAAGCATGCTGTTCTCCTCGTCCCCATCACACACTTTCATAGCTGCAGCGGAGGAGAAAAACAGCCCAAACATCAGAGTAGTGCAAGCACTTTAATGTTACGCATCAAAGTCAATGAGAATCTTCGGCGTAACCAAAAATAAACGACTTAGTGTATCTACAAAGTCACGGCTGGCAAAGAGGAGTTTTAACAGGACGTTCATTTCTCACCTCTCTCTCTCTCTGCATCGCTGTCACCGCTCTCGTCCGAGCTGCCGGAACGCCGGGACGAAGTGGACGAGTCCGAGTCGGAATCCGACTCGGAGTCGGACGCACCTCCTCCCTCACCCACCTCGCTCCTGCCACCCTCCTTCCTGCCGCCCCGTCGGGACCCTCTGCCCCGGCTCTTCTTCCAGCCCCAGCCTGCCTGCCCGCGCCCTTTGCCCTCTGGGTGCTCTGCCAGGGGCATCGCGGGGGAGTCGGACTGGCACAGGGCGTCAGAACCTAGCAGGCGCGACTCTTCCTCCGCGGCCCCTTCCTCTTTGACCGAAACCTGCCCGCTGAGCGTAGTGGAGGTGGTGGCGGCGGCAGCAGTAGAGGCCTGCTGGTTGTGGAGGTAGTCAAGCCGGGCCTGCTGGAAGGAGAAGTCCGGGTCGTGGTAGATGGAGTGCTCGGTGCGGCTGACGCCGTGGCGGGCGGCGCCCAGCATGAGCTCGTGGTCGTGCCGCGGCACGCTCCACCACACGGGCAGCTCAGGGCCCGGCATGGCCAGCTGCAGGCGCTCCTCCAGGGAGGCGTGGGGCAGCACACGCTCCCGCAACCGCCGCAGCAGGCTGATGCGGTAGAGGGTGCGAGAGGCGCGCTCCTCCGTGATGGGAGCCAGAGACTGGGACATCTCAGATGGGTCTGTAAGCAGCACAGAAAGGAAGACCAATTAACACGCTTCTCACAGTTGCAGAGTTCTATGACCTCTAACTTTACTTTAACACTATTCAAACTCTTAACAAATCAGAAAATCCAATGACGCAAGGCTTCAAGCATTCAAAATATCGTCAGTTCAGATTAGTATCAATCATGTTCCCACCGATAGATAAAAACATTGCATCATGCGTCTTACAGATTCTGGTGTGACATGGCAAAGAAATTCAGCATCACATTTAAGCACTTCCTTTTTCTAGAGGACTAGATTATGATCTGACTTCTCTTTTTTAGTGTAAGTGAAAAATCAGTGTAAGTGTTCTACATTTCTATGAGCATATGTGTGTGACATATGTGCGCTAATGTTAAAAACTGTTGCATTCAAGTTAATTCTGCAAACCTACCACCACAAATAGAATTCATTTCTGTGGAAAACACTGAGCATATGTGTGTGACAGGGATGAATGGGGGTCAGTAAGCCTTGCCTTCTCCACGAGTGGGACGCAGGTGACACACGCGACGGCACATGGCCGTGAAGCAGCGGAAGTATCGCGTCAGGCTCTCGTCCGTCTTCTTGTCCAGTCGGGCAAACGTGCGGAAGCGGCTCCAGTCCATCTCGGATTCCTCCCCCTCCGGTACACCGGGCTCCTTCTTCATCCGCTCCACGCCGAACGTAGACACCACGCGGTAGAAGTCGCACTCTTCACGTCGGGTCCACCTAAGGTGGCACAAAATGCGCTGAGTCATTCACTACTTGACTGTGGGCCAAGACTCCACTTCATCACTATGCTTCTCTGAGCGCATGTCTTCAAATGAAAAGTGCGTACACAAACACAGCTGGCATTCTGGATGGACAACTAGACAAAGACACCAGACATGTTTGGCTATATTGGCCTTGGTCTTTTAAGGTGATCGGATTGGTATCAAATACTTCCAGACAGTACACTACAGATGAAAACCATTCCCTCCCAACAAATACTGTAATGCGTATGGTGTCTGATCATCACACAAACATGGAGCTCAAAGCACTAGTGAGTGTAGAGCTCATGTCTGAATGAGGTGGTTACCTCTGTTGGCGTTCTTGGCGGGCGATCTCCTTGAGTTTGGTGGCCTGCTCACACCTCCGTCGCCTCTTGTCTCCTTTCTCCGCGGCCTCCATCTTGAGCTGCTCGCGCCGGTAGCTACGCTGGTAGGCCGTGATCAGGCGCCTTAAGCGGGCAGTGAGTGACGAGCTGGTTGGCCAATAGCAGCTGCCCGTCTGGCTAGAGGATGGCCCCTCGGATGCCACGGGGGCAGAGCGGTCTTCCACACAGATCTCATCAGTGTTCATGGAATCACCCTGAATATAAAACAGAAACTTTACTTCAATCTGGGATACCTGGGGAATCCTCTAGAAGCAGAAGAGTCTGGGATACAAGTCAACAACATTCTATTCAATACAGATGTTCAGATGTTTACAGGTGTTTTCCCAGGCTCCAGAAAAGATGTGGCTCTCCTCTCACCTCGTCATACGAGTCTTTGTTGTGTCTCATCTGGGGTTTGAACTCTGGGTCTTCTGAGTATTTGTCATAGTCCCCTCTGTATGCACAAACAATCAGTCATCAGTTTTGACGCAAAGAAGGCATAAGGCTCTATAACTATACAAGTGGACTGGAGGTTTGTTTTTTTTCCCCTTCTCTCACCCTTCTCCCAGTTCTGGATCAGCCGAGTGCTGTTCGGCGTCGATGGCCTGATCGTCAGGGCGACCGCAGCGCTCCAGGAAGCACAGGCATGGGTCGGCACGCATGGTAGTGTACATCTCGTAACCTGGGAGAGGCAGCCAACAAACACATCAACAAAGGTGTCTACACTTCAGTTAAGTACGTATGAGGGACGGAGATCTAAGGACGGGACACACACACACGCACACACACACACACACACCGTGTTTAAACACTCCAATGAGAAGGGAGCGGTCGGCATCAGAGTCCCACCAGCCAGATGGATACTCCTGCTGTTCCATCTCCGGAATCCAGATGTCGATGTCCCTAAAAACAGACACAGGAGTCAGCTTCGTGTCGGCATGATGAAGTGCCCACTGCAGGGAGAGGGGGGGAAGGGACGTTAATGACTCTGGACTGTCCACAGTACCTGGCATCTGCTCCTTTCAGGACGGAGTCAGCGTTGTCTCCTATGACCTCCTGCCTCAGGTAGTACAGCATGCGCACCCGCAGCAACACCCTGATGGAGGGAGAGGAGGAATGGAGATATGGCCTTCATCATTTCACTACTCAACCTAAATTAAGGCAATGTCCACACTACCACACACACACACACACTAGCAACACACGACACTAGCAACATAACAATGTACAGGCAGCAATAAATACTAGACCATGCAGAAAGTACAACAGAAAAGGAATCAGCTTCTTTCATTTACTTATTGCTACCTGTCAGGTAAGTTCATAGAGAAACCATTTTCTGAAGCACAGGGACTGAAAAGAGACATGAACATTAGAGATCTGAGACAGACGCACTTGTTACACTGGTGCTTGAGATGCTTGCGGTAGCTGTCGTCGAGCAGCAGCGTGTCTGGGTTGTACTTGCGGATCCACTCCACCTTCTGCACGTCGAAAGAGCTCTGGGCCTTCACCCTCTTCCCCTTACGGCCACGAGGCACAGGGATGGACAGACCTGAGAGAGAGAGAGTGAGAGAGAAAGGTGGACACACAGACAGTAAGACACAGATCATCCTGTTCTGCAGGACAGCAACATAGCATTGACCCTACTTCAGTTTCACGGGACTATTATGGTTTACAGAGGTGGACAACTCAGCTTCAGAGGGTTTGAAGTGCTCCACACATGGGCGCTGACTTGAGTGCGGCGCACTCTGCTTTCAACATTTGATTACATTACACCTAAACCCCCCATCTTCCCCCTGGCCTGCCCTATTAAAAACCTCCTCTTTTGCATATAGGCTATCAACATTCCATATCATATTTATATCCTACCATAATGTATATGTTATTTTTTTTAAGTAGATACTTATTTATAAGGGCAATTTTAAACCATGTAGTATATCCGTGAAATTATGGAACCTCAGGACTATGCTGTTTAGTATGTATGAAGTGGGTATGTATATAGGTCATGTGTGTATGCTATTTTCTTTTCTTTTTTTATTGAAATGATGTCATTGAATGTGTTGCACCTTAAGGGAAAGCTCTTTAAATTATGTGTACAATGACAAAGGTAAACTAAACTAAACATGAGATTTCACTGTTTACAATACAACCTCGCACACCAGTGTTGAACTTTGTTGCAGCCACCTTGTCGATTACAATTCAGTTTTATTTTTGTCGGCGCCGCTCAACATAATCCATTGTTCATCCCATGCTTGTCAGTTACAAGTGACAGTGCACTCATGTACGGAGTGCTTCAGAGTCCTTGCACCACAGCTGATCATTATAATAACTATTCAGCCAGGTAGATCAGCTTATTAGAGATATCACCTGCTGTAAGGGCACAGACAGAAGGAATACATTGCAGGACTCTTACTCTGTGATGCTAGGTTGTCCAACTCTTGATGGTTTATATGTATGGACAGGATGTAAAGGCAGGAGAGTTGTGTGTGTGTGTGTGTGTGTGTGTGTGTTAAATGTGGGCATGCTGTGTGTAACAGATTGAGGGCAAAGACAGGCAGGGAAGAGAGACGGTCAGACAAAGTCAGGCGGACAGTCAGGGAGCAGACGCACCAGAGTGGTTAAGGAGTGCATGTGGAGCTCGGCCGTTCTCAGGAGGCGTGATCAGCTCCCAGATGAAGCTCTTGATGTTCTCGTCGCCACGGTAATGTAGCAGGCAGAAGACCAGGATGACTCTGCAGATGGTCTCCACGTCCCGCTCGCCCAGCCGACGCTTGCACCGTGCGTGGGACAGGATGTCTCGCCAGCGCCCCCACCTGAGCACAACAACCAATACAGGTGTACTGGGGTCAGGCACCATCACCACCAATTTCATATGACACGCTTCATACAAGGGTGCTGCACGACAAAACAGTCCACCATTGCAACATAAAGACTAATTAGAAGTCTTTATCAAACCAGTTTGAAATTTGAACTTGTATACAAACAAACTCTCTGGGACCTGTGAGGTGTTGTTCAGATGTCCAAGCATGTTTGAATTCACCACAAGAATGAATGCGCTAGAGTGAAACGTAAATCAATTTACACTACCTACGTCTCTAACATGACAACAATGTGTTTATCCATTTGTTTTCCTATGTGCACGCTTCACATACGCTCTAAAAATAGAAGGGAGGTATAAAAATACGCTTTCCTCGACTTTTAACACCCGTAATATGCGTGTACAGTACATGCCGGAGTAAATTGAAAAGTCTAATTCTAATGGAATTCTATTGCTAACAATAGACAGACGTCAGACAGACGACTGAAAAACTCTTCAAAAAGAGATATGGTGTGAATCCCCAGTAACAAATGTAAGGAACTATAAGTCCTAGCCAAAGGGAGCCACAGGAAGAGCCATGCCACCTACCCATACACCAGCAGGTGCTTCTCAACCCGGAAGCAGTCTGTGCGTCCGTAGCCGTTTCCGGAGTGGCGGTCGGAGCGTCGGGAGTAGCGCGCCTGCCGGGAATTGTGGGTGTACTCCTCGTCACTGTCAACGTCGGTGAGGTCGTTCCCACTCTCTCCCTTCAGAGTGGAGAACTGCCGAGTCTGCTTCCTCACACGGGGCGTGTCAATCACCAGAGTGTTCTAGAGAGATCACAGGGGGGAGAGGGGGGAGAGAGAGAGAGAGAGAGAGAGAGAGAGAGAGAGAAAGAAAGAAAGAAAGAAAGAAAGAGGAGGGAGAGCAGGAGATGTTAGTACTAAAAGACAAAGTGAAAAAGGAGGTGCCACATGTGACAGAACAGTTAGTCAGCAGGTTCTCTTCATACACCAAGGGTAATCAGCAGCCTCTGGGTCTGGCCACTGTAGATGTTTGTTTTGCCAACAAACAAAAGGTACAACAATAACATCAGAACACTACATGTGACGAGTCAAGAGGGTAATTATGGGAATATTCGGTAACCTGTACACTGAGCTTTTATCTACAAGCTCTCAACTAGGGATTCAAAATATCATTGGTACAACATCGGTTTCAGCACATAATCGCTTAAGATCTGTTATCTGCATTAACACATAAATAAGATATAAATATTTCTGCTAATATTCCTACTCTTATTGGCATCAGCAGAAATTCAATGTCATCCTTACTTCTCTACAGTAAGTCTGCTTCAATGCACAGAAAATGGAGCTCCTTACCTTTCTGTTAATGGTGTCAAAGTCCACGTCTGCTTTCTTGGCCCACTTCTGCCAAAACTCGGGGTCGTCCAGGGCGATGTCCGTGCGGTTCTCAGAGGCCACAAAGCTGGCCTTGGAGAAGGTGGAGCCCTTGCCCTCGCTCTCGATGGTGATGGTGGTGGCACGCCGCTGCAGGATCTGGTCGATGTCCTCCTCGCAGAAACGGCTGCCCTCATCGTTCTCGTCCATGATGGCGGCGTACGCGCCTTTTCTCAGAAGATCCTCGATCTCCTTTTTGGAGAACTGCTGGATCTGCTAAAACACGGTGTGGTGATCAGTGCTGGAGAGCAGATGGCCTCAATGATATACGGTACATACTTTTTTGCCCATGTGTTACAGTTGGCACTGTAAGGTTAAAGTTATTTCTACATTTATACAGTATATTTTGACTGGTATTTAGCCTTTATGCAAACCTGTGCTGACTGATAGTCAGGCAGTGATGTTACCATTGCTCCACCACACCCCCATATATATTTTATTCATCCTCACATACATATCCTATCTACAGTGTACTACAGAAAACCCAATGTCATTAACTGGTCATTCTGTGTCTAGTTTATCCCTGATTTACCCATCAGCCTTAGATAATAATGCTAAACTTGTACAGCTGAGCCTGTATTATTTGTTCCTCTGTGTGGTATATGTGCGTGAGTATAAGTGTCTCACTCCATTGAGCCTGTACTATTTGTTACTCTGTGTGCGTGAGTATCAGTGTCTCACTCCATTGAGCCTGTACTATTTGTTACTCTGTGTGCGTGAGTATCAGTGTCTCACTCCATTGAGCCTGTACTATTTGTTACTCTGTGTGCGTGAGTATCAGTGTCTCACTCCATTGACGTTGCTCTCCTTGTTGCCACTCATGCTCTGTAGCACAGCCCGGTCCAGGCCCAGTTTGAGGCTGGCCTTGTCCAGCATCTCCCGCTCGTAAGAGTTTCTGGTGATGAGCCGGTACACCTTCACCGCCTTGGACTGGCCAATACGGTGACAGCGAGCCTGAGCCTATAAGCGTAGTGCATATAGATTGGTTATTTGTGATTTATGCACAGTGTGACAAGTTTGTAAACAGTTCATAAGGTAAGTGGACATTCTGTGATAAATGGGCCACATGACCCTGTTGAAGAGTTATTGAGGTTGCCACCCTTACCTGTAAGTCATTCTGGGGGTTCCAGTCGGAGTCAAAGATGACACAGGTGTCTGCTGCAGTGAGGTTGATGCCAAGCCCTCCTGCCCGGGTGCACAGCAGGAACACAAAGCGGTCCGAGTCTGGCTTGCTGAAGCGGTCGATAGCCGCCTGGCGCAGATTCCCACGCACCCGGCCGTCAATACGCTCGTACAGGTAGCTATAGACCACAAAAAAACAATTCAAATGTGCATCCAACTTGGGGAATTTGTTCTTGCAGAGAACAACTATCTGTCAAGGCTCTTTACAGATACCAAACACACATATTCTGAGAGATTAAGTACTGCAGTAATTGTTCCTTGCAAACCCAAACTATCCTTTCCCTACAGTATTACTATAATTATCAAATGACATTTTAGCCTCCACTGTGTTTAGTTACTCCGGTGAGGCCTACACAGAGGCAGAGTGGATCAACATTAGCAGGGCCTGAAGTTAATTTTTTTGGCCACCAGCCACTGTGGCAGGTGAATTTTGAAATCCACCTGCCACAGTGGTTTTTAACCAGCCAAAATTAGTTTGTGCCCAAAATAAAGGTGAACGACGAGAAAATGCATAAGAATGGTTCTTGAACTTGTACAGAATACACATTACAGTGCTGTCGAGTTATTAACCAACTTAATCTAGACTAGACCTACATAGTTACATCATTTTTTTTGTCCTGATTACAAATGAGCAGGGGTGGGTAGAATACCGTATTTTCCGGACTACAAGTCACACTTTTTTTTCATAGTTTGGCTGGTCATGCGACTCAGGTGCAACATTTTCCTCTTCATGACACATTTTTTGACTGGTGCGACTTATACTCCGGTGCGACTTATAGTCCGGAAAATACGGTACTGAAAATCTAAAAGTAAAAGTACAATTACTCCCTTCAAAAATTACTTAGTAAATATTCCCAACTGAGAAATCTACACAAGTAAAAGTAAAAAAGTACTTTGTTAATAAATTACTCAAGTAGGCCTAACAAGTTATTTTTTTTGTAGGCTACATTTTAAGGCTAAAAAAAAGGCTACAAAAGTATCCTTTATGCCTATTTGCTTTTCTCCTCCTCTGTAGGCTAATCATATAGTCAAACATATTTTAAAAGCCCAATTCAAATATATTTTATTTAATATACTTTGTCATAGCCAGAATAAGCATTAAGTGGCTATGGATTGAAAAGCAGTCACTTCCAATACATTGCAGCTGATTCTTCTGCTTTGCATTGCTAGAAGTCTGGTTATAACTTCACCATACAGACAATGTAACCTAAAAACAATGGCTATATTATGGGTAGACCTATATTTAGGCTATAATAGCCTATCCACTCGGGCAGAGCGACAGAGCAGGCTACAGTATCTGTTTTCTCAGCCGACCGTCTCATGTCATGTCCTGCAACATTGAGGCTACATAAATGAATGCTAGGTTTTTTCTAACTTGTATGTAGTGCTGGGCGGTATGACCAAAAATGTATATCACGGTATTTTTCAAAATTCTTACGGTTTCACGGTATATGACGGTATTTTTTTACCATGCATAATCAGATATTCACAGCATTTTTTACAGGTTGAGAGAGGAATTGCTGCAGTACATTGACTAAGGATGGTCTATTTTACGGTCATGATGTAGAATAACTCCACACTAGTGGTAATGCAGTTTTGCATGGCCCCAGAAAATGATGCTGTTTACAAAGAGCCACTCAATTTTTGCCATTAAATTTACAATTTAAAATAAAACCTCTCTGTTAATATGCTTACTCTGTCAAATAGGCCTATCAGAAATGTATTGTTATTGTGTGGTTTACATGACGTTAGTGGTAGGCTAACGTTAACTTCATGTGGATGTCTTGTTAGCCTGCCATGAGCTTCGGTTAGGTTCGCTAGGCAAAACATTAACAAAAAAGTTCGTTTTGGTGCACTGATGACAGTCAGGATAATTTCTAACTAGCCAGCTAGTATTGCTCAGTGCATGTCTATAACACGCTTTACTTGCTACCTGGATAATTTCAGCGAATATTCTTCAGGTGAGATGAATGATAAGATCATTAAACTTCATTGTGTTCGGTGGGTTGCTAACTAACGACATCACCTACTAGCCAGCTAGTTACAGCTGTTGAACAATCTCAATAGAATTTTCGTGACGGTAAATCCTTTTCAATGCAGTATCCCTTAACGTTTTTCCTTAACTAAAGAAACAATTTAAGATATTATTCTGTGCAACACCCTTAAATAAACCCCTTACCTAAGGAGAAATTAAGCCTTATACTTCAGGGGAAAAACTTAAGGTGTTTTGTGTTTACCCTCACTATGCCTTGCAGTGGCACCATGTGTGCGTGTAAAAAAAAAAAAAAAGTCCCGTCTGAAACACTGTCGCGCGGCGCAGCGTTCCAAACGTTGTGTAATCAAATACACCGGTATGGCGGTATATTTAAAAATTCATATCATAACGAAAATATGAACCGGTATACCGCCCAGCACTACTTGTATGCTCGATTTCCAGTGCATTTGCTTTGAATTTGCTTTAAATTAAGTTGAAGGCCTACTTTCCTTGTCCAATGTGATTGTTGAACGATGCTGGCCTGAAATGAATATACGGGGAAGTTTCTGTGTCATGTCATACCTCTAGTCTCGTTGGCACTCTGGCAGCCTCACCAGAAGATGCAGCAACTGGCAGGATGTCATTGCGCTAACTGAGCTGTTAGCTATATAGAATATCTACTTCTGTGTAGTAGGCTACATAGGCCAGCCATTACTACTAGAGATACTTTCTCCAATAATAAAGTTGTTCTCGGAACGAAAGGCAATTGAAAATGTAGCGGAGTAAAGAGTAGATTATTGGCTCAAAAATGTACTTGAGTAAGAGTAGAAGTACCATTTTGGAAAAGGAAAGTTGCCGTTCCTCGAAAAAAATAGGCTACTTTACTCACGTGCGTTACTTGTAACGCGTTAGGCTACTACCCACCCCTGCAAATGGGTTTGATCTCGCTTTTTCCGAGCCATAGGCTACATACGGCAATCCCAACAGTGCATCTCCTTGCTCAGTGTTGTGTTGTCTTATTGGCTACCCGCCAACATGGCAGGTAGATTGACAGTTTCACCCGCCAATCAAAAAAGTTACCCGCATTTGGCATGTGCCAATTTCATGCCCTGAACATTAGAAATAAACCTCTGATAATAAATCGTTTTATCCCTGACATGGCTTCTTTAATTTCTTGCAAGTATCCTGCTTTATGCTGTATTAAATCAAGAGTGCCTACCGCTTGTTGATGAGGTAGTCCTCCAGAATGTCCAGGCAGCGCACCATCTGGGAGAAAATGAGCACCTTGTGTCCGCCCGCCTTGAGCCGCGGCAGCAGCTTGTCCAGTAGCACCAGCTTGCCGGCCGAGCGCACCAGCGCCTGCAGGTGGAAATCGGGGGCCATGGGGTCGTACACCTCCCTCAGCTCTGCCACGATCTTCTCCTCCGCGCCTGAGTGAACAAGACAACCGAACCCAGATGAGTGAGGGATTTGTGCGCGTGTGTGCATGTGCGTGTGTGCATGTGTGTGTGTGTGTTGTGCATGTCTTTATACGAGACGCAGTGAGAGCAGCCGCGCTCAACTCCAAATCTCACAACAATTTCGGGTGCGAGCCAAAAGGTAACAACTTAGAATAGAAAAACCGCACTCAAGTATATTCTCTTTACTTATTTATTAATGCCATGTCCACAGACGCGTTTCGGCCTAAGTCGACACACTGACGATGGCTTAGGCCGAAAGTAAGTTTATACGAGACGCAGCCTACCTGTGATAAGGTAAGGGTGGTTGCAGCACTTGCGCAGCTCCATCATAGTGTTGAGCAGATTGGGCACATTGCTATTGTTAGAGGCACCCATGCTGAGGAAGCTGAAGTTCCTCTCCAAGATGGCACGGTAGTATTTCTTCTGCACATCCGTCAGCTCCACCTACAACACCATCACAGCAAAAGACTTGGTCAGATCAACAACCAGGGAGGACCTGGCCACTTCTGAACGGCTCAACTGGAGCTATTCACAGGGTTTGTATTCCTTCACATGGGGATACATACAACGCCTGTCACACTGACAAGTATCCATTTAGTCAACTATTATTAGGTTCCCACTTTGACACTTCCAAAAATAACTAGGTGACAACATCCATACGGCATTAAGATACAGCTTTATTAGAGTAATAAAGTGCTATATGCAAATCAAACGAACCTCGATGATGGTTTCCTGTTTGGGTGCAAGGTTCTTCTCCACGTCCTCCTTCAGACGCCGCAGCATCATGGGCTTCAGGATGGCCTGCAGCTTCTGCACCTGAGAGACACAAACACACACACACACACACACACACACACACACACACACACACACAAGAAAGGACATGAGCATCAAATTTAGGCAGAGCATGCTCTTGCACAGTATAGATGTAGAACTGACGTAAGTGAAGATTTTTTATGTTCACTGGTTATAATATTACAAGCAGAGGTGGGACCAAGTCACTGTTTGGCAAGTCACAAGTAAGTCCCAAGTCTTAGCAGTCAGGTCCAAGTCAAGTCCCAAGTAAATACAGAGAAGGGCAAGTCGAGTCCAAGTCCAAGTCACATCAAAGCCAAGTCGAGTCCAAGTCCAAGTCCCAATCTTTTTCAAGTCCTGAACAAGTCATCAGGTACTCTTCACTTAATAATGCCATTATTAGACTATCGATCATAATTTTAGCACTTCCATCTAATCCACAGTATTTTTTTTATAAATACAGATTAAAATATGTTCAATGTTTCTGTCTTGTAATCTTTTACGACATATGCATGTGCATACCTGTGTAATATACACGTGCATACCTGAGTAATCTGTACAAAACGGATAGCTACATGACACTCAGCACAGCTGCAAATATATATAATGTTTTTCCAAATTGCGGAGCCCACTGTAAGGATGAGTAATAATTTGACTGATGGTATTTCACTGCGCTAGGCCACAGATTTGCCTGCAAACAATTTATTAGGCTGTCTGCCAGTGGTGACACATAAGGGAAGCCAAGGTCAACACTTTTATATTATTTAAAAGATAATAATGACAGTAATTGTGTTTTAAAGTATTCATTTCTTAAGAAATACTACACATTTGATGCTGTTTATCTAATTTGTAAATGGTGCAGTGTCACTTTAAGCCCATTGTGCACTGTCCACACGTTCTCATAATGATCTTTTTTTACCAGCTCCGTTCAAATATAGCCTATGGCTAGTCCACAAACTCAAACATTGTTTGTGCCACATGTATAGCACAATATTAACAATGATAAGCATGATATTAAGTTGGCACAAACAGCTTTCATTCCTTTGGAAAGAGAAGCATGTATGACATGATGCTTGCTTGACATTTTCTGTTTGCAATTAAAAGTGAATTATGAGCCTGATAGCCAGTAGCCACTTAGCTACAGTAGCTGAGTGGAATGCGTTTCAATCGGCATATCATGTGCTTCATGTAAATAAATTATTGAATACTTCAAGACTCACCAGTTCCATTACACAAGGCAAAGACAACTCTTCATAATATTCTTGTCCACTTTCCAAATCACAGTGAGTGCAGCTATGTCATAGTGACCTGGATCTCATAGTTTATAACAGTATAGTAGACTAGTGAGAACCGGATAAATTCACAATCTCCTCTAATCTCGTACTTGTTGCCTCCACGATTTCTTTTTATATGTTTCTTATATTTAAAAGAAGATATCAATCATCAACAATGACAAGCCAGCTGGAACCTACTCGTTTTCTCTCCCTCTCGTGCGTGCTTAGATGTGTTCTCAATTAAATGCAGTAGCCTAGCAGTTTAAGTTGGATCTTAATGGAGAGGACTCGAAAAGTATCATCTTTATGTAACATGCTGTTGGTGCTTTTTGACAAACGTTCTCTAACAAGAGTGCAAATCAGTTTGCAGTAAAGCTACTAGTGATTGGCTAAATGTTGGTCCTTCCTCTGTCTCTTGGTGCCCTACACACAGTGCGTAACGCGTGTGAGGGTAGTGGCAGTAGGCTACTGAACTGTGCTCTGGCCGCTTGTCTCCGCTATTTTTAATTTTTTTTTAGTCGCAGGAAAGCGTCTCTGGGTTGACTGGTACACGATCAGGAAATTTAGTTTTTGATTCGAGACATGTCAAGTCATCACAAGTCAAAGAGGCAAAGTCCGAGTCAAGTCTTGAGTGAATAGTATTCAAGTCCAAGTCGAGTCGCAAGTCATGCCGAATTTTATCAAGTCAAGTCTGAAGTCATTAAAATCATGACTCGAGTCCAAGTCATGTGACTCGAGTCCACATGTCTGATTACAAGTATGTATGATCAGGCTTATTACCATTATTGTTATGACTTGAATTCTTTTTAACAGTTGAAGATAACTTAATATGGGAAGAAAATTCTCATTCTGTATTTGGTCAGAATAGTGAGGAGGATATCAGAGCTGGACTGGGGACCACGGTTGTTTGTTGTGGTTGCAGTAATACATCACTGACATCCATCCCATACGGCATGGTGCTTACGTACCTGTTCCTCTGTCTTGAGGTCGCCAAAATCGCGCAGAAACTCCGTCTCCGAGGGGAACTGGGCGGGTTCCAGGAAGTGCAGCAGGCTGAAGAGCTCCTCCACTGTGTTCTGCAAGGGAGTCCCCGTCAGCAGCACCTTATGCTCCTGGGAAGAGCAGGAGAGGGAAGGAGATAACGTCATCCTGCAGCTCAGATGCTGCCCTACATACCCACATCAACACCTCCACTAAATCCTACTGTATGTCCAGCCTTATAAGTAGGGCTGTGGAAAATAAATCAATTTAACAATGCATCGTGATGCAAAAGAAAGCGATTATGTATTGATGCAGACATTTTAATAATCGATGTGTAAAATGTGTAGACTATTTTGTTTTTTTAACTACCGGTAGAATTACGTAAGGGAATTTGAGGGGTGCACACCGCCACCAAAAGTCAATGCAACAGAAGTGAAACCGAGTCGTGCATCCGACCAGTTCATTGGGTTCTCCTTTTCTTTTGCCCATGTACTACACCCTTCCAAGAAGTTTAATTCGCTCGGCCACTTTTTTTTTCTCTTCCCGTAGGCTAATCTTTCCATCGCGTTTGCCACCGTCACAGACATGAAGTGAATAAAAAGTTATCTTACGGTTAGATCGATTGAATAATTACGTTCCATGAGTAGCCTACACAATCTATTGGGTCTTCTGATGATAATATGATAATAATCTGATGATGGTATTGTCATGTTTTAACTGCATTTTAACGTGTTCACATCACAGATCAGATAATTCTTGTAGCCCATTACTTCCTTTGTCATATTAGCTAAATATAACCCATGTTTTATCCCCAGTAACTTTTACATATGACAGGTACACAATATTAAGCGTAGACATAGGCCTCTTGATCATTTTCTTTGAAAAGGGAGACAGCTTATTATATAGTGTTTCTCACGTCTTAATAATTTTCAAGGGAAAATTAGATCAAAACTGGGTAGGCCTACTTGTATTTATTAATAATGAAAAAAGATGCACTGAGAATCATGCAGTCGTGATTCATTGTGGAACCGAATAGAATTGAATTTTTGACATAATAATCGTAATAGAATCGAATCCAGAGACCAGTGAAGATTCACACCCCTATTTATAAGAGTATGTGAGTTATGTGCTGTGTGTGTGCCTATATGCATAGTCACATGCGGTTAAGCTTTCAAGGAAGAGAGGAAATTGCATTTGAAGGGCAAAATAAAAGAGATGCAGAGCTGAGAGCTAGCATGTCAAACTCGAGTGCCTCACCAGGTCGAGCATCTTGAGGCTGTCGAGCAGCTTGCAGTTCCTATTCTTGAGGCGGTGGGCCTCATCGATGACCACACACCGCCAGGAGATCTCCCTCAGTTCGGGGCAGTCCGACAGCACCATCTCAAAAGTGGTGATCAGTGCGTCAAATTTATACGCACCTGGGATCAAGTGGCCCTACACAAAGCAAAGCACACGGTTAGGAACACACTGAAGCCCAGACTCATTTTAATAAGAATGGTCAGAAGAGGGTCTAGGGCTTTCATTTATTAGACTGGAGGAACAAAGGAATAAAACAAATGCAAATCTATGTGTTCCGTCACATCAGAAGGGAATTAAACATGAACTTACTAAAGCAGCTACGACAAGCTTGACAGCGCCATTAAGTAAACCTTGAATTACATGCAGATAGGACTTTACCTTAAAGCATCTTTTTCAGTGATGTACTTAGTATAGTAATGTCCAGTACATGTGCAATCAGCTGTCCAACGAGCATGAAACACACCTTGTCATCCTTGCAGTACATCTCATACTGCTGGATCATCTGACGGCTGGCCAGGCTGCCGTGGTAGACAATGGCGTTGAGGTCGGTCCAGGTGGTGAACTCGCGCTCCCAGTTGGTGATGGTGGAGAGCGGTGCGATGACCAGGAAAGGCCCATGCACGTTGGCCCCGTACACCTCCGATAGCAGCGCAATGGATTGGATGGTCTTCCCCAAACCCATCTCGTCGGCCAGGATACAGTTCTGCCTGTTGGGGAGACGGAGAAAAAGGCTCAACACTCACTTGACTGTGCATTTACTGCTGGGAAAACCCCACCGTCTCGCATATTATTCATAAATGAGGGCACTCTACTGTAGCTGGCATATATTGATCATTACTGGCATATATTGATCATTACGGATCATTACGGGAGACGCAAGCCTGGGCATCTAACTATAAAGCCAGAAATCTCTTCTCTTTATGCTTGATTCCTGGACTCTTTTTCCTTCAAATAAGCATTCATCCAATTGACTTCATACTTGGTGGGCACGCACACGCACACACACACACACACGGTTAGTGTGTGGGATGGTTAGATTAGTAGTACGGGTTCTTTGTGTTTGTTTTGTTAATGTTGCAACCGAAGAGGATTTGTAGCTCTATTATAAACCCCTAAACAACATATCTTAGTAGCTGACAAGGTCAGGCCCTTTCCTCCAGTCATAACAGTGAGTGTGTTGATGAAGCAGTATTGACTGGGAAGCTATTTGGATATGAAATGCTTAAGATTGTTATTCAACGGCAACATTCAGCAGATCCTGAACCCTCCAATATGGTGATCTCTGCCAGATGCAGTGTGCCCCTGCTCTAGACAATGCACTGGTCTGTTCATGTTAAGTATTAGAAATACATGGATGCGGCTCCAGCCGTGGTGCAGCTGGCTGGGGCACCTGCACCGTGCGCCGGCCACCCGGGTTCGATTCCCGCCCCGTGGTCCTTTCCGGATCCCACCCCGGCTCTCTCTCCCACTCGCTTCCTGTCACTCTCCACTGTCCTATCAATTAAAGGCATAAAAGGCCAAAAAAAAAGAAATACATGGATGCATAATGCATGCATGCACCTATGGAATTAAATCTTTCACTGAACACACAATTCTATGTGTATCTGTATGTCTGTGTATGTGTTTGTACACAACTGGACTCTCCTACCTGTTGTACCAGTTGAAGAGCAGCCAGTTGACCCCCTCCAGCTGGTACTCTCTCAGGGTATTGCCGTTGCGGTACTCTCTGGACTCCTCCAGCTTCTTCCAGGAGGCCGCAGGGGGGCGGGGCTAAAGGGCAGAGGTGGAGAGAGGGTCATGGAGCGGGACAGTCCAGTCATATTAAATTCTCCTGTTTTAACTGTGAGGCCACTGAACCTTTCCATAACCAGCATGATCAATTCAATCATTACTCTTTTCTAGCATTGCTCAATTTAGAGAATTTTCAGAGATTAAGACATCTTTGGGGTGTGTGTTTGTGTGTGGATGTTACAGCACCAATAGTGTGACTCACGGTTCTCTTGACACAAGCCTGGCGGTCCTGGATCACCCTATACTCCTCCACCTTCGTCTCGTCCACATCCTCCTTCAGCTCCCAGGTGGCATCCTCGTAGGGCAGAGAGCACCACTTCACCAGGTAGTACACCACCGGCTGCAAACCCAGGAGGCAAACATCAGTCAGGCAACAAACACACTCAAGCTTATAGCACACTTATAAACCATTTATTAGCACACTTATAAACCACTTTGCTGATTTTATTTGCGTGAACAACGCGTGTCGCAGTTTGTTTCGTCAGGTTCACGTATGGCTTATTACTCAGCTCATCATTTTTAGATACTTGTTATTAAACATTGACATTATGACTACTCATGTTCTCATGCATTTCAGAATGACAACGGCTTCCAGAGCAGACCTCTCCGTTGTCCTTGTCCACGCTGTGGGACTCGTCCAGAATGCGGTCCACCTCCACGTAGTCTGGGTTAAAGGGCTCCTCCTCCTGAGGGCAAGCGCATCAGCGCAGACGTTACAAAACACAACCAACACAGCAACACTAGACAAGATAATACTGTAGGTACATAAAAAGGGTTAAGTCAAAACATATATTACGCAAGTAAAAAAAATATTACATGATCAGGGTAAGGGAAACAAATTGACAAAAGTAATCTTTTCCACACCACAATATGGAGGGCAGATTTGTCTCATGGTTCACAAAACAACCACCGAACATGTTAAAGACATGCATAGGCCTACGCTTCGAAAGAAGTTAGAATTGAACTTGATGCCATTGTGTTTCAAAGGCACAGTGTACCACCACCGGAACTCTACCAAAGTATTCTCCCATTACCCTGTACCAGCACAATTAGGAGATAAATGAATAGTTTGCTATGGTAGCCATTGTAAAATACCTTTACTTCACAATACTATTCATCGATGCAAAAGGAAACATAACGGTATTCAAATGAGCACTGACCTCTTGGAAGAGGTTCCTCATTTGAGCGTGTTTGATCTTGAATCTCTTCAGCTTCTGGTGGATTCTCTTGTCTCTCTCCAGCTGTTCAAGTGTGGCCCACTCACAGTGCAAATAGGAGCTGAGGAGACCACACACACACACACACACACACACACACACACACACACACACACACACACACACACACAAAACAGACCAGTCACAAACGTACATCTTTCTCTTCATTGTGTAGGTTTTGCCCAAAAATATATGTACACTAGTTTGCTTATAGAAAGTGAATGCAAGGTTGACACATACTAGTTTTTGTACTTGACAAAGAACTCCTCCACATTGACCAACTGGCCTGTAGTGACCTTCAAAACAGACAGAAAATGACATCAGTTAACATGACTGAATCAACTGGGGCATAAGATGAAAAACATGAAGAGGTGGAGGTGAGGTTATGTGTGAGGTGAGGTTCAAGGAAAGCAGATGTAAGCTCACCTCTTTCTTGGTTATTCTCATAGATAACACCTTATCCACAATGGCAGCATCTTCCTCACTGGGATTTTCCTGCAGGACAAGAACACGCATGCTGTTAGTTTAAGTCCCCCAAAAGGACAACCATCCAATCAGTATCTCACCAAATACCAGCCATGGTTTAACCAGTTCAAATTTCACAGTTTCAAATGTCAACATATTTTATACAACAGGTCCAGTTGAACCATTTAAGCTCTGATTGGAGAGGTATTCCATGAGTCATGATGAGTGGTGAGATCTTGTGACAATCACACTGGGACTCTTTACTGCTAGTACTCCACACTGCGATCACTCCACATTTTGCACTGAAGTGTCCGACACAAACATTTCATTTGTGTCTACGGCCGAATCATAGCCGTGGCGACATCTACTACCAACGGCACTCTCACTTGTGTCATATTGCTTGAGCAGACCTAATCCCAAATTCTCCAGACCAGAAGTGATACTTTAAAACAAAATGCGATATTCTGTACTTACTAGTACATAACATTGCCACATGACTTTCCAGGCTTGATCATACTACTGTAGCCTTATCTACTATGCAAAGAGACGGCAACAGAGCGGCACACATCTAATCCCTCCCAGCTCACCACAAAGAACTGCATGTTGACGCCGTCGGCATCAACCCCCAGCTCCTGCTGGAGCTGCTGGCCCATGGACTGGCTCGGGGCGGCCACAGGCACCGCGGCCGGCGTGGTCACGTCCACGTCCCCGTCCCCGTCATCCTCGTCGTCTGTGATCTTAATGTCCAGGTCCTCTGTGTACTTCTTCCTCTTTATCTGACGGTTAGAGCGACGCGTCTAACAAGGGTGGCAGAGATTAAGGTCAGAAAACAAGTTCAAGGGCACACCAGAGCGAAATGAAGCCAAAAGTGAAGGAATATGAAAAATAAACATATTTACATTTCATTTCTCTATAAACTTTGTATTGCAATCTTGTGGAAGGGATACAAGAACCGACGGCCTATTTTACATAATATGCACATCAAAGAGAGGAGAAGAGCTTGTGTCTGTGTGTGTGTGTGCATGCGTGCATGTGTTTGTGTATTGAAATGTAAGTGCAGAAGAGATGTACCTGCAGCATGTCCTCTTCCAGTGTTCGTGGTGAGGCGGGGGGACTGGCCTCCCCCTCAGAGTGGTCTGAGGAGCCATTCCTCTTCCTCTTCTTTCCGCTCACTGGAGTAATGGTGCTGAACATGGGGGGGGGGGGGAGGTTAGACCAGGGGCCAGAGAACAGCCACAACACTCTACACAACATGGTCAGGAGTGCAACATCAAGGTCAAATCTAGACAATTATGATCAAGCTACGGTCAAATCAATAATAAATCTGTCTGAAACAATATCAGGCAAGGTGCCTAGACAGACAGACACACACAGACACTCAAACACACACCCGCGCACGCACGCACAGAGATGCTCTTACTTCAGTTTTGATTTGCCTTTGCTTTTGCTTCCTCCGCTCGTCACCCCGGCAACTCCTACGGCTCCTCCCACCTTGGCCTTTCCTTTCTTATCTCCGCCCCCTCCGGCCGCTCCTCCTTTCCCTCCGGCCACAGCTGCCACCGGGCTCTTCTTCTTACCCCCGCCTCCGCCACCACCTCCCTTCTTCTTGGCCCCTGCAGTGGCCGGGCTGAGGCCCTCCGCGTCTGCCGCCGTTTGTCCCGAGGGCAGCTCGTCCTGGTTGAGCACGCGCGGGATGTTGCGCTCGCCACGGGCCTTGGCGCGGGCGATGGCCTCGGCCACGATGCGGTTGGCCTTTTCCTGCTTGCAGAGCGTCTCGACGCGCCGCACAGGCTCTTGGGCCTTGGCGAGGCGCACGCCGCCAGGGGAGGCCACTGTGGTGGTGGTGGACGAGCCGGCGGCCGAAGTGTTGATCACCTTCACCACGGAGAGGGTGCCAGCGCCCGACGACGCACCACTCGTCTGCAAGCGTGCACAGGAGCGAGAGAGGAAGAAGAGGAGTTACACATGGAGTAATCAATTTCTTTGTTTAAGTGTCAGGACACATGCAGAAGGGAATTACATTTTTTTAGAAGCAAAAAAAATATAAACATTCTTCTATTCATGATATATGCTGACACAACTGTCAAAACAGTTTACAACATTACCTGCCTAATCACAATGTGACAAGCCAACACAAGTTTAAACACTTTGACAATTCTATGCATTCCAAACACTTCAATTGGCCAGCACCTTAGAGGTGAAAAACTCTGGTGGAAATTATGGAGAGCTTCAAACAACTGCTTTGCTCTCATACCTGTGGCTGTAGCAGCAGTTTGAGGGGCACTGCCAGTCTCTGCCCCCCCTGTCCTTGTGTGATCTGGACAACCTGGGGGGTGCCACCTGCACCGGAGACTAGTTGAAACTGTAGTGAGAGGACATAAGGACAAATATTTGTTAGTTACTAAAGAAACACCTACATGCAGCTCTTACAGAGTCCGGTACAACCACAATTTCCATTTCAAATAACACCAGACATCCTAAACCAGGACAACATTATTTAAAAGAGGGCACCTACAGGCCTCACAGACACAAATCCAAATGCCAACCACACCTTTGTTAATCTTCTTAGCCTTTATTAGGGCATTTCCTGTTGTTTGATCATGCTAAAGAAAGAACCCTAAAAGCATAAAGGTGATGACTTGGACAGCCACTCTCACACCAACCTTGGCCCCCTGCTGGTTAGGCTGCTGCTGGACCTGCAGCTGGATGGTCAGCACCTTTGGCTGCGCCCCAGGTTGCCCGGCGCGGGCCTGGGTGAGCGCTGCCAGCTGGCCGCCCTGCAGTACCAGCTTCCCCGGCAGGGACCCTAGCACCAGCCTGGGCTGCTGCTGCTGCTGCTGGCCAGTGCCAGCTGCCACAGTCGCCACCGCCGCTCCGGTGCCAGTGGTTGCCCCGCTTACGGCCACCGCCCCGGCCTGGCCTGCTTGAGAGGGCTGCTGCAGCACCAGCGTGATCCTCTTAGGCTCGCCCCCCTGTAAAAAAAGGCAGAGGAGGGGAGGAGGATGAACAGAGGGAGGAGAGGAGAGAAAAGAGAAGTCAAACGAGGGAGAGGGACAGAGACCGGGCATTTTATTAGCTATCCGAGAATGGGAGCAAGATAACACAAGAACCACATCAGCACTCTAATCTTGAATGATTCAAAAACACTACAAAACCACTGCATCTATCAAAGGAAGGAATCAGACAGCGGCTATTGTCTGACCTTTACATAAATAACATAAAGGACAGTTCCTGAAACTCTGAGAGAACTAGGCAACAGAGCCTGGGCCTGACCGAGGCTAAATGCCGATACCCAAGTGTTAGCGCTGCGGTCCGGCAGGCCGACAAAGTGTGTAAGATGACGCTCACCTGCTGAGGCACCGTGGTGAGTGTGACTCCTTGTGGTCGCATCGTGGTGCCTGCCGTGGTGGTGACCACCGTCTGTGTCTGCATGGCCGCCTGCAGGGACACCTGTTGCGTCTGGGGCTGCATCTGCACCTGCATCTGTTGGGTCTGCCCTTGCGTCTGGAGCTGCACCTGCTGTACCTGCTGCACCTGTTGCACTTGCGTCTGCCCCAGCTGCGCCTGCGACTGGATCTGCACCTGCATCGGCTGTGTCTGCACCTGTGATTGTGGGACGGAGGTGAGCAGCACCTGTTTCATGGGCCCGTTGGCCGTCTGCACCAGGCGTTGGACCCCAGTGCCTAGCTTCACCTGGCCCTGCCCGGGGGCACCCGCATTCAGCACTGTCCCCCCGGACACGATAGACATGCCGGGCCTGAGTTGGGTACCGGTCAGCACCCGCGCGATGGTAACCTTACCCGAGGGTGAACCGGTGGCTCCGGTTACCCCCTGCAGCATCTGGCCCTGGGGGCCCTTCAGGATCACGATCTTGGGGGCCCCTTGGCCTCCTGGCTGCTGAGTGACCGCAGCGAGCTGCTGGGGCTGCAGCTGCAGGGTGGTGGTCTGTCCCCCTGAGACGGACAACGGGGAGCTCATCAGCACCGTTGTGGTCCCACTGCTGTTAGCCACCGAGAGAGGCGTCTGAGACATTGCCTGAACGGTAACGGGGGCCTGGATGGACACCGGGACCTGTGTGAGGGAGACCTGCATGGGCTGCTGTGTCTGGACTTGAACCGGGACAGTGGGGGCCACTGTAGAGACCACCGCCGGGGCCGCAGGGGGGACTGTGACTGTACTGACTGTGGGGACTGAAGACACGTGGGCCATGGGGTCACTAAGGACCACAGTGCCAGCGTCTGAAGGAGGGTCCACCTGGCCCAGAGCCAGCTTCAGTGCTTCCTCAACTGGGTCCGAGGAGCCGTGAGAGAAAGCATCCTCCGGCAGAGAGTCCAGGTTGAACAGAGGGGTGTCATCAAAAAGGTCCATGATGGGGTCGGCCATGTTGCCGAACTGTCTGCAGAGTAAGACCACTCAGTGAACTGAATGTGGGATACCTGATATCCAGCAATGAACAGCAGTGAACTGTGTGGTCTTCAATCAAATAGATGGGAAACTGTGGGGAAAGAATTTAGAAACTGAGGGGAAATTGGAGACAGAAAAGGCATACAAATGACATAAGTTCCTAATTATGGCAAAAATAGAGAGAAAATCAACCAGCAATACAAATTACTTACCTTAATTCCCTTAATCAATGACTAAAAAAAGTCTTCCTGCCAAACCAGTATGCTTTAGGATTATGTAGGGTGGAAAGTTTAGGATTGGGGAAAATTTGGGAGTGAGGCTCAGGGGAAGAGGAGTAACACCTGCCCAGCTTCCCCTGCTAGTCCTTCACCTCTTCCGCCCGTCCCTTTACTCTTCTTTATCTTGAGTATCTACTTGCTCTTCTTTAAACCCAAGAAAGAGACACCCATCAGTGATAACATCCACTGTTGCCGTTTTCCTGCAACAGAACGGGATAAAAGCGGCATGTTAGAGATGAGGTAAGTGAACTTAGCAACTGGCACTTACTGGCCATCAAAACATTTATCTACGCCAAATTTACGCTATATAAATAATATGTGAAATGTAAGTGATATTTCTAAAATAATTAGAAGTCAATGTGTGGGTACTCTTTTAGCCTACATAAAAGTAACATGCTAAGTTAACACGCTAACGTTATATTACAGCTGACTTATAAGACACCTCATTTACGTTAACGTTACTTCACTGATGAAGGGCTAACAAGCTAGCTTTATGCACACGCTTAAAGTGACTAAACAGAGCAAGTAATGGAGATCGTAGACTGTAAACAGTGAATAAAGTGGCATCACTGACATGATATGCTACCTTGTTAGTAACATTTGCGTCAGTTCACAGTGGAGATGCTATCTGTGATGAAACTCTCGTATCAAGGCACCGTAAGAGTCCTTAGGCAGCTAGCTCCTGAACAAACCCGTCAACAGCCTCCATTTAGCCTCGACAAACGTTAGCCTCTGCTAACGATTACTCTATATATTGATTCTTTTCATGATAAGTTAAACGTTGTTATGGTCTAATCTAGCTAGCATCTCATTCATTTACTAAGTCTCATACCAAACTCTCTCATTCGGGTTCTCTTTCAATACCTCTCATCAACAAACTGGACCAAACCACAGCAACGTGCTACAAAAACCATAGCCTGTCTACGTACAGACACGGGTAAGGCCGCGATGATTTTTGTATGGCATTGCGTCGGTTTTTCTGCTAAAATAACCGCTAATAACGTTACCATCCACTGCTCTGACATTCTCCGTTATAATTTCAGGGTGCTAAATTTACCTTTGCATCGACACACATGGCTTTCTCCGTCTCACAACACTGTACGATTACAGGAAACGGCCAGTGTAGAGCAGGAACTAACATTCTTGCCAGTACCAGGGACGAAAGTGTTCTCGCGAATCCATCCGCTTTCCTCCCATTGGTTTGCGATCGCACAGGCCGGCAATATCCACCAACACCATTGGCTCAAAGCATTGTCGATCATTTCGTTGTATGGACAAACTGGGCGGGAGACGATAATGGAGATCGGTCGCTGCCATAGTTTGGTTGACTCTGTAATAAATGCGGCCTAGTTGAGATCAGAGAGGTTGCCTCAACCAGCGATTAGACATTTAAATGGCAAAGGGAGGCACAATCTAATATGACCCTCCATCTCGACGTGAATTGAGAGCTATCAATGCATATAACCGTGTATGGCTACTATCCGCCCGTTTCTTTTAATTCAAAATATTCGTAATTAACGTGTTTTGTGCATAAATGTGGGTTATTTCACTGAATCTGGAAAAGGGGATAAAATAATGTTTAATGTGCTTAGGTCTTTACATACATATAGGGCTATAGATTTGATAAAGGTTGTTTCTGTCTCTTTTTTCAAGGCATAATTTCAACTGGTTTTGAACTGCGTATCATTCAGAGTATTGTATAGCCTATTCTTACCAGAACCTTGTGTGGGTTTTGTTTAAATTCATTTTATTTTTGCACCATATTATATATAATAAGTAACATTTCCTCAATATTAATCTTCTTGTCACACAGCATCTACGGCATCATCGGCATAAATGAAGGCCTTTTTTATGTTTACTACTGATATGTGACTGCATAACTCTCCTAGCCTAATGTTGCAGCTTACATAATGAAATTAATATTGCAAACAATGTACCTCCCACATACTAAGACACACACACACACACACACAAACAAACACATAAACATACACCCATGGAATTTGCTCTTTTACATTCTCTCTAGCTCTCTCTCTCTCTACCTCTGAACCACAGTAGCGTAACTGACTGTTTCTGACATGGCCTGGTGCTGGATCCACAGGAGACCAGCATGACTGAGTGTAGTCTTGCCAAAGAAGTCCATCTGCCTGCGGTCTGTTGGTGGCGCTGTGAGGAGTGCCTGCTATGTGCTGCGCTTTTGCTGGTCTGCTCAGCAAACTCAGCAAAAGCATGCCAACTCTGGTGGTGAGAGCTATATTTACAAACAGCTGCCATGATCATTAATACGGTCCAATCGCAGCAGGTGAGGATGGTTTGGAAGGCTTTATTAGAAGAAATTAAGATATTCAGAAAATGATAGGCCTACTTTGTAATGATGAACAAGCAGCAAACTGTTTCTGTTTTAGTCCATTTAATATATTTTAAACATTATACAAATTCATCATAAATGCAAATGTACAGCTTAACACAAGCAGGCAAGCACTAAATGTTATTATCCCAAGGGTTAAATAGGGATACAATGCACCCTGACAAGAGGAACGCTCAAATTGCAAATTGGGGGGGGGGGGGTCTTTGAAAAGACAAACCATCTTACACTTAATTTCTGGTATTCAATTTCAGATGGTTTTATTCAGGAAATAAATAATAAAGGACTTAGTCAATTGTCCTGAAACACCATCTTATGCACTGCTACATTGCTTGTGAATTTTACCAGGCAAATTTGGAAATTTCAGCAGGAAATTATATCCGCAGAAATATAATTCCAATAGATCATGCACCTGTCAACCAAACCTAATCCAATATCTATAATTCACCAAGAGTGCACAGACAAAGAATCATCTCATTGTAACGTTCTGGCTTTCTGTGTTGACCTTCTGAATATGTCATTGCAGATCTTAATTTCTGTCTGTGAGACTTAGTTCATTAACGTTATAAGGATGATACATCTTTTTTTATTGAAACTGTCCCTAACTCTTCTACCCCCCTACACCTTCCACCCCTTCTTCCTCTATAGGGGAAAGACCAAGAAGCCAGAGAAGGTGGAGTACTTCCAGCCCCCCATCAGGTTTCCTCTCTCCAGCTTGAGGTAGGCCTTATCCCCTCGCTCCATAATCACCAGGCCAGCGTTGGTGGCCGCCTCTCTTGTCACATCCTGGTCCCCTGCGAAGGCAGATATCATAGGCCAGCCATTCAGCATCAGGCTCACCTAGGACAATAAAGGGTCACTGAGTCATTCATTCATCTGTGCGGTTAAATATCAAATGAGAATATCTTGAGATTTGATCTGTCTGTGTACATGAATAAGGACATTTTTATAGGACGCCTTCGTAACAAGTGTAGTCTATGTTTTCTCTGTTGCGATGAGGATTTCTCACCTGTATGGTTTGCCTGTTGTATGCCTTTACCACATGGAAATTGAAACTGTACACGCCTCTTCGAGGAGCCAAAAAGACACTGCTCTCTTGGTCAAAGTGACTACCCACATTCACCAATATCTTGGTTGGAGAAGAAGAGGCAAAGAGAGATAACTATTAAGACAGTGGCTGAAAGCCATAAACATCCAAATGAATACAGAGCTCATGTCATCAGATATGACGTCCACGCGAGATTTTAGAATAACCTGCTCACCTGATCAAAATAAATGATCATGGTGCGATTGCTCATGTCTGTGGGCTCATGGTTGGTCTGTCGGGTGACAGAGAAGGCCACCCTCCCGGTGCCCGAGCGCACTGACATACCCAGGGCGTTGCCAGCGGGCTCCGAGGACGGGGTGGAGTCGCACACCACCAGGCACTTTCCCTCCAGCACGATGGGCTCCGTGTCGTTCTGGGCACACACTCCACGAGGCCCCCACAGTGGCAGTGGCAGCAGCAGTAGGCCCAGGAGCACGGTCAGCATCAGCCCAGCAGACTGACCACACGGCCCAGCCTGCCGGCGCCACGTCATCCACAGAGTGGCCATGGGGTCTCTAATTCACTGCAGCTTCACCTGGGAGTGACTCAATTATTCTCTATGATGTGTGCAGGCAAGTGCTCTTTACAGCATTCATACAACTGCCTTGTGACTAATGTAGACTTCAGTTATTTTGGTCAAGATTTTGGGCTAGCTGCACTTAAAACAAATTGCTACAATCATATGAGGAAGCAAATAGGCCTGAAAATTGTCAACAGGCTGCTAGACAAAAAGCCCAGCTGCTGATATTTCAGAGGTGCTAAAATATGAATATTATCTGGATAAAATTATTCCACACACAATGCACAAAACGTGTGGTACAGATTTCAGCAATTTCTGAATAATATGTTTTTGTTTCTTCCCTCAAGCACACCTATCTTTGTCCATTTCTCTGGATCAAAGGGTCTCCTATTTAACTTGTGACAAAGACTAAGGAAGGTAATGGGCTTAAACGCCTCAGTTGATATCAGCCATCATCCTGAACAGGGCCTGTGAAAAACAGGGGAAGGAAGGAAAGGAGAGAGAGAGAGAGAGGGGGGAGTGCTGGAGTTATAGGTGGGTTCCCATGACAGCAGAACAGGTGAGGAGAAGCTGCAGTGGGCAAAAGGGAGGGATAGTGAGGGAGAGAGAGAGAGAGAGAAAGGCGGAAGAGGAGGAGGAGGGCATGAGGTAACGCTCTGGATTGTTGTCAGCAAGAGGGTGAAACCAGCCAGGAGGGAGTGAGAAAGAGAGAGAGAAAAAGGAACAACTCCACTGAGAGACCATCTGTCTTTCACACGCTTTCCCTCCCTCCTGACGTTCCACAACATGCCCCCCTCCCTCCACCCCCCCACACTGCCCTCCCACGTATACACAGGCTATTCACCTTTCTTTTCAATTCACCGTCATCTTTTAAAGTCTATTTTTTCTAAATGAGGAGAATGTAATTTCAAAAACATGATTCAACATTTTATTTCAGTTCCAGATTTTGACATCATTTTCTGTGCTTGGAAAGAATTTCGACATTGTCATAATTGACCAGTTATGATTTCATTCAAATCAGTCCATTCATTTACATCCTTGAAGCTTCAAACTGTTGACATCATTAAGTGTGAACATATGAATAGCATTAAAATACTTTCTACACCTTTAACGGCCCATTTTATAGCGATCCAACACAACGCAACAAATCAGGTGAGATCAAATCCATAACTGCAAACAAGACAAAAAAAGTCCTGGATATGGAATGTGTCTTCCCATTAAGTGTCATTCCATTTCCTACCTTAACATAAGAATTCACTTCAAACAATTTGCAATTGAAGACATAAAACCTACCAACAGAGACCATGATTAAAGTATTAAAGTGTGAATTCACCTGTTTCAATTTGATGGACGTCCAGTGTAGTGCCCGTGAGCTCCGTGTACCAGTCCTCCAGAGAGATGGAATAGCCTTTGATTTGTAAGATCTGCCACAGCCCTACTCACCACATCAGCCACTGGACCCTCCCCTAAAAATCACCCTCCCACAGTCTGTCTCTCTCTCTCTCTCTCTCTCTCTCTCTCTCACTCTCTCTCTCACACACACACACACACACACACACACACACCACACACACAGTACACACACAGTACACATAGCCCTTTTCGTACCGTTTAAACATCCTACATTCACAGGTGTGAATATATTTGGCTTTAAAACAATTACAGACATGATTTAGATAGACAAAATCAATGACAGGCACATCACATTTACCTAAACACAAACAAGACTCTGACATTTCTATGAATCTAGAATCTAGACAGTCTGTTCACTCACTCGAGGTTGTTAATGTCCATATAAATGGATGTTTATTTATTTATGTTTTAATTAAAAGCTTAAACGTCATGGTTCACAGACATGATAAATTATACTTTGCCTGTTTTCCATGCAAAGGCCAAATTTAACTCCCCAAAAATTAGAACCAAAACTAATGCTATCCTACATAGTGAGACAAGCAAAAATATATGACATGTCACCACCTTGTGGTAGATTTGGATACTGCCTCCAAAAAGGTCCCCACCCCTCTGTTGGTTACAAGCCTAACTGTGAAGTTTTGGATGTAGATGGTTCATTATAACAAAACATTGACAGTCTCATCTGTGTGCATTGTGTAGGGCAATTTGACAGGTAGGGACAGCATCTTGTGAGCAGTGCCTCTCAGTCTAGCTCTAGGCCAGGATCCTCCCACTGGGTGTCCAGTCCCCACTCTTCCTGTATCAGTGCCACTCTTGATTAGGTTTACACATGTAAGTTGTTATGAACTGCACTGAATATTCAAGATCATGCCACGTTGATTTCAAATAGTTGTTGCTGCAGTAATGATGGTAGATGTCAGGTCTTCAGGAGTTAGACTGAGCACCCCTTGCTTTGTGCAGAGTCCTGACTTGGCGGGGGAGTCTGTTTGGTTGGGGACATCCTGACGATGGAGACGCGACTGTGGAGGTCGGGCTTGTAGAGGCCGAAGCCCAGGCACACGGGCTGGGTGAAGGTGGTGCTGAAGGTGTGCAGATGGGCCAGCCTAGAGTACGGTCCTACCTCTGAGAAGGTGATGGTGCCCGCCTCGTAGTCCAGGGCCAGGGCCACGCGGTTGCCGGTCATCTGTGTGGAGAGACGGATCTTCCGGCGGTTGTGCCATGCCGCCAGTTTCCGGTCATGCTGCTGTGTAAGACTCCAAGACACCTGTCAATCATTATGGAAATGCTGGCATTGAACAAAAGGACCATGCATGTCAATCCTTCCAGACACCCCAACTGTATAACCCCCCAGAATAATCCAAAAACAAAACTATGTAGCCCCTTCTTCTAGAAAAACATATAAACCTATATAGCCTCTCCCCCTACTCTAATGTTAGGTCCCTTAGATCGGCCACGCAGGGGTTACTGAAGGAGCTGAAGGCCAATCTCAAGCACAGGGGCTACCGTGCCTTTGCTGTCGCAGCCCCCAAACTGTGGAACAGCATCCCTACCACCATCAGATTCGCCCCTTCAGTTGACTCTTTTAAATCCCAGCTCAAAACCTTTTCTCTCTAGTGTTTCCCCATTCATCTTGACCAGAGCCCTGCTTGTACTGTTGTCTCTTTCGTGTATTTGTATAGTCTACTTTATGATGTGTTTTGTATGGCCTGCCTCTGTTTTATTTGTTATATGTTTGCTTGTATGTTTAAACGTGCTATATAAATCTGATTGATTGATTGATTGATAGCCCCTTCTAGAACACATTATATTAATTTGAAGAGATATATTCAAGAGATAACAAAATTGAAATTGATAATGATGTATATTAAATGTATAGTGGTAATAGAATGAAAAATACAGTAGGAAGTTGATGCATAGCCTATTCAGAGCTGGATTTCCCACCTTGTTATTGCCAAAGGCTGTGCCCAGTTTCCCTTTCCTCTCAATGCTTGGGTAGGTCACTGCTATGTCCCAGAAGCCCACGACCTCCACCTCCCAGTAGTGTGTTCCCGACGAGAAGACCTGCAAGGACAACACCTGAGACCAGTGGTCGAAGCGGTCAGGGTGGACCGGACGCTGTCTGCGGATCTTAACCCGCTCGGCCGTCCGCAGGTCCACAGAGATGCTCAGGAGAGGGTGGGCCGAGTTTTGGTCCAGACTGAGGGGGCTGCTCACTGAACGACAAAGACAGAGGCAAGGAAAGGAGAAGTGAGACACAAAGGTTGCTGATCTTCAGTTCCTAATCCCTCCCCTAAGGACCTCTCTCCCTCCCCCCTCCCCATGTCCTGCCCTGCACTGAAAGTGTTCTATCTATCACTGCTATCAAGCACACCTGATTAAGGTTAGTATGATGAAAATGACAGTGGCCACAAATATCTGTGTTCAGCCACTGATGGGAGGGTAGAGGCTGATGAGCAGAATTGAGACACCCTCAGATAGAAACTATGAGCAGAACCATGTGAGGCCTGAGTTCTCTCTCTCTCTTCTGTAACTGTTGAAGCACCTACACAGCTCTCTCTTGAGGTCGCTCAGGCAGCGCAGGGTGGCTGTGATGAACTCGCGGTACTTGTGCTCCAAGTACTCGAGAATGCGCTTGCGGTCTATGTTCGCTGGTCTCGGGCTGAACATTGCCAAGTTCAGATCATTCATCAGTCTGCACACAAATAAAAAAACATCTTAAAGGCGCTGCCTCACACATACCGGTACTCTCTTTCACTCAGACTGAAAGACAGACACATACACACACACACACACACACACACACACACACACACACACACCTAAACATCCCTACATCTATACAAAACCACAGCAAGAACGTCCATCTTTAGCCTATTTTAACTTTACAGTACAATAATAATTCTAAACTCTTTATTCTACACATGATTGACTTACTTTGAGTCATCGCACTGTAATGCCTAGAAGATACAAATATACCAGTAGTAAGAGCCAGAAGATACAACCTGACATGAAACTCTTCAGAGTGGTCATGAAAACATAGTCATAGTACTACTGATTTAAACTTTTAAAACAATTTAAATGTGTGGTCCATGACTCTGGCAATAGCCAGTTAAATGACAACTCTCATTTCTATGATCTGTAGCAACAGGTTGATTGGCTAGATTTGTCTTTGGCTTGAACAGAGCCAGAATGTCTATTTCTCAATTATAGAGCCATAACTGTATATACACACACACCACCAGGTAGAGGACCATGAGCAGCAATTAGCTGAATTTGACAAAAATGTGTACTGAATTAGAATCAGACTCTGTCTCTGCTTTCCATGTGCTATGAGTCAAGTCCTCACCCAGATGAGCAGGAAGGGGTCTCTCTCGTCCAGGAGCGCGGTCACGTAGTGGTAGATGGCCTGGGTTTGGGTGAGGTCAGCCCTGAGGCGGCCACCGTCCTCCTGCAGGATCTGCAGGGCGTCCTGCCTCTCGTGCTGGGTGCTCTCTCTGAGAGCCAACACCAGCCGCTCCACGTGCAGCTGGAGCCCGGAGCTCAGCCTCTCCGCCTGGGCCTGATCCGTCTCCACAGACTCCTGAGGGGGACAGCAACCCAACCCCAACCCCAGGCTTTACATACAAGGCCCAAATGACTTCACAGGCAAACCAGTGTGTAATGATTTTGCGAAGTCAAGTCATGTGGTATGTGGTTTTACATGCAATAAATCATTTTAAAAAGATACAGCAAACGTAACAAATACAGAAAAAGCTTACATTCAGTGTACGTAATGTTTTTTCATGGTCCTTGAGAATCTTCTCCCCCTCTTTCATTTTATCTTGTGCTTTCTGAAGAAGGCCTCTTAATGTACACTACAGACAGAATGCAAATCAGAACTAATATGCATGCATGTATATACATGCACATACATAACACACATTTTCGGTTTGATTGACATAAAAGATTGTCAAACCCAATTTTGTCTTGTTGTGACCCTCGGCAGGATCTGAACCCACCTTAAATTCCTCCTCCACCTTTTTTAGGGTCCTGACACGATGCTGTCGATGAGCCCCGTCCAGGATACAGTCAGCACACAGGTACAGGCTGTCGTCACTGCAGAAGTAGCGGAACAGTTCCTTATGCTGAGGACACCTGTGGTGGAAACAGGCTGTCAGGAGAGACACAACACACCTTCAAAAAACCTATAATCCTACTGCACCAAAACAATATGTGTACCCAAAATCAAGAGACATTATTTTGGTTAAATGTGGCTGAGAGGAATAATTGTCTAGGATGTGGCCGAAACCTCTAAAAACTAATCCAAAGCCTTGTGACTGTAGAATTCACAACCATGCAGATCCAATCGGGAAACAGCAGAGGATTGGGGGGGGGGGGGGGTGCTTGGCTCCAGATTGGGTGCTCTTGTCCCAAAGTAACATTGATGACCAAACCTAGCCTGAGCTTTACCGTATGCTAGTTTGCTGCCTACCTCCGGCGGGACAGGTCTCCCAGCGGCTCCACCAGCAGGTGTGAGCTGAAGGCGGGGCAGTCCAGGTGTGGCTGCAGGTGCTGGGCACACAGGGAGACCTCGCAGCGCAGGCAGGTCTTGACCGCAGCGGCCTGCTCCTTCTCGCACCCGGGCGGGCAGCTGTCGCACAGGACCACGCGCAGCTCCTCCTGGCACTGCAGGCAGGTGAAGCGGCCCTTCCTGCCCTCCTGCCCCGTGCCTCTGGGGGCCCAGGCCTCCCGCACGCAGGCAGGGCAGAAGCTGTGGCCGCAGGGCAGCAAGTGGGCCTTGTTGAAGAGATCGCGGCACATGGGGCAGGTGAGCTCCTCCTCCATGGAGCCCATGCCAACGGCTGTGTCAGGAAAGAGAGCAGAGATGGAGGAGAACGTTATTACGTTTATTAAAGTTTATTAAAGTTTATTAAAGTATAGTATTATACAGTTTACCAGATTGGGTCTTCAGGTGGTTTCTTAAAGTATAGTATTATACAGTTTACCAGATTGGGTCTTCAGGTGGAATAAAAGGCTTTGGATTTGTATTAGTCAGAATGTAGAAGGAAAATGTCATATTGATTTAATGTTTCATTTTGTCTAATAAACATAAAGTTGAAAAACAAAATGCAGTTTACTAGAGTAGTTTCAGGGTGTGTGTGTAGAGAGGTCTTTAGGACATATCTGTTCCTACAGCAATAATTTTATGTTTCTCATTCTGAGGAAACATATTTCAATGTTAAATTCTTAGTGCCTGTAGGGGATTTCACACAGCGGCCAATCAACAACCAAGCCTATTTACCGTCAAAAACAAAATCACTTACACAACCTTTGTGGGCAAAAAAACATCGCCAACAGAACAGCAGTAGATCAAGCAGTAGAGGGAGAGCAGATAGCTAACAAACGTTCAGAAAAAGTCCTGTTGGCAAATTTGAGGAAAAGTTGGTAAAGGGGCTATTTCACACAATTTGAGGGTGCTGAATTCAAATATTTTGTTTACCAAGCTCAATTTTGAGTTTTAAGCTTGCTAATTAGCATAGTTAGCATAATTCACATACTTTTTGGTTTTGCCATCAGATATCGTAGGAATTGCAAAAAATAAGGCATTAATATACTCTTTATGTATCAGATATGTTGTAGGACAGGACAGGAATTACCCCAATGACCCTCAAGTAGCAAATGAAAATGAGATAAAAATTAAAATATAAATTGAAATAATAGCTAAAATTCAGTATGACGTTTAGAAGCAAAATAGATTCCTTGATAATAAATTGATAGAATAGTAGGTGACTGCTCATTTTTCTGTAGTATTTTGCCACTAACTATTATGAAGAGTTGTCAGTCTTTACAGAGGATTTACACTGTATTTTCTTTTACTGTAAAGGCGACTGTGCTTGCCTAGTTAAAACATCACTGGTGTTCTTTCCTATTATTCAAATCCCAGCCATGCAAAAAAATGGAAGAGTGTGCATGTTTGAGGGTTGCTGAAGAGTGCTATGGAGATTGCATTATTTTCAAATAAAAATATAGTGCAACAAAAAGAAAAATTCTCCAGTGCATCATTACTGCATGATGCTGAAAGGGAAGTGGACCTAGGATAAATCCTCAGCTATGAACTGATTAATGTCCCTGTACTGTAGCTATTGCAGATAGCGATGGTTATTTGTGAAGTGGAAATAAGTCATCCTCACTCAAGTGCTGTCTAGCAATGTCGAAGGTCCAGTAGTGATCACTACAAAAACTGCTCATTCAACACTGGTAATAGATGCTCAAGATCTAGTTATGTCTTTAGGGCACCCATCTGATTGCAGCACATTAAAGAAGTATGCAGGAAAGTTTGTAAGAAACTTTTGTATTGTTATTTGTTATTTGTTATGTGGTAGCAAATGATGTTGACTATCAAAGAAATAGACCTAATGTAGGAATGCACACAGATATTGCAACAGATACGCTCAGGCCAATCCAAACTTTTCTCATCTGTTGTTCTTCGTTGGTGGAACACACTGCCAGTTCCTACAAGGGCAGGGTCATCCCTCTCCATTTTCAAAAAACTCCTGAAGACCCAGTTGTTGAGAGAGTTGCTTTAAAACTTAACTGTTACCATGTTGTTAGTCGCTTTGGTTAAAAATGTGTCAGCCAAATGTAATGTAATGTAATGTAATAATGGTGTAGGCATATCTGATTAAGACCCAAAGAGTGGTTGAGACATACTTATTAAATTACACTGAGAGAAAAGAAGACTATCTTCACTTTTTCCCTTTGCAACTGTCAAAGAAATCCTATAAACACAGGAAGGCCTAGGGTACAGTAGCCTACATCAGATGGCCTAAAGATTAGGCTCTTCTGTATAGCATTAAGTGATTTGCATGCAGTAATTTGAACACTGACCTTGATCTAGCCTACTTTGGCTATTTAAAGGTAATTTATTGCCAAAACATCACACAATATAAATGAGCTATAACAAACAATAAAGGACGTAATCACACACAAACTTCTATTTTACTGACTACAAAAATAATAATTATGTAGGAAGTTTAGAAGTTTGAAACCCAGAATTGACCAAAAGTGCACCAAATTCAACACAAATGACTCAATACACTTGGAGGAGGCCTGCGGCCTTCCTTTTCCAGATATTTTAGGATTTGGATATCGCTTCGAGTATCGAGTATCAAGATATTTATGGCAGATATTGTATCGAAGTCATAATTTTGGTATCATGATAACTATGCCAGAGCCACTCTGTTTTCTAGATGTCGAGGATTGGAGGCTCTACTACCAACAAGTGATGCTGCACAATGGCATATTAGAAGAGCACATTATCAAGCTCTAGTATGGAGGCAAGCACACATACCAAATCCAGTGTTGCTAGAAGTAAAATGTTTTTTACTTCACGGTTGTTGCTGACGGTAGATGCAGTTCTGCATTAGGCTTATTGCCGCTATCTAAGTTCATATGTACTGTAGGATATATTCTGAGTTGAAGGTTATCTGTGCAATTTGTTATTGTGATGAAATGCATTAAACACCACGAGTGACTCACTATGTTAGCAATAAAAATATGGTTGTGTTTTGATTAGAATTTCCGAGTTTATTACATGTTAACTGTAATCATGTTCCCATTAAATATGTTAATAAACTATAGTATGGCTTATTTAATGCTCAAACATGTATTTAGAGAACACTTTTATTTGGTTTTAGTGATTACCCAATTCAGGGAAAAATAAGCAAAAATAATCGCTATTTTATGTTAAAATGCTGATTATGCAGCTTAAAACTGAGAATTGAGCTTGGTAAACAAAATATTCAGAATCAGCACCCTCAAATTAGGTAAGAAGGGTGGTTTACCAACTTTTCCTCAAATTTGCCGTCAGAAGTTCTCTTCTGTGAAGCTGCTCTCCCTCTACAGGCACCTTCCTTCATCTATGCTTTATTGATTAGGCCCACACCTCCACAAGCCTCAAAAGTGGTATCTGGCGACCCAGACCCACCCCCCTCCACACTCATGATGGGTTCTCTACCGACAAATTCTCCAATTCTCTTCTTTGTTGTTGTGTCCATATATCATCCGATCAGCAACATAACCAGACATCTACAAATCTGCGGGTATCTACAAATACCAACATATATACAAGAAAAACAAGTTGCATAAGTGGGATACAAAACTTTTTTTAACTCAGGGCATACAATGTTTCTAGGGCTTTTGTGTGTCTGACATTTATTTACAACATACTGTTATGGAAAGTATTAAGGCAGTGTAAAGTAAGAACTACTAATCAGTCTGCTGTTCCAGGTCCAAAGACTTGTTTAATCTGCCCTTACATTAAGCTTAATCCTGTTTATAAGGACTTTTCTATTCATTCATCAGCCCCATGTCAGGAGAAGAAAACTAGTAAGAATTCCTTGAGGAATGTTAAATAAAAAAAACTGAGCTTATTCCGTGAATTATATCCTTGGAAAACTTCCGTCCAGTCCATGTTTCACAACAGGCTGTAATACTAACCTGACAACACATTTATCACCTCGCCTCAAGCCTCAATCCCTGCCTGTCTCACCTTAAGGATCAAGAGATCAGCCCTCCCCCGGCCCCCACTCCCAGCTGTCCTGCAGCTCTGCACCTTGGCTACATGTGCTTGGAAGTTCCAGCCCATCGTCTGGCCCAACCTCAACATGTCTAGACATGCCTTGCATTCAAGAGACAGCTGACTTCAGTAGGAAGCCTACCTGACTGGATCCAACCAGTGATGTCTGTCAGAGTTCGGTCACCATCAAGCGTGAACCCAGTGAAGCAGCGCACAGACGTGGTCTGTGTGAGGGAGTACGCTAAGGCAAGCTTATCCTACTCTATATGTCTACTTAAACTGACAGGCTGACCTATGAGCGCAGGAGCTACTGAGCCACAATGGTCACATGACCCAATAACCATCGGAGAGGAGGAGGGAGGGGGTAGGGGAGTGCCACTATGGAGAGGGAGGGTGTTTGTGTGGTACTGGTATGTGAGTGTGTGCCAGTGGTCACGCCGTGTGTCTACAAGAATGTTGATAGAAATATTCTCTCTTTGCATTTATGTGGGTTAGGCTACTTGTGAGTACATTGTACTCCATTCTCAAACATGATAACGCAGTAGTTAAGGGGGTGAGCACATAGCCTGAAAAGTTGTGGATTCAATTCCTGGCTTCCACCGTTCAGCCCTTAAGCAAAGCACTTAACCGCAAGCTGCTTCAGGACAATGGCCCTTTTATTTGGATAGTCTGCTAAATGATTTGTGTAAATGTAAATGTGAGTGTAGTGTGAGAGTGACTGGCTACCTGGACCACAGAGGTGCAACAACATTCATTTTCTTTATACATAATAAACTTCCAGCACCAGTGATATGATATTAATAGCAGAGACATGTTGTTGCCATACAGAAGACTAATCTGTTCAAGGGCATGATGCTAAGTAAAAAATAATTTTAGGGAGAACTTTAAAGGCTGGCCATGCAAAGGCTCATATGGGCTGCACTGTGTGTATCTTATGGAATGTAACGTTAACGTTAGATATGCAGTGGATGTAAGTTTAGCGTACACTGTAAAACCGAACAGTACAAGTAAAACAATGTTTTTGATTTGTAAACACTCAAAAATGAAAAAAAGTTAATAGTACTCTAATCATCAGTGTTACTTGAACAAATTTGAACTTTTAAGTTGACAGCACTCATCTACGGAGCCCCCCGGGTGACATGGGGAAAAAAAACATGGGTTAAAAAAAAAAAAAGTCATAGGAAAAAAAACATGAAGAAGAAAAAAAAAAAGATGTACTTTTGCGAGATCTCGCTGCGCTTCGGGGTCCGGTTCGCCCTGTTGGGACTTATTTTCCCAATAATGACCAGCGTTCTATACATTATCCCTTACATATATGTGTGTGTGTGTGTGTGTGTGTGTGTGTGTGTGTGTGTGTGTGTGCCTGTGTGTGTGTGTGTGCCTATCATGTATTATGTGTTGTATCATGCTGAATATTTGATATTTTATCAGGTAATGGTATTCTAACAGTTTTCTTACAGCCCAGGTTGAATTATTTAAGGCTGCCACAGATAGGACGGAATGAAGTATAAGTATAAGTATATATACTCTTCTCCCGTGAGGGAAATTCGGTCTCTGCATTTATCCCAATCCGTGAATTAGTGAAACACACAGTGAGGTGAAGCACACACTAATCCCGACGCAGTGAGCTGCCTGCTACAGCGGCGCTCAGGGAGCAGTGAGGGGTTAGGTGCCTTGCTCAAGGGCACTTCAGCCGTTCCTACTGGTCAGGGGTTCAAACTGGCAACCCTCCGGTTACAAGTCTGAAGCCCTAACCAGTAGGCTACGGCTGCCCACCCAGTAGGCCACGGCTGCCCACAAATGAGCTTGGATCCATGCAACAACAGCTTCAAGGAGACCCATGCAACAACTGCTCCGCTGAGCTCCTGCACCCCTGCTACAACAGCTCCACTGAGTCCCAAGACCCATGCAGCAACAGCTACACCAAGCTCCAGGACCCATGCAACGACGGCTTCGCTGAGCCACAAGAACCATGCAGCAACAGCTCCTCTGAATCCCAGGACCCAGGCAACAACGGCTCCGCTGAGCCCAAAGGCCCATGCAGCAACAGCTACACGAGCTCCAGGACCCATGCAACGACGGCTTCGCTGAGCCACAAGAACCATGCAGCAACAGCTCCTCTGAATCCCAGGACCCAGGCAACAACAGCTCCGCTGAGCCCAAAGGCCCATGCAGCAACAGCTACACCGAGCTCCAGGACCCATGCAACGACGGCTTCGCTGATCCACAAGAACCATGCAGCAACAACTATGCCGAGCCCCAAGACCCATGCAACGATGGCTATTCTGAGCCCCAAGACCCATGCAACAACGGCTTCGCTGAGCCCCAAGAACCATGCAGCAACAACTACGCCGAGCTCCAGGACCCATGCAACGTCGGCTCCGCCGAGATCCAAGACCCACGCAATAGCAGCTATGCTGATGTATCAGCAGCTACACTGAGCCCCAAGACCCATGCAACGACGGCTTCGCTCAGCCCCAAGAACCATGCAGCAACAACTATGCCGAGCTCCAGGACCCATGCAACGACGGCTCCACTGAGCCCAAAGACCCATGCAGCAACAGCTCCTCTGAATCCCAGGACCCAGGCAACAATGGCTCCGCCGAGCCCAAAGGCCCATTTAGGAACAGCTCTGCCAAGGTCCAGGACCCATCTAATGACGGCTCTGCTGAGCCCCAAGACCATGCAGCAACGTCTCAGCTGAAACCCGAGACCCTCGCAGCAGCAGCTCTGCTGAACCCTGAGACCCATGCAACAACAGGTCCTGCATCGACTCCTCTGAACCCTGACACCCATCGTTCCCACGGTTATGCAATACACGAATGTCCGCTGCTGTGCTGAGCAAACGCAATGAAGATCCACTCCTGTGTACTTGCCGCCTGCCTCGCTATACTTCGCAAGGGGTTCATGTCACAAAACTCTGCTGAGATGTAGTGAGCTTACATGCCCCTCGTCTCATTTCATTCCCGATGGCTACCCATTGCAGATCTTGAGCGTTAGACCAGGACACAATTAGGTTTACTACCAAACAGAGTAAACCGATCAGTTCTGAAAAAGACACTCCATATTCATGTTCAACTCTGCCTCAGATCCTCAGCTTTTCAATATCCATCACACTACATCTCATGCATCGCCTACTAGCCCGCTCTTCATCTCAGACGAAGGGTTCCCATTACTCGTCACAGGTTCCAGACTCTTTTAAAATCTATCCTTGTCAAATCTGGTTCCAGCAGACCGCTACTCTGTGCATTCATTCAGGATAGGAGCTGCTACCACAGCCGCATGCATCGGCCTATCAGAGCAGCAATCAAAATACAGAGCCGTTGGTCCTCAGATGCCTATCAGTCCTACTGTACATCCACTCCAATCTAGTGGATCTACGATTTTGCTAAGCAGGCGCTAATGTATTTCGGTAGTGGCCTTCCTTTCTGCTCTTTTGGGGTGCAAGCATCCATCGCGATCTACACTTCAGGCATTCCAGGACCGCGGCCAGCTACCAAACACACTCTTAGCTTATACCCTCAGCATATTAATCATACCGACGAGCGAACTAGTGAAATGATGTTTTCTAAACAAAGTTCGGGAGGAGCCCTTAGGGATGATTGACAGCAATTAACTCACCTGTCTTCCGCCGCCAGGATATTTAAGCTGGCCTCCTTATCCATACGTCACACGCTGCAGCGCTCGCAAAATTATCCCTCCTTATCAGGGGGTGCAAGCGGCCATAGCTCTATCGCGATCTCCGCTTCAGGCATTCCAGGATCACGGCAAGCTACCATGCCAAACATGTGCTTAGCTTATACGCTTAGCATAGCAATCATACCGGCGGGCGGAATGGATGATCTCAAAACTGATACCAAAGGTGTCAGTGTCATCCATGCAAAACATTAGAAATTACACGATTACAATGGGAAACATAATTATGATAAAGATATTACGAAATACATCTCACAATGAGTAGTTATTCACCATCATTTGCAAATTGGTAAATGACTGTTAAAAGTGATTAGATGAGAGGCACATATGGAGCACAGCTGAAGACGCACTGTCACAAAATGAGGGCTAAGCAGCAACTCTTCCGATAAATGTCCTTAGGTTTTTTATTCAGTCATTTGAACATTATTGGGGTAAGTGTTGTTTTTTTCAGGATATGTTTTCGACGGTAACCTATTGTCAGTCAATAGTGAAAGTAACTGTGTAGGCCAGTGGTCCCCAAACTTTTTCTTCTCAGGGCCAGCTCACTAAGCCTGGCAATAAGAGGGCCAGAGACTCGGAGTATATCAGTAACCATAAATAGCTTAGTGCTGTGAACAACAACAATCTACCTTGATTGAATATTCCATTACATTTAATCATAAGCTACTGCAATTTAATACCATTGTTAGCTGTGTTTATATTGCCATCATGCCATGTAAAATGTAGCTCAAATGAAATGAAATGAAATGAATACTAATAAAAAGAATTTAGCATTCCCAAAAGTATTAGCAGGGAGTCCCAAAAGTATATCTTATTTAAAATGAACTCTGAACTCTGTGTCTTTGCATACACAGCTCAAGTTGTGAACAAGCAATATCTTAAAGTTCTCAAACTATGAGAGTTTTATAAAGTGCTGGCAAAAACATCTGGAATGACCACCATTCTAACTTTCACTCACCTGATGAGAACTTTGTGAATTGTGAATTTGGATGAACATTTGAATGAGTGAATAAAAAATAGAAGTAGTTATCCCAGGAAGTCCCAGAAATATGACTTGAATAGAGGTTAGTTAGTTATTAACAATGAATTGATAAACTTTTAGAATACTTTGAGCACTGATGCAGTCAGCATAGGCCTCTTACATTGTTTGCAGGTAGGCCTAGGCCTACATTTCATTCCGTTTTCGATGGTAAACGCGAAACAGCGCCAAAACAACCACCAGTGGACAAAAAGAGTATTACACGTGTACTGTTAAGACCCGCCATAGAGAATGAATGGGGGAAATTACGGATGTTATAGTTTGACGATGTATATATAAGTATATATACTTTTTTGATCCCGTGAGGGAAATTTGGTCTCTGCATTTAACCCAATCAGTGAATTAGTGAAACACAAACAGCACACAGTGAACACACAGTGAGGTGAAGCACACACTAATCCCGGCGCAGTGAGCTGCCTGCTACAATGGCGACGCTCGGGGAGCAGTGAGGGGTTAGGTGCCTTGCTCAAGGGCACTTCAGCCGCAGCCCACTGGTCGGGGCTCGAACCGGCAACCCTCCAGTTACAAGTCCAGAGTGCTAACCAGTGGGCCACGGCTGCCCCACGACCCCCATGTCGTACTCCCCTGCGGGCCAGATGCTATATACCACGGACATGTTTTGGGGGGCCACCCAAAATGAGGTGGCGGGCCGTAGTTTGGGGACCACTGGTGTAGGCTATAACACAGCACAGTGAAGTTAGTTTCACTTTGCCAGTGAGTTCAAATAATAGACATGTGCAGATGCGGGTAGGCTATATACTCTGCTAGGTTTTAGTAAAGCATGGTTTAGTTGAATATCTGTTCCATACGGTGCAAGCAGATTCCTTCAAATGCGCTCCTGACTATATACCGATGCGCTGTTTGAAGTTGCGCTGCTTGCTGTTAAAGGGTATGACAGATGTCATTCTCATTGGTTTAAATGATGTTACGCCCGTAAGTCGGTATATGGTTAAATGACTCATTACAGGCCGAATGAAGACTCTCTCGCCCGCCCCTACTGCACGTAGGAAGAATATCCCACTTGCAAGTTCAGTGTATCCTACCCGCCAACCTTCAGTCTCACAAAGTCTCAGACATCGCGAGAAACAGGATCAGTTTTTACATCCTGCATCCCCAGCACAGAGGCAGGCTAACGAAACGCTAGCGATTGTTGCAAACGTGTGTATAATTCCAGAGCCGGCAAAGAAGCAGTGAAAACCCTTGACGGAAGATGCAAAGAAAAGGAAAATAGCTTCAGACCGAGCGAGGGCTTGCACACGTATTGACACGTACAGACGGTAGGGGGAGCTTCGTAGAGAAAAAGCATCAGGCTTGCCTGGTATCCCTTTAAGAAACTTAGGAACGCTTTGTTGCTCCATCCACCCGACGTTTGATAACAAAACCACTCCCAATGTGGACTAGACCACTAAATCTAATTAAGCTTTTCGCCAGCCCATGTGTTTTAGACCGCTAAAATTGGACCCTTTGGCTTATGGTCATTTGAAATCAAAACCCATCTTACTGGCCTATAATATAATAACATGCGCACACACACGCTGTGTGTTTGTCAGTGAGGTGGTATCTTGAAGTGTGTGATGGTTACAGTGCACAATGTAGTTTTATAATTTGGGCTGTCAATCGATTAAAAATGTAATCAAATTAATTACATACTCTGTGATTAATTAATCTAAATTAATCACATATATCATTTTTGCTGTGAAAGTATTGAATCATTCAATATAATCAGCATTAGTGACATTAAAGTTAAAAAACTCTTTTATTATTATTTTCACTGTTCAAATAATGGCCATAATAATCTATGATATGACCTAATATGCTGAGGAAATAAATTCAAAAGTGCTTCGGGAAGAAGTTTTTTTTTTCACATACAAGGCATTTCAAGCCACAGATTTAACCTAGGGGACACAATGAAAAAAATTAACACTTCCCTTAATGTCAACACTATTTCTTTGCATTATGTGCGACTTTAGAGTTGACGAACTCCGATGATATGCAAATTCCTTGTTGCAGAGGACTTTATTTTAATCAACACTTTATTTTTATCAACACCATCAGGCTGTTTTTTAAAAGTAAATGTTCCAATCAATGATCTAGGCAGCACATTTTCTTCTCTCGCCTTCATTTTACAGTCTAATGGTTACTGACTAGAACGGCAGGGGTCAAAGGTCATACGTAATCGATTAATCTGCGCTATTTTTTTTAATCAGTTATTTTTTCTCAAATTAATTAATCAAAATTAATCAGTTATTTTGACAGCCCTAGTTATAATACTTTGGAAGGTTGTTAGGTAGTTCCTAACCACAACACAACAAAGTTTCCATCTTATCCTGTGTATAACATAAAATACTGGATATAGAATATGCTTTACTGTAGGGCCTGTAGTTGGTTGGTAGGGTTTGTATTCGGTTTTCACTCTCAACTCATAAACACACTTATACCTTTGGACATCATAAAAGTGACTGAAATAGTAACACATTTGTATGTATGAGGTCAAAGATGCACAATAATATTTCTGTATACAACACAACTGTTTTGCAAACAGTAAAAGCTGGTGATAGCTTTGTATTTTTTCACCTTATCACCTTAGCACAGCACAAAAAGGCCAACGGTCAGGGCAGAACTGAAGAACAGATGCAAATTCATGTCATATTCATATTTTGCATGTATCCATGATGCAATTTACTGACACAACCAATGGTTTCAGCTAATAAAAGGTGGTCCTTTTGCTTGCCTCATAAAATTCACAAGAATAAAGAAGTCAGGTGAGTGTGCCATTGCTGATGCTTTGTTCAAACAGTGGACAAAGAGTCCAAGTATATGAGGGTGAGTGCAATTTTCTTTTACTAGAAATGCAGTGGAGCATATTATCATAGACTACATAATCCTTCATCTTTTCTGATACCAATCCATATATTACCTACAGGAAACTAACCTATCTGGCATCTGAAGAAAGACTATGGCCAACAGAACAGGTTTCTGTCCACTTACACACACAGATCTAATCTACTACTCACACATTTTTGGTATCACAGTGGATTGGATCATCTTCATTATCGGGCTGCCAGGAATCATCACAGCCATTTATGCATTACGACACCTGGTCAGAGCAGACCATGTGACCCCTGTGTTTGTCATCAACCTCCTTATTTCGGACTTCATCCAAATAGTCATCACTGCTGTGTTTATCCTCAGCCGGTTCTTTGACAGTTCATTGCCTGTCTTTGTCATCCTGCGATGCGTCTCCAGGCTCATTGTGCGACTGGGGATCTCTGCCAGCTTGGGTTTCATGGTGTGTATCTCTATGGAGCGGTACCTCACCGTGGCCTGTCCCATATGGTACCGGAACCGTCGGTCTGTGAAGTCCTCTGTGATCATGGTGTGTGGTGTCTGGGCAGCTTGTGGGCTTTATGCCCTCCTGGATTTCACACTCGTACAGGATTTCAATGTGTCTCTGAAGATCTTGACAGTGATCCTTCTGACGCCAGCTCTCCCGCTGATGGTGTTCTGCCCACTCACCTACCGGGCTCTTCGCCACTGCAGGGCCATACGTCAAGACGAGCGCAGGAGGATTATGGGGACCCTAGCTCTAGTTCTAGTTCTATACATGTTCCTCTTCCTTCCATTCTGCACCAGGAACCTTTACTGCCTCCTGGCGGCCATCAGTAATCACAATACATGTCAGGACGACGTGTCACTCATGGTCACCAGTGCTGTGCTCTATCTAGGCCCCCTCGCGGATCCCTTCCTGTACATATTCATGAGACAGGATGTTAGGAGCACCCGGAGCGTCTCGTTGTGCGCTGGGGGGCTTCTCAGACGAGTGGTCTGCAGTGGAATAGCCAGAGGGTCTGAGGAAGAGTCCAGGAAAACAGCTGAGAGTTCTGTGAGGCCCATCCAGGATATGGGAAACCCACTGCAAGATATGGGCTGAGAGTGGAAGACTCATAACCTTTACATTTAAAGGCACCCTTAACAATATTTGCTCTCGGGGTCCCCCTCTGGTTGAGAAGCGGAATAATAAATAAACTAAATATGCGTCTTTTGCATGAATAGTATGAATAACGAAACTAGAAAGTTGCTAATCACCTACAGAGGGCCACTCAAACACTGGCACAAGTGCTGTTTGTCATGTTATGAGGTTATGTGCCATCAAATTGATTTTGGAAACGCTATAAATTAATAACATAATTAAAAGATTTTGAGGAATAAAAACAAGTCATATTTGTATGTCAACATTTAGTATAGTTATAGATACAAATCCCAAAGAGGGCTTTTTTTTATGTTTTCACTCTCTTGCTTTTGATGTAATCCTTAAACATGCTAACTAAACAGGATGTGATGATTTCCTTTAGCTCAGATTGGACTTCAGGAGAAATCAGGATGAGGCCTTTCACTGAAGAACTCATCTCTAGTAAGAGGCTGTTTACAAACATAGTCCACAGAGTTCTAACGATGTCATTCTTGAACATGCTCCCAAGCTTTTTTTGGATGTTGCATTCATCAGGACAACTGTGTGTATAGGCCTACTGTATCTGTGGAATCATCTTCAGTTATGTATCAGAAAGAAATGCTAAGCTCGGATTTACAAAGGTCCTGTGCTGCAGAGCTGAATAAATGTTACATTTAAGTTATTTTGGGTCTGTTCAATGGTCATCTTGGTGTTTGAAATAAGGCGCACAAAAGGTGTGCACTGCAACAGTTTATGGTGAATAATGGATGACACACACACACACACACACACACACACACACACACTATGTTTGTCAGCTATGAATTCCATAACTTTAGTGACACCAGTAATACTGTTAAGTTAATTCACCACTGACATGAAATGAAAACTACATTTGAAAAACAAAACAAAGCATAACATAGCAATGCTTTTAAGTAATCGGATTAATATATGTCACTATATTTCTATCTAGTGGGATATAGGTGCGGAGAAGTGAAGTCGCACTGTGGTCTCTAGAATGTTTGTCAGCTGCGTCTTGTTACGCTTTTTAACGACTACCCAAACACAGTAGGCTACTCCGCAAAGTCGCACAGGGCTAAATCGGTGCAGACTAGACGGAATCACGAGTGCAGAGAGACACAGCAGGGTAATAGTGAATGATTTAATTACACCGTACTGGATAACTGTCTTAAAGCCAGTTCATGAGCAAATGCATGTTCTTGACTGCTCAAGCCACTGACATTGTTCCACAGTATCCCTGTGACTACCGTCACGGTCATTATCGGGGAAGAATGTCCGGATTGGACAAAGAGACAGATGGACAGACACCCATCGCTGCCGCAGAGCACCCAACGCAGGCTTCAGCCGACATGCAGGCCGCTTTCACTAAATACAAAGAGAGAAGAACGGGAGGGGAGGGGTAGGGGATGACAGGAAGGCGAGAATCCAATTCTTTTTCAATACCGCATATAGGCTGCGATCAGCCCCGCGCCCCCGCCTCCTTTTCTCTCTTTGAGTAAGCTACTCGGTGAACAATGGCCCGGTGTAATTACGTGTAGCCTATATGAACATTTATTTCCTAGTTTAAACGACGTTACAAGTAAATAATTTAGTGTATAACGTTTCGCCTTGCAGTCAAATACGGCTGCGCATCTTTGTGGCTCAATGCCGAAAAAGGCGATGTTGATGTCCCGACAGGAAGGCTGTCCGTCTGATATCCTATCCTATAATTTCAGAAAGAACTATCAAACATCATCGAGTTTTATATGGTGAGTACAACGCGACAATAAGTATTCATTTACGCACAATAACTTTGGTTAATTTACCAAATCAGCGTCGTGTTAGCGGTCATAAAAATATGAATCATAACTTGTTATGATCATAGCGCGCGACTCAACAGGTCCCTTGTACAGTAGCGGGGCAGCCGAAGTTATCGCGTGCGTTACGCTGACGCAATTATGATATTCAATGTGTTTAGTTGTACGGTTCGCCATAGGACAGAAAAAAGACCTGGGTGGCGAAAATGATTCGTCAGAATAGGCTACAGACGTAAAATATTTTTAGGGATTAGGGGCAATAGTAATCGTAAAAATAACCATGAAATATATTTTTTTGACTGTATGTGTCGGACTGGCTGTGGCTACATCTGTTATTTTTTGATTTTGTTAAAGGTTAATCTAAGGGCAGACAACACAATAACATTATTTTGACACGAGAGTCTTAAATCAAGCGTTTAGACGTTACACGTGCATTTACGCAAGCATATTAAACAATATACCCACTATATGGTTACAATTTACTGATGGGACACACCTTATAAGGGCAGGTTCCCAGCAAAATTGAATGCACATGTAGTGTGTTCATGTTAATGTTGGTTTCACCCAACAGATTGGCGTCTCCACTGTCTTAGGTGGTGTAAGTAATAATTGCATATGTGTGTGTGTGTGTGTGTGTGTGTGTGTGTGTTGTGGTAGGCATTTGTTTATAATTTGTTTATAATTTCATTTATTTCTTCAGTATAAAAAGTCTGTCTGCATGAGGAGCATTTGTTTGAGATTAATGAATGACACACTATAATTACAGAAAAACAAGCCAAAAACCTTAATTCAGTTATCAGACATTTATTTGATCCCTATCATTACCATATCAAAGTCAAAGGAAGGATGTTGTTTTTTTATGGTAGAAGAATTCATATCTACTAATGACCAAACTCATCATGATCTCATGGTGAGAATATGTCTTGATGCTTTTTTTATTTATTGCCTTTTGAAAGACCAAGGAGTCCAGCTACAGGACTAAAACATCTGCTCTCTCTCTCTCTCACACACACACACACACACACACACACATCCAAACACACACACACACACACACACACACACACACACACACACACACATCCAAACTCACACACACATCCAAACTCTCACACACACACATCCAAACACACCACACACACACACACACACACACACACACACACACACACGCATCCAAACTCACACACACACGCATCCAAACACACACACGCGCACACACACACACACACATCCAAACACACCACACACACACACACACACACACACACACTCACTCACTCAGTTTGTCTCCCTTGCCAGTCTCTTCTTTAGGAGGTTTATAAATTGCATCAATAACTTCAACTCCAGTGGTGCACTTTGGGATAATCTTTGCTATCGGTAGAAGCACTTTTACAAAATATAGGCCTTATGACACACACACACACACACACACACACACACACACACACACACACACACACACACACATGCACACAGGTTAAGATTAACCTTTACTGTGTGATCACTGAGTGATCTAATGCAGTTTTAACATGCGTCATTTTATGTTTCATGGCGTAATCTGTCCGATTGAACTATGTTATATTATCAACAAAAACGGATTTAAGGTCTATGCTGTACTCCTGAAAGAGGTCATTCTGTGTATGTATGTGGGTGTTTGAGAGAGAGAGGGAGAGTAAGGGAGAGAGAGGGAAAGAGAGGGAAGAGTAAAATAGTTTTCTACTAGATTTTGCAGCGGATTGAATGAGGTGAAGAGAGGACTTTTGGTTGAAGGCTTTGGGTACATGTCTCTGAGGAGGTGGTGTCCGTCGCCATTTGAATGCAAATGTGGAGGGAGAACAAGGAGACTGTGTGCTATGTCCGTGTGTGACTGTGTGTGTGTGTGTGTATGTGTGTGTGTGTGTGTAAGAGAGGGAGAGAGAGAGATTGAATAAGAAGAAAAGAAGAAATAACTTGCCACACATTCAGACACGTTTCCTCTTGTTTACTGGTAGTCGGTAGTCGGACGTACTTTTAGACACTGCTTAGATTCAAGATGTGTCTCTACAACACCTCAGATAAATTGTTTTTGGGACTGAAAAAAAAAGATCTAGCTAGATCCGTTTAAGAGAAGCGATGCTCTTTTAACCAGTGATCCAAGTTCTCATTAACCATCTGAAGCATGTCGCGCCGGAAACAGAAACGACCACAGCAGCTTATGAATTCCTCTCCATGGAGCTCAGGGATGCACGGGCATGGTGAGAAAGTGATGTTCATGTTGTCTTACAGCGTTTCTCAGCTCACTGTGGGAGTCAGCTCCCTTGATTTCAAGAGTTTTGGCTATAGTTTTCATGTTTGATATAAAAATTGGGTGTATTACACTGTACATGACAATGTTGATGCCGCACTCTAGAAAAGGCTACAAGGAACATTTCATATATCCAATCATAGTCTTGAACATACTGAAGTACCAAGTAGGTAACAGGTCAGGCAAAGATTTAAGACTGCTGATTCAAAGATAGGTTACCTGACTGCAAATAGTAGCCTGGCTCAATGCAGTTATTTTCTTCTTTGCCCAGTCAGTGGAGTGTGACGAATGGAGTAGCCGTGCCTGTTTTTAAATATCTCATTAGGAGGTTCCTTCGTCATTGGCTCTTCTAAGTTGCTTCTCATGTTTCGAGGCTCAGGTGCTTAGACCACCCAGGTGGTGGGGGGGGGGGGGGGTATTTAGACATGGCGATATTTGGTGAAAGAGAAGGCATGGAAAGAGGAAAAGAACTTAGTTGATTCTAGACTGCTGACTGATAAATGACTGTGCTGAGAGAGCAAGAAAGATGGTCTGTGTAAAACTGTCCAATTGCAAGGAAGAGGGACACTTGAAATGTAACTGAAATAGCGCTAGATCTCATTGTGCTCCTGCACTTTGTGGACAAGCACTCAGGCATGGCCACCACAAGGAAGTCTCCCTCTTTCTCTCTTTCTGTCTGTCTCTCTCTGAGTCTTGGACCATGACCATAGTTCTGGCAGTAGCTAGGCATGTGCAGGTACAGGAAATTCTTTGAAAGCATTCATCTATAAATGAACTTTGAAAATGACTTGTGTCTGAGATCTTTTGCCATGAAAGATGGACTGTATATATATGTATTTGAATGCTCTTTTTGCTGTGTGAATGTCAACATTTTCAAAAAAAGACCTCACTGTTGAGATGTTCAGTTCCTTTAACCAATCATAGTGTCCTTACAGTGTCCAACACCTCATCGATAGGCTGACCTCTGACTCCTTACAGGGTTAGGAGGGAAGGTGAGTGGTTAGAAGAGGGGCCCAGCCCACAGAGGGTCTGTGTCTCGGTGTTTTGAGGCCGGATGGGGAGGGGAAGGGGGTTAAGAAGGTTTAGTGGATTCTGTGGGAAGGGCCATTGTCCTCTGGCATGTGTTGCTGTGGCAACAAGGTTGGCTGTAAGTGGTGTATAAAGTGTTTTGAGTGAGTGCAAGGATGGGATTTCAGAGGAGCTGGGATAAAGGGATAAAGACTGGCTGTATGTAAGGAAGAGCCGAAAGCCAGAGTGCCTAATTATTTTTAAAACAGTGAATGCCTTGTAATGAGCGATGGCAGTTCTCACAATTGTATCTCTTGGAGTTTGGAGCACTTAGGATATCCTGTCAAACCAGAATGTGCTACATTTGTAAAGATGCATTTTCAAGCACATTCAATCATGTCATAGAAAACAGTTGGATACTTGAATACCGAAGAGTTTTTCTGAACTCTCAGAACTAGCAAACACAACCATGCTTTGCTACTAATCATGAAATGAATACACACAACTTGTGGTAATTATTCCAGTCTGCCCATAATGCAAACTATAAGCAGTACTTCATCATCATGTTGTGTTTCTACTAATCACTGTGTTTAAAAAACTTCCTCTTTGGTTTCTCAGAAAAGACGTTTGCAGTGAGGTCATTCAACACAACCCTTGCCACAGACTCCTCATCTTCCTCATTTGCCACCTCCTCCTCATCTTGGAGCTGCCAGCCCCCCCTGGCTTCCCACCCTCCCAGCAAAGGGCCTCTCATCTCCTCCCTGCCCGGGGACAGCTCCGCATCAGCCGCCTACTCTGGCCGTCCCAAGCCCAAAGGCTCCCCTACATCCCTTGTAGGCTCCCACCACCACGGCCATCCATTACTGGACATCCCTCACCTGTCCTACCCCGCCCAGACCCCTACGCCAGCCCCGTCCACACAGAGCCACTGTCCTCGCTTCCTCATGGCGTCTCCCAAGCTTGGCGTGTCGGCGACCACCACCTCGTCTTCCTCGTCTTCCTCCTCGGCCGCTCCGCTCTGCCCGCCACCGCACCCCCCCACCGGCAGTCCCAGCCCAGTGCCCGAGGGACCCCCTAGCCCGGTGACCCCCGACCCCAGCCCTGGCGCTGTGCCCCCCGGTCCGCCGCGCGCCCACCTCAGCATCGCCGTGATCCTGGAGGAGCTGCACGTGCTCCAACAGCGACAGATCCACCAGATGCAGATGACCGAGGAGATCTGCCGGCAGGTGCTGCGCCTGGGCGGCGCGTCCTGTGCCTGGGACTCCCTGCCGCTCCTCCTACCCCCACTGCCCCAGCTGTGCCTGGAGGGCTCCAAGAGCGGCTCCAGGCCGTCGTCCCAGCCTGCCCCCGCCCCTGCCCCGACGCCAGCCTCCGTGCCCCCTCTCCTTGCCTGCTTCTCGTCGCTGCTCCCGCCCCAGGCCGTGTCCAAACCGCCGAAGCCCACGCACCCATTCTCTCAAGTTCTCCGCCCTCACAAATCCCAGCTGGACAGCTCAGTTATCGGAGGAGGCACAGACAACCAGACGTATCCAGTCTCCAGTGCCCGCTCCTCATCCTCTTCCTCGTCCACCTCCTTCAGTGCTTCCAACTCCGCCGGTTCTGGCTACCCTTTGTCCCTGGGTATGCCTGGGCGTACTATGCATGAGAAATCTGCCAATGCCCTGTCAGCAAGTGGACTCAGCGGGCTCGCGGCTCTTTCCCATCCAGCCCTGCCGGCCGCCGCAGCCCAAGGTGCGCCCCTACCGGAACCGAACGCGTCCGCCGCCCTGGCGCTCGGGTCCGCATCGTCATTCTTGGGGCGCCTGCACCACACCTGCCGGTTCTGCGGCAAGCAGTTCAGCAGTGACTCGTCGCTTCAGATCCACCTGCGCTCACACACTGGCGAGCGTCCGTACCAGTGTCCAGTGTGCCTGAGCCGCTTCACCACGCGCGGCAACCTCAAGGTGCACTTCCTGCGCCATCGCGAGCAGAATCCTGAGCTCTCGCTCTCTCTGCTGCCACCGGCTCTCTTCAGCGCAGGCGGCGCCGGCGAGCACAGCCAGCCCCTGGGCTCCAGCACCGGGGGAACCGCTGCCGCGGCCGCCGCTCATCGCCAGCGGAAGAGACAGGCGGAGGACGAGCTGTTCGGCGACAGCCTGGACATCGGCGCATCTGGTGGTGCGAACGCAGGAGGAGGAGGAGGAGGAGGAGGGGGGTCATCCCAGCGCACCCCACCCTCATCCCTCCCACTGCCCCCTAGTGTGGACATCGCCCTAATCTCGACGGCTCACTCGCTCATACAACTCAACCGGGCCGCAGCAGCCGCCGCCGCCGCTGCCGCCTCCATGTCCTCGGAACGCAGTGCGCAGACGCCTTCCTCCTCCTCCTCGTCTTCCTCCACCTCCTTGGCCACCACCTCCTCCACCTCCTCGCTGGCCTCCTCTCTGATGTCTGTTCCTGCCACCTCTGCGTCTTCCTCCATCGCGGGGCTCCTCAAGGGCGCCAAGCAGCAGCGGTTTGACGAGAACACTCCGCCGCTCCCGACGCTGCTCCCACACTCGGCCTACTCTCAGCTGGCCCACCTTCCCAAACTCCTGTTCCCCGGTGCCTCCACTCACCACCACCCTGCCCTGGGGCTCCTCCGATCCCCAGCCTCCTCCCTGGCTGCCTCCCAGCATTCCTCCTCCTCTTCCACCTCCTCCTCCTCTCAACAGCTGCAGCAGCTCAACTTCCCCTTCTCCTCCTTCCCAAAGGCTGCAGCCTCGTCGGCCGCCTCCGCCAGCCCGTCCACCTCTACCCTGACCTCCGACACCTCCAAGCTGCAGAGGCTGGTGGAGAAGCTGGAGAAGGAGCCGCCGAGTCCGTCCCACTGGTTGTCTTCCACGGGGGAGGCACTGGGCGGCAGCAGTAGCAGCAGCAGTAGCATGAGCATGACCTCGGCCACAGCCCTCGCCACCTCCAGTAGTTACATGATGTCCAGCGCTTCCGGGGCCACCCATGGCCACAACTCCTCTCCATCCTCTTCTTCCTCCTCCTCCTCCTCCACCATGCTGACACCAGCGTCCACCTTCACCAGGGAGATGCTGGCCGCGCTGGGCATAACGACTGGCAGGCCGTCCGGTTTGGCCGGCATACTGATGCCCAACCTGGGGATGATGAGCGCAGCCGCCGCCCTGGCGCCCAACCAGTGTGGCATCTGTTTGCGGGTGCTGAGCTGCCCACGGGCACTCCGCCTGCACCAGGCCACGCACCTGGGCGAGCGGCCCTTCCCCTGCAAGCTGTGCGGACGCTCGTTCTCCACCAAGGGCAGCCTCAGGGCACACCTGGCCACACACCACGCGCGCCCGCCCAACGCTCGCGCCCAGAATTCGTGCCCGCTGTGCCAGCGCAAGTTCACCAACGCCCTGGTGCTCCAGCACCACATCCGCATGCACCTGGGTGGCCAGCTGCCACCAGAGGGCGAGGGAGAGCTGAACTCAGAAGCCACGGAGCCGGATTCCTTCTCTTTGTTCCAGGAGTCGGAGAGTGGCGCCAGCACCATGGGGCCCAGAGCGGTCAGTTCCGTTTCCTCGGGTGGCGAATTGAAGAGCACAGACCATGGCCAGAGCACAGAATGTAGCACATCTGTGAGCAGCTCTGTGTCTCTATCTGTCGGCGGCGGTATCAGTGGGGTGTCCCTGTCCACTGCAGGCAGCCCCAGACGGCCTTACAGCCCTGACCCGGTCCCACCCTCCGACCTCAGCCCTGACCCCAACCTAAACCCCGCCACTCACGTTCCCCCGTCAGGCAGCGTGGAACCGCCTGTCCTGAGTGCCAGCGTTCCACCACCGCCACTCCCGCCACCCAAGCCTCTCTCCCCGTCTCCTACTCCTGCTGCTGCTGCTTCTCCAGAATGTTCTACCCTCGGTGACCCTCACGTGGAAAACCCTGTCGTCGCAACCCCGGCCAGAAGCGCCACCTCTGCCCCGTGCTCCCCCGTGGTGACCAAACCCAGCAGTCCTCTGAGTCTACTCGGGGACAATGACAATGACCTGAGCGATCCCCCATCGTTCCTCTCCTTGTTTCCAGCTGGCAGCAGGTCAGATCTGGAGAGTCTTCCAAGCATGTCTTCAGCACAGAGTTCTTCAGCACAGCCCCCGCCTCAGTCCAGTGCCAGCTCTCCACCTTACTCGATGCCAACCTTGGGCACTGCGAATCAAACAAGCTCACTCGATGTGGACTTGGGTGATGCCCAGCCTGAGAGAGCCTGCAGCCCAGAACCCAGTGAGGAAAGCAAGGTGGAGGGGCCTTCCTGTTCAACACCAAAGATCTCCCAAATGGTGACCACCAGCCTGGATGGGGGCAACCAGCCAGTGCCAATGCTGGACACTGTGGACAAGGACAGAGTTGAACCTCCTCAAGAGGCCTCAGAGCAAGCGCTCAAACAGCTGATAGGGTTGAGGATGGAGAGCTTCTCCTCTCCTCCTCCTCCTCCTGTGAAGGATGAAATGATGGATCCTGGGAAAAAAGCGGGTCCCGAGCAGGAACAGGCGGAGACGGTGATGCCCATCAGCCTTGCACCGACTCTGCCACACCCTGCAGCGCGGCCAGAGAAGAAGACTTACTGCTGCTCTGAATGCGGGAAGGAGTACGCCAGCCGCAGTGGTCTGAAGGTGAGAGAATAGAACTCAAAGACACTCAAAGACAAATACTGTATATACTCAATATTATACAGTATGTAATGATAAGAAGCTACATGTGAATAGAGATTTTTTTAAGTTTTAGTCAGTACAGTTTTTATTGAAAAGACATTGCATTACATCCATGTGGTAAACATATGTCACTTTTTTGTCTAATTGACACAGGGCCACATGAAACACCATGGTGGAGCAGTTGTCAAGCCTACACGCACCCCTGCGAGATCTACGCGCTTCAGTTCCGAGCGTCACACTGCCACCTCCATGTCCTCTCCCCTTCCTGCCCCGCCAGCTACCGCCACCCGGGCATCCGTCAACTTCTGGAACCAGTACCAGGCCTTCCTCAACACCAACAGTGGAACCCCAGCCGATGACACGTCTCCCGGCCTTGTCAGTCAGAGCCAAGGGGGGTTGGAGATGCCTCAGTTATCCGATTCTCCAATCAGGTCGCAGCTGATGATGGAAATGGCTTCAGGGATTGGCTCCTTGGAGAAGGAGGATGAAACGGATGAGTGAGGTGATTTACAGACCAGTGTTCTGGTGCTTTTAAACAGTTCTATGCCTTTAGACAAAAAAATGTACATTTATGTTTTCATATAGTTTCACTTCTTGTCAGTCTTTTTGCTAGTCTATGAGTCATTGGCTTGATTTGTTGGTTGTTTAATGTGATGGTTGTGCTGTTTTTTCTTTCCTCAAAGAGGACAACTTGGGAAAAAAATATAGCCTAAATGTAGCATACAAACTCTTTACATGATTTGACAGCATTAAAATATTTTGACCCGGTTTTAAAAGACATGTTTTAAAGAAAAAAATGGTGAGCTAGCAAAACCTGAAAATCAGGAAAGCATCTTCTTCAACAAAAAGTAGAAAAAATTAGAAAATCTGTTAAGACGTGAAGAAATAACAGGGAAAAGACTAGGGGTCTCTAAACTTTGTACATATGACCCAACGCTTCAGATATTTGTGACTGGCTCATGTATTACTGTGCAGTTATTAAATTGTGTCAATATGACTTACATTTTATCCTCCTTACACTAATAAACTAAAGAAGGCCCACCTGTCTCAGCAGAGTATTAAGTTAAATTAATAACTAACGGTAGCCATTTGTGAATTGTTTGGCTGTAATGTTTACTGTTTGGATCCACAGTGCCGTATGTTGTCTGTTTTTTCAGTTTTAGTTCCTCTAAATGGAGCTATTTTTTGTTACTGTTTTATCTTTTCAAACCAGTAAATCAGACATATTAGTCTGTACCTTTCGTGAGTTGTTATTTCAGTGTATGCTCAAAACTGAAGAGTAAAATAAAAGTTTGGTAATGATACCATTATCTGAAGGTACGGTCTTACTTTTTACCCCACCTCATTGTCTGCAGTAAACAAATCAACAAATAGTGGCTTTGTGGTTTGTCATGAAGGTTTGTGTGTGTGTGTGTGTGTGTGTGTGTGTGTGTGTGGCACACTACCCTCTCAGGCCTCTTCACATATAGGCTTCACTAATCCCGGGTCTTTCCTAACACAATTAACCGTCCCTGCCTTCTTCTGTGTCTGACACACCAAGCGCAATGAAGAGGAATGACAAATAGGCAGAGCAAGGCCAGATGGCCCCACACTGGCTACTAATCTGCAAAGCCATGACAACCAGCACAGTCATGCAGTGGTGTACTGTTGCTGTGATTGTGTGTGTTTTGTGTATGTGTGTGTTTTGTGTGTGTGTGTCTGTGTGTGTTTCTGTCTGTCTGTATGGGTAAGAGAATGTGACAGGATGAGTTGGTATGTCTGGCTATACAGACTTCAAAAGTCAATTTCTCAAAGAAAAGACTATTGTGTGGCACAAAACAATGTTCCTCAGCAAGGCTGAAAATATTTACACAAAATGAGTAAGGCATGTGTGATATGGTAACATAGGACTTCATGGGACACAATCATGCACAACTTTGCTAAATTGCTACTATTCTTTTGAATAACTCGAGTTGTACTCGAGCAAGGCCAGTAGACCTACAAAACAGTGGTAATTGTGCTTCTGTCTACGCCAGATGACTGTACCACATATCACTGAAAAACAGAGAGAAATAAAACGGTGGACTGTCGAGTTGGAAGGAAGCAGAAGTGGGCAGCTGATGGCCGCCATCGTTATGAATGGTTTCCGCCTGATTCTTACTCACACTCACACCAAACCACAGCACTCTTGGTCATCACCAAACCGCATGTGAAAACTGTGTGTGTGGCGTGACACTCAATGTCTTGTGATGTCAGTTTGTTTTCCTTTCAACTTATTCTTTTGTAGTTGAGCGATGTGTGTGTGTGCGGGCCATCAGAAGAAAGGGTTGTTTCCTATTTTTACCACTGGGAGTCTCTGTTGAGCCTTGGGAAATTGCTTCAATGGAAACAACAGAGAGTGGCAATATAGGCAAGTGTGGATGTGGGACCTGGTGTTGTATTGGTAGGTACCAATCATGGGTTGCCAGCATTTAATCAAGAAATCCTCACTCCGCATTATATTATTCATATACTCCAATTTTCAACTTTCTCATGGTCTCTCCTTAAGTAGATGGCAAAAATGATATCTGCTTTTCATTCAACTAGTGACAGGCCCAGCGCTTGAAGAGGTGGGTGGTGAGGGGTAAATGTGCAGTATCAAGAGTTACAACATTAGTAATGTTTCTTTGTGTTATGTTCAAAGCATGTGATTCCCTCTGCCCCCAACGAAAATGCTCATTCTAACAATGCAATACAAAAAAGTGTTCTGTTGGAAATCCCCAATGCCCCTGTCTGTCACTGAACTCTGCAGCCCTGTACAACTGCCCTGCCTATGTAAGTGTTATCTGCATTTTCCCAATCCAGCATGTACAGAATGCTTAGGCCTACGAGGTTATCATAATTATGTATCAATACAAAAAAGTGTTCTGTTGGAAATCCCCAATGCCCCTGTCTGTCACTGAACTCGGCAGCCCTGTACAACTGCCCTGCCTATGTAAGTGTTATCTGCATTTTCCCAATCCAGCATGTACAGAATGCTTAGGCCTACGAGGTTATCATAATTATGTTAGGTATACATATGTGCTATTGCTTAAAACCTAGCCTACACTTTTTTAATCATTCAAAATAATCTTTGTTATTCAAAACAATTGTGTTCTGTATTCTTTGCACCATAATGCATAATATGACCATAATGTAATATATTTCAAAATAACCCCTTTACTTAAATGCCTACAGATGAAAACCATATAGACTGTATGAATAAAAGATGAAAACAAGTGGGAGGCATAGGGTTTCTGTTCCATGCTTTGTTTGTATAATGGGATATCAGGTTTGGTCTTTCCCCTGAATGTGACCAGGTTGGCTAGCGCTGAAATCATCCTTGAAGTAGCTTCTAGGCTGAAACTCTCATGCTGCTAGAGCAGAGCTGGAAACATCAGAGTGCCAACAGCATGAGAGAGTGCAGATGCTTGGAGCTTGTTCCCTGCCTCATCTGTGCCGGGTGGGTCACTGTCCAAAAGGTATTTCTGGTATTTACAAGCCTCTCTCTCTCACAACAGGGAACACTTACTTGCCTGCATCAACCATGTTGTTTAGGCCTACTTATTTAAAAATACTGCCGGGAACCGTGAAATTAGTCATAAACTGTAGGAAAGCCTCCAGAATGATTCCATCATTAGATAAAGGATGACAAGAAACCTTCACATTATGGATTAAAAGTGACATTAAGAAGTAGGCTATATTTGAATGTCTAGTCCATAGTCCAACAAAGTCTAACTTGGTGTGCGGAAAGAATGCCTATTAATCTTTTCATGAGCAGGCGAGCCAAAAACAAGGTTGATATCAAGGACGTTTGGCTAAGCGAAGGGAGGAGGGATGGACTAAACATTAGGGGGAGGGCTTTGGTCTCTGGAAAAGGAATAACGGCCTCTAGGGACCATCAACCTACCACGTCTGCAGCTGAGAGGTCTTGAGTGGAGCATCAACACAGCCAAGCACATGACCGAAGGAGAAGATCAGGATCAGGAACAAAGGCGGAAAGAAATTACGAAGATACGGAATGAGAAGCGTTTGGTTTAAAGACCAGTCGGAAAAGTAATAAGTGGAACCGACATAGTCGCTTAGCAGAGTTGTCAAACCGTTATTCATCTTAAGTTTAGAATAGACAGGATCAACTCCAGTGCCCTTGGATGCAGTAGCCTAGCCTATTTATACATATATTGCAAATGCACATGCCTATGTTTATTCCTTAAAGTGGATGCAACCATTTGGCCACTGTAATAACTTAATTTCTTACCACATTTTAGTTGCTGCAATGTTCTGACAAACAGAGAAAAAGTCGGACCGAAAGATAGGCTAAGTAGGCTATAGGGAAAGCAATCGGGAGCACAAATTCGTAACTTTATTACTTGACGTCGACCAAAGAATGGCGCTCGCCGAGTTGCTGCTCGTATTCGCATGCTGGTTGTGCGTTCACGGGGCTGCACCCAGACAAGAAGTCAAAGCAGAGGTAAGTTACACTATACGCTCAGATAAGCAAACATCATGGCCACACCTTTTAGATAAAGCATTAAATGTCAATAAGTCGTGTAGGCTACGTGTTTAGCTAATACAGGACTTCATATTAATCATTAATGTCAGAGTTAAACTAACAGGGTCAAAACCTTGCTGATCTGCCACTGTTTTAGAGAACAACATGTTAAAGGAAGGCCCATCACAGTTTGAAAACAGCTACAAGTGTGACTTTTGGGTTGGTGTTTAGGCATGGTTGGGTATAAGGAAAATGATGTATCATGCCCTTTGGTCCACTCACTGTTTGAAAGCAAGAGTCCCTAGTGGCCCTATCCTTGTGAAACGAAGGGGCATGAAGCCAACCGTAAATAAAGATTAGGGTAAACAAATTACTTTCCTTCTTTGTATAGCAAATTAGAAAGCAATAGGCTAGATCTAGAACTATGATGGGTGTTACAGCCCTCAGCCTCTATAATTGAATTTGGTTTCAATCTGTTTTAATCCTTTGCGAACAACCTTCTGTTTCCTTACTGCTGTAAAAAAAAATTTGTGAAGACTGGCCATCTTATTAATAAGCCTAGAAAGAATAGGTGTCACCCTCAAACTACAGTAGACAGGACAAAGGACTGTGTTCTGTGTTGCTGTCCAGCAAATGGCTGGAAGCCGGCCAAAGCGTAGACAGGCCAGAGCCAACTGTTCATCTTCATCTGGAGTGTCATGCAGAAGTGTCCAGTGTCAGTGTACTTTCTGAGTCTAGAGAGCTTCGATAATATCATACACAGACTTGTTTCTGTCTATATATTTTGATATCATCACCTGTGTCAGTTGGCTTTCTGAGTCCAGAGCACTTTGCTAATGCACAGATTTGCATCTATCTGTCTATATCTGTTGATATCAGGCTAGTCTTAAGTATACATTTTGTACATATCCATTAGGTCTGTATTCTTTCTGAATGCATACATAAATCATAAAAGTGTAAGTGTTTCAGGTAAAGTTTTCAGGAAGTCTTTGCTCTCTTCTGAGGCAGGAGGTTGAACGGCAAGGGTGGTGAAAACCCCAAGATGCTGAGGATGCACAATAAAAGGGAAGGCTGAAAAATGCCATGGCTTTAGTGTTGTGGTCGAATGTGGCCAGATATGGTGTGGATGGGTCTGGGGGATGGGGGTTCAAAAGGGATGAGGTCTGTTTTTCACTAAAGCGAGATCTAATGGTTGACATATGTCTTGAGTTATGCTTGAAGCTGGAGGGAGGGGTTTTGACATGCAGAAAGAACCCACCCCCCCTCCCCATCCCCATAGCGATTCCCAGGAAGTGATCTCGTTTCAGAAGGAAGTCCACCGGCCGGTTTGGTGAGGATATCCTCACAGCTGCACTGCTTTATATGTAGGCCAGTCTTTGGCAGGATTTTGTAATTACAATTAAATCATTATGATGTTGCAATTATAATGACTCATCCATCATCCCTCCAACACAAACCTTTCGCAACCGAGGGTGAAACAAACAAAAAAAAAAACAGCTGAATTGGCCCTGTAAAATGCTGACTCGGGCCATGCTTAACACGATTGGACTTGACGTCTTAGAAGTGTGGGAGTTTATTTTTCTGCTCATCAGCTCAGTAAATATTTTGAAGAGGTTATTGCTCAATCACAAGTTGTGCAGCAGGATGCGTCCCAGCATTTCTTACAGAAACCACAAGGTCAGTATTTTTCCGGCCACAGCCCCTGACGTCATGTCCTGTGTAGCTATTCCCCACTTTGATCCATCTGGGATGTGACGCTTGGGGAGGGAGAGGTGGCACTCGTCATGCTTTACAAGAAGGCCTCATTTAAAAGTCTTAACCATTGGTAACGCCTTAATTAACATGAACAAGCTATCATTGTCACTATTAAGGAAGCACACGTAGTATGAAATACTAATGGTCATGGTTTATGGTAGAGCCAGATCTTGCACCTAATCATTATTATTAAGCATGAACATATTATTCATGTTAGAATTAACAAACAGTTACCAATATTGACAATGTATCACTGTGCAAGGCTAAACAAGTGGCAAACGACAGGGATAAATCTTCATGTGGCCTCATATGACATGGAGGGTTAGTTGTAGTAAATAAATAACCAATGCTGACTACTGGATTTATTTGATGATAGTGAAGGATATGGCTTATAGAGATGTTATCAATATTTAATACTTTGTTAATGGTACAATTGAAGTGATGATATTGAGCTGAATAGGCACTCTTACAGGGTCGCTTTAGTGTGGATAGCTGACAGAGAAAGACTGACGGAAGTCTCTCAAGAAACACAATGAGAGAGAGGGGGAGAGGGCCATGAGGGACAGGAAGTTCTGTGGGAGGAGCAATGCCCACATGGAAGACAGACGGGTCATTGTCGTGGCGTAGATGAGGTCATTGTGGGAATGAGAGGGTGCGATGTGTGAGTGAGTGAGATGAGATCAAGCTCCCCCAGAATGACCGGAAAAGGATGCCCATAGTTGCCACTTGTATCCGCTCCTTGTGTCTGCAGCTGGGCATAGATATGTCTGGAAGGGATGGCAGGAGGTGGGAGTTTGCTTGTCTAGACGTCTGGACTGCTGAGACGCGTGCACCTCTCCTTGGGCGCAGCAGTAATTGCTAAAAATCACAGTCTTGCGACACACTTGTTTTGTGCAATGGTCAAGTGTATCATCTTCTCCTGTGCCTAAAGGACATAGTTGGTCTGTTACATGGAAGTCTCCCAGTGTTATTATGACGTTACGATCATGATGACTCTTTAATTGGCATGCCTTGTGCACTGTCTGGCTTGGACAGACCAACAGGAAGCTCCACTTGATGCACTTTTAGGTTGTTTTTTATAGTGATGTTTGGTAACCCACAGTGGTATTTTTTTTTCTGGACACTGAAATGCTTGGCTGTTTATTGTCAGGGAAGTATTTTCTGTTTCTCCTTGGTAAGGAACAATTGGACTAGCATACGCATTGTTTTGAAGATCAAGAGCTGCATTCCAAGTTTCCTATTCAGTGTCCCTCAACAAACCACAAGCACGCAAGGGTAAAAGCACCAGATAGAAGGAAGGTCGAGGGCTTTTAAGATCGGAAGGTTTTAACATTCACAGCATGCTTCTTTCTTTAAGGAAATAAGTAGAACATAGAATCCACATATTGCATAGATATGTGGATTACTGATTTGATGGACAATAGGCATGTATGTGAGTGTGTTTATGTTTTGAGTTCATATATACTCAAGGGGTGTCCACATATCAGTGACACTATGTCAGTGATATGTGTAGATGGGCGTGGAGTATTTTTAAATTTGATAGTGGGGGACCATGCTAGGGTAACTTTTGATACAGTTTCTAATTCAGTCTTGGATCAGAAATTGCATTAGGAGCAAGTCGGGAGGCTCTCTCTGTGTGTGACTGCTTTGGACTTGATTACTGTTGACTATTCCGTTTTTTCCATTGGCCCAGAATAAACGGAACAACTGAGTAAAAAAACTTTCCCCTTAAATTTCTCTACTATTTCTCTCTCTCTTCCCCCCCCCCCCCCCTCTCTGCTTTTTACTTTCTCTCATTCTCTTTGTGTGTGCCACACAAGAAACAGGAGGTCAAAGGACCCTTATGTCTGCAGGGGTCGTCATATTAGTGGCAAGGCAAACAACATAAACCACACAACACTTTACCATATGGAGTAACTCTGACTCTCATTCATATTATTTACTTGGTAGTGTAGATGATGCGCTAATGTGTGAATGTCCTACAACTTACTCATTGGTTCACTACAGAGACAGTCCAACAGTGTCAGAAGTACTGCAGCTCTCTTCCTGAGCTTCTGAAAGAATACATGGCCCATTTTGGTCAATTAGATTGCATGACGTGGATAGTCTTTGCATACCAGAATCGTGATTTCTGTTGAAACTACTTGTCTGGAGAGTTCTTTATGGCAGGAGAGGCAAAGTGGAATTAGCCGAGACCAGCAAAAAAGAGTGAACTTTCCATGAATGCCTTTTTCATGAAAAAAACCCCCTGGCCCCAACGCAAAGCCAGGAAGAACTGGCAATGAGATGAACAAAAAAAGAGAAAAGCCCACGAGATAAAGAAATAATTGAGTCTACAGTGTGCCACCCCAGTCTCCCCCGCTGGACTGTCTGTGCACAGTAGTTTGCCTTGTAGGCTTGTAGGTGAATTAGTCCTATTCATTTCTCCATAGTTTTTATGTCTTGCTTTTTTCATTCATCTTTCTTTTTTTTGTGTTGTTGTCGTTGTCCCTTCCCCCCACGTTTTCATGTCGGCCGCCGGCCTTCCTCCTCTTTTCCTCATATGGATATAGCACAGTGCGTCTTTATTTCAGGCCTGTAGCTGAGAGAGTGAGTCAGAGCCAGGGCGGCTGCAGTTGGAGATGAAGTCCAAACACAAGTGTGTGTGTGTGTGTGTGTGTGTGTGTGTGTGTGTGTGTGTGAAAGAAAGAGGCGGGTGGTGTGTGTGTGTGCGTGTGTGTGAGGGGCACAGAGACACACACTGTGATCATTAACCCCGGTGAATTTGAGATTGTAAAGTGGAGTGAGTGGGTGGGGGAGGGTAGAGGAGACGAGGATGTGAAGACTAGATGAAGGAAGTGAGAGAGATATTTATATAAAAACTCTGTATTGCGTCAGTGTTAAACAGCAGGCGTAGTGACACAGTTGGCAATGTTTGGCACACAAACCCACCATGCGTTCACGCAAAAACCGGCAAAATCCCCCACAGATGTAAGCAACTGGGACGGATGAAGGTAGAACCGCAAGAGTGCGTCAGAGCATTGCAAAACCTGCAGTGCTCTTGTGCGTGGCGGCAGAGGCCGCGCACCCATAAAACGTGGAAATTCCGCACTTTCGAAAGGCTCTTTGGGTTCATGGAAAAGAGGAGAGGGGTAGATAGCGGAGATGTCAGGTCGCTGCTCGGGGTGTGGCGGCACACAGCTATTGACCCTCGGGATTCTGGGACGGGTGGGGGTGGGCAGAGAAGGAGGAGGCTGAGGGCCTGGAAGGAGAGTGAGCTTCTGACTGAGGTTTGGACGGGATCAGAGAGAAATTCCCAGTAAAATTACTGACTGACTATGTGGTTTCACTAGAGACAGCAACTGTCTCATACAAATTCAACACGGCACAAGGCCGTGTCCAATACGCTCTCTCTCTCTCTCTCTCCCCTTTTTTAAATACAAGATGTATACGCAACTACCCTTTTGATGTGCACACACAGACATGACATCTCTGATCGTACACTAAAGTAAATCATTGAAAACAACCTAATTCAACACACATGTGCCACAGCCATGCTTGGCTTGCTTTGTTATCACACTCCTCCCTATCCTGATAAAAGCCCCTTTTGAACGGAAAAAAATACAGTGGCTTCAGATCTCTCCTAATCATGTGGCTGATGATGACATCAAAGCGCATTTTTAGCTCTTGTCCTGCCACAGGATTGGACAACGCTCGGGACTCTTCTCAAGTTCTTCCTTTTCATGCAAAAATAAAAAATAAAAAAGTCACATGAACAGCCCAGAGCGACAACTGCTGCCAAGGAGCCCTTTGGAGACAGGCCCCCACCCACCCCTCTGGCCGTCCTCCAGGGTGTCTCCTCATGTTATGCGTTATTATTGTCGTAGTTGGGGCGAGTGAGGTCTTGTTCAGACTCTGCAGAGACCAGTATTCTGTCCATTCAGCTTGTTTTATTCGGCAGTAAACAGCTGACCTCAGCACACACACTTAAGTTCTGGGCTGCCCCAGTTTCATTGTTGATGTATCCCTATCGCTTTCGATGAGGAGTGTTTTATTTGATATGAACATGCAGTGTTTGTGTTATAGTGGGGGATTCGTGTGTGGCTCAGGGTGTTTGTGTAGGCTGGTAAAAAATGCTGAAAGCAAGAAACACATTCAGGCCAAGTGGAATAAAGAAGTTTTGCTTACCTAAGTTTCAATCTCATTCTCTATCTACACACAAGTTACATTTGTCTAATATTATATATATAAATACTGTGTGTGTGTGTATATATAAATATGCATTATAGCAGACAATATTATCTCATGTGTATATGTAGTACAACATCTGAAAGGGATCTATATGTAATGTGACGCTTAGCTATGCGTGTGGGGCATATGGTCATTTCTCTTCCCATTTCTCTTCCCATTTCCCTTTCTCCATATGGTAACGGTCATTTCTCTTCTTCTCAGTCATGGCTGCAGCAGTATGGGTACCTGCCGCCGGGAGACTTGCGCACGCACACCGCACGCTCACCAAACTCCATCACTTCCGCCATCTCTGCCATGCAGAGGTTCTACGGCCTGAAGGTCACCGGTACAATCGACCCCAGTACCCTCGAGTAAGTCCCTGTCCTAAGCACATTTATTTATGTTTTATGTGATTGTGTGGGCACTGGTGCTGTGTACTTGTACTCTTTTGTGACGAAAATTGCCCCTTGAAGACAAGATTATCCAATCCAATCTGACATCCAAATAAGTATTTGTGAAAAGCAGGTGCTAGACAGAGTTGACACACTGAATGTTCTTCCCAATATATGCCATTTATTTCAACACATGGTGAAGTGAGGTTTCAAAAAGCTCTTCAAGTAAAATAAAGTCATCAGAGACACATAGGGAGCTACAGTACCTTCAACATGCCAACTTCCTCTGTTTTTCTCAAAGAGGACAGAGTTATTTGATTCTCTTTGATTCCTTTCTCTTACTCCCTAACTAACAGTGTGTCACTGTCTGATGCTCTGTGGGGTTGGGGGGGGGGGGTCTCTCCCCTCTCTCATCTCTCCATGGGGTCTTATTAGCTCATCTTTCACCATGGGAAAGCAGCTGGCAGGGGCCCTCACGCTTAGTGTCCGTTAGCACTGGATAGCCAGAAAACCGGCCTGACAGTAGAGTTCCAAAGTTATGGCACCCAGGTTTCTGGAAAATATGTTAGGGCAGAAAATCAGTGGTGCTCTCCTGCGCCTGTGTCTGAAACTCGATCCCCCTTCACTGTGCATGACCTCACCATGGCGATGTGGTTTCCAGGGCGATGAAAAGGCCACGCTGTGGTGTCCCAGATAAGTTCGGTGCGGAGCTGAAGACCAACCTGAGGAAGAAGCGCTATGCTATCCAGGGACTGAAGTGGGAAAAGAACGAAATCACATTCTGGTGAGACGCCGCCACAGTACCTTGTAACACAATAATAATATGGTCAGCAAAAAAAAAAGAAATAGGGATTTCAGGAAATTGCTCATTAAGAAGAGAGCAAATTGAATAATGCAACATAATTACCCATAACACTAATTGCAACCTCCCTCAGAAATTAGAGCTTTACTGTTGTGGAAGTTGATACCCACTCAGAAATACCTAAATGGCCTTATGGAAAAGTAATCTTTAGTATATTGTAAAATCTCTACGCTACTGCAAGAGTGTCCAAAATTCCTGGGTGACTTGTCTGTAATGTAAATCACCCCATCCCCCTTTTTTCCCTTTCTCCCCCCTCTCTGTATTGCTTTTTCCTTTGGCCTACTTTCTTCGATTGTCCCTGCTATCCCGCACTCCTCTCTTCTCTTCCTTTCTCCATTCCCTCCATTTCTCTCTCTCAGTATACAGAACTACACTCCCAAAGTGGGCGAGTATGAGACCCACGAAGCCATACGGAAAGCCTTCAAAGTCTGGGAGCGCGTGACCCCGCTAAAGTTCCGCGAGATCCCCTACAGCCACATACGGGACAAGGTCGAGAACTTCGCCGACATCATGCTCTTCTTTGGCGAGGGTTTCCACGGCGACAGCAGCCCCTTTGATGGCGAAGGCGGCTTTTTGGCTCACGCCTACTTCCCTGGTGCAGGCATCGGAGGGGACACACACTTCGACGCAGCTGAGCCCTGGACTATTGGCAACCGGGACCTTTTAGGTGAGAGAGCAGGAAACGAACCACTGTGAGAAAGTTCCTGACACCATCCCCCCACGACACCATTGTGTCCATTGTGTTCTTGTTGTTTTCAACTCCTGGCTAGAGTGGCAGCATGCAGGTCTCGGCAAGCAGATCTGTTCTTGACCTGGTTTAAGTGCTTCTTGTGGTTGGGAATTCCATTTGGTGGGTGTGTCCCCAGGTTACTGACAAAGAGGGCTTTGACTTGGCCGGTTATCTCTATTTGCCGAGAGCCACTCTCCCTGGGATTTACCCACCACTGCACAACAATACCACCTCATACCAAAACACGTCACACGTCTCATGTGAGTCTCATTTACAGTGTTTAACACAGGATCCAGCAAACTGTGTTTTCAACACTATGCCCTGTAGCACTTTAAATGTCATATGTGCAGGGGGGATTGCAGAATTCTGAAGCGGGTAAGACAACTGCAAGTCCCAACAAGCAGTCTCTATATTTGCTGAGAGCAGAGTATTTAGTCACTGTGGGGAAATCATGTTTACAGTCTGAATCAGTCCCCAACCCCCCCCCCCCCACACACACACACACACACACACACCCCTTTGAGTGTCACCTGCTTCAAGGCCACCACTTCCTGCTTCCCCTGTGTGATTCACTCTGAGCTCAGGTAGGATGCGAGGTCGGAGGTCGCGTTCCTGATGAGTTATATCCTGTTGCAGGTAATGACGTGTTCCTGGTGTCCGTGCACGAACTGGGCCATGCCCTCGGTCTGGAACATTCCAACGACCCCTCCGCCATCATGGCCCCGTTCTACCAGTGGATGGACACAGACAACTTTGAGCTGCCCGAAGATGATCGGCGCGGAATTCAGCAGCTCTATGGTGAGTCAATGACTATCACCGTCAACGTTAAGTCGCCATTGCACTAAATGCCAAATTCCCTGAAAAGTACCAGCTACTAACGTACTGATGTGAATTCTAAAGTGATTTGATACAGATTGATATGAATTTTCATGAGGCGATTTGTAGTCGGCCTAGTATAATGCGGCTGTTGTGTTCTTGTCTACAGGGTCAGGCTCTGGGGGTCACCCACGCCACCCCATCACCCCGCGCACACCCCACCATACACCCCGGCCCACTCACAGACCTGGAGGCCCCCGTTACGGCCCTGATGTCTGTGAGGGCCACTTCGACACCATGGCCATCCTCAGAGGGGAGATGTTTGTCTTTAGGGTGAGTTTATCTGGCACTATATGTACATTCTGAAGGAAAGTGTGTGTGTGTGTGTGTGTGTTTGTGTGTGTGTGTGTGTGTGTGTTTGTGTTTGAGGGAGAGAGAGAAAATGTATGGATGTATCTTTACAATTTCCTGTGTGCTCTTGCAGGATAAGTGGTTCTGGCGAGTACGTAACAACAGAGTCCTCGATGGATACCCCATGCCCATTGGGCACTTCTGGCGTGGTTTGCCTTCAAACATTAATTCTGCATATGAAAGGGAAGATGGGAAATTTGTTTTCTTCAAAGGTAATTATATCATATATCAACATCATTGAGCCAAATTTCCGGTATTAGTTTGACCTAAAACATTGTTATGTGAAGAATGACTCTCACCTTTCCTCTATCTTTCTCCCCTTAGGGGATAAGTATTGGGTATTCGCCGAGTCTAACTTGGAGCATGGCTACCCTAAGACCCTGAAGGAGATGGGCAGTGGACTCCCCAAGGACAAACTCGATGCTGCCCTCTTGTACACGCCAACTGGCATGACCTACTTCTTCCGAGGAAACAAGTCAGTCTCTCTACTATAATGTCCCCTTTGTTATAGTTCAGAAACACAGTGGAGTGGGAATGGTGGGGGCTCATGAACAAGTGCTCTGTCTTCCAGATATTATCGCTTTAATGAGGACACACGCTCTGTGGACCCCGACTATCCCAAGCCCGTCAGCGTCTGGCAGGGAGTGCCCGACAATCCTAAAGCCGCTTTCATGAGCAGGGACCAAGGTAATTTCCTTCTGTGTGTGTGTGTATGTGTGTTTGTATGCATAGTTTTGAGTGTGTGTGTGTCTGTCTGTCTGTCTGTGCATGAGATCAACAGAAGCAATCTGCTGCTCCCCCAAGCATTCCCGCAGCGGCTCACACACAGATACGCCTACACCGTGCCACTCCCTCTCTCCGTCTCTCAAGGACTCTCCCACACACACACACACACACACACACACACACACACACACACACACACACACACACACACAGGGCAGGGCCAATCCTCCCACCACTGGCTGCCGATGCTTGTTACGGGAGACAGAGTCCCTCACCAGGGATACAGCTGAAGACCGAGCCCTTGTGTTGCACCCCACCCCCGCCCAGGTCCCTTAAAGGATAGGCAAAGCACTCAAATAGTAAGCCTGGGCTGGAAAGCCTTCACACACACACACACACACGTCTGTACAGCGCAAATAAGGCAAGCAAGGTAGAAAATAAGGGAGTAGTAAATAGCGTCAAAGAAAATGAGTGGTTATCATCATGCTGGGCAGAAAGCCAGTGCTCAGGTTACGAGTTTCGTGCAGGACCTGTAGTGGCCAGTCAGGGAGGACATGCCTATACGTTCTGTGTGGACAGGGAAGAGACTTGCATTTGGGCGCTGATAGAGTAGCTCCCCATCCCCCCTGCACAGATATGAGGTAGATAATCGATTGCCACGGTCCTGGAATCTGAACCTGCCATACCTTCTTTTTAAATCTCTGTCTCAGGTTACACCTACTTCTACAAGGCCAACAAATACTGGAAGTTCAACAACCAGCAGATGCGTGTGGAGCCTGGCTACCCCAAGTCTGCTCTGCGGGACTGGATGGGCTGCCCTGAAGAGGACCCCAAGACGGGCGGTGGTGGCGACGATGGCCACAGGCCCAACCCCAACCCCAACCCCAACCCTGACATCCCGGATTACGGCACGCCCGACGAGACAGACGACACGCACCGGACGACGGACAAGGAGACAAAGACGAAGGAGGAGACGGAGGTGATCATCATCGAGGTGAAGGAGGAGGGCGGCATTGGCGCAGGGGCCGGGGCAGCGGCAGTGGTGGTGCCTCTCATGCTGCTGGTGTGCGTCATCTTCACACTGGGAGTGCTGCTCTTCTTCCGTAGGAACGGCTACCCTCGACGCCTGCTCTACTGCCAACGTTCCCTCTTGGACAAGGTCTAAACGAACTGGGGAGTGAGGGGGAGAGAGAGAGAGAGAGAGAGAGAGAGAGAGAAGGTAGAGATAACAGAGTAGGGAGGAGGAAAGAGAGGTTTAAGAGGAAGGGAGAGAGAGAAAAAGAGAAGAGCGGAGGAGTGAGAGCTTGATTGAGAAGAGGGGGAAAGGAAACAGAGGATCAATGCTTGTGGTGATAATGTAGATAGAAAATGTAACTATTAAACCCAATCGGAATCACAGTAAAGGGAGCCAGACATGGCTATGCATCACTACCAACACGCTCTGCACAGAATCACAGCCTCACGCCGAAACTATTCAACAAGAAGAACAAAATAACAAACTCTTATCAAAAGTATCGAAGACATCAATATTCAGCTCTTAATGTTGGGCTTTTCCATTGTACCCAATGGACTCCTGTCATGCTAATCCTGCCTCTGCTAAGGTTACAGGCAGATGATCTCCCTCCATCCTCTCCCCCTCTTCATCTGTCTCGCTCTCCTCCTCTCTGGCGGTCTTTGACCTCTCTGAGTGTGTAGTTGACGCCAGCTGATCGCTGTTTGTTTAGCCTTTTTTATAGTTGTTGTTGTTTGTTTGTTTTTCATTGTGAACTGTATCCATGACTACAAGCCCACAGTCATCAGTCTCCAGTATTACAAGCATGTTGTACGAAGGGGGAATTTGAATCAAAATGGAGACAGTCTCCTTGCATGGTAAACACCATGGACAAAGCCAAATGTTTTGCATTGGGTCTTCAGGCCTCATTTGTTGCACATTTCATATTGAGTTACACAATGGACACACACACACACACACACACACACACACACACATTCACATACATAGAAATACATTCACAGGGCAATGTGTGTCCTGTAAGACATTCAAAAAGCAAAGAATCCAGAGCCAGTATTGTGTTTTTTTTTAAGTTCCTGCCCCAGCCCATGGTCTTTCTACACTAAATGCTGAAATGTTTGTCCTGTGTCCTGTACTACCCCATAATATTGTACTGTAATGTTTATGGCTAATGACTATTATAATTATAAATGATAATGTCATTATTGTTATGACTATTATTATTATTGTTGTTGTTCTCCTTTGTAAAGACTGTTGTTTTAACATTGCAATTAAATGTCCTGCTGGACAGGCAATTATGAAGTGGCCTTTATTTTGGGAAGTGAAGGGAGGGGGGAATGTTTTGAAATCTGTTTTTTTACATCTCAAAAATAAATTGAAAATATGAAAGTAACTTGTTATTGCTCTTGTTTACAGTTCTTGCTCACTCAATGGTGCTTTTTTCTGAGGGGATGTTTTTTTTATTTAATTTAAAACAATAATAATGATAATAATAATTTTGATGATAATGAGAATTATCTAAAAAATTTAAATAATAATATTGTCCCTGTACTTTTGGGTTGGTCTTTTTTATATTTCCTGAATCAAAATAAAATATTTTTTAAATTTCATGTGTTGTCATACCTTATTGCTATTACAGTGCAAAGCATAGCGGACCAGCGAGACAGGCAGTACTCAAAAACAGTCTGATTTATTGCTTCACAGAAGGATCTTCCTCTCTTGTCTGCACAGGAGGGGGGATGTTGTTTTTGTCTGTGCTGTTCAGTAGATTGATGGGGTATGCACTGTCAGTGATCCCACGCTAAAAACGATCGCAATTCTCTTGCGTATCACATAGCTACACCCAGAGCAGTTACCTTCGGCACCAAACAACATGTTAAAATTTTTTTTTACATAACTTACCATCCTTTGGGATCAGTGACGCTGGGGCATGCTCCAATAGCGAGGGTGTTATCTTAACCTAATTCCCAACTACTCTCCATATTTCCTAAATTCCCATTGGACTGGCACAGGGTACCGAAAGGACTCCTATGTACCCCACAATACCACACACACACACACATATACTAAAGCACAACTTAAGTCACAACAAACCCCATCTTTTGCTCTCTCTCTCTCTCCCCCTCTTTCTTTTGCCCTCTCTCTCCCTCTCTAACTGGAGAGAGGCAATCCTGAAAAGTGGGTCGGAAAAAGTGCACTGGGTCCAAGGATTTAAGTGAAAGCAGAACCGATGATGATTTTGTAAACCCTTTGGCACACTATGCAGGAAAACATATCTAAGCTATACTGTGCAAATGAGAGTGAGCCTATTGGGATAATCACATTTCCAGAACCAACCAGGAAAAAAAAAAAAAGAAAACGTGTCTCCTTCCACCCATAGCAAAGAGGTGTATTTATTTATGGTGTTGCTAACACAGTCTATGTCACTCAGCCCTAAACTGTTCCATAGGGCTGGTCATGGATGTCAATAGTTTGATTGCATGTGCTGAATAATGTCTCAAGCAATCAGGAGCTCATCAGCTAAGTGCCTGTAACAGTCACCCTTTGCCATTGTCCCCAACCTAAATATATTACATTAGCATTTCCATCTGCTATTTGTTGCTATTGGGGGGGGGGGGGGTTGGCTGTGCAGTGAGATCACGAGGCTCTCGGGTGAGGGGGTCGGGGGATGGGGGGTTGTGCTTTGGGTTGAGAGGGATTTGAGTCACATTTGGAAGCCAACACTTGAGCAGAATTCCATGAGCAACATCTGGAATTCTGACTGCTTCGGCACGGCTGGACACACAGAAGAGTGGAGTAGAGCAGAGAGGAGCAGAACAGCGAGGGAGACATTCAGAGAAGAGAGCGGGGGGTGACAGCTGCACTGGTGGACTTCATCATGGCTGATTCTTTCATGGGTAACACAATTGGGTCCCTACAGGTTTCTGTTTAGGTCGTCTTCATTTTCCGCATGGGAACATTGTTGTCACAGTTTGTGTAGAGCCTCACATACGTACATGCACACATCACATGGTATAACACAGCTAGGCTCACTGACTCACCCAACTTATTGTGCTATGTGCTGTTACTACACACATACACATTCAGCTAACATCCCCCTGTGCTCCACCTACACAACATACACATTTAATAAACAGTTAATAAAGTTTGACGAATGCATCAATAGATCATGTCTTGTAGTGTTATGACCTTTTAGAACACAAATTGAAAGGGAAAATGGCACCCTCTTGTAATGAGGTCAATGGGCATAGTCTGCCTGCATGGGCATAGCTAGAATGTGTATGCATTTCTGGTTTCTTTTTTCCCAGCTGATTCTGCAGGATTAGAAAAACAACCTCAGCAGTTTCTTCTCCCCACAACTCCCTCCTCTTCTCCACTCCATTCCTTTCTCTCTCTCTCTCTTTCCCTCTGTCTCTCTCTTTCGCTCCCTCTGTAATTGGAGCCTGTGTTTCCTCAGTTTCTGCAAAATGACTCACTTTTTTAACAAGACCTAACTGAAAACACTCCACGGTGCACCGCACAAACCTCTTCAGTCTTTCGCTCGCTGTCTTTCATTCCCCCTCCTCCTCTCTATCTCTTCCCACCTACGTCTTTTTCAAACCCACTGGACAGTAAACTCTTAAAGGAACCTGATGACCTTTGTCCCTCCTCTTCTTTGTTCTTGCTTATTTGTGCTGTGGCTCCCTCCCCTGCTACGCCCATTGCCTTTACCTCATCCTGTGTGTCATTCACAGCCTGAAGTCATTGTGCCGCACAAATCATGCACAGCCTCCTCTTCTGCGGTGGTAGGTTCACTCCTGCAGGACATTGTCCACATCTGGCCCAGTTCTGGGCTGGATCTGGTCGTCACTCATCTCTGGGTACCACCCGTCTATTCTGTCTTTGTCCTGCTCCACTACCTCTGAAGGACTTCCTGTTTCTGGTTGAACAACTCCCCGGCCAGGCTGTTGAAAGGCCTGAAGAGGTTTTGTCTGATGAAGAGCCTGCTGGTCTGAACTTCTACATCATGGGTCGCTCACCCGTACACACACATCACATACACTCAAATACCAACAACTGTCAAATTAGCCAAAGATGCAAACATTTTTGATCGCAACATACCCTGTCAAGTGCCATGCAGTGGGTGTGTACAGGGCCAGGGATACATGGTCCAAGTGTGCCACCACAGCAGAAAGTTGTTCTTGTGGGAGTGTGTGTGATATGTAGGTTACACATGGCTTCAATTTGGCCAAGCCACTTCCTGCATAAGAACAAATGCACCAAATATCCCTGTCTTCATCTGTTCCCTTCAACTGATGTCCACATACTACAAAATAACCTACAAACACTTAAAACACAAACCAACAACAGGCAACACATTAGAAAAGGTGTCTATTCAATAATCAATTAAAAGTTGAGATCAGTTGCCTTGCAAAAGGGTTCTCTAATGTTTTCTCAGTTAGCTTTTTAAAGTTATATCAGATTAGTAAACAGAATGTGCCTTTGGAACATTTGATGAATAGTTGCTGATAATGGGCCATGTAGATATTGCATTAAAGATCAGCCATTTCTTTGACAGTCGAGAACCCTTTTGCAATTATGTCAGCACATAAAGTAACCTGAAAATTGCTGCCCTGATTAAAAAAACAATGCAACTGATCTCAGCTGGTATTCTGTCTATCTATAATGGAGTGTAATGGACATTTCTAAGTGACACCACATTTTTGACTGTATATATTACTTATATTTTATTGTTTTGATTTCTAAATGTACCAGTAATTAAATAGTTAAAAAATCCATTGAGTTCATTTTGAAAGAAAGAAATGGGAAAGAAGTGTGACGTTTCCGCACCTCCACTGTTCAATGGTGGACAGATAGATATTCATATCACACTACTCCATGACACCGACAGCCATTCATCTCCTACCCTTCGTTTGCCCTTTCAAACCTTTGCCATGTTTTGTTGTGGTAAGCGGTGTCTCTCACCTTCCCACATTAAGGCTAAGTCTGCACATAGGCCACAGAGAGGGGAGGGGAGAACCCTCAGCGCAGCTGGGCTAATGTGCTTAGGCTATGTAAAACAGCGTCTGCTATTTGGGTGTGGTGGGAGTGGAAGTGCTTCATTTCAGCCAGACAAGGTATTGTAAAAATATAACACAGGTTGCAGGAAGTTGAACAATCAACATTTATTACCCCATCACCCCTCCGTCTCTCTTTCTCCCTCCCTTAAACCAACCAGGAAGAGACTACCCAGTAGGGCAGTAAGGACTGCTGAATCAGACCTTCCTGCCCTTCCCCCAACTACCCATGCACCCTCCTTCTCTCCCTTGCCCAAGCCCAGCCACCCTCACTGTGACCTAGTCATATCCTTTAGGAAACCCCCCTGCCTCAGTCCGGGCCCGGTCTGGCAAATGTGCTCGTTTAACGTGGTTTGGCTGAGAAGACAGTGGCCAGGCCATGGCGGCAGCCGGGCAACGCAATAGACCACCGCCTGCCCCGCCCAGCACACCTCTCCTCTCTCGTTCATCAGCTGTCTCTCATCCATCCTTTCCACCCCCTGGTCCCTGTGGCTCCCCCACCCTCCAAGTTAATGAACTGCACAACAACCTGGAGCCTTTGTCTGCCCCTCCTCCAAACGCATAAAAGCAACATCTGGATTTCATGAAGGGATCCATGTCCTCATCGCTCAGAAGAAAATAAAAAGACAAGCAGAGAGAGTGAGAGAGGGGTGAGGGAAGGAAGACTACGAATGTGTGTGTGTGTGTGAGCGGGATATCTACGCAGATGATATCAATGAAAACATGCTGTTAAAAAGGCCTGTTAAAATGGCGACGGAATGAGGTTTTATTTGAGCACTTTAAAAAAAGAGGCTGCCATACAGGCATACACAAGCTGCCATACAGTAGGCCTATATAGCCTATAGGTAACAAATGTCAAGCTGCCCTAGTTTGAGAGAAAAGTATTGCTGAAGAAAGCATCCAAGGTTCATTCTCAGTCGTTCCACATTTTGGCGAGCTGTTCATGAGGATGGTGGAGAGGGAGAGCGGGGGCGGGAGGTTGGGGGTGAGCACCACATCAGAGGTGCTTTGAAAGAGGAGATGGGAAGAGGCAGGGAGGTGTGAGTGTTTGTCAAGGGGAGACGTATTCTGCTTCTCTAAGTTGAGGACACAACGGGCCGTGCGGTTTCACAGAGAAGGAGGCGAGGGGGCGGCGAGGCCAAAGGCTGCTTACTGGGCCTGATCTGATGTTTTCACTGCTCACTCATCAGAGCAGATTCTGGCCTATCTCTCACTTTACTTCAGCTGACTTGCAGACAGGAAGTGGGCAAAAACAGCCAGCACGCGCTTGGTTCTGAAGGCCAGAGTGTGATGTGCAGGAGACCATCCAAGTGTTACATTCTGTTCTGCGTAGCAACACATCAAGAATAAGCAACAACAACAACAAAAAAAACATTAACGTCGACGCCGGGCTCCAACACTTTTAATGGCTAAACGCGTCTACGTTGTCTGCAGCAACAAATTAGGAAGAAACAAAAAAGCATCGTCGCCGTCAGGCCCCAAAGCTTTTAATGGCTAAGCGTCTACGTTGTCCGACGTAGGCTACTCTGTTGACTTATGTTCAAAGCGACACATTAGGCCCTAGCCTAATCCCCACGTCTCCATTCAGTCGGGCTCACGGGGGTTATGTTACAGCAAAGACTTAAATGTTAAATGTCTTTCACCAGAAACGACACGGCTCCACACATGGTCATCTGATCCCCGAGTCGTTGCGATACGCTTCTCCAAAGTAGCATTTGAACTCCTAGTTGAGCTGGGATATGGACAAGCAACATCCAATAAGAGTGCCCATGTGGTGATACTTGATACCCACCGGTAACGATTGATGATGAGCGGTGCAATCTTAAAAGACCGGAGAGATTGGCCATATGGGTGCAAAAGGGTCGACCCAGTTCAGCTGCCCTGTCAAACGTTGCATCAGGTCGGAAAAATGCTCAACTCAGCCACCACGTCTGTAATTACAGAGGAGCTCTGCTGAGCTCGACGGGAAGAACGTCAATGCTCCGCTCCTCTAGCAGAGGGGGAACACGGGAAAAGGGCACTACAGAGCGCACAATGGATGGCAAAAAGGAGGGAAGGGTGGCCAGAAGGAGCCCAGATGCCCTTTCACAGGCCATTGACATGTTAAGGTGATTGATTTAGGCTATGTACAAAATTAAAGCAGGTGTGCAGACAGAGAAAATGATCAATCACGTCCACCTCATTAGCATGTTGTAGGCCTACAACCTGATTGTTAATCTGTGGTAAAGGGTTATATTGCATTGCAAATTACACGCACGTCAAACGGTCTTGAGGGTACTCACAATTAACATAAGAAAAATAAACACCCATAATAAACCTTAAAATAGACGTGTATATATTTTGACGACGCTGCCGCCTTGTGGTCATTTAAGCGTTCTGGCAAACATCTGTAAAGCCAACAGTATTGCTTTCCCTTTTAGTGCTCGAGTTTTTTTTTAGTGCTTTCCCTTTTAGTGCTCGAGGTGGGCATGTTACTACCCAATTTGGCAGACATCTTCATCGTGTACACATTTGAACACATATTTCTTCCATAGCTTTAACCAATCAAAGAAAAATGATTCCAGAGCAAATATTAAGGGACGTCTTTTTTCAGTTCTTAAACATAACCTTTTTATTTGTACATTCAGCACTTACAGGAGTAACCAAAAATAAAAATAAAAAAAAAACGAAGAAACCAAGAACAAAATTCAGCATTTAAACTAAAATCCATAAAATAAGGATTAAAAAACAACAAAACCAAATAAATGAATATTAAAACCAGTTGTGTGTAGTTAATACTCATTGCCCTTCTCCATGTTGCTGTGCCAGTGGTGGATGGGTGTCCGAGGAAGCGCAGGGAGACTACAGCGGGGTAACGGCGAGGGAGAGGGACTCAAACGGGGACACACACACCAAGGCCTTTTTTTTTTTTTTCCTTAAAAAGGCGTTCGCCCCAGGATGAAGGATGGGGGGGGTGGGAAAGGGCAGCCCTTCTCATGTGTGGGCCAGGGCCATGTGAGAGGGCCATGACAGGATGTGACATATAAACAGCTCGTCCTGCTGTTCGGGAAGAGGGAAGGAGAAGAATGATGCAACGCGTGTGCGGATACGCAACTCACACACACACACACAAACAAACTCCATGGAAACGACAAAAGATAGAAGGGGAAAAAAGGTCATGAGAAGAGGTTCTTTGAAACACTGTCTGGAGATTTAGCACACAAGGGGTGGAGGGAAAGGTTGGGGGAAGTAGGGTGGTTGTGTGTGTGTGTGAGCGTCCAAGTCACCGAACACCGAAAGGCCAAAAAACACTGAGGGGCAAAATGAACACTTGGAGTCCCACCCTAACTGGAGAGACTGAGATGGTAGTCGAAAGAGAGACACCGCACCATCCAGAACATGGTCCCAATGTTTGTGTGTGTATATGTATGTATGTGTGTGTGTGTGTGTGTGTGTATGTATATAATGTGTGTTTGTGATTACTCATAGGGTGGAATCAGTTGGTCCTCAGAGGGAGGTGCAGGGTGTGTCAGCACGTCGACCGGTAGGGGAGCTACAGGTTGGTTTCCCTTTAGCGCCGCCTGTCTCTGGGTGGAGGTCCGCTGCGGCTGCGGGATCTCCTGCCGCCTCCTCCTCCTACTCCACCACCTCCGCTGGCCCCAGGCGGCCGGCGGTAGCCGTCCCTCCGCTTATCCGCCTCCCGGTCCCTTTCTCTGTCTCTGTCCCTGCCACGGTCCCTCTCCCTCTCCCTCTCTCTGTCCCTGTCTCGGTCTCTCTCGCCTACGCCACCTTCACCACCTCCTCCTGTGCCTCCTCCCAGCTTTGTCCTGTCCCGGCGCTCCTCCTCACGCTTCTTCTCCTCTTCCTCCTCCTCCATCTCCTTCCTCCTCTTCTCACGCTCCTTGGCGCGTTCGGCACGGGCCGCATCTCTCTGAGCGGCCTGCGGAAAGAGACAGAAAGAACAGGAAGTGAGAGAGAGAGAAGACAGGAAGTGAGAGCAAGGCCAGACGCATGCATTTAAACAAACGGAATTAAACACAGCTGTAGTACCACACGGAGACACAGACAGAAGCACGGTCTCATAATGTAACACACACAGGCAAACAAGCATAAGAACACAAATCACAAATATAAAACACACACGGACAGACAATTAAGACACACAGACAGTAATATCAACACAGAGAAAGCAAAAGCAGAAGATCACATTAAGCAACACTCACCTGCTCCTCCGTGAGGGGGAGCCAGTATATACAAGGGGCCGCTTTGGTTTTGCAGAACAGGTCATCCAGCAGTTTGGCTGGGGGCTCTTCTGGCACTTTTTCTGAACAGAAAAAAACCCCCAACACATTTAGACTAGAGCCCTGACTCTACCAACTCTCACACACACTCACACACACACACACACACACACACACACACACACACCTAGTCGCTCTGGTTTCGTGAGTTATTTAAGGTGAATAAGTTGTATAGCTTTATGAGTTGGACCAACTTTGATATCACTGATCAGTCTTACTGATATGCTCGGTACTCAGTATGTTAAGTTGATTGTGACTTGTAATGCAGCTAACCTGAACCCAAGACACACACGCTGAGGATATCTCCTTGCGCCGCCACCACCACCACCTCCAGTGTTTCCCATACATTGACTTACTTGTGGTGGCCCACCACAATATCAACATTGACCTACCACACAATGATTTTTCAGGTTGTACTAAATTGTGCTTAAATCTGGTTAGCATCATAACCACTCTGTGCTAATTTGTTAAAAACTGTTGCATTCAAGTTAATTCTGCAAACCAACCACCACAAATGGAATTCAGTTCTCTGGTAAACACCGTCCTCACCTTTTTTGTCGGTCTTCCTCTCCTTGCTCTTGCCCCGCTCCTTGCGCCTCCTCTCCCTGTCACGGGAGCGTGAGCGCCGGGCGGTGGCCTCCCGCTCGTCGCCGGGGCGGCTGAAGTCGCGCACCTTGTCCCGGTCCCACTCGCGTTCGGCACGTGTCCGTTCCCGTCGCTCCATTTCCCGTTCGCGCTCCGCCCACTGGTCGCGCTCCGGCAGGAGGGGAGGGGGCAGCGGGCCCCGCGCTCGGGCTCCAGGCGCCACCACTGGCCCGGCACCCACCACGGCACCGCCGCCCGCTGTCACCACGCCTCGCTCCTCGTCACCGGCCCTCTCGGCCAGAGGGAGACCACGGTGGAAGTCAAGCTGTGAGACACACAAACAGAGGACACAGATATATAGACACCACAAAGACACAGGAACAGACCCCCCCCCCCACCACCCAAAAAAATAAATAAAAATACACCACGCGCGCTTGTAAAGACAGGTCACTTCAGTGACAGGCCATTAAGAGGCTTCAAACCTCACCTCATTAATACACCTCTTACACAGTGCAAGATAAAAGGCCACAGAAGATAGGAGGAGATGGTGTACAATTAAGCGGAGAACAAAAAACCCCAGAACAGACGAGCCATTTTCCTGGCAATGCTGTGTTTTCTAATCAGATGAAACGAGAGGGTGGCCCATTCGACCACATCAAAGCGCCTCACCTCCTCCTGCTGACTGAAGTCCACCGAGAGGAATTTGGGGTTGCTCTGAGGCCACTTGACTCCATGGAGCGCTGTGCGTGTGGCTACGGCCTCCTCTGCACTGGCATACTGGAAGAGAGGGATTTAGAGAGAGAGAGAGAGAGAGAGAGAGAGAGAGAGAGAGAGAGAGACAATAGTAAGTGTAGGCAGTCAAGGCAAAGTCAAACAAGATCTTGTTGAGGTGGTAAACCATCTGCTTTCTCTACAAAAAGCAACTGCATTTTTTAACTCTGACATTTAACGATGAACTCATGGAGAACAGAAGAAAGAGAGGAGCAGGAGGAGGTGGAGGAGGGGGGACTGCTCACCGTGACGAAGCAGTGAGATTTGATCTTGTCGATCCAGAAGCCATCCTCCAGCACGGTGCCGGTGCGGTTGAGGAGCTCCTTTAGCTGGCCCAGGGTGAAGGGCCGCACCTGCACACAACATGAGGCATGAGATATTTTTTCCAGTTTATGCAATCCATCTCTATAGCCTAAAACACAATCGGGACTAAATCAGGATTAAATCAAAGCTCACATTAAAAGCATACCAGTGTTTCAGCCTGAGAGAAATGCTTTGACCCGTTTCTGTCAGTATAGCCACAAACACTTCAATGTGTGTTTGTAGCAGACACACAGGAGAAATGCGTAGAGGGGCATTAGAGTTACTAAACTGCCGTACCAAATTGCAGACGTGGATGATGCTGGAGACCCTGCCCCGCGGTGGAGAGGGCTGCTTGGCAGCGCGGACTGGGTCATCAATGGTGATGCTCACGCCAAACTTCTGCTGGCTTATGGATCGACGGACGAGTGTGTCACTGGGCATCACTGAGAGAGAGAGAGAGAGAGAGAGAGAGAGAGAGAGAGAGAGAGAGAGAGAGAGAGAGAGAGAGAGAGAGAGAGAAGCTTAACATATATATTTTTTTTTAATGAAAAACAATGTGACATGTCCAATTCCATCAGTTGCAACGTTCTCCCATGACAAAACCCAATAAATGCCCTGAGGGAGAGACTAGAGTCTTCCAGCATTCTATTTAGCCATCATCCAAAGCAACCCACAGTACATGTGAGACATACATTTCCAGCTAAAAAGTAAAACCACAACCTTGGAGTCGTTACTAGTGACAAACACTTCAAATTCAAAACGTTATTTCTAGCATGCCTTCTGTGACCATCTACTCTCACGTCTAAGCTACCACAGATTTGTTTCATCGTCCACTTCCCAAGTTTTTATTTTTTGACCAATGCCATCTTCCCCTTCTCCTCACCTGTCTTCATGTCTGCATCGTGGCCAGAGGAGGGAGACTCGTGCGTTCCCATGGCAACCTGGAATGAGGTGTCCATCTTCTCGTTAGGGCTCACACGCTCTTTGCCCTCTGCACCTTCATCCTCGTCCTCCTCCTCTTCCTCCTGCTCACTCCTCTTCGATTCCTTCTGTCCGTTCTCCTGCGCCTCAGAAGGAACCACCTGGAAAAGGGAACAAACAAATCAGACATCTGTTAAACACCACCATACAAAGTCAGTCAGACGCACACAATCCCATTTACACAACTCTCCATTTTAAGAGACTTATAGTGGACACTGTACAGTATATTAATGTCGTGGTCACAGACTTTTTTTGTATTTGTTACCTATATTCTTTTTTTGTATTCCCTTTTATGGACTTTTTTTTATCAGTTCAATTGTAACCATATTTTATTCTTGTCTTTGTTTGTTCTTTTTACTTTTATGTGCGTAAAGCCCATCGAATTGTCTCTGTGTATGAAGTGTGCTATAAAAATAAACCTGCCTTGGCCTTGCAAATACTTTCTTAAGAAAGCTAAAGAACTTTACACTCTAAGCAATCAACCAGTTAGAGCAGGGGTGGGCAAACTTTTTGGCTCAAGGGCCACATTGGGTTTTGAAAATTAGCCGGCGGGCCGCACAACAACCCCACCCCCCCCCACCATCACCACGACACACATATAAAAAAATACATTTCTTATAGCCTATAATTTAGTATAAAAAGTATTTGTTTTAAAATATGAATTGCTTAAAAAAACTGCTCATTTTATTCTGTTTAACAAATGTATGAATTGAGCACTGTCGCTTTAAGACAGTCGCTTTAAGTCACGTTTATTTCTCAATGATCTTCTGCCTGATCCGCTATAGCTAGTGCTGTACCTACGGCTGGGCCTTCTCACAGTTTTTAAATGGTCAGTAGTGGGAACTACTGTTGCCTTCATGATTTCCTTTTAAAAGTTTCTTATAAGAAGGAGATATCAATCATCAACAATGACAAGCCAGCTGGAACCTGCGGCTCTCTCTCCCTCTCGTGAGTGCAGACGCGTTCCCAGTTAAATGGATCGCATGACGTTCACGTTAGATCTGCTGCAAAGGAGATAACTAAGAGTTAACTTAGTTTAACATGATGTTATCTCTATTTAACATGATGTTTTGACATTGACATTGTACGTTCTCTAAGGAGAGTGAAAAGCAGTTTGCAGTAAAGCTAACCAACGTCGTCTCTATCGCAGGAGAAAAATGCCTGATAACCAAATGAAATGCTCGGCGGGCCGGATCCGGCCGGCGGGCCGCAGTTTGCCCACCCCTGAGTTAGAGGAAGCCTAGTGGAGAGACAACTAAGTAGTCAGTAGAGTTGGCCAAGGCCTTGCACACCTGTGTGACTGTGCGTCGGATCTTCAGGTCCTGGTCGCCCCTGTCGCCTGCCTCCTCCTCCCCAGACAGAGGCGTCTCCTCTGGGTGCAGGTCCAGCACGGCCTCCTGGCCCAGGCTTGGACGGATGTCTGGGATCAGAGACTGCAGGAAAGGAGACACATAGCATGACTAATGACCGATTATAGAAAGCAGTACCCGAGGATCGTAACTATGTCATGCATGAATTAATGGTTCTCATTTTTTCCACTTTCCCTATATGCATGTGTGTACACAGCTAATATCAGTGTTACATACTGTCGGAAAAATAGCCATCGTCTAATATACGGTCATAATACTTACAGCATGAACCAGCTTTATATTTTTGACAGAGGTGAATATTAGGTAGAAATAGTCCTTGTGGTGGAATACCTCCTGACTAGATTTAGATAAATAAGTGGCGATCTGGCGCTACAGTTGGCAGTTAAGCGGATTACGGCTCCACAAGTACCTTCAGTGAGTCTGTGGTGATACTGATTGACGGCTTCTTGGCAGTGACGGCTGTACTTGCGCCCCATCTCCTCTTGCGACTGGCCCCTGTGGCGCTCTCCACCTCGGCCTCCGCACTCACCACAGCCGGGGACGGCTTATTAGCTGGGGGGGGGGGGGGGGGGGGGGGGCAAGAGGGAGAGGGACAAGGTGAGGGGCGGGGGAGTGGCTTGTTTCCATCGTTTTAAGGGTGCTAGGACCCTGAGGTAGATAGGACCCTGTGCTTACTTGCCTGCAATATCTGCCAGAGCATGTCATCAAGATGGCCGTCAATTGGGAGACTTGCCTATCCAGATTTCAAACTACTCATTGTGTACCCTAAAACGTACCTTTAGCATGCACTTCATTCAGGGCTACCTCACAGGTAAAATTAAGGCACAGCGCAAGAGAGGTAATTATACATTGCTGGTACTCACTGAGGGATATTCTGCGAGTGGAGAAAGCCTTTGGTGTGGCGCTCTGTAACACACGAGAGAGAAAAAAAACACACACACACAACCGAGGCCCAGAGGCAGAGGTGAGACACGAGGCAGTGGAAGGTAACGCTCCAGAGAAACGGAGAGAACACAGAAATATGGAGAGAGAGAGAGAGAGAGAGAGAGAGAGAGGAGAGAGAGAGGAGAGAGAGAGGAGAGAGAGAGGAGGGTCAGGGCCAGATACAAGGCCTGGCGACCATTACAGAGCAGGGGAGGCAGAAGAGGACATCTGGTAGAGACCACCCTCCAGCTCACCACTTCCCAGTTCCCATTACATTAACATTATATTATTCAGGCCATTTCAGACTAATGATGCCTGTGTCAGTGTGAGTGTGTGTGTGTGTGTGTAATACACTGAAAGTGCTGCATCTAAGCTTTAGTCTGACTATTAAGACTACTTGGTTTTGGGAGTTTCTGGGAAGTCAAGTGCTCTGGAGCTGTGTTTGTCCACACACATACACTCTCTCTCTCCGACATACACACACACGTATACACATGATACTGAGAAGACTCCTCAGCAGTTTCTAAAGTTCCTATAGATTTCAAACACAAGCACGTCTCTGTTACATAAAGCAGACTCATGGGTGGAACAGATTAACTGAGATCTGCTGTAGACTGTGCTTCCTTACATACATATAAGCTAATAGTGCAAAAGCTGTTACATTATTATTAATTTTAAATCAAAATTACTGCCACCTTATTAGGATGATGGGCTACTGTAAATCGTGATTTTTTAAAAACCATGTAGCCAATTCCTTCACTTTAGGATTAATGGGCAGTCTTTGACAAGAGTCATTTCAAATCTTTAAAATAGGAAAAAAAGTTCTATAAAATGGATAAATGACTACTTATTTCCTGGTACCATTGACACCTGATCTCCACTGGGTTGGCTATGGCCCAATCGCACGTCTGCATGTACTGTATATAGGCAACAAACGTCCAATCATAGGAGGCTGAGATGTTTGTGAGGAAATGGGACAGCTGGTTGGCAGATGGGCTCTGTTTGGAGTTCAGTAGGGGTGGGGCTTTGGCATGTGAGGTCTGCCCTTGGGAGAGGCAGCAGTCCATGTTGTTAATAGGGGGGCGAGGTTCAGTCTTTGGTGGGACAGATATATGCGTATCAATCAGCTAAGACCACCAATGAGCAGTTGCAGAAGAGCATGACAGGTGGGTGGGTGGGTGGTCACGCTGATCTGACAAACTAGCCCCATTTGCAGACTTCAAACAGTTCAGTGGGGTCAGCTGGGTCAGCAAATCTCCCTAATTTTGCCAGACATTTTGGCCAGAGCAAGAGCAGTCCTTTCGGGAAATTATTTCTGGTGTTTCCATAGTGCGTCTGATCATTTGACAGAACAATGGGGTGAAACAGTCATACTGTCCTGTTCACTGGCCAGGGACCAGATTTGACAGGTCAGCTTTGTCCATGTGGTGACGCACAAGGTGATCAAATCTTTAATGAAATGTCCAAAAGCATACACATTGGAAAAGGCAGAGCAATCTGTCCAAGACCACGACAAATGTTTTTGATAAAGACTGTGAATGTCCTTGTTTAAGAGGCGTGTATATTCCCTTTCGATTATCACCAGGAGCATAAAAAGGAGACGTCTGGAAACCCTTTTGTTTGTAATGTCCAACCAGTGACAGTCGTCTGGTGACTTGTGTGATGCCGTGACCTCATTTTTTCATTGTATCAGCAGCCCTGTGGTTCCATTGACTTCCTTTTGGCAAAATGTCCAACTGCAAGGCAGAGACCACCAACATCACCACAGCCGAGCTGCTGATGGAATTCGTTCACATCTCACAGCCTTGACCTCGCCCCAACAGTCCAATCAACCGCTCCTCTAAGCCCTCGCCGTGGCCATTGTTGCCAAAGGTGTTCCACTGCAGTGCAGCTTCTGGGGGCCTACATCAGGTATAGCCATGGCGCTTGGGAATAGTGTCACAGGTGGAGGAGAGGTAGTAGTAGTAGTAGTAGTATGCAGGTACCAATAGGGGCAATGGAAGAGGCATGAACACCTTTACAACAGAGCAATCAAGGGATGGGGAGTTGAAACATGAGTTGGCTCCCTGTGGCTTTCTGCCTAGGAACAGTGCCAGCAAAGTACTATCCCAGGACAAAAAAAACAGCACAAAATGTCCCTCGGCCCACAACTGTTAATGTTATGTGGAGCAAAAAGGCTAGCATGTGTTTATCTACACTAAAGATAATTAATGACCAATGATGAAAGGTTAAATTTCAACCCAACAGAAAATTGGGGCAAAATGGTAAAAAGAGTCTACCTATAGCATTAGAGAGTGGTAGTATAATTTAAGAGGTGAGTGAAATCCAAATCTCAAGAGTTAGAACTTTACACAGAGTAAAGAATTGTTTACGCTACCAAAATAGTCACTACTTCCAAGACATAGAATAGTTTTCTGAGGGATGTTAAAATGGCTTTATGAGATTCTGAATAATTATTGAAGAAAAAATAATAATATATGTGAAAAAAAAAAACAAGTGTTGTAAAGGGTTCTAGTGATAATCTTAGTGAGATACACTGCTGGGCTGTCCCTAATCCTGATGCCTCCTCCTGGGACACTGGTGGATGTGTGGGAGCCTGACGTAGATCTTACCTCCTCGCTGGCATCCGAAGCCTTCTCAGGCTCATCCATGACTGGCTCCTTCACTTCGCTACAGGGGTGGGAGAGACACAGAGGCAGCGGAACAGATGTGATGGAAAGAGAGAGAGAGATAGGGAGAGAGAGAGAGAGAGAGAGAGAGAGAGAGAGTGAACAGGGTAGATGAATAAATAGAGAAGAAAATATCATTAGTAAAAGCAGATTCAATAGAAACAGAGACCATGTGGGTGGCTGGGGGGGGGGGGGGGGGGGGGTGGCGGGGGATGTGACTAACTAAATCAAGTTTGAAACATATGTGGGTATTAAATGCTACCTACAAATCTGTGACTGCACAAAGAAAAATGAAAAATGTTTTCAGCAATGCCATGTGTTTCAAGAACTGAACACACAGAGCTTAAAACAGGATAAGGAAAGAAATTATTTAGAACATATACTAATGACCAACACATCACATAATGAAAATATATCATCTCAGCAAATCATTGCAAAATTCACTTTAACATGCTAGTCTGAACTGCACCAAAATACAGTAATAACATCAACAACAACACTGCAGCAGTTGTGTAGTGCCAACCACATATGGTGTTAACATCTTGCGTTATTTTTTGTTAAACAAATAAAAATATGACATGGGGGAATACACGGTGAGGGCTGTGGGCAAAAACACCCTGATCGCACTGCTTCTTATTCCAACATCAGGCAGGCTAAGGACATATCAGGGATACATCAGCATCGCTAGCGCTGCCCACTGCATACCCCCTCCCTCCTCATTTCTACCGCGGAGTTTCATTCCAAACAAAAACTACATACGCATTACGCTTCCAAAACGACGCCGATTCACACAAGCAGAACACTAAAACTGTTATAATTGTTACACCGTGACAGCGACGGGGGCCACGGACACCTTGATCGAGAAGGAACAGTGTAGCGACATTCAATCTCTCCTCCTACCTCACCCGATCTTATTCTCTTCGGACAGCATTACGTCGGGACCTGCCCTAAACCTAAAGAACGAATTCCCGATTTAGTAGCAGCTGCTGTAGCTTTTTAAATTACCGGCAATAAAAACCGGCTCGGAGCAGCACTTCACTGTTGGCCTGAACGCTGCGTTATCGGTCAAATACAACGAGGAGTACAGCCATGTTGGATAAAAGGAGGAATGAGAGAAGAGAGGACCCCATCATTGCAAGCTCACCGGCTGCAAGGCTGTCGTGTCGAATGCCTGACAGAATTTTTTCTACGACATAAATTCGTGACAATCCAGGCAGCTATAGATTAAACCACGGCTACGGTAGGTTTCCTAAATACTAATTAAATTCTAAACTCAGTTTCCATTTGGGATTTAATTTTATTATTAACCATAGCGCCGTAGGCAAATCCTATTTGTGGTAGGCCTACTTTCTTTTAGCATACAGCTTCCTTCGTTCATTCACTCCGTAGCATGACTTGAATTGCAGCACAAGCATTAATACACCAGTGTGAAAGAAGAACAGGGGCTTTGAATGTTATTGAAGTCTTGTGTTGTTGGACATTTGTTACCCTTCTGAATTCACATAAAGCTGTGTAATAATGTAGGGATTATGTGCAGGATATTTATGCATACTACTATTCTCCCCCTTCTCGACACACAAGCAATAAAAACCCAACATCTAGAATCCGTGTGTGAAACTTTAAAAGGGAGACTAGCAGGGAGATACTATTTGTACTCATCATTTCTTACATTCATGCACACAAAATATATGATTTCATTGTTTGTTTGTTTTTTTATCTTAGTATTCTGTTCTTTGTGTTTGTGTAACAGGATGCAATTTTACAAGTTATACACCGGAGATGATGTTTAATTACATGAGCTATTGCTTGGGGACACAGTAGCCAATATGCATGTAATCATAGCCAGCTAACTAGTCTATGCACACATCATGGCAATTACTGTAAACACCTTTCTCTACAAGACTGTATCCATGAGCCAATTGCTACAGTTCTAGCTGTAATTGTGTGTTTCAAATAAATTATAAATAACAACCCAAAAATAAATAAACTGTCATCAGAGAACAACATGGACTTCAAGCAGGAGTATGTTTAGCCCGTGCTTGACAATATTTCCCTATTATTATACGGCTCTTCACAATGCAAGTAGAACGCTCCATTGACTTGAATGGGATTTCCCAAAGTTCTACCGGTCATTATTTTCATCTAAGGACCTCTAAATAATGACCACCGTCAATGGCAACGGATTTTCATTCAAAAGTGCAGGCAGACGGTTGATCAATTGTGTTTTAAAGAACGTTTGCGTGTGTTGCGAACTATTTGTTTCTTAGCAAAAGCCACAACGAAACGGTAACAAATAGGAAATGTAAAGAGATATATTGTGGAGTTTATTTTTTTTCGTTTTGGCAAGTAACCGTATAATAAGCGGGATAATGTATAGAACGCCGGTCATTATTGGAAAAATAAGTCCATTCAGGGCGAAGAAAGACCCCGTCCGGTTTGCCCTGTCGGGACTTATTTTCCCAATAATGACCGGCGTTCTATACATTATCCCTTACTAATTAAACACCATCCTCAGTCATACCAGCAGCTGCTGTAACAATTTATTGCTCAATATGTGCCTTTTAACAGACCTGATTGAATCTTTTTCCTTTGTTTCCTCTCCTACATGTTCTTCTCTCTTCTCTGGTTTCTTCTCCTCAGATTCCACCTCTGGACAGAGCTTCTGTTGGAAAGCAAAACAACAAAATGGAGGTAAGGGACACGGGCAACATAAATAAAGAACTGTGCAACCGGTTTGGTTAATGAGGCAGTTGAGATGTTGAGTCCTGGTTGTTTGAGATCTGCCTATGCTTGACTGACCTTGTTTTTGTTTATATCCTCATCGTTCACAGCCTTCTTTTCCTCTTGAATGTGACCACGTCGCTTGCGTGCTGGCGTGACTGGGGGTTCATTCAGGCTCTCGGGTTTCTGAGCCTTTGCTTTCTCTGGGGACTCCTTCTGGGGGGCTCCAGACTAAAGGGAGAGGAGAAGGCATCTAAATGCATCCAAGTTCACAAAGCAGACTGGCTTTCAGAAGAGAATGCATAGAAGGTATGAAAAATAGTGGGAAAGCCATGCAAAGGGATCAGCGAACGAGCGGACAACCAGTGTGGCATGAGGAAAGAATACCTATAAAAGTAACACATTTAGAGCTATGCAACCAGTGTCCCCTTCCAGTTAGTTTTAAGCTTTAACTAACTGATAGACATAATACTACTCTGAATACAGTGCATCCCTTTTGCTACCTAGCAACTCAGATTTGTAAAGGTAGCATGAATAACTACAACCAACAAACACAGTGAAATTATCCACTTCAACAAACAAAAAGAGACCATATAATGACTACTCTGCAACTTTTTCCATTTAGATTTGAAAATGTTCTCAAGGCACTTGAGAGTTTGATAAATGTTAATGCTTTTGAAAAACCTATATGTGTATTTGTTTGTTTTTGTTATGTTAGTGCATATGATTGTTTATGTTTAACAGTAACAACTTCCAGGGCCTTTGAATAAACCTTTAAGACAAAACTAGGACCTATGAGATGTTGTGAAATGTAACCATTAGTTGAATTATTGTACTCTCTCTTCTCCTGACCAGCCAGCACACTCGATGATGTAGTTAGTATGAATGACATCCCTGACGATCATCCAAAAGGCCAGAAGATGAGAGCGAGAGAGACAGAGAGATTTAAAGATTAACCGACATGACCACTCACCCTCTTACAAGCGGAAGAGGAGCGGCTTTTTTCCTGCGAGGAAGAGGATGATCCCGAAGAGCGTGATGAGGAGGAGGATCCAGAGTCAGAATCAGATGAACCCGAGTCGCTGGATGAAGAAGAGTCCCTCCTCCTCCTCTTCTCTTCCTTCTTCTTCTCCTTCTCTCTTTCTCTTGACACGTCAGCCTCCTCTGGTGGGGGAGAAGGGGGTAGCACTGTTGCAGGGGTCATCTTCTCCTCTGCTGCTCTGGGTGCATCTGCTGCTTTGGTGGATGACTGAGTCCCCTGATCTGATTTCTTGCCCTCCTCTTCCTGAAGAGCATCTCTTATTTTGGGTTTCTCCTCTTTTCCCTCCGTGAACTGGATGTGTGGGGCCGTCCCCGAGCGTTCTCCCTCGTACCAGTCGGGTCCATGGGACCCTGAGACTACGACGCCCTGCCTGACGAGTTTCTGAGGGGAGCCCATCCCGGAGGGGACCTGAGGACCCTGCGGGGCTCCTTCCCCTTGGCCTGCTTTGGTGGGGGAGTGGAGAGGGGAAGGGGCTTGTGGGAAGGGGCTATCTGAGAAGGTGCGGGGTGCCTTGACCACAGAAGTGGCAGAGGAAGAAGGAGGAGGAGAGAGCACAGGGGCATCTCTCAGGAAACGGAATTTCTTGGAGGAAGACTGGGGAGACAGGGGCGTAGTGACTGGGGGGGATTTCGGCGGGAAGACTCCCGTGTGTTGGGAGGCTCCCAATGGCTCGCCACTCTCTGCATCCCTTCCCTCTGTTGCCACGGTCTTACCAGGGGCACCAAGCTGGAGGGCAGGAGAGTGGGAAAAGCCCCCAAGCTCACGGCCGCGTTTCCAAGGAGGCAGACGGCTCTCCCTCTCCTTCTCCTTCTCTAGTATCTTTTCCTTTTCCTCCCTCTCTCGCTCCAAGGCTGCCTTCTCCCTCTCCTGCTCAGCTGCTTTCAGCCTCTCCTGCTCCAAGGCAGCCTTCTCCCTCTCCTGCTCAGCTGCTTTCAGCCTCTCCTGCTCCAAGGCAGCCTTCTCCCTCTCCTGCTCAGCTGCTTTCAGCCTCTCCTGCTCCAAGGCTGCCTTCCTTTCCTCTCTCTCATGCTCTAATGCACGCTCTCTTTCAAGAGCCCTCTCCTTCTCCTCTGTTTCCTTCTTTTCTTGCTCCATGAGACGCCTCTTCTCCTCAAGTGCTCTCTCCCTCTCCAGAGCTTCCTCTTTCTCCCTTCTTTCCCTCTCCAGCGCTTGTTCTCTCTCTAACCTCTCTTTTTCTTCTTTCTCGATGGCTTTTAGCTTCTCCAGTCTCTCTCGTTCTAGAGCTTGCTCTTTTTCACGCCTCTCCTGCTCCAGTCTCTCCCTCTCCAGAGCCTGTTCCTTTTCTTTTCTTTCCCTCTCCAAAGCCTGTTCCTTCTCAAACCGTTCTTTTTCCAGTCTCTCTCTCTCCAGGGCTTGTTCTCTCTCGATTCTTTCTTTCTCCTTTCGTTCTTTCTCAAGTCTCTCCCTCTCCAATCGCTCCCTCTCCAGGCGCTCACTCTCGATTCTCTCTTTCTCCTTTCGTTCTTTCTCAAGTCTCTCTCTCTCTAATCTCTCTTTCTCCTGACGCTCTCTCTCAAGTCTCTCCCGCTCCTGTCGTTCTCGTTCCAGCCTCTCCTGACGTTCTTTCTCGAGCCTCTCCCTCTCCAGTCTTTCTTTCTCCAACCTCTCTCTCTCTAAAGCCTTTTCTCTTTCAAGCCTCTCACGCTCCAGAGCTTGCTCTCTCTCCTGCCGCTCTCTTTCCTGCCGCTCTCTCTCCTTCTGTTCTATTTCCTGCATTTCTCGTTCCAGCCTCTCTCTTTCCAAAGCCTGTATTCGCTCTAGCCTTTCTCTCTCCAGACGTTCCCTCTCAAGGATTTGTTGTCTCTCCCTCTCCAATCTTTCCCGCTCCAAACCCTGTTGTCTCTCCCTCTCTAATTTCTCTCTTTCCAAAGCCTGCTCCCTCTCCAATCGCTCCTTTTCCAGTCGCTCTCGCTCCAAAGCTTGTTCTCTCTCCCTCGCCTCTCTTTCTTGGACCAGGGCTCTCTCCCTTTCAAGCTCCAGAGCTTTCCTCTCCTCTCTCTCCTGTTCGAGTGCTTTGAGCCTTTCTTGCTCCCTCTCCCACTGCCTCCCTCTGTCTTCGTTTTCCCTCTGCCAAGGTAGCGGAGGCTCATGGTCCTGCTTCAGCGAGTCCCTTTCTTCCATGGTGGTGCGAACGACACTTACTGGGCCCTGGCTGTGAACATGAGGGCCTCCAATGACAGAGATGGATCCTGGGTAGCCCAGAGCTGCCGAGGCGTTGGCAGTGTGCGTGATGGCAGACACTGCGCCATCCTGGTGACCTCTCCCGGGAAACACAGCGGCACCTGCGGTGGCATCTTCCCGTCCCTGGGCTTCGTCTCGTCCGCGTCTGACCACTCCTGAGAAGGCCCCCTCGGACTCCATCTTGCGTGCCAGCATTGACAGGGGGCCGGGTCGGCGGTCTGCAGCGCCACTCTGTGGCTCAGGGCTGCTACTGCGGCTGCCGCTGCTGGAGCTGCCCGAGCTGGACGTGCTGCTGGTGCGCTGCCTGGGCGGGGGTTCTTCCTCGGGGCTAGGGGGGCTCTGCTTAGGAGTGTCTGGCAGAGGGAAGGAGAGCTCTGGGGGAGGCGAGGGCGGTGGCGTGGGCTGGCGCAGCTGCTGAGACAGCAGCGGAGGGATGTGGGGCTGAGGCTGCTGCCGGGAGCCCCCAGACCGCTCTCTGGCCAGCTGGGCCCTGGGCGGCAGCTGCTGCTGCTGCGGCAGCGGCTGCTCTCCTCGATTTCTACGCCTCGCGTTTGCATCCCAGTCGTCATCATCGTCATCCTCGTCCTCGTCTCCTCCTTCGCTCTCCTCGTCGCTGTCTGCGGGGGCACGGCTGGAGGACGGGCCCTTGTCGCCTGCCACCACACGCACTGACAGGGCGGCCACAGAGGTGGGCAGAGGCGCGGGGGCAGAAGACGACGGGGGCCCTGCTGGCGCCTCCCTCTCGCGGGTACCGTCCGCATTTGCCTCACCTGCTGAGACCCCGTAGCCCTCGCCCACTGAAGGGGGCAGACTTTTGTGCTGGTCAACTAAATCAGGGGCGACATCCTGGTGGAGAGACGTGCAGGAGAGGGCAGGTTGAAGAGGAGCCAGAGTCTAAACTCTGATCCAAAAACACAAACAGTAGCTCAACCATGCAACAAACTAGGTAAGACTAAATCAATTTGCCCTGAATGATGCAGCATGCACTGGACTAGAAGTATGAAACATAGGGTGATATGTAGCCTAGGGACCCTTTAGATTAAATTTATACCCAAATTTAGTAATGGAAGACCTAATTAGTAAACTATAAAAGTATGTATATGCCTTTCTTTTGCTTTTCCTTGATAACCAACCATCATCAATAACCCCTTTCCACAAAGATGTCATCAAAATCATATATTCTACGGTTTAGATGTACAAACTTCAAACTGCAAAAAGTGCAAACTTCACACTAACATGGAATGAGGAATGTTTTCCACACATGCAAAGAACACTCTGTTGTGTAAAAGAGGAGCTAACCTGGTTTGGGGCAGGACATGCAGGACCATCACTGGCCTCCCTCTGGTCATCTTGGTCTGTGCCTAAGATATGAAACATTTAGTTTCCGACTGAATCACAAGCCACATATACACATACACAGACTCACATTGGTACAGTGCTGCTGTTACTTTACTTGCTACAACTGAAAACGTAGGCGTATGACGTGATAGGCATACACCAAACAGAGCAGAGGCTTAAAACAATACCATCATCAACACACACGGCCAGCATAAGCATGCAGCCTGTTGTAGTCTGCTGGGACATGCAGGCTAAAATCTTACCGTCTGTCTCTGCAGCCTCTCTGGCCTCTCTCTCCAAGCGTTGTCTCAGGAGCTCCTGTTGCTTGGCCAGGTACTGTTTGATGAAGCTGTTCTGACTCATCTCCTCTCCTATCTGAAATGCATAACACCACAACAGCCCACCACTACATCAAACTGCAGTGACAATCCCAACCTGTCACTCACACTGGCCTGGACTGCCTCCTTTGTGATCTCAGTAAAAAAAAAAAAAAAAAAGAATGATCAGGCTTTACTCAGGGTAGATTCAGATTGTATGGGTTTTCTTTTGCCATGCTCCTCAGACAACTAAATATTTATCAGTGTGCAATAAGTGGGCTTCCTTCTTAAACTTCCAGGTCATATAATAATATAAAAAATATATAGTATACTATACATAACAGCACAAAGAAATGGATAATTCCACATGACTTAAATGATTGCTGACACAATTCATGCAAAAATAATGGGGGATCTTTCATATCCTAGAATTGTGTTCATGTCAACTACGCAAGCAACCTTTTAAGCAAAAGTTTCCTGAAAGTCTAGCAATCTCAATGGTTCAAGACTGAAATGTTTACTCAACGATGCATTACCTGATGGTAAAAATAAAACAACATTTTAAATTCTGTACAAGATTCTAATGTCAGTGAATATGACTAGTATTCATATTGTTTTCCTTTCTATGCTTGCATACACTGCCATCTGTTTGAGGTAAAATGCATTATGTCCAGTGATGTTCAGTGCAACCCATTCCATTTTCTGACACACACACCTGTGAATTTGGTTGGAGTCCTATGTGATGTGTTGAGGTCTTCTGAAGGTTCTCCAGCATCAGAGCCTGATATCACACACACAAAACACACACACACGACCTTTATAATATGTTATAGAAATGGGCTCTCAACACAGTGAAATTAGTTCTATGCTATGCGAATTCACTCTTATTGACTTCATCAGCTAATAAAACATTTGAAATGAAAATGGCAGGAGATACATCAACCATTTGTAACACAGGAACTTATTCCTAGCATCTATTCGACCACTAAGATGCTGCATCTGTCATTATCAGGATTGTCGCGTTTTTATCACATAAATACCCTGAAGTGAATCCGAGACATCAAAAGAAGTGTGTAAGCGTTCACAATTATCGTCACAGCATAGTACAACAGTTTTGATATTGGCCCAACGTCAGGGTGAATTCACATCTATATTCACACGCGAATCCAGCACGGTTTGCATCCTGGAAGGCTTCAGGCAAATATCTGGCAAACAAATCACTCAGACAGACAGATATGTGTCCTCACGACAAGCGCGCAACTAAGAAAAATCATTAGCCAGCTAGCTAGCTAACACATCATTTCTCCGCCCACACTCGGCAGAGTGACAGTTGCCAAGGTAGCTGCAATTATTATCTATGGCCATATTAACATTGGTGAGAAAATTGTGTCGATAAACTAATAGTTGCGTTAAAATTATTGATGTCTATCAGTGCAAATCTCTCCAAAGTACTTGATGAGCGCGCCCCCGTTTCATAACCCCCTCCCTCCCCCTCCCTCGTGCACGCTAAACACACAAAGCGCGGACTCGCCGACAAGTTAAAAACTAGTGGCTAGTAGCTAGCGTCTGATAAACACTCTCGCATGGCAGCAAGGCTGTGCATCACTTGGCCCGTAGGTAGTTAACACTTTGGCTCATCATTTCTCAAACAGCAAGGTTCTTAGCTACAAACGTTTCAGATAAAACGCGGCAATCTAAATATGCACGCATGGTCGTAGTCGCACGGCGCGAGCTCATCGAGCTCTTCCAGCCATCAAACCACCAACACTTGGCCTATCGCTAAGACCTCAGTGTAGCCACTGTAGGCAAACGATTTTAACCCTGAAAGAGGTGATCAAACTCACCCCTTTTAATCGTTTGATTAGGGCATTCTTCTGCCCACTCTTGGATAGGCCTCTTTCCTCCAGTGCAGCTTTAAGATCCGCCACACGAAGCGAATGAAGCGGCCTCCCGTCCAGCGTAACATCTTCGAGGTCCGCCATCTTGCATCCCCTTCGCCCGTTCTCCAGCTCCAGTCACCGCAACGCCTTCCTCCTCCCGACGTCGGAGAACTACTGTTTCCGGTGAAGGCGGAGTCGGGAATTCAAAGACAACCAGTGATGGGTGGAAGGAATCATTTTTAAAATAAACCTACAATGTATTGGCTTATTGTTCACACAGCAGAACTGCCAATGTAATTCAGTAAGCTAGGGGGGTTGTATAGGCTATGTATGCGAGAGGGGAATAAAATGAACCTTCTTTGCCTGTTCATAGTCCCCTCTGATGTATGTTGCTCTGCCTCACTTCAGACAATTGATGGCGCCTGTGTGCAACATGAATTCCTGAAGTGGTGTGAAAGACCCAGCCTACCAAATCGTCCTGTTGCATTTGATCAACACATAGGCCTGCACTGTTGACACAGTTGATACAGATTTCCTGTCATTCCAGGACACACAACCCCCAGCCTCTGGCACGTTGAATGCTTGTTCGGCTTAAAAGAGATCAAATAGGCCTATTAAGAAATAGGCAATTTCTTAAATGTATGAATCCAACACTGAAACTTTTTGATTCACAATAAGTTAAATAGCGCTTTGTGAACTTGGGCAGCTAAGCTTGTTAAAACATCTTGCCATTTTATTTGGACCTGCATTAGGTTGAGAAACAGATGTTGTAGGCCTAGCCTTATCCTTTTACCACCTTATATCTAAGGCCTAGTCCACACGTACCAAACCGATCTTTTTTTACTCACTGGAACCATATCAAGAATATTTGCGTCCAAACGGATCTATCTCAACACGACTCAACACTTCATATGCCAGGCCTATAGGTGGCACTGTTTGTTACAGAAATTGACCAAAGCTTGCGCGCTGTGTAGGCCATGCAAACCTGTCTATGATACAAACAGACAGAGTAGGCTAAGATGAAAATGGCTAGTGCAAGGAAACCAGAATTGTTTGTGTGGACTGATAGTGAACTGTCAACTGTAGTCAACTGTAAAACTAATAAACGTAATTTTTACGGTTTGTGAAGGGTGCAGTCCCGTCCTTTATTTGGCTAACGCAGGTACAAATAATCTCCTTTACTTTCTTTGGTAGGATAGTCCGCGATTCACATTAGTTTTGGCTATCACCGCAAGTGCATAGGCTACTAAAGGCTAGGCGTACCCAAGTTCTAGGCTATTCTGTAGCCACATTTATAATATTGCTATAATACCTTCGTTAGTAACAGTCGATACTTTTGCCTGCATCAAATCACGCATTCGCATTTAGTGTGCATCTACCATAGGCTTAACATGAGTTCTAAGCGTCTTTGTATGCTCATATTTGACTTACTAGACTATGAATGCATTTATTTATGTTAAGACATGTAAAATAAATGAATGACACCGGCACTACGCACAAATTAATTTAGATAGATAGATAGATAGAAAGATAGATAGATAGATAGATAGATACTTTATTGATCCCTAGGGGAAATTCAAGGTCACAGCATACAGACAACATACACACACACATTCATTAACAGCAGAAAAAGTAATTAAAAGTATATAATATAAAAACACAGCTAAGCAATAAGGACTGTAGAAGATAAAGAATATACTAAAATACAAATTGTACTAAATAAAACTTAATCTAAATCAATTCTAAAAAACAATATCCACATAGTGGGTGATTAATCAATCAGGTGCGCTTGCAATGATTAATGTAATTAATGTAATGTAATTAATTTAAACTTACACCGCACTTCCCTAATAACTTCTGACTAGTTCTCTCGCGTCACTGACAGTAGCTATAAATGCATTAAAAAAACACCGGGATAAACAGTGTTCAGTCCACCAAGTCATAAACTATTGGCGCTGAGCAGCACCAGTTGTGATATTTATCCTACTGAGTGTAATCGTAGGTAATGTCATGTATGAAAACTAGTATTGTTAGGCAATACTATAAGTCCAGGTCAGCTGAGGTGTGGCGATGACATCATCAATACGCAAGTATGCGGTTTCGCCGTCCAAACGAACTCACAAGGGCTACCCAAAGTCGTGCTTTCTGAATGCTTTTATCTTTTCTCGCACTGATTGTTGCAGTGCTCTGTATAGCCTATAGTTTGGTATGAGCCAGCCCACTCTTTCTGCACCTCAGCACCTTCAAATCTGCAAAATGTAGCTGCATGCCTGCTTACCGAATCTAAAAATCGCACCATATCACCAATGATTACATAACAGCAGGTTACCAGTAGGATAAACTGGAGTGGAGTACAAAAAAACTCTCTTTTTGGTTTTAAAGTCATTAATAGGCTTGCTACAAGGTATATTGAACTATCTTCATGTCCTCACAGAACACTGAGGTCTTTTGACGAACCCTTGCTCTCCATCTCCAACAATAGTTTGAAGCGTACAAGTGAATGTATGTGTTTTTTTGCAGGGCCCAAGTTGTAGAATGGTCTGCCTCTCTTTTCTGTGTTAGATCAGCCTCAACAATTGGATGCCTTATATCCAGGCAGGCTATAGTGCTATTTACTTTCAGTGAGGTGTGTTTTATTTTGTTTTATGGGTATATTTATATGTTTTTTTATTCATGTTTCTCTGTAGAGGAGACCTTAGCTAGGAATTACTACTGCATCTGTCAATACTATTACTAACTAGAGGATAAGAATGCCGACATTATCGTAATAGTACATAAGTTCTAGTCAAGTGTGATAGAAGGAGAAAGTGGTAGAAGGAGGAGGGAAGAGAGGGAAGTGGATGTTAACTGTGTGGTAGGAGAGCAGGTATCCTTGGAAGACTTGGGTCTTCGAGAGTTTTTTAAAGACCGAGGGGGACGCCCGTGCTCTGGTGGCACTTGGCAGGTCGTTCCACCATAGGGGGACCACAGATGGAAAATAGTCTGGATTGCCGTGGGTGTGGAGGTGGCAGTGCCAGACGACTTTCCTTGGAAGAGTGCAGTGGCTGAGGGGTAACATAAGCCTTGAGGTAAATGGGTAAGACCCAGCAGAGTTTTTCTGCTGTTATATGTTTTATGTTATTGCTTTATTATTATTATCATCATTACTATTCTTATTATTCCCCTTTGTAAAGCAGTTGATCAATCATAGATTGTTTTAAATTGTACTATAGAACTGACTGTATGGCTATGAATGAACTAATATGTTCATGTCAGTCTCTGGCAAGCTTATCCCATTTGCATTTAAAATGCATTGGCACTATGTCACTGACAAAGTTGTAAGGCTAATGGAGTGCAGTCAAATGTGGCATGCTAAGGCACATTGTAATACGATAAGGAGCTACTGACCAGCATTTATCTATTGGAAACTTCCCACAATTTTATCAAATGCAGAAAACAAAAAATAGTCATCATCCACAGAGGGCTGATAGGCCTACTTTGACATGATATAAGTTCTTATTGATGAGCTACAGCTGAAAGAGCTGACTGTGAAATGTTTGTATTCAAAGAGCATGAAGGAGGCAAACAGAGACAGTGTTTCCACTCAGGTGTACACTGATCCCTGGAGATGAGCAGCACATTTCTGGTGGCCCCTCTTTATTGCGCCCCGTTGAGATGCTCTCTACACTGCAGCGTCAGCTTCTGGGTGAGCCACAGGGAAGCTCAGCAGGCGGCTGATAAGGCCCCTGCAGCTTCTCACGGGCTGGGCATACTGCAAGGCCTGTGTGGATAATCACAGCTCCGTCAACACCTTCTTATATTTTAGTACAGAGTGTGAGAAATATATATGGTCCATATATAGCAAACATGTAAGGTGCCTTTAGCTACTGTAGGCCTGCTCTGTAGCTAGATGTTTTTTTTATATATATATATTAATTGGAAAGATCACTTGAAATAAAATAGATATGTAGGTAACGTCATCAATGTTATATTATCATCATTATTATTATTATTGGGTCTTATTTATCCTGTTTTATCATCCATAAACACCAACCTCCTCCAAACAAGTAGAAGTGAAAACTATTGGACAGACTACATAGTTGAAAGGTCAGTGGGTGGAGTTTAAAACAGCCGATGTTAAAATCTTCGGCTCTGCCTTTACCAAAGATTGTAGATAGGCGGAGCTGTCTATGCCTCTATGGATAAACCGGAGGCAGCTCCTTTACTGTTTATGAGATAGCGGTGGGTAGTGTTAGCAGCCAGCAACTATTGTTAGCTTTCCTTGTCCATAATCTAGCCTACTGCCACTGGTGATCTTCGTGGAATGCTGGCAGGAAGACTTTTCCAAAGGTAGAAGGTAGATCAATGAATACTTAATAAGGTGTGTAACGTTAAAGATAACTTACACTCACTTAGAATTACAGTATAAAGTAAATCGTTGTAGAGGCTAACAAGCTAGTCTGTATTTTAACGTCAACTTGTAGGACAGCTAAAAGTGACGTTAGGCTGTTTATAACGTAGCAGTCGGAATGTCGTGAAGATTTGTGTGGAAAAATAAATCCTATTTTATTTAGAAGCTAACTTTATATTTAAAATTTGTTCGGTGTTATGTTTGGCATATGCAAAGAATCGGAACCTTGCTTGGTTGCTTGCATTGCCAGTTCAACGTTGGTCTTCATTCACGTTACACGCAATCATTGTTTTACCGTTAACGTTATATCGAAAGATTTAATCATGACTTTTCGAGGCAAGGCTGATCTTGTGATTATTTGCAGATGTCCTGGTTTCCTCATGTGCGTCAAGATCTTATTCAACAGCCATCGACGGTGACACCTCCTTTTGAGCCAGCAGAACATAATAGGATTTATTCGTCGCCATCGTCTTCAGCAGATTTTCCAAATGCTCCACTTGACTTTAAACCACCCTCCTTGGTAGATTTGGCGTGTACCCCCCTTGGATCTGGGTCGGGGAGGGTATCCCCTCCTCTGTCGTATGTAACTCTTCAGGAGCAGCGCTGTGTATTGAGCTGGTTTCTGGGATGGGGACCAACTCAAAGACAGCAATTTCTGGAGGACCTCATAGCCAAAGCTGTGCCTGGAAAAGTGTGCAGCCTACTGGAGCAGCTTACTACAATGCAGGTAAGCCTACTAACCATACTGAGGCTGGTCCATCACATGGCTATGTTGATGAATTTATATTACAGACAATCCTTACAGCTGTAACTGTGCAGTGTCAAAAGCTTCTTTTCCCTTGCACTTAGGCCTAAGTCACATTGTGCCTATCCGTTTCACAGGTAAAGGACCGGGTCCCTAACATCTTTGAGTGCCAGCTCCGGTTATGGACGCAATGGTTTGAGTCTTGGACTGAGGAGGAGAGAAACGCCTTCATCAATTGCCTAGAGGAGAGAGACCCCATCTTTGTCGCCCACTTCTATAGAGGGGTGGCAGGCACAGCTGGGAGGAACTGAACCATTATTTTTAAACCATTATCAGTCAGACTTTAGCTTTCTGTTGACAGTGGACAATCACAAACCACAATCTTCTGCATTAACTCTTGCAGCATTGTTATTTCTTATGTAGACTACTTCAACAAAACAATCAGAGCTATTGAGAAGGTGTTTAATGTCATGGACCATAAGATAAAGTGTGAAACTTTCAGGTCAGGGTGCTATGCTTTTTATATCGTAGTCCTGAACAACGGATTAGGAATTATAGCATTGTTATACCCACTGATTTTCAATTCTGTTTAACTATGTGGGGAGAATTTATAATAAAGACAGCCAAAGGCAAAAATGATGCAAAAGAAATGCTTTAATTTGTCATTATGTGCTTAAAGAGCATACTTCCTACACTACCAGGGATGCAATACATTTGGGATGCAATTGGTAGAGATGCTGAGTATTCAGTGGAAGCAGAAGGTCATTTTTAAGACTTCAGCCAATCAACAGAGGCGACTGCATTGAACACCATTGGAGGTGAACCCTCCTCAGTGTCCTCACATGTGCTCATAAAGGGAAAGAGTTTTGACTTCACTTCTATGTTACTGAATGTGTGCAAGAGAGCTTTAGTCTCTGCGTCATAAAAGGCAATTTCTTTCTTTTTGAAATCTATCAGCACTCCAATCTTTCTTGGCTTGGCTTGCCCCACCTCTCTCAGCTTAGTTTTCTTTCTTTGAGCTGTACTGAGAATATCAGTTCTTGTCAACATCAGGGTCCAGTACTGATTCTTGGGGTCAAACGTTATGGCTCCTTTTCTTGGAGCAGTTTCACCAGCTACTCCTAAGATGTAACAAGGTTTTCCAGCCACACCAACCTCCCAGTACTGCCTGCCTTTATCAAACCCAGTGCTAGCCAGAGCCCCTATAACATGATTGTAGCGTGCTGGGCCTTCTGGCACATTGAGTGCTGTCTGTAGGAGTTTAATTTGAGTGTTACTGTGCGACAGCTGCAGTTTTGGGTGAGCTGTGTCAGGGTCTATGGCTGGCTGAGCTGTGGGAAGAAAAAGAAGTGTTCAGAACAGACTGACTATAAATTCCCAAATCCATTTTTGTCTATTTCTTTTTTTTTTTTTAATTATTTTCCTGATCTGCATTTCAATATTATCCTTGAAATTACTGGAATTTGAGGTGTGAATTTGTTGAGATTGTAGCCAGACTGTGGCAAGATCCACTGTTCATAGTAAATAATTCAGCTGTGTTCAGCTGCAGTCTTTACACTTACAAATGTGGACTGCGTTTTCTGCTGCAATCTGTTTCACAAAATCTGTGTGGGGAAAGACACGTTGACACAATTACATTTTCTCCATAGATACCTTCTTTGAACAACAACATGGAGGGAAAATAAGTTGCTGAAAAGTGAAGCATTGGCAGAGGGCTTGTCTGTTAGGCTACACTCAAATGACTGCTGTAAAGTTAGTCAGCTGAATGTTTTTTTGCCTTTGTCATTACAGAATTGTGTTCTGTGTAGAAGTGTAGTGTATATCACTAGGTACTACATGAGGAATTATGTAGATTCCAGATGTTCAACATTGCATTGCTAGTGTATTTTAGAGTCATGTGATAACATGCAATACTGGCTGACCCTATGGACTGATGGAAGATTTATGGTAACTGAGGTATGAAAAAGTTGTAGGATAATGATGGCAGTGCAGAACCCTTTGAATCTAATATTACATTACATTATCTGGTATAAAACTGGTCTTTCTATGACCTCCTTAGACTCTGTGCTTCAAAGCAAAGCAGAGCCAAAAACAAAGGTGAGCCTCATGGTCCAGGCGTGTTTGACCAATCCGTATAGTGATCGACTGGCAAAAGACGTGCAGGCAGCATACAGATGCCAGCATGAGACATGGTACAGTAAGGTAAGGTTTAGAAACCGTGTTTGGTGGTTGTTGAATATCAATTTTTGCCTCTGGCAAAAACGTAATTCTGCTTCCTGCCAACAACCAACCCACCTAACAACAAAACTCACCATCAACTTTTTTCTGTAGCTCTTTGGTTACCTCTTCTTTTTTCTTTAATGATTGCTGAAGTTGTTTTTTCTCCGCCTCCAAAGCTACAAAGGAGTTGGAGGGGAGAATGAGCATTTTGACACTTTGAGACATTTTTATATCAGCTTTACGAACAAACATTAGTAATTAGTATAGTGTTGAGTTCCTTGGGTTTATTTTAAGAGTGAAATGTGGCTCAGGTGCTCAGGGTGCTGTGGCCCAAGGGCAGAAGGGAAGAAGTAGCTGACCTGTACAGGAATGACAAAAGACTTCCAGAAGCTTATTGGCCAACTAGGTAGAGTAAGTCATAGGGTTGTAATTTCATTGATGGGCAACACAGTTGCCAATACGCAAAGTCCACTGTGCATTCACTAAAGCTAATTTTGCGAAAATTATTTAGCTAATTTGATAACATGAGTGATATCCTAAGCACAAACATGGGTGGGTCTGTATATACTTGTATACTGTATAAATGACTTGCTTTAAAGCAATACCCTTTTCCGTGAAACTTTGAAAATGATTTCATGTTTGGCAGACCTCTAGCACAAGAACCTCTTTCACCTCTGGGGTCACTCTGTTTGCAGTAGGTAATGTGTACTCTACTGTACTCCACTGTACAGTTAAAGTGCTCTATATGAACATTAATATACTAACTATGGTTGAATCATTGTGTTTGGAAGATAAAGAATGAGATGATTGTTTACTGCTATTGTGTCAATTAGCAAATATAGGTATCCCCACCTATTCTGACCGCATGGTTATTATTGCATGAACCCCGGTTGTGGTGCTTGTTGCTTTATGGAATTGGGACCCTGAATCTTCTTTTGTTTTGAGAAAAACTATCTATAAAGCATTGAGTTCATGAAACAACACAGGGAAAGTAATATGGAGTGAGACGTGAAGTAAGAGGTGTGTGAGGGTCTGGGTCACATCAGAGCACAGACTCTCACCATTGGCTTTCTCCTGTTGTACTTTGAGTGCAGCCTCCTTTTCTGTAAGTAGACCTAAAACCTTTCCCTTTGCACTCTCCAGCGTGGCAATGTCTTCATCTTTTCTGTTCAACTGCTTCTTCATGTCTGACAAAAAGCACACCGTTCACAGTGAGAATGAGGGATACCTCCAGTTCAATGGATCTCTTATCAGGGAAGAGGAAGACTAACCTTCGTGCTGTACTCTGAGCTGGGCACAGTCTTTAGCCTCTTCTTTAGCACTTCCCCTAAGCTCTACACACACACACACACACACACACACACACACACACACACACACAAAGGAAACAGTTGTAAGAACTATGGAGCAAGACATTCATTACAATGACATTCCAAGACTTTGAGAGTAACAGAGTAAATAATGACACGAATTGAACAGAATTGATATATTAACCACTGGCACATTCATGCAGCTAATTATCCTAAGCAACAGCAAAGACTAAAATATTAACACTGATCAAAGTTACATTTGAAACGGAATTGAAGTGTGATTTATTGAGCTTCAAATTTGTTTTTAGTGTTTTAAAGAGCTAGCCTATTGTAATGGTGGGCCTTACCGTCATTTTCAGCCTTTAGTTTTGCATTCTCTTTGTCTTTCTCTTGAAGTTGTTTCTTAAGATCTGAGAGGACAATTAATATTACATTGCAGCCCTTCAAGCTAGTCATCATGTATGGCAATCATCAAAAGAAAAGCCAATGGCAGCCACCAGGTCTCACCAGCTATTTCATCCGCTGTCTTCTCTTGGAGGTCTTTGTCATCATTTAAGAGTGTATTCATTTTATTTTCCATTTCAATGGCCTTTACAGCTGACGGATCAAACACAAAGAGTGCAGAACTCAGGTAAAATACAAACATGGAGTATTTTATATGGGCATAAGAAAGCACAGGGACTTAAACAGTAGTACTAGGTTTACTGCATCAGCTTACTTAGTGCGCCATATTTTTTGTCTAAAGTCTCCAGTTTCCCGCTGCTGGCTTTGATCTCGTCCTCCTTTTGTATAAGGCGTCTCATCAAGTCTGTGAATGAGAACGTTTGGAACATGAAGTTATTTAACCACGTTAACCAGGTTTACCTTCAAAACCTGATACTGACCTACAGTTGTGGTTGATTATTGAAAGTATGCTTAATTTCTTCCTTAAAAGTGATGAAATCAAGGCAATTTTCTCATGTGTAGCTGCTTGCCTTTGGAATGTAATAGAGTAGAGCAAAGGAGGTTTAAAAAGTTTGTTGATTTCATGGTACCCCTATAGAAGATAATTTATTGGATGTGGCTGCAAGAAGAACATTTACCCCAGACTGAACAGAGGGATAGTGCAAATCGGAAGACAAAGAAACAAACAAAAGCAAACTTCCAAGTTCACTTCGTGGGTTGGGTCGGTCGCGGGCGAGTACATGGCTACAGCAGAGGACGGCCAGGGCCGCAGGCTGAACTGCACCTCCACAAACACCTCCTGTGAGGTCAGCTCCCTGCGCTGCGGTCAGCTCTACACGTTCAGTGTGGCAGCGACAAGGTCGCAGTGCCAGAGCCCGCCCAGCAACACAATGCAGAAATACTCAGGTGAGGCACAGGACGGATCAAGGCACCGGCACTGCTGGAAAGATGTTCTAAAATGTTCCATAGACTGACTGTTCTGAGCGAATAGTCAGGAAACATTGCATATAACCCCACCCCCCCACTCATAAATTGAGGGTTTTCCTTTATCATGGAAGGGGCAAACCATTTCACGACTGTACATAGCAGCTGACATGTATGCCATAAGTCTTAGCTATTGAAATGTATATGTCAATATGTAATCACCAGCAATCTTGTTTTCTGAGGACTGTTTCAGCTGTTTCAGTTTAGACTCCAAATCTGCGGCTTCTCTTTCCAAAGCATCTATTTCCACCTCTGAAGATAAAAGAATTAAACATTTTTTAAACCATGTTTTTTACAAATATGTTTTTTTTTAAATAATCAAATAATCGAGAGAATCTGGTGCACATACTAAATTTTCCTGTTTTACAGTCTTCAGCTTTCATTGCATTAATCTCTTGGCGCTTCTTCTGTAACGCAGTGTCCAACTCTGCGTGAAAAAAAAAAACCCACATCATGAACAAGGTACTTGGTATTTTTTTAAAAATTACAAATGATGTCTTGACAAATGACAAAATTAATGACAAATTGAAACGTTGCATTCATTTCCAATACTTGATATTGTACGTTGTTTTGCTGCAATTGCAATGTCGTGGGCTGTCACATTATGAAAAAAGTAAATAGAAAATAGTAATGGTAAAAATTATACCAACCAGTAATCTTTTTCGAAGTATCCTTTTTGACTTTGGATAACCTGTCCTTCAGTTGGGTGATTTCGTCCTGTTGTTGCATCACCTTGATCACTGAAACAGAGAAAGGTGGTGGATTGAGAATGTTCTACATATGCACTTGCGTTATCTACCTCTGAGAAGTAATACTGGTGGTCCTTTAGCATATCCCTGGAGTATACGGTGTTGCCAATACAGAAGGGATTAGGTTTAAAGCGTGGAGAATACAGACTGGAACAGTTTCACTGTGCTGTGTCTTTGGATAGAAAGGACACAATAAAGCAAATACAAAACTTAAAACCCCTAATACGTCATTTAAAATCACTTCACATTATAACAATACATCATCATGCCTGTGTAAGATAATAATAATAATAATAATAATAATAAGCTTTATTTGTATAGCACCTTTCATACACAGAATGCAGCTCAAAGTGCTTTACATTTGGAACATTTAACACAATAAGAGAAGAAAATAATAATAATAATAATAGTAATAATAATAATAATACATTTTGAGGCTAACGCAACAAGTTGTTGCAGTAGGATGTATATAGGCTTTGCTAACAAATGCTTAGGCCCCGTTGATGTGGACTCTAAGCGGTTAGCCTTAGTATGTTCTTTGCATTTGTTGTGATATGAATTTATATACAGATGTTTAAGGAACACAATGACTGGAAAACTGGTAGCCTTAACCTTGTAAGGGTATCTATTGAGTAGGGTGGTGGTAGTGTAGTGGTAGAGCTGGGTTAGCATTGCAGTAGCCTGAAAAGTTGCCGGTTCAATTCCCGGTTTCCACTGTTGTGCACTTGAGCAAGGCACTGAACCCCAAGTTGCTCGGGACTTTGGCCCTTGTAATATAATTGACTATGTAAATCGCATTGAACAAAAAAACAGTGTACGTGAAATGAATACATGTAAATGTATATATTGCAAACATTGGCCAATGCAACTCACTTGCTTGGATTTTTTCTGATTCTTTTCCTTGCAGCTCAACAATCTTTTCATCCAGCTCGGCCTCTAGCTCTGTTAAGAGAACCAGAGTTTATTAAAAGGGCAGTTCTGTCTTAATGTCAGGAAGTTTTTCACATACATACATACAGTGCATTTCACATATTTACATACACACAGTTACTATAGACAGCTATTACAATTGGGATCAAGCCTATTTCACCAGTTTTCTTACCAGCTATGCGGTTTCTATACTCCTCGTTGTCCTCAGGCTTCAATGCAGCTTTTTCTCTAATTACAGCTATTAGCTCTTTAACTGAAGAGAAGTAAACATTATAAAGGTTGCGTGAAATATCAAGATGCCCATACTATGAAGATTCAGGCAAAGATTTGCATATGTTTTTTCTGTCAGAAAAAGACTAAGAGACAATGTTGGAGACTAAGCATACAAAATATTTGGTAAACATCTATTGGAATCTGGATCCGGAATCTTTGAACAATTTTGAAAAATGAAATTCATTATTGTACAATATCGGGTTGGAATTGTTGAAGAATCATATGTCTAGCCTGACGTGGTGGCAGCAGAAGAAATCTTACTGAGATCAGAGCTTGAAAATGGGCTATGTGCAGTTTATCTGTCTTGGCTATTTGTTCTGGCAGTCAGTGAGCGATGTAAAGCAGGAGATTTAGGTGATGACCAACAAGACAGGTTGTCATTTCAAGTGCAAAAGACATACTTTACATTACTTATAATCAGTTGCCAATGCATCATGCTGCTATCGATTGTGGAAAGGCCGGGAGTTTCAAAAGTCGAACTCACTTTGTGTGGCTGCTGGACTCTTCAGTCCAAGTTCCTCTTCTACTTTTTTCAGTTCTTCCTTTGTCTTCTCCAATTCCATCTTCAGTTCTGTTTGAGGCACATAGATAAATAGTTCCATGTACATACTTCTACATTAAGTGGTCCAAATGTTTTCAACTCTTCAATGACATATTTTGAGAAAGAGCTTTCTGGAACCTTCACCTGTCTTATCTCCAGTGTGGTGCTCTATGGCTTTCCTTAGTCTCTCAGCGTCAGCGCTCAGTCTGTTGATCTGAAGAACTAAAACAAAGAATAATCAAACAATATGCTACATTTAAAATATTATGTATATTATTTAAAAAACAACTGGAATACCAAACTATCGCTTCATTGCCTTACTTAATCTTGGAATGCCTTCGATTTGTTTAATGTTTTTGTCTGCCTTTGTCTTCAGCTCTGTGCAGAAGAAGTTTGCAAAGTTGCATATCCAGTGTAAACAGTAATTTAAATGACTGTGGCAAAGACAATGTCTGTAGCAAATAAAACTATATCACCTGTGTATTGTTGCTTAACAGTGGCACAGCTGTTAATCACTTCCTGTTTACTTTTCTCTGAGGCTGAAAGGCAAAATATGTAGTGTTCAAAACAGACTTAATGTATACTGTAGGCCTAAAGTATATTTCAGACCAGCATACTGGGAACAATTTAATGGTCTTATCAGGGATTGTATTAGTGTATTTTGCAGTTTGTCATGCTGAGCATTGGGGATACATGAGAAGCATCTGTGCCTCATGATATTTAGAATGAAAACAGATGTTGGGACAGCCCTCAGCGCTTTATTTACAAAACAAAATGCTCACTCGACCATGTGGGGAAGTGATGTATTCATATATAATTCATTACTTCCATTAATATCACAGATAGATTGTGAATTTTAAAGGGACACAGATTCATGGTAGACGGGATATTGGTTTGTATCAGTGACTTATGGATTTAAATTGTATACACATTCACAACATTGTAAACAACTCTGGCCATCGTTGTAAGTACTGCCAAAGAAATACTTAAAGCGAAAATCTGAAAAATGCTGACACCAACTTGGTTTGAGTAGTTAAGATGGTGTTATCATTTCCTTACCTTCATTTTCTGCTTTGAGTTTGGCAATCTCTTCATCTTTTATACTGTTCTGTTTGTTAAGGTCTACGGAAATAAATATTTATTTTATAGATATTTTGCATTAGTAGGTTCTTTCTGATCCATCCATGCAATAAAAACAGTAGTATCTGCAAAGCAACATTATTACACTTTACTTCTTACCAGCTATCACTTCTGACGTCTTCTCTTTCAGGTCTTTGTCATTACTTATGAGTTGATCCATTTTATCCTGCATTGCAATCATCTTAGTAACTATGGAGTTACAAAAGAAAAACTGGGCATGAGTTTCTATGGATGTGGAGGAATCTGTGACTCTGTGTAGACATAGACATTCATGTACTGATTGACTATCTTGTTGGAGGTTGTACTCATCTTTTTCAGCAAAGGACATTTCTCTGGTCAACAAACTGACGGTATATGAGAAGACATTTTACAGGGGTGCTTATGTTTATGTGCAGGGGTGCTTATGTTTATGTGCAGTCACAAGTAGACAGGAAGACAGGAGACAAGTAGACAGTCTTTAAGTAGACAGGAAACTACACGCAGCACAGTACTACACTAAAAATGGCAATTGCCATTGGTTTTGCGGTGCCAACATTACTGGCATTGGGTAATTGTTTGCCTTTAGAGTTTTGAGACTATGAGCCAACAAGTTCAGAGGCATGATTAAGCAACACAAACAAACAAACAAACAAAAATAAATAAATAAATAAATAAATTATTTGCTTACTCAGTTTTCCACGTTCCTTATCCAAACTCTGCAGTTTATCACTACTGCTGTCCAGGTCTCCCTCCACCTTCTGAAGGCGTTTCATCAATTCTATAAGATATTTTTTAATTTAGAAGAAAATGTAGATGGCTTAAAATAGTACCGTAAATAGATAAATAAAAATGAATTCACTCCAACAAGGAATCAAAGTCAACCCATAACGATAGGGTATGTTAATATCTCAAGTCATTACGATTTCAAAATGTATAATGAGACGTACTAATTAGCGGGGCATAATATGACTTAGCCTACCTGCAATCTCTTTGTCTTTGGCTTGTTGGAGTTTTGTCAATTTGGCCTCCAAAGCGCTAGCCTCTAACTCCAAAGCAGCAATTTCCTCCTCTAAAAAATAAAGAATAATTAATATGATTATTAATGTATAAAATATATTAATTGGCTTGTGAGAATAATAACAATAGCATGCACAAAGAAAGTTCTCCCACTCACTCCGTTTGCCAGCTCCACCACAGTTGTCAATTATCATTTTATTAATCTCTTGTCGCTTCTTCGCCAGCTGATCCTTAATTACTGTAAATAATTCATTGTAGTTAAGTATAAATCAATATCATTTTGACATGCTGGAACATTACCAGACTTTTCCCGTCTCTTTCTCTCTTTGCCCTTTACTCTTCACCCTTCATGTGGCCACATCTATAGAATATTTTTTTTATTTTCTTTTATTATCTATTGATCGATGTATTCTTGTCTGCCATGTTGATATCGCGGAAGCCTTATGACAACTACCCCAAAAGTTTGACACCAACCTGCAATCTCTTTGGAAGCTTCCTTTTTGACTTTGGATAACCTGTCTTTCAGCATGGCGATTTCGTTCTGCTGTTTCATAACCGTGATCACTAAAAGCACAGAAAATAGGACAAACAAAAAATACATAAATACAGTGAATCATACAACTCGTACAAAAAGTAGAACTGTGGCCTGTGGCCTGTTTCACACTCAATGTGTCGTGCCATGTGACGGCTGCAGAAAGTCTTGGTTTCCATATTGTTTCCTATGTTAACTGGTTAGTGCATTCACATGGTGAATGATACAAGCGTCTCACGCACAGAACTGATCCAGATGTTCCACAGCAGTCACACACTCGCACAACCAATGTCAAACAAGATAAAAAACAAGAAAAAACAAGATAAAAGCAATGCCAAATTGTAATATAAGAGTCACAAATCCTTAAGGTTTTAAAAAAAAGGTTTCTACATATTATGGCCTCACATACTTGTTTGAATCTTTTCTGATTCTTTGCCTTGCAGGGCAGCAATCTTTTCATCCAATTCGTCCTCCAGTGCTGTTAAGAGGATCAGAGTTTATTAGCAGGGCTGTTCTGTCTGAGTGTCAGGAATGTATTACACAGACAAAAAAACCCACAAAGATATGTAATCATTTTTAACTGTTCATTTTGTTTTCTTACCAGTGATACGTTTTAAATACTCTTCATTGTTCTCTGCTGTGCTTGAAGATGTTGTGTGTATAACAGCAATGAGCTCTTTTACTAAACAAGGACGAATATTACAACGTTGTGACTCGTGAGGATAATTCATAAACATATTCATCAGGTATGAAGATAAGGTCATCAGATAAGCGATTATTGCATGCAGAGAGAAGTTCTGTGAAGATTATTGCTTTTTCCTGTTGTGCTAAAATGTAAATGCACATCACCTTCTCTGACATAATGTCCTATCATGAGACATTTTTTTATATATCGGTACTTCCAAAATCCTAACAAAAGGAAAAAGGTACTGACCACAGTATGGTCACTAGAGATGATATGCAGCATATTTTTTTAATAAATGATGAGGACATTCTCTATCTATACACTCTAATGTAAAAGTAAGAAATACATTTTTTAGAAGTTGCACACTGAAATGTATTGTCACAGAATACCCTTGGGAATAAAAAGTCTATGTAATATACTATAGTTACTAAAGCCTGGGAGGGTGAAAAAGCTCACTTTGTGTTGCAGCTGGGCTCTTTGCTCCAAGTTCTTCTTCCGCTTTCTTCAGTTCTATCATTTTCGCCTCCAGTTCCTTCCTGAGTTCTAGGTAATAAACACATATTGCAATGTCAACAACATTTGAATTATTTATTTATTTTTCATTTATCCTTTTTTTTTACCAGGTGAGTTTCACTGAGATCTTACATCTCCTTTTGGGACAGAGATTTCTGGGAACTTTACCTGTCTTATCTCCTGAGAGGTTCTTCATCTCCAACTGCAGTCTTGCAATTGTACTGCTCAGCATGTTGATCCTGAGAACTGAGGCAATGAGCATCAAAAAAGTAAAATATATGTTTTGTTTTAGATCTTAGGATACATCAACACTTCGTGTTAAATAGTACTGTATATGCACTTTATTTCATAATTAAAAGCACAGAAAATAGGACAAACAAAAAATACATAAATACAGTGAATCATACAACTCGTACAAAAAGTAGTATGTTCAAAATACAAAAGTTGTATTTTTCATACTTAATTTTGGGATGTCTTCCATTTTATTCATGTTTTCATCAAATTTTGTCTTCAGATCTGTGTGACAGAGGTTTATAATGTGAGAACCCATGTGAACGCTCAGCCTAACACCAAGGTGTACAAGAGAGAAAGGTTGGGACCTGTGTATTGTTTTTTGATAGTTGTACAGCTTCCCTCTATTTCCTTCTTGCTTTGCTCCAGGGCTGAGGATGAAAGGGGGAGAGGAAGGAGAAAAAATCATATATTTTTATTCCTGAGATTGAAGGTGCAGTCAGCGATCGTACATGATTTCAAGCCCATAACATTTTTGTCACATTCACCAAACAACTCCTCACAATACGCTAGCTCCCCATCGCCCATCCCATGAGTAGTAAAAAACTACTAGCTCCCCATCGAGCATCCCTATGAGTAGTAAAAAACCCGGTCTCTGTAGGTAGGTTCCAAAAAACTGGAAACAAACTAATTTGGGGCAGCCTGTCCCACAATGAACAAAAACAAAACACTATGTGGAGTTTCTCTGGGAATACTGAAGGTAGAGGTGAACATAAACACAATGCCATGCTCAATCTCTGACTGCACTTTTAAAGGAGCCATCCTTAATTTAAAAACTCAAGATGTATTTCCTAATTCACTCATTCATTACACAAGTACGCCTGATCTTCTAGAGATGTTTTCCGTGGAATATTGTACTGGTGATTTTTATTGGTAGCCTGATATTATTGTGGAGCCAGTGCACAGGTGACTCCTGGATTCCATGTGGCCTGTCTGCAGCATACTGTACCTGTAACTGTGTTTTGCAGTTGGTCATTTTCCTCCACTTTGACTTTCAACTTTTCTTTCAGGCCTGCATAATCAAGACATTACATTTTTATGCACAGAGCACACATTATTCATGTTTAAACTTAGGGGCACTTCAAATAAAATCATGCCATGAAATGCTTACTCTTGATTATGACAGCTGATCTCTCTTCCAAGTCTTTGGACCCAGATATAACTGTGGTCATTTCAGTCTCCATAGCGACTAGCTTCAACTCTGAAATAGACACATTTCTTTAAATACAGTCTGTACAAAAAATGTATTCTGCTAACACAGATTGAATATCATTGTGTAAGAGAGACTGTCAGAGAGATTTTCATCTGGAAAAAAATATTTGACTGTCTTGAGGCATATTTCTTGTTTTAAATTCAATTTGTAATTTACTTACTTAGTTCTCCATTTTCACTGTCCACACTTATCAGTTTCTGGCTGTTAATTTGCAGTTGCTTTTTCTTCTCCGTAAGGCGTTTCTCCAGCTCTGCCAAGTACACATTTTGTTTGCATAACCAAAAATGACAGAAACTGGACATACTTGACAAACGATTTCAATTTATGCAGAGCAGCATTGGTATTAGCACTGGATTCAGCACTGACTCACAGACTCCTTCATTGACTCAAACTCAAAAGAAAGGCACCTTTGATCTCGTTCTCTGCAGTCTGTTTTTCCTTGGCTAAATCCAACTCCAGTTTTTTGGCCTCCTTCTCCAATTCTGCAACCCTTTCCTCTGAAAATTCAAAACGTTGAAGACATTTTCTTCATCACCATAAGATTCTTACTAAGTAGGCCTACTATTAATTAATCAATCAATCTTTAAACTTGTATATAAAAAATATAAAATATCTTTCATTATAGATACAGCCTATATAATCTCATATAATTTTATAACTGTGCATATATAATCAAAGATATTTGGGATAATATTAGACATTTGATTTTTTTTAACATCTGCTTTTCTAAGGTTACAGTTTACTTACTCATGTTTCCACAGTTCATTGCTTTCACGTCTTTGATCTCTTTGTATTTCTGATCCAGTTGTGTCTGAATTTCTGAAACATTAAAGGACAAAGGCTGATTTCAAAGAGACCTGATCAAATTACTTATTAAATTAAATCTGAAAAAATCTTTTCCTAAAACAATATCCCTCTCAGTCTCTGGACTATTAGTAACAGGTTAAAAAACATTCAAATATGTGGTAGAACTGTGTGTTGAACTGTGATTCAACATTCATTTGCATCCTATATTGTAAGTTTACACACTGACACAAGTGGGCAAAGATCACACAGACATTCTCTGTTTCATGCAGCGAACCATACAAGTCCCATCACTTTGGGGCACAAGTAGGCAATAGACTGGGAGTGAAGTCATGAGTGAACTGTTTCAATAGAAGCCCCTCAAATGACTCTAATGGAGCTCCAATGTTTGGTGAAATTCAGCAAATTGCTCCTCCATTATGTGTGTGTGCTAAAACTTAGCCTGGATGCCAGCCCGAATATACCCCGATCACATAATTTGAGGTCAGGAAATTTGGTCTAAACTCACTCTATTGAGAAGCCTTTATGGCCACATCAGAGCTGTTCGCACCAATCAAATCATCTGGGAGGGCTTTATATAATGTGCAACTGTGCCTAGTCATTCATGTCAATGCTATCATGTCTGTTATACAAGATATTGACAGCTAAATAACTTTAAATAAAAAACAAACAGAAAACAGAGATTGGGGCATTTGTTGAGTAGAATGTTTTTGGCTGTTGTATCTACAAGAATCACATATTTCGTTGCTCTGATTGGTTAGGTTTATCCAATTGTGTGTAGAGGCATATTTTCCCCTGTATCAGTTGAAACGCCCCATAATCATGTCCCAATGGTTCAGTACTAGCCTAGAAATCTAGACGCGCCCCTAGCGGCAGCAAATTACATTTGCTGCCAGGGCTAGTTCAGTACGGTACCAGACTCAAATTCTGAATAGAACTGACTCTGACTATGTCAGGCTAGAAAAAACTATCCAGGATCTGTAAATGGGAAACAAACATAGTGGCTCGGATTGAGGCATAAACAACGCCGGCCAATCAACACAATTACTTCAGGAACATGGAAGGGCTTGCCAGAATCGCACATTCTGCTTGTAACTGTATAATACCCGGGCTACACTGGGACCACACATGAAGCGCTCCGGTTGTGAAGCGTAAAATAGTTCTAGAAGACTGGTCTAATTCTTTAGAACATATACGCCGCTATCACGTCCGGTGTGGCCAGTTCTATTGATTACAGTAGAAGCTAATTGTTGCAGCAGACGCTCTGCAAACGGAACACTTCAGTTATGTGACCCTGTAAGCTTCAAAATCCTTTTCCAGTGACCCACACCATGATACACCCACCCTTGATCCTTTTGGTGGACTCTTGCTTAGTTTTCGATATTCTCCTCTGCAAAGAGGTCACATCCTCTTCTAAGGACATTATCTTGATCACTGAAAGAGAATTAAACTTCGCAGGTCAATACGTTATATGCTCCATCCATTACTGATTCAGTTGGCACAATGGAATTGAATATTATTACATGCACACATAATACAAGCCTATGAATGATGAATAAAATGAATGACTAACTTCAGTGATTGTTTGGCTCAGACTGAGTTGTCTCTTCAGTATACTTACATAGTTTTGTGTTTTCATCTTCTTTTCCCTTGAACTTATCAATCATTTCATTCAGCTCATTCTCTAGTTCTGTTAAGAAAGACAGAACATACAGTGGGTTTCACAAAGTCTGCTGTTACACCGTATTTTCCGGACTATAAGTCGCACCGGAGTATAAGTCGCACCAGTCAAAAAATGTGTCATGAAGAGGAAAAAAACATATATATATTTTCATAGGACCAGCCAAACTATGAAAAAAAGTGCGACTTATAGTCTGGAAAATACGGTAATGCTTATTTAAGGCATCATCAAATATGTTATAATTTATTGCTTGTATGATACTGTTTGTCTTGTCTTACCATCAATCTGTTGCAAATATCTCTCGTTGCTTTCCTCCATAGTTTTCCCTTTCTGGATTATGATACTTAAAATATTCTTGACTGGAAAAGAACACAGGGAAGTGGTCCAGCACATGTTGCAAATGGCGTTCAAGGGTATCTTATTTTGAATAGGATGGAGGAAACATACTCTTTTTGGAGTCCATTCTATTTTTCACTCCCAGCTGTTGCTCCACTCTTTCCAGTTGTTCGGTTTTAGACTTCAGCTCTGTTTCCAGTTCTGAGAATATACGAGACAGACTTATATGAAGAGAGTGATGAAGGTGAAAAGTAGTCATATCCTCTAGTCTCATACCCACCCGTCTTATCGCCTGTCATCCCCTCAAGCTTCTTCTGCAGCTCCTCTATTTCCGAAATCAATATATTCATCCTGAAAACTGAAGGTATAAAACATAGCTCAAGTGATATATCTGGGGACCATCCATGTGCTAGGAATTATTGGTTTATTGAATGTAGTGTACATACACAATGCAAACGGATTGAAATAAAGTTGCTATTAAACCATGTTTATAATAAATTCAAGGATTCAAAATACAAAATGTGTGAAATATTAAAGGGGTATGTATTGGAGTTTAAAAGGAGCATTATGCATACTCAGTTGGGAAGTCTCATCAACTTTAGTTATTGTTTGGTCAAACTCTTTCTTCAGCTCTGTGAAAGAGAGACACATGCATCATATGAAAAGGTCTATCTCAGTCATCATACAAGGAAATGAACTAAGTAACAAAGTAAAGAAAAACTAGTTTGAAGCACATCCATTTCATATCCGTTTCTTATGCCAAATTTGTGCTTATATTGTCCAATCCACAATTGTTATTAGTTTAACCGTTCTATTATACTATAAAGACGAGCTGACAAATAATGTACGAAGACAGCATGTCATACAAAATAAATCAGATATGCCATCTTACCAACGAACGTGTCATTGACGAGACTGCACTGTTTGATTATCGTTTCCTCATTTATCTTCAGTTCTATATCAAGGAGTGAGAGAGTGAGGTGTTGGTTATACAGCCACACTATGTATTGACACAGGACAGATGAATCTTTTAACAGTGCATCAGACCAACCTATGATGGTGTGGGTCAGTTTGGTATTCTGTCCTGTGCACACACCGAGCTGTTTCTTTAGAGCTGGGGTAAGAATGGGAGTTGTTAGTGGAGTGTGAGCTCATTTCTGGTAACAGTAAAAGCTGACTGATACATGCAGCACATACCACGGTATATGTCAGAGTATATTCCTCACCTGCAATTTCATTATTCAGAACTTCATTTTCAGTAACCGCCTTATTCGCAATAGCTGTCATTTCAGTCTGCAGCTGAGTGATCTTCAGGACTGTAAACAAGATGAGAATGTTGAGTCTGCACTGCATATTTGTGTGTGTATGGGTGTGTGTGATGCCTATTCAGTATCCCATAATCCCAAAGACTACTTAAGGCATTTTGTAGAAAAAATCTCCACTAACCACACACAATGTGCTGTGTAACAGAGAATAGCTTCATTGCCTTAGCAAAACATTAGCAAATGATGCATTCAAAGTTGTTTTATGCTGATGGTAGTAAGAAACAAACCATGCTCAGCATTCTCCTTGTCCACTGCCTTCAGTTTTGCAATGGCATCCTGTAGCTTTTGAGTGATCATCTTAAGTTTCTCCTCCAGCTCTGAAATAATCACAGTGTGACGCCAAACAGACAGGAATCTATCAGTCAGGCATCAGGCATCCTCTTTCAATCTGCTTTGCTTTTCAGTTTGTATTTTTTTCGTAAGTGGAGACTAACATTCTAGGTTCATATTTTGTGTTACCTGCAATTTTGGCAGCATAGGTCTTCTTGTAATTGGACAGGTCGGTCTGTGATTTTGAGAGTTCTTGCTCCAATTCTTCTATCCGTGCAGCTGAAGAGTAAGAGTCATCACCAAAATGATTTATTGAATCCAGACCACACAGTATTTAAGGACAACAGCTTTTAAGGAAATGTATTGAATTATAAACAACATACCCAGCTTATGACACTTGGATTTCTCTTTCTCAAGCTGATTTTCTTTTTCTTTCACTGTATTCTGTAGACCTGAAACATACAGGTTGTACACATTAGATCCTTTTTTTGGTAACAGTAAACAGTCTTAGTAATGTGACACAGATTTTCTGACTTACACACATGCAGTATATATGAATAGAGTTGATTAAAACCTATATGAGTCCTGAATGACTACTAGAGAGCCTGATCTATGTGAGACATGTGTGAACTATGTTAAGATTGTGGAGATAAAACCAATGGTCTCTCTCTCTCTCTCTCTGTGTGTGTGTGTGTGTGTGTGTGTGTTACGATCATGTAGGCAATGGCTTTCAGGGTGATGAATGGATGCATTTTTGGTGCAATTATACCTTTGATTTTAGTAGCATACTCTTTCTTCAGAGTTGCAATCTCTTTGGTTAACATCGTCTCAGTTGCCTTCTGGATTAAGATTTGTGTGACTGAAGCAAATAGAAAAGGAACTGAATTGGTAATAGGTACCCCATTGCCCCACTCCCCCTGTCTTTTCACAAAGAAAGGAAACAAGCACATACATGACCCAGAAATGTAACACAGAATTGATCATATGCATTCCAGATTGTATAAACTCTCAGATACACAAGGAGTTTTGAGAGAATTAGAGAAATAACAAGTACGGTCCCGTTCACTCACCGAGATGGGTATTCTCATCAGTTTTGTCTTTCAGTTTATTCTTCAGACTGTCGACCAACACCTGCAACTCTGCGTGCGGGATCAATGACATTCATAAAATAAACATTTACCTAAATTCCAAGCTAGCATTCAGACGGACATAAAATCAGATCAACAACCAAGCCCATCTAACACTGGAAACAAAAACAATGCACAGCTGGCTGGCAGCAGTTGTAAAAACGTCATATGTTGCACCCAGGATCCGTAATGGCTCTCCTTCACGGTTACAGTACCACATGCGCGTACAACATTTGTTTTGGTTCTTTTCAGAGCATTTCACTGGGGTTACCAAGGAGGCACTTCCTTCACCGGTGTTTCATTTATCTTGGCCCATAACACCTCCAGAAGGCTCAACAGTAGTGGCTGGCATTCCAGACCTCCACAGTCATGATGGGTTCTCTAGCAACAAATTCTTTGGTCATTCCTCTTCATTACTGTGGCCATTTATGACATGTGTACGTAGAGCTTTGATTTGTGAATGTATATTTGTAATGGTAAAATATTTGTAACTGTAGGATGATTTGTAGCTGTAAAATAGATCTGTACCTGTAGAATACATTTCTAACTGTAGTTACAAATCATTTCTAGTTTCAAGTCGTGATACACACATACTGTAGAAAACTTTTGAGTCTGATTTGATTCCATATGTAAATTCCGAGACCAGTCGTCAGTCACTCAATGTGGAATTGTACCACTTGCCTAAACTCTTCACAGTTGTTGCCACAATAGATTATGGCATAAAACTGATAGTAAATTAGACCACAATAATGACCAAATGACCAAAAGGTATCAGTTCCATTTAAAGATATCTGTTATGTTCAAAGTCAGTGTCTGACCATGAAACATGCCTTGACATCCCTTCTAAATGACATGAACCTGGAGTAATTTGATTTAGATCCAGGGATGGATTAGTGGACGGGCCTACCGGGCCCAGGCCCAGGGGCCCAAGGGGTCTGGGGGCCCTGAAGCCCAAGCCATTGCATGAAATCATTGCCTCAATGTCAACACATCAGGATGTAGGCTATGAATCTGATTGAATTAAAGAATTGGCCAACCCCAAAATGCACCAGAATACAGGAAATCACATCCCCCCCCCCCCCACACACACACACACACATATGCGAAAATTAGTGGGGGGCCCTTAATACATCTGGGCCCAGGGGCCCGAAAGTTAATAGTCCGTCCATGTTTAGATCAGGGGAAATAAATAGGCCTTTAGGGCCACGGACACTGTGAGACCTAAGCCTAGTTCTGACACACCTAAATACACCTGTGTACTGCGTGCGACACGGGACCTGTTTTTATTGTAGCCCTTTAATATCATTATCAGCATTTATGTCTGTGGCAAGGTATGCTTCGACTCAAACTCTCTCCTTGCTTGGGTAGATGTGAAGCCTTCATGCTGATTTCCACATTTTCCCCTTGGAGATCAACTAATGGACATACAAACCAACAACAACCACACACACACACACACACACGCACACATAGTCTGTGTGTCTGTCTGTCTGTCTGTTTCACACTCCTATATCCTGAAGTTGTAAACAATCTTATATTGATAATTTCTGCTATCTTTGGGTGAGCGCTGTTCTGAAAAGAACCGAAAGAGCCTAGACACTCACCATTGATACGCTGTAAATGCTTGTCGATGGTTTCACCAGTTTCCTTGTGTAGTGTTGTGATGACTTCAACAATCTTTATGACTGAAAATGAAACAGCAGCAGCACATTGCCATTCTCAGTTACTGACTACATGTGCAAATGTACCCAGGCTTACATATCATTGTGTACAATTCTAGGCATCCAAAATAACTCACTTTCTGCAGATCCAGGGGATTTCTCTCTCTTTAGTTTATCCATTTCTTTAAGCTTCTCTTTCAGCAACTTCTCTAACTCTGGAAGACAGCATTCCAGTTAAGCCAGGGATGAGTCACTGATGACTTACTAAAATTGAAAGCAACTTCCTACTGACGTGTAGCATATACTTACCTGCAATGTTGTCAGGTTTTTGAGCAATACTCCTCCGAAGGTTTTCAATGTCGATAGTCAACTGATTGATCTGCAATACTGTAAAAATGTCCCAAGTATCACAGCTATGATACACTTTTTTTATCATTTTAGAAATTTGGACACATTTGACAATCTGTCTTTTACAACTTACTGAATTTACAGCTGCCGTCGACATTCTGCATCAATTTATCAGTTTTCTTCTGAAGTTCTTAAAAAATAATTGAACACATGTGATGAGACATCACAGTAGTAGCTGTAATTTGCAGTGATCATTATACTACTGATACACACTGCAAAAACAAATCTTGCTAAGATGGTAAATGCAGGCTCCCTCACCAACATATTGCTCCTGCAGTCTAGAGCACTTTTCATTCTCTTGCTGCAAAGCTGAGGGGAGTTGAAAAACATAACGTTTAAATTAATAATCTGAGTAAAACAAAATGTTTTAAGTTGATTATCTGAATCTGTTCTACTGTTTGTTTTTTTCTTTGCAAGTAGTTTTTTGGAGATCTCTCAGTGAAAAGTCTTGCCTGTGTTCTTGTTTTCGCATTCAGAGTTTTCTTTGCTCAGGGTTTCTAGCCGTTCTTCCAGCTCTGGGTGGAATTAAAATGAAACATATAAAATGTTCAACTCATTTGCAAACACCACCTTACTTTTTCAATAAGGTACAATGTGTGTAAATTAGTTATCACTGAAATTACATGACAAATATCAAAACCTGTTATTTAATGTTTTTCCTGACCATGACCTAATTGGTTATGTTGATTATTGCTATTTAGGTCTACACAATGAGCTTACTGGAGATTTTGGTGGCCAACACCTGGTCTTTCTCATAGGTGGTAATCTCCGTCTGCTTGATTTTTTCAACCAGTTCAGTTACTTGGATAACTGAAGGCAATGAAGACGTGTACTGGTTAAGTTTCATGACAGCAAATCATAGGAAAAAAGCTGGATGCTGAGAGAGTTTAAGTTGAATTCAGATGAATGGTTGACTTTCTATTCTCACCAAGTTCTCCACTCTTCTTATCAGCCATTTTCAACTCATTAGTTTTGTCCTCCAGCTGTCTGTCTCTGATCTTCAACTGCCCCTCCAGGTCTTATGGAAGGATACAAAAAAGAAAATGCAGCTGTTAAATCACTGTTGACCACAAAAAACTGTGCACATTTATACATTTTGCAGGTGCTTTTTATCCAAAGTAACCTGTGGTTCAGGTACAATACCCTTTTTCACGAGTATATATGTTTCCTGGAGGCTATAACCTCACGTTGCTTTTTCAGTTGAAAGGATTCCATACAGTCTAGTAGAGCTAAATTCTATAAAACAGCACTTGACATTTGAAATGGGCAGGCATGATAAGTCTGTTACCTTTAATGCGGGCACTAGTTGTTTTCTTCAGTTTTTCAATTGTTTCCTTCAGTCTGTCGATTTCACTCTGCAAAGCTTTTATTTCCTTTCCTGTGAAATGAATGAGTGGATCAGCGCAACATGCCACCAGATTGAAAACAACAGTGATAACAACATGTCTGTGTGTATGTGTCCTAGCAATTCTAACTCTGTCAAAAAGACTGTGGCCATAGTTAATTGCTTTTTGTTTGAATAGTCAGACTCACCAAGTTTGGCAAGGTCTCTGTCCTTGTCTGCCACTTCTAACTTCTTGGAGCTGAGCACCAGCTCTGACTTTTCCAGTCTGATGTTTAAAGCTGTGAAGATTCATGTTGTTAATGGAACAGTATCTTGTCCTCAAGTCAACAGTTGTATAGACCAATCAAACTCTTTCCATCAAGTCTTGCACTACTATGAACTTTAATTACCCTGACAAAATTCTACTTCCAATGTCTAAACAACGAAGAGATACACACCTGCGAGTTCCACTTCATATTTCTGACTGATAATGATTTTCAGTCTTTTGATCCTGGTCTGGTCTGTCTGCGCTGCCAAGATTACCAGCACTGAAAGAATAGCAGAACATTGCAGAACAATGTGGACAGTTCATTTTACACAAATCTATGTTGATGCTTGTCATTGGGAAAGAATTGCTGTGCCTATGTGAATCTTCAAGCCTTTCTCAGTTAATTAGAAATAAACTTACATAGCTTGCGTTCGGCGGAACCCTGCAGGCTAACAATAAGACGATTCACTTCATTCTGGAGTTCTGTGGAAGGATGAACAATGTCACCAAAGCTCCAAACCAAATATGTGTCTTCACAACACACAATGTGTAAGTCAAGAACAGAGGATTCCAGAAGCCATTACTGTAAATGCGGTCTAGGGTGGTCTCGCTCTCAACACCGGTCTGAAGCTCCCATATCTCCATCAGAAGAGTGATTATTTTGACTGCTGGAAATTTTAAATTCAGTTCAGTTCTGTGCAGTTGAGTTCAATATAGATAGTGATTTTGTCAGAGACAGCACAGACGTATATCCAAGATTGAAAAAAAGCTCAGACCTTCCTCAGAACCTTCCAAGCCTTCCGCCATTAACTCTTGAACCTTCTGTTTGATTTCTCTCTCTTTCTCCTTCAGTTGCTGTGTGAGTCCTGTGGAGAGGAAGCTTTAATCAAGCTTTAATCTAGGTTTTGAGATGTAATGGCATTCATCACATTGTCAACATTATCAACCTGGAGTTGAACATAAAACACCCACCAGCGATCTTGGAGGCAGATTTCTCTGCCATGATGCTCATTTTGATCTGTTGCCTGTTGATTTTCAGTGCGACCAGCTCCAGAACTAATTAAAGATCGGTAGATGTTATGAGCTTCACTTCAACACAAGACTCATGTTGGTAGTAAACATGGCAATCGTATGTCAACTATGAATATTATGCTTCACTTACGAGGCTTCAGGTCACCCTCTATCTTTTGTATGTTCTTTTCCAGTGATGCTTCCAGATCTACAGACAAGTACAAACATGACATGAACAAAGAGGTGAGGACACAACACCTCTCTGGTAAGATACAGTATCCATTCATCCTGTTTATTAGTATACCCTTTTTATTTAACAAAGCACAGTGATCACTTTCTGCATCCCATTCAACCAACATTCATCAATTTGATCTTGTGCGTGTGGACCATGTGGGCAAGGGTCACGCAACGTGTACATCTTAATGTATATGCATAAATTTATTCTAAGCTCAGCTTTTTCATTAATTCATGATATGAGATAAACAAGTAGGTAAATAAATACTGTACAAACTCAAGAATCTACACAAAAATGCTTCGATTTCAACGTTCCTGTCTGCATTGAGGAGACATGTCAGCCCACATTCTCTCTCTTTTTTGGGGCTTTTTGCCTTTATTTCGATAGCGCATTGAAGAGTGACAGGAAGAGAGAATGGGTAGGACCGGGAAATGACCGGAAGGTCGGATTCGAACCTGGGTCCCCATGGGCACTTAGGCCTGTGTGGGCGGTATAGCCTGTTGCAGCCACAGCGCCCCCCATGTCAGCCCACATTCTAATGCCCACAGCCCACATACTGCCAGATTTACTGAGAGAGAGGGAGCCTACTTTTTAACTTTTCCAGCACAGTTGAGCACTCGAAAGACATGTCTTGCAGCTGCTGCTGAAGTCCTGTTTAGGAGCCAGAAACAAACAGTCATATTCTCAGTTTTCCCTCACGTCTTGTGTGGTGGGGACAGTAGTAAGAACTCTGAGGTATTATTTCCATATGCAGTGTAGTCATATTAACATGTGATAAGTTGACAGGTGTATTGCACCAAAATTCTTATATACATACATTTAATTAAAAAAAAACATCAAACAAGAGAAATCAATAAAAACAGTGCTTACTTTTGTTCTTGGCTTCAAGTTTCAGGATCTCCTCCTCTTTGACACTCAGTTTCTTCTGGATGTCTGTTTTACACACACACAAAAACAGTCAGTCAGTCAGTCAGGCAGTTGATAAACATGCATGTGTCAGAACACCATAATTAGATGTGACACCATCAACTTTCATGGAATTGAAATCAGTTAAAATTCAACATGGGACACTTATATGACACAGTATGCATTTGTCAGATCACCATTAGAGAATGTTGGGCAAACGTTTTGACAACGTAACTAAACTATTTTTGTTTGAGAGGGGGAAATCTTGGCACTGGCACACAACAGGACCTTTTGGCATAGTGGAATAAAGCATACACACCAACAAGAATGCTTTTTGTATCTTTCTGTCCAGTACATTCAGTTGCTTGCATCTCACCAATCTGGAACTGCTGAGTGATGATCTTCAGAACTGAAAGGGTAAAGAAATCCCCATTGTGTTGTAATGAGAAGTGACATTCTGATTCGGACCCTTCCCATATTAAATTACTACTGAGACTCACTGAGTTTATAGTCAGTATTGTGGACCTCCTGGAGCTCAGTGACTTTTTCCATCAATTGGTCATTTTTGTTCTTTATGGCCTTCTGTAACTCTGACGGACAAACACAATCAAAATGGTTAGATATCTCTTTCCTGATATTATTGTGAACATCTGGGATCAGGTACAATAATGTCATTTTTGTCAAGTTTTTTTTCCCTTCTGTATGTTCCCTGCCATTCCCCTCTGTGTTTTACCATGTACCCACCCTGCACTATTTGACCCCCCCCCCCCCCCGTTCCCTGTTCCTCTTATGCTACTTCTGTCTGTTCTGTTCTTATGCCTGTTTGCTTGTCTGTTTGATGACCTTTGCTTATCTCCTAGTTAAAGTTTACATTTATTAATCATATGTACTGTATGTTAACATACAGTCAAACATGACAGAGTTCTACTCCATCTGTCTGCCAGTTTATCTGATTCTGGGCTGTTTAAGGATCCCTTTAGTTAGAGTTTGTATCATCACTTGGTTCATAAATTAACTATCTCACTCAAATTTCCTCTGCTCTTGCATTCACTACTTTCACTATGGTCATTATTGATCAGATGAATGTAAGAGTTTAACAAGTTTAAACTCTGCTTTCTTTTCTTCTCAAGCCATTCTGCAAGAGCTGACATTTAGAGGTAAAACAGTCAATCCTGAATGATTTAACCCACAAACAAATGTTTCAGAATACTGTTTCAAATTAAGACATTTGAATGAGTTAATATAAACTAAACTGAAGGTGAAAATTAGAAACATGGCTGAATTCCTTGCACCTTTGTTCTGGTCCTCTGTTATCTTCTGTTGATCTTCTATTTTACTCTCTATCACATGTACCTCTTTCTCAATGATAATGATTTGTTTAGCTGAAAAGGACAAAGGAAGAAAATGTTCAGCTTTTCAACAAAAAGGCTGTTGTCCATGACGGGACATGAGCATACCAAACAATTTAGGTTACTTTACAAAATGGCAGGTGCCTTTAGCTTGGCTTTGACCCTTTAGCCTGAGTATAGATCATGTACTTACATGTGGAGGAATCAGAGGATTCACGCAACTGTTTCAGTTGACTGTTTTTCTTTTCCAGCTGTTTTTTTAGTTCTGTTACACACACACACACACACACACACACACACACAGTATAAAGACCAAATACACTTCAAATACTAGCACCATAAAAGCAGACCGTTTTGTCCCTCCTGAAAAAACAGTAATCATAGTGACTTAAATTTGAGTTTAATGATTAGATTTGACAGAATTGCAGGCTATATTCATGTTGTTTTTTCATTCTGGCAGTCACTTGCCACATCACATCTTGTCAGGTGTGCAGCAGGGGGGTACTCACCAGAAACTGTATTTTTAGACTCCTGTTTGAATTTCTGCAGCCTGATGTATATCTGCAAAATCTCATTTTGCAATGTAGTGATTTCTGTGACTGAAGCCAAAAGACAAGCAGACTTACATAGTCTAGCATAGACTAAAGCAAAGAACGGTAGCTAGCCAGTACAACGCTGTTCTGTAAGAGACATGCTAGCGACTGACACTAGCACCTATGGGCTTTAGCTTAGCTTCTAGATGACCATTAATTGTAATTTGATGGTTGCTTCTGGTTGATATATGTTTTATACCCCTCATTAAGGGGGACAGCCTAAGTATTTGTTAGCATATTTGTTACAGGTCACACTCACCCATTGTAGAGCTCTCATCAGGACTCCCCTCCAATTCCTTCAGCTTGTCCTTCAGCTCTTGCCTCAATGCTGTTTGAAAATAAATGAATTCATGGATGGATAAGTAAATCACAAATACAGGACCAGTTAATTATCCTCTATTAAGTTATTAATTCAATAAACGAAGCAATGCAAACTCAACTTTTTTCTGTGTCACTCTCTAATACAATCGGTTTCTCTCATCCAGCAGGGGGCATAGGCAATCTTTGCCAGTGTCAAAAAAGTCAACACCTCTACTCATCCAATATGCATTGAGAAACTCAAGACATTCTGGTGTTCATATGAAAGTGTAAGTAAGACTAGGACTTGATCTGTAATTAAGCTTTCAGATGAGTTAGCATGTAATTAGAACTGAAGGCTAAATATCGCCTACCTATTCCGAAGATGCACTTAAAATATTAATTATAAAACGTTCTATTGAAATCGGCCAAATTCTTTTCCACTTCGCTGACATTAGGCTAATTGTCAAAAAACAAACAATGAAAATATGTTTTATCAGATGAACTCATAGCCTATTTAAACTAGTTTCAATTACCACATAGCAATTGGCACATCATATATCATAAGCATTCAACTCAAAGTGACCATAGCCTATCCAATGTCCAGTTTCAGCCTGAAACTGCCTCATCCTCAACTGAAAAAGGGGTCACGGTTGAGATCTGTTAGCTTAATTAGTGTTTGTAGTTATGGTTCTGGTATATATTTTGTTTTCATATTTATTTAATTTAATACAATGTCTATTAATTGCACAAGTCATTTTCTGTTTTACAGTCACAAGTCACAAATAGTCATATAGTAGTCATATAGTATTTCAATGGCCAACACATGAAACAAGGTGGCAGCTTGGGCTACAAAGATCAAATGTCAAAGCAGACAAACAAATCCTGTAGGCCTATCAAAACTTGTGGAGTTAATTGTTTCCTGTTACAGTTTTTCTCAAGTCGCTTTGGTGCATTTCTCAAATCATCATTATAGTTTTGCAGTGTGCTTTGAGAGTCACAGCTGGGGCATAAATGGGGGCACAGACTGGAAGGGGATTATCATGGGGTGCACTGTATCTGTGAGCCTTTTTGCCCTGCTCATGAACATGCTGGCTAAATCAGCAGAGGTGGAATGCAGAGGCCCCCTGTCCAAGCCTGGTGTTTGACAACCACCAATCTGGGCATTGATGATCTAACAGTAACCACAACCACAATCAGTCCCATGTTGCAGGTGGCTGCTGAAAGGCCTGAAGCTCATCTCATGGGCACTTTATGAACTTTAAACCAAGATAATAAGGAATGGTGGCTGACCAGTTCTGCTTCTCATTAGATACCACCAGTCTCAGAGAAGCTGATGAAAAGTCTAGGCAAGGTGTTCAGCAGCTCCCTGCGAGACACTGAATTCATCAAAGCAACAGGGCAAGAACTGGAGAAACAGATGATGGCAGTGGACACATCTGGTCTGCCAGGGAAGTTCAAGTCCTGGATTTACCAGCATGGAATCCTGTGGCCTCTCTTAGTGTATGATGTGCTGATGTCTACAGCCGAGTACTTTGAGCGGAAGATCAGCCAGTACCGCCGCAGGTGTCTGGGGCTCCCCAGGAGTCTAAGCAGCATTGCGCTGTATGGACGCAAGGACAAACTCACACTCCCATTCAGGAGTGTGAAGGAGGAGTTCATAGTCACATGTGCTAGAGAAGTGCAGGATGCTGGTGGGCCAGGTGGTGTCAGGAAGGGCTGGTTTAAGCAGCAACCCACCAGACGCCAGTTGGTCAAGTAGGAGATGAGGGCAGATGGAGGTGGTCGGGCCACCAGAGCATTGGGGATGAGATTGCATGGAGCTTGGATGCGTTGGAACCAGGCAATGGACTATTTTTGTCCGACTTATGGTGAGCCAAGCCTCAGCACATCAAGTTCCTCCTCCAGTCAGTGTATGACATACTTTCAACTCTGTCGAACCTCTTCTGCTGGGGTAAAGTTGAGACGCCCGCTTGGTCCTTGTGTTCTGGGGCTGGGACCCTGGAGCACATTCTCAGCTGCTATCTAAAAGCCCTGGGAGGCCGCTATCAGTGGCGCCACGACCAGGTGCTGAAGACAGTGGCCAAGTCTATCAGCTCAGCTCTGGTGCCTGCTCTCGGCACCAGACACCAACAAGGTAGACCATCCCCTTTATTAAGGTGGGAGAGAAGCCCAGACCAGCTGAGGGTTGACCTGGAGAGGCAGCTCAGGTTCCCAGAGGCCATCACAATTACCAAACTGAGGCCAGACATGCTTCTCTTGTCAATGTCAACAAGACAGGTGGTAATTATGGAGCTAACATTCCACTCAGACGACCAGATGGAGGAGGCGACAGAGAGGAAGCGAGGCAAGGTACACCGACCTGATAGACAAGTGGAGGACAAGGTGCCTGCCCATTAAAGTTGGCTGCAGAGGATTTGCTGGGCGAACCCTCTGCAGGGCATACTTTCTCTTAGGCATCATAGGTGCCTGCAAATGGCAGGCCATCAGTCGCAGCACTGAGGCAGCAGAAAATGCCTCAAGATGGCTGCCGCTAAAGAGGAGTGAACTGTGGAGAGGTGCTGCTCAGACACAAGATGGCTGCCGCTAAAGAGGAGTGAACTGTGGAGAGGTGCTGCTCAGACACAAGATGGCTGCGGTTAAAAGGGAGTGAACTGTGGAGAGGTGCTGCTCAGACACAAGATGGCTGCCGCTAAAGAGGAGTGAAATGTGGAGAGGTGCTGCTCAGACACAAGATGGCTGCGGCTAAAAGGGAGCGAACTATGGAGAGGTGCTGCTCAGACACAAGTCGGGGTATGATCAGCACCAGATGAGGGTGTATGATGTTTCAAGTTTCTAAAACACTCTATGACTCTGGGAAACATTACTGAAGATGTGTCTGAGTGCAAGATGTACAGTTAAAGGGGAACTATGCAGGTTTTTTAGCTTAATTTACCCAAACTTAACAGCTTCGGAGTCTTTGGAATGGTCATATGACTTTTTTCGGGTTGAATGGTGGCCGCCTCGCTTCCCCTTAGCGCATGTGAGTGGAATGACGGCCTCAGTGTCAGGAAGTAACGAGTGTAACGACTTGCTTTACTGCATTTACACACATACACGCCAGGCACCGGCTAGAACAAGGTGGCAATGGAGTTTCTCAGACATTCATCAGGGAAGAGGAACAGGGCAGAGGAAGACGACAGACTGACCGATTGAGGGTGTCGTATATATCATATACTCTAAGGCTGTAGGGGGAGCTCTGCAGAGGAACCTGCGAGCAAAAAGTGAGAAAACAGCGGAGAAATTGCCAAAACTATTGCATAGTTTCTCTTTAAGAACAAAATTATTCATACCCCTAGCAAATATTGATTTAATGTTGATTTTCTCTTGACCAATATGTTTGTTCTGACTGAAAATGACACATGGCTAAAGGTTGTAAGACAATGGGGTAGAAACACTGAATCAAGTGGGTTTGTGGGTTTGAGTATATTATTGCGCTTCTCAACTGTAAGGGGACCCCGGGAGCAAATCTTCTTTAGTGCTTCTTTAACTTAAATTGATAGTATTAAAAAGTAGTATTAGAAATTAGTATGAGAAAATTCTTATACTCTCAACACCTCTTCAGACAGCTGTAGTTGTGTACAGGATATGAGTATGGTCTCTCAGGTATAGGTACATACCAGCTATTTGTTCTTCTGTGTCATCCGTCTCTTTGTTCTCCAGCTCACGAATCTTCTCCCGCAGTGTAATTATTTGCATAACTGCAAAGAAGCACAAAAAGTACAAGTCAAGCCAGCTCTCTGATTTACTCCTTGCTATCTGCTCCCTGCTATCTTAATTCAATGATCAAGATATATATCCCCAACTGCCCTGCAGTCTTTTCCTCAGTGGTTCCTTGTTGGTGGAATGAGTTGCCCAGTGCTCTCTGTTATGGTTTGTATATTATAGTATTTATTTATTTTCATTAGGCTATTGATTGAATTGACATTGTTGTTTATTATTTCTTTTCTCCTTAATAGTCTTACCAACTTTTAAATAGTTTACTGTTAAATGTAACTTTGTATTGTTGTTATTTGTATGTTGCTTTGGACAAGTGCTAAATACCATAACTATAACCATACTAAGGTCTGTCAGATGTTTGCACCAACTAATGTAAAATAATATGATTTGGTACTTAATAACATATTATTTGTAAAATAAAATTGTAGCGCTTTTTCACAAAGTGTCCAATTGACAGCAACTATAGCTGGGTTTCAGTTCAACTATTTTGAGAGCCTTCATGAAAATTGGGCTAAAGTGAACGAGTCTGTGCAAATTGTTGCAGCCTCCACTGCTGAAATGTGAATCCAACAAGAAAGCCACTTGAGGATAGCTCCAAAAGTAAGTCCATTTCAATTGAGTTCTAGCCTGGGTGAACCGATGAACTTGTTAACAAATTTGAATTTGCTCTGCAGCCTGGAAAGAATCCCATTGACACCTGTTTCCGAATCACCAGGTTTAAATTTAATTTCACTGCTGGTTACAAGTTGGAGGTCATCAAATGGGAAGTTCAGAAATGAGCATGGGATCCTTTCCAGGCGGACCAGCAGGGCAAATTCATTTGCTTGCAGGTTAGTCTGGGTTTACCCAGACTAATTGAGTCCAATGTTAAAATGTGTTATTAAAAACTTTACAGCAGTAACAAACATGCTTTAAGCCTGACAGATTACTTTATTGATCCCCAAAGTGAAATAAACATACCAGAGCACATGACTGGTGGTGTAGTGGAACATATTATTCTGATGCTTTTCTTACCCAGTATAGAGGATCCACCTGCAGCAAGGAGCTCCTGTTCAGCAAACTGAAGTTCCTCCTTCTTTTTGGTTAGCTGTTTTTTTAAATCTACAACACAGAGAAATAACTCAGTTCAGTTTTTAGGTTGGGTGGTCCTGTGAAGGCAGGTGTATCTGCATTTGTTTTGAGAATGCCAAATGCATACATGCCGATTTGCTGAAATGCATATGTGAGCGGTTAACCGCTAAACTAGCCAGGCAGTAATGACATTGCAGTTTGAAATCAGTAGACCATGATGAAGCAATACAACAGTAGCACAGCAAACTTTAAAGAGTTACAGTAGGAGCAAGAAGACTGTGTACATTTATTCAGAACCTGTTCACAATACAAAGTAAAAGGGTTTGGTGAAACCAACAGTTATATTTCTAAACTATCCAAAAACATCTGAGGGGATAGTGGGGTGAAGATCATTTCTGGGACATATGGACTTTCACCTCACTCATACTTGAGTGACATCTAGCCCTATGAGACTTCCCATCGGACCAAATGATTTGAAATCTGCTTAAAATGAAGAAAAGAAGAGAAATACCATTTTTCTTTTCTTTATCCTTCTCTCTGGAAATCTTTCTCTCCAAATCTTTAGACTCAGTGTACTTTAGCAAGGTCTGGAGGGCTGGCGGAGGAGGAGAAGAGAAATAAATACATTGAATGGCATTAATGAGAAATGAGGTTGTGTAGGCTACTGATGGGGCTACGGTCACACAGTCAGTGTACAAAGTAAAAGCATTATCTCAATTATCCACAGCACATTGTTATAGCATGGAGGTTACAGTTGGGTGGTTTATCATATCAGTTGAAAGTCCACTGAACTTACTTAACTTTCCAATAGAGAGTGTTTTGGTGTCTAATTGATCTATCCAGCCATTTAACTTGACCTGCATTTCTGTAAGATACACACAACAGGAGTGGGTAAGAACATTTTAAACCACAGTGTGGTTTTATGGTCAGTAGACATTAGTAGTTGGCAGTGTGTAGGGGGTGCAAGATCAAGTGGAGAAGCTCCATTATATTCTGGAGGAAGAGGGAAGGGGATACTTTGCATACACTCGGCCATCTGTAAACATAACATTTTACTATGATGTGTGCAAACATTTTCTTCACATAAGTATATCATAGCTTCACAGATGTCCCCCAAGTCTTTCACTACAATATGGCTTTGCATATTTTTTCGGCTTGTTGCCTTGACTGAGACGGGCACTTGTACCCGTCTGTGGTGGCGCATGCTATAGCCGCTTGCGCCACCACCGCTAGTCCGCCCTTACCATGAATGCGAAGGGAAAGCATTCCTTCGCTTTGTCTGTTATTCACAATCTCCTCCCGGAGCTCCTTCCTCGTGTTGAAATAGTTATTTTCTAAGAGTAAGTCATATATCAGTTATGTGTACATAAGTCCACAAAAACACATCAAACACATTTTATTTGATGTTCTGGTGGATTGATGCCACATACCCAATTCTTTGATTTTAGTTCTCTGCGTCTTGACCATAACGTCCATGGTCTTCGCCTTCTCGTCCAAATCTTATATTTATGAATCATATCAAAATATATCTTATATAAAGCATTGGTCCTAATAATCAGCAAGATAAGGCTGCATCTAACAGCAACAAATGTGGATTATTGTATAGAAAGTCTATAGGTGTCAGTTTTATAGCAATTAATGCTGCATTGACATGTGGTTCTTTAGTCATTTTAAAACTTATGATCATAACATTATTTCAGTAACATAGGCCTACACAGTAACATAATGGTTTTTCATAATGCTGCAACCTATATTGCATATAGTAGCCTAGTATGTAGAATTGTCACATAAAATATGAATACAAATATGGTATACACACTTACCCAGGCATGAATATATGAATGTAGTCTACATCAACATGAAACAAAACAAAGGAAAATATAGTTTTTTTGACAACATGAAAACAAAACATGGTTGTGGATTTTATCCAGTTTCAAAGAAATGGTCTTACCTCCACCTCTGTAGAATTATCAATATTTCCCTTCAAAAAAGAGAGAAATTATTCTAAGGTGTCCTGGTTCATCACAGAGATGGGGATTCGAGTCTGAGACTCATAGTCTCATATTCAACATATTCACCACAGGATGCATATTATGAAACATAAAATAATTATCTGTCTGTTCATCATTACTGTCTACAAGTAGGTAAAAGATTGTGTGGAACTTACGTGAGTTTTAAAAGAGGTAATCAGCTCTCTGTATTTATCCATGACGCTTTCCAGACTCCGCAGCATACGGATGGATTGGTGAGGGCTTTCATTATTGCTTGAAACAACTGACACAAAATATGCTTTACTTGACACTGCATCAAATTTCCGCATGGGAAGGCACACAATCTAGCAATCTACATCAACATTCCATCCACTTAATCAAACTGGCTTTTTTTCCATCATCTACAGCAGTAATAGGCAAGAGCCGTTGTTAATCTCACCATGTCTGCTGTTGGCACTGAAGAGCACGTAGGGGGAGAGGAAGAGGCTCACTAGCAGCACCTGTGTCCAAGTCATGGCCTCATCTAACTGCTGTAGCAGTGTGGAGCTGCAGAACAGAGCACAGAGCTTTATACTCCTCACAGCACAGAGCATAGCCCCTTTCACAACAGCATACAGTCCTCCTACTGTATGTCTGGCTGCCAACGCAGTTCCCCTTAAAGCAACACCATGCAGCAACTTGCCACCATTTGATGTACACTAGACAACAGTAATTTGGGATGCCTGCCGTTACAGCCACAGGGACTTCTATAACATCCCATAGGGAGTTTGCAGCTGTAACAGTTTTTCGGAAGGATTTTCTCAAGATTTTACAGTGTCTATGCAAGTTTCACCCATGATTTCAGGTTGCCTAGGCCTATGTACGACATGTCAATAATACAATTCTGCATCAACAGATTCTCATTATCAACGTTGCAGCCCTAGCAGTGGTGGAACTTACATTTGAAAATGTGTAGGTCCACCTACATCTAGCCTAGCCTATAGACACTGGCAGATTTTTGGCCAAATTCACCAGCCACTCAATATTAAATTATTACTGAAATCTACTTGCCACTCATATTTTACCAGCAATCGGCTGGGAGCTGGTGCTAATTTCCATCCCTGAGACCTACTGATAAATTTTTGTGTGCGGGGATTTCGAGTGGTCTACCCTGCACTTGCAAAGCTTAGAGGGAACATTGGTGTGTAAAATGCAAGGTCCATAAAGAGAATGTGACGGGGCGAGTAGCCACCATCACGGCAGCGAGGCGCTGCCTACTATGAGAGACATTTAAATGTGTGCATGCTATGATTTCTGGGTTTTAATGATTATTTAGGCTGTTCATATACTTTTTGGTTATGCCAAAGTTCAGCAGATATGCTAAATCTTCAGTAGATGTTGTCTAGCTGCGTAGACTTATTTATTGGCTGTATTAACTTGTTTCTGTGGGTATCCTGAAACACCCCTGTGCTGCTATGATGCATTGGTTGATCCAATTACAGGAGTGCAATCATCCTTAAACCCATGCCTGTAGGTGCTTGGGGGGGTGGGAGCTGCAATTTGAATAGGCATAAGTCTAGAGAGCTTGTCTCATGTGTGTAGCCCAAGTGACAAGTCCATTGCGCTCATCTTATTGTTAGAATATTTTTGTATATTGTATTGTTTTGACTATCAAGTCTTTTGATTTCCTTTCTCTATTGAGAAGTATTTTATTTATCCTTGATTTTATTTATCCAGTGCATTATTCAAATTAACTTTGATGATTATTAACTGTGATTCTACCAGAAAGACTCAGTAGACAGAATAGAATCAGTTGACGATTTAATTAGTAAAGGAACGGCTTGGATGCAAGCATGATAGAGTCCTGAATAGGTAACAGTCTTTGGCGTAGGCCCCGTCTCGGATCCGTCCAGCGATGAGCGGATCTCGTCTCCTGCCGATGGATGAAGGCAGGGGCGGGGAGCCTACCCCCCACGACGAGACGGGGACCAACTGGTGGCGGTGGCTGAATGAAGATGTGGTAGGCAGACCGTGCCCGATGGACGTGGACTGCTGGCAGAGGTGGCTGGAGGGGAGGTGGAGGGGACGTCAAAGTCAGCGTACTGAGAAGCAGAAGCAGTGTTAGGTGGTACATATTTAAAGAGCCCACTGAATTCCTATAGGCTAGCGCTGATTGAATGAGTGAATGATCAGATTGCAGGGCTTTCCCGAAAGTAGGCAAAGCTAAGATTGGCTCTGTGTAAGCATGGGAGGAGTAAGCTACACTACGAGTCTTCCTAGTAGAACTTTCGCTGAAGCTATCATTGATTTTCACTTTTAATGAAACTTCACAAAATAAGTCAGTCATTTGCTTTTAACGACTGCAACCTAAATGACTTACATTCTGGCTTGTCATCCTACACAACACACTCCACCAAAAGGGTGGCCATTTCAGCACAGCTACAGAACAACATTGTGGAAACACAAAAACATGAACATGAATGCACAATTCCTGCATTACTGCAAAAACACAGTTACACCTGTAATAACTAATATCTACATGAAATAAAACAATAAAACATTGATACCATTAAACAAAGCACACTGGGTAATAGCAAACTCAACACATGAATTGGTTTCTATGGACTCGTTGCGAAGGAGTTCTAACCAGGAAGCTCAGAGGCTTCCTCAGTCATCACATTACTTTATCATTGCCTTATGTTGGCCTTATTTGGGGAATTAATAAAATCCCATCTATCACCTTGAATCTCTGAGTGCTGTTCCATCTACCCTTAACAGAGAAGTATATGTAATTTTGGTATGGAAGAACTTTGGGATGAACTAGAACAGACATTGTGAGCCAGGTTTTCTCATCCAACATCAGTCGCTGGTCTCAGAAATGCTTTTCTGGATGAATGGACAAAAGTTCCCACAGACCCTCCAAAGTCTCCAAAAGCCTTTCCGGTAACACTTTACAATAAGGGTACACAATCTCCTCAGGCACCTTAGAGACCCCGGGTAGGCTCTTTCAGGCCTGTAGGTGAACACATGATGAATTAATTTGTCATGTCATCAAAGTTGCTGTGGGAGTATGGCAGGCATCCCTATACTTTTGTCTATAGAGTACAGCATATGTTTTAGTTTGGGTATCATTTTGATTGTAGATGACCATGTGAGGGACTACAGAATAAGCACACCCTTCCCATTAGACCAAGATATGCACTATGCAGTTAAGTCTCCAAGCCCGAAAATAAAAACAGCATACTCATTTGTTCAATAGTCACCATGACCTAACATTTCCATCAGTAGCGTATATGTCGAAATGTCAGGGTTCAGTTACTGTCCATTTGATTACCATCAAAAATCTGGTTTCTTGAGATAAGAGCATTGGTCACTATGTGTGTCATATTGTACGTTACCACTGAACTTGTATCTGAGGGCCTTCAGTGTGACATTTTAAGGCAACCATCACCATTGGATACTTTGTTCCCCTGAAGACCTAAAATTTGCGTAATGTCTTAAGCAGTAATACAATCAGAAAAATCTATAGTTTAGTTGTGGACATCTTTGGACCAAGCACAATATAATACATCCAAGATTTCAAATCAAAACAAGAAATAAGTTTATTGCTGTAGGCTGTAGGGATATGCCTTAGTGGCTCCCCATCAATATCATGCGCCACTTTTTGAGGTATGTTATAAGTACAATCCTGTTTTCGAAAAAAAGTTGGGATGCTGCATGTGTGTAATGTAAATAAAAACAGAATGTGAGAATATCTGCAACTCCCGTAAACCTATTCTTCACAGTTCCCAAATATGTAGAGACTGCTGAGAAAAGAAGAGGTGATGCAACGCAGTGGTAAATATGCCCCTCTCTCAACTTTTATGAAATGTGAGATCAAAAGGATATCAAAGTGATTACGGGTAACTTTTTATTAAAAGTAACAGAACAAAAACACACAAACACTGACCAGTATCACACTAGGAACAAAGGTTAAAACCAAACAGTTGTACATCAAATTAAATAAAATCTGCCACCTGCCCCAACAGCCACAGTTTGTCAATGCAGAACAACAGACGGCAGCATTACTCAATAGTTCTTCAGTCATAATTGAGCAACATTTCTATGTATTAAACTAGAGTAGCATGCCGAAATGTCAGGATGCAGCTATTGTGTTGCAGATCACCATCAAGTGGACTATCTGTTGTTAGAGATAAGAGCATAGGCCATCATGGTTATTGTCATATCGTATGTTTCTGGCACAGTGGACACCCTCCCGACGCTTTGTGACATTCATACTCTTCGTGCACTTTCCCACTGTTGGTATATATTTTATCTGGAGGTCTTTTATAATCAATGGCCAACTTTTCACAAACCAGGAAACTCTAACCAGTCATGTTGTTTGCACAGCAACATTGGTCAAAAAAGTCATCCCATGTATCCTTATCTTGAAGGCTAAAATAGTTTCTTAGCGTCTTTGCCACTCTCCCTTTGTATTGTATTCTTATATTGTATAGCTCATATTGCGATGTCTTTCCGATAAACAACACCCATAGCTATTATTTATAATATATTCTAATTTGGTTAAAAAGCGTCAGCCAAATGTAATGTAATGTAATAGTTTTCTGTTATGTCTGTTAATTGGTTGATGGTGATACATTTGGTATAAATCCGTTTTTATATAAAGCACTGGAATGGAGATTGTCTAATTCGTGTTCATATTTCTCTGTGTTGTTACGTTATCACAAACAGAGCACAAAGGAAACAGTTTGCTGCTTCTAACACCTGATCATTTTTATATGATTTGAATGCTTTCCTTCAGCTGTTAGTTGACCAATACTGAAAAGATTAATGACATAGTCTGTTGGTGGGACATAGGCCTACAGTACAGTATAACTAAAATGAGGCAAGTATTGCATCTTCCTCTTGGCTGATATAAATGAAATACAATTCAGAAATGACCTAAAAGGCATTTAAAAACTTTTCACTGATAATAATAGTTTGCATGGGACGCTTGTGCTCACTTTGTTAAACATACCAGGAAACACTTTATGGTAAATGGACTTTTCCACTCCTCCGAGCATTCAATCACTTTACAATGCCATGCCTCACATTCACACACACATGCCTCACATTCACACACACATGCCTCACATTCACACACACATGCCTCACATTCACACACACATGCCTCACATTCACTCACACATGCCTCACATTCACTCACACATGCCTCACATTCACACACACATGCCTCACATTCACACACACATGCCTCACATTCACACACACATGCCTCACATTCACACTCACACATGCCTCACATTCACACACACATGCCTCACATTCACACACACATGCCTCACATTCACTCACCGATGGCTGAGGCTGCCATGCAAGGTGCCAACCTGCACATCAGGGGCACTTTTGGGGTTAAGTGTGTTGCTCAAGGACACTTCCGACAGGGTCAGGATGAGTTTGGGCTTGAACTGTTCACTGAACTGAACTGAGTCACTGTTGCCCAATGATTTTGAATATGACTGTGAAAACATTGATCCTCGCCATATACTTATGTGTGAAAGGTGTTTGCACAACACACTAAGATGTCGTTTTGTCTCCTCATTTCCTCTTTTTCTTTTCTCCTTCTACTCCAGATGGTGATGCAGCTGCAGTCTGTACTGATCTGCTAAGGACTAGTTCACATTACAGGATTTCAGCCTCGAGATTTTGAGATTGTAGTTAAAAAAAATATTGGAATTTGCAGACAGAAGTCCCAGATCATGGTTTAATCGGCCATTATAAACCTCTGCCCTATGCTGGTCATTTTGTAAAGAATAATGGTTCTGTGCCCGGTACATCTGTGCCCTGAAAGGCCTAGCTAATGGCCTAATAGGCAACCTACATTATGTGTCATTCACTCCAGATACTGTATGTGGCATGTGCATGTCAAATGCACATTTGTTGGCTACAGGCAGTGCATTCTTTACCGTTAAGGAGGGTGTCCAGACAGGCGCACAGGAACAAGTTTCAAAGTGCAGGGGCCAGATAACAACAATTTTTGTTGTTAATTACATACTCTGTGATTAATTAATATAAATTAAAGGAGAATTCCAGTGTGATATTGACCTAAAGTGTATTGAAACATGATACCGAGTGTGAACGTATGTCTCATAGCCCATCTCGGCTTGTCCCCTGCACTCCAAAATCTGGCGCTAGTTAGCCGATGCTACCAACAGCTTTTTCAATAGTGGTGCTTCGGCATCGGGCTAGCCATGCGAATAAAATCACTGTTTTACACCCATTTACGAGGCTCAATGTATCTCCACACTTCATTGGTAGACTTCCGAGGGCCCTGACATTTAAAACGAGACATTGAGAAATTTGAAAAAGCACTGGTAGTTTACTTACAAGACGATTTATACAGACAGTATCTTCACAAAGTTTAGAGTTTGCAGCCATCTTGAATTTAGTCACGATAAGTCGAGCGACGAGTAAGAATGAACAGGTATGATAAGGGATCAGATTCCAAAAATAATTCAGTGGAAATGCATGGATTCCAGTTGCTGCTACTGGAAGAAACTGGAATCCATGCATTTCCACTGAATTATTTTTGGAATCTGATCCCTTATCATACCTGTTCATTCTTACTCGTCGCTCGACTTATCGTGACTAAATTCGCAATTTCAGATTCGACACTGGTCAGCTTAACGTAGCCTAGTAGCCTATAGGCCTACTTTCATGCCTAACAATAACCTATATTAATTGTCACCTTTGCTGAATTTACCTTTTGTTTAGTTTTATTTTACTGTTATGTGTGTGTGCTTTGACATCAGTAAAGCTTTGGGCTTCATTCAACATTTTGTTCTTCCATTGGAAATGACTCTAGGATTACATTTGCTGCCTGCATCCTTTCTGTTTTTGTTGTTTAGAAAACGTTTGAAGTCTTGAGTTAATGCATTAGGTAAACATTGTTTGCTGGTAACCCGCCACAAATAGCCTACAGATTCTTGCGTGCATACATTCTTATTCCCTCTCCAAAATGTTGTGTAGGCTGGCAAAGTGCGTAGTTCTGCTGCATAAAGTTGAACGAAGAAATTTGTTTATTGTAGGCCTACAGAAAAATATAAATAACCTACTGTCAAGCAGTCAATTGGCTACAGTGCAGTCAAGAGTTGGAAGTAGGGCAAATAAATTTAGGACGGGCCATATTAAGCCTCTATTGCTTAGCCTATTAAAAACGTCAGCTAGATAGTTTAAATCGCCAACAACATTGTTTTTTGCAGAAGCCTACCCTTCCATATTAGGGTATACTGTAACACCAAACCCAAAAAAGGAACTTCATGATGTCTTCATTGAGAAAGGGAACTGTTTCTTCTTACTGTTACCTAAAACATTGATGTGTGTAGGCCTATGATTAAGAATGTGTGGGTGTGGATTGCCATTCAGACTATCCAGTTTTCAGTCAAATGCATTTCCACTGTCTGGCATCTTGATCATCTGCCAGTGTTTTCTGCAGAAGACTTTAGAACTACATGTTATTAACGCATAATATTAACGCATTTAAAAAAAAACGTCTAAAATGAGCAATCTAACAACCGAGACCACCACACAGCACAGCTTGAACTGATATTGTTATTGTTGATATTTGGTGCCACTGTTTTGTGGAAGCTGGTTTGTGTGGTCCTTTTGTGCTAATGGTTTCAAACCATAAAAGTATGTAAATAATATAATGTGTTTATCTTCTCTTCACATAACAACCAAAACAAATTTGAGGGTGTTACTAAATAACTAAAATACTAAATAACATAAAAACAATAAAATAAACAAAAAAAAGAACAAATGATGAAAAAAGAAATGGGGAAGGGAAGAAAAAGGGAAGATCTCAATATTCCCTTCTGTGATGAAGGTATACAAACTAAAGCTTTGAACACCAAAATTGCTTTAATATAATATTGCTTTAATGTATGATCTTGTGCACACAATGTGATGTAATTGGCAGTTGAGCATTAAAACAAAACAGATGCAGAGATGAACTCAACATTGGAAACAGTGGGAAGCCATTTTAAGAGGGTACATTTTAAGACTTCAGCCAATCAACAGAGGCGACTGCATTGAACACCATTGGAGGTGAACCCTCCTCAGTGTCCTCACATGTGCTCATAAAGGGAAAGAGCTTTGACTTCACTTCTATGTTACTGAATGTGTGCAAGAGAGCTTTAGTCCCTGCATCATAAAAGGCAATTTCTTTCTTTTTGAAATCTATCAGCACTCCAATCTTTCTTGGCTTGGCTTGCCCCACCTCTCTCAGCTTAGTTTTCTTTCTTTGAGCTGTACTGAGAATATCAGTTCTTGTCAACATCAGGGTCCAGTACTGATTCTTGGGGTCAAATGTTATGGCTCCTTTTCTTGGAGCAGTTTCACCAGCTACCCCTAAGATGTAACAAGGTTTTCCAGCCACACCAACCTCCCAGTACTGCCTGCCTTTATCAAACCCAGTGCTAGCCAGAGCCCCTATAACATGATTGTAGCGTGCTGGGCCTTCTGGCACATTGAGTGCTGTCTGTAGAAGTTTCATTTCAGAGTTACTGTGCGACAGCTGCAGTTTTGGGTGAGCTGTGTCAGGGTCTATGGCTGGCTGAGCTGTGAATATGGTAAGAGAAAAGTACAAGATAAGGACATTTACCAAGTATGCAACATGGTTATCAGCAGTCACCATAATATTAGGCCTACCTAATACAGTACAAAGTGAGCTGAAAATGATGCTACTGTATGTGACCACTTAAGAAACCAATCATTTAACAGATGGTTATTTTGAAATTACTGCAATATTGTTATTGGTGTAACATTATACTGTAGTTCACATTAAAGTGCATCTTTGCTATCTGGCTGATTACAGGTGACTAGGGTGGCTTGATGTACAAGTGGTGTGTTTCTAGAAACGTTGGATAACCTCCATTGCAATCTTGGTGGTTAGAACCGTCGTTCATGGATTTGGTGTTCCTAAAAAGGGTAGTTCCATCAATCAATCGCAAAATGTTAGGTAGTTGGAATGACAGGTTGAGAATAGGCTAGTCTTTGAAGTGTTGTTCATGGATATGTTGCGGTTGTTAACGTTTTAATTGCATTAGTTTGACTAGATTGACCCTCTATACCCTCTGAACACCCTCAACTAAGTATTTCACTTATCATAATGTTTTAAATGTACATTCATTCACTTTGTCCAAGGGAGTGCAATGGTGGTTAGACGCAACTGTGTCCACTAGTGTTGCGTGGGTCAACTCATTACCGGCGGGTCGGGCGGGGGCGGGTAAGCTTGATTAGAAAATATCACGGGTGCGGGCGGGTGGGTCAAAATTTGATAAAGCACTTCTTCTCACAAAGTTCTCACTTAGTTATAATGTAGGCTACAGAACAAGTGCAACAAACCTTCTTGCAATCTCTCTTAACTGCATAAAAAAGGTTAAGATATGATTAGTCTACAAGACCTTCCATCTTCTCTTCCCCTCTCACACAGTGACAGAGGGTGCGCTGCAACCTGCATTCCCGCAACAAGTGCATCAAGTGAGCACGCTTTCAGCTCAGCTGGTCAGGTGCTGGAGGCGCGTCGAAATAGATTAAATCCTGGAACGGTGGATTCCATTCTCTTTTTACACAGTGCAGCCAAACAGCTAACCTAAATCAAACAGGATCGTCTATACAGATGCATTTTTGTTAAGTTCGTGAACGCGTGTTAAAGGCCTAATGATACTTTCAACTTTCTTGACAGATGCAGTTTTGTTAAGTTCGTGGATGCATGCTATAATGATAATTTTCAACTTTCTTTTATTAAACAGATTTCTGGTTCAGTTCATAAAAATGTAAAGTTTAGGCAACAGACAGATATCAAGGGTTTAAACCGATTGAACACATCTGTGTCAATGTGTGTGTGTTTGCGCGCGCGCCCGTGGAGAGAGAGAGAGAGAGAAATATGTTCATGTTGGGCTACATGATGATTTAGGTCTTTTTCTAAACTTTCCCCTATTGGGATTCTTCGGGGCTTTTTTCCCCTTACTCAGGACATATTGAGGATACAAAATCAGTTAAGTTTTCTTCTGTTGCAATTTGTTCAACATTGACCTCTATTTTGGCTTAAAATGACTGGACTAAGTGTCCACAATATCCACTCAATCACACCTGCGCATGAGCAGAGGCTGCATAATTAAGAAAATATTGGACTAATAATAGACCTCTGAAGTTCGCCTAAAAAAAAGCTGCCATCTTTGAGATCCGGTATCTGTCCATTTTTCCAACGGGAAAATTAAAATGGGGATTTTGAATTATCACACCTGTTAAACTCTAGCGGGGACGAAAAAGTCTGAAATGCAGACGTTTTCCTGAACACACTGCCTCTGCCATAGAGTGGGTACTGTGATCTCCGGTACGTTAAGATGGCAAACTTGTATTTTTGCTACCTCAGAGCTAATTTGCTAACTAACTTAATGGGAAGTTGCATTGCAAGTTAGCTCTGGGATAGCAAAACTCAAAGTGTGCCATCTTCACGGACCAGAGATCACAGTATCCACTCGAGGGCAGAAGACAAAAGTACGTGTGTAGAGCAAAACGTTTGCATTTCCGATTTCGTCGTCCCCGCGAGAGTTTAATAAGTGTGATAATTCCAAATACCCATGTTATTTTCCAATAGGAAAAATCTCAAGATACTGGATCTCCTTATATGGGAAAAGATGGTAGATTTTTGTAGGCGAACTTCAGAGGACTTTTTTTAACCATCAACCTATAGCATGACGTTATTAACACTGGACAGATTTCTGAACGACGTAACTTTCTAGATTCAGTTTTACCTAGGTTGTTGTTTGAGCGAAAGATTCATTGTACCACGTTGGTTTAGCAACGATGGAGTTAACTTTTCTAGAAATGCACCCCAGGTCAGCAGCTGAATCTCTCAACTGACCAATCAGCAGTGAGCACTTTGCTAATCAGGGGTGCATTTCTAGAAAAGCTAGCCTACCTTTGTTGTTGCTAAACCACCGTGGTACAACGCAACTTTCACACAAACAACAACCTAGTTACAATCGTGTCTAAAACGCTCTTGTTTGGTCGAAAACAAATCTGTCATTCAAAACACAGTATTAATGAGTTGAGGGATAAAAATTAGTCCTACACTTTTACTAGAGCATCTATAGAGCTACGTCATACATTATTGAGAATGTGCTGCCAAAGTATAATGAATGTAAGAAAATTTAATATTTTCTTAATTAAAGCCTCTGCTCACATGCAGTTGTGAATGACTGGATGTTGTGTCTGACCTCCATTGTAATTTCTGTCATTACACCACTGCACTCAAGGTGAATGAATGTAAATTGAAAATGTTATAAGTGAAATACTCAGAATACTCAGTTGGAGGGTGTTCAGGTATGCATACAGAGAGTCAATCTTGTCAAATTGTTGCAATTAAAAAGTTCACAACCACAAATATCCATGAACAATCAACAACTAGCCTACTCTCAACCTGTCCTTCCAACCACCAAACTTTCTGACCATATTTGTGATCGATCGTTGGAACTACCCTTTCTAGAAACACCAAATCCTTGAACGATGGTTCTACCGAGATTGCAACGTAAATTGAAACACACTCCTGCTTAATACACAAAGTGTATGTATTCACTTGCAGTAATATTGCAAGACTTACCAATGTGTACTGCATTTTCTTCATCTTTATTTTTCTTCTTCTCAAAATCTATATTGGGTTTAAAAAATAAATAAATAAATAAATAAATAATAATAATAAAAAAAAAATATATATATATACATTCAATCCCATTCCATTCCATTCCATGCTGAATTCTGAATATTAAATGAATTATCCGGAGTAAAATGCACTTTAGATCAATTTACGGATGATTGGGAGTACATACATTGAGTTGACATCAAAATCAGAAGTAGAACCAAAGTATCCCGAGGTCTTTATGTGGTCGGATAGAGAGTCCAGAATGAATTTCATCAAGCCAGTACCTTTCCGGAAATGTTGCTGCTGCAGCTGGCATCTTTAGGGGAAAGTCCGTAGGAGTCGATTGCCGAGTGTGGAGTAACACACTCTGGAAATTCACAATTTTGTCGCCTTTTTTAAAAAAAAAAAAACAGTCCAGTATATCTTTCGAAATTGAAATGAAGTTGTATGCAACAGCAAACCCTAGCTTACTAACAGGTTGGAATTTTGAAATGTCACGTGACGTGATGTGCAACGACGTGATGCAATCGACTCCTACGGACTTTCCCCTAAAGATGCCAGCTGCAGCAGCAACATTCCGGAAAGGTACTGGCTTGATGAAATTCATTCTGGACTCTCTATCCGACCACATAAAGACCTCGGGATACTTCGGTTTGGCTTTAGGGACCCTCTACTCACTACCACGTAAGTGTAATGTTGTTTGGAACTGTAGAAGAGGTATAAAAATAGCGTTTTGTAGCAGCGTTTTGACTAAAAACGGTAAAATCGAACTTTCTCAAAACACATCCGAATGACATGATTTTGATGTCAACTCAACGTATGTACTCCCAATCATCCGTAAATTGATCTAAAGTGCATTTTACTCCGGATAATTCCTTTAATGGAATATGAATTTTGATGGTGAATTTTGTCAACAGGCAATGCTGAATATATTAGCTTTTAAATGACAATGTAAGATTAATTTCACAAGACAAACTACAGTACAATTCAAAACAATCTGTAGGTTTAGCGTCTGTAGGTTTAGGATGCAAATGAAAAAGAGATTATATCAACTGAGTATATCTTCCCTATCACAAGAAATACTGTTCAACGACAGTGTGGTTGATTATTGTATATACACTGTATAAACTATCATCAGTAATGTTTTTGGCACTGACGTGTTGTAGCTTACCTTCAACTTTGTCTTTAAGACTCTGGTTCTCTTTTTCTTTTCTATTCAAGGAATCCTGCAAGTTGTTTTTCTCATTCTCCAAAGCTGTAACATAAAGACAGAAAAAGAGGAAACAATTTCTTAAAATCTTTAAACTCTCAGACAATGTAGGCTACATTGTTGTAGTTGAAGTTGAGCTTGTTGAAGAGTTAGAGGCCTGGTGCTTAACATGGCCTAGGTCCTTTGATCTCACCAGCTGATGTCTGTTTCAGTTTTTTAAGATCATCCTCTGCTTCCTTCTGTGAGGATAGGGCTTCATCTCTTTCTTTTTGCATTTTGGAGAGATCCTTATCTTTCTTGCCCAGTTCCCGTTGTAGATCTAAATAAAAAACAAAATATTTTGAAGGTTACAGTGACTGAAAAAAAATACTGAATAGATGCATGTATTGTAACTGTGAACTGTCAGCTTTACACACAAATTAAGAAACTAGATGTACTGCAAAGCGATACAAAATATGACCGGCGCTCAGTCCTGCACATTCTCTCTGCAAAAATAAATCACGCTTGTCAATTTGTCTCCATCTCCTACTCCATCCTAGCATAAAAATCTAGACGCACCCTAGTGGCAGTAGCGGCGGTAGTCGGTGGCTTGTGAGCTGGAAAAATTAAACTTCGAGGCCAATCACATCGTGTATAGAGTTGGTAGGCGGGCTTAACATAATGATTGATGGCAGAGTTGCAACGGTTTGGCGTGAATTCCCTGCTACTTGAAAACAAAGAAGATGGATGTTGCTGTTGGCGAACAGCGTGACACGAGTGGGAAACCAAAAGAGTATTCTGCTGAATTTGACCATAAGTGCACTGTATCAGATTCATAGACTGTTCCTTTAAGTCTCAAGAAGACAAACAACAAACCAAAAGAGAAAAAAGTGAGTGGTTTATGTAGACCACAAGGTTTCTGAAGGCAGTGCTTACAATAGGCTGAATACTGATTCAATGTTTGTTGAACATGTTGAACACATCTGTCTTTGGAGCTAATGCGTCTTTTATCATATGTTGTGACATGTCTCTGAATGTTGTGATCTTTAGATACTGTTACTTCCCAATCTCTGAGTAAGCATCAGACTGTGATAATAAGACAGGCATAAACTATGTCTGTCACAAAAGGAGCCTCACCTTCATTCCTTGTTTTCAAAACAGCACATTCTTTAGCCTCCTCAGCACTACTCATCAGGTCTGAAGAAAAATAATATTTTGGAAAATATATTATGGGAATGTCAATGTATGGCACTGAGGTCAATATCAATTATGACTGTAAGCTGTTCTCCATAAGCAGGTGCCTTCACACATCACCTTTAATCGAAAAAGTAAGGTTACAGTACATCCAGGACATTTAAAAGACTAGAGATTATTTTCAGCATTTGGTAGTACCTACAAGAATAAGCACCTCTCATTATTTACCTTTGTTCGCTGCTTTTAATGTAGTAATGACTTGTTCCTTTACTTGAAGTTGTGACTTGAGATCTGAAAAGATAATCATCATCTTTCCATTACAGGTTTACAAACCATCTATTTTAAAGTATAAACAGAAGAAACTAATGTGTTATTACCAGAAATTTCATCAGCAGTCCTTTGTTTTAGGTCTTTCTCTCCATTCAAGAGAGCATTCATTTCATCTTGCATTTTAATGGTCTTTGCAACTGAAGAGCCAAAACAAAATAGGACATTTATTAGTTTATTTTCAATCACTGCATACTGTTCAGTGATCGAAAATATGAGTTCTATGCATATGCTGTGCATTGCAGTGCAGTCCATAGTACTCCTGCTGTAGTCTGGTCATGTTATTGATGTAATGTTTATCTTACGTAGCTCTCCGTTCTTCTCATCCACACTCTGTAGTTTCTCAGTGCTGGCTTTAAGATCCCGCTCCCTCTCCTTCAGACGCTTTTCCAAAGCTAAGCACATAATTAGCAGCAGTTAGAACATTAGCCTAATTAACCATGCCAAAACATGTCCATGTATGGTGACTGAAGTTCCCACCCACAGTTGAAATACTTTTCACTATACAGTAAACACCTTATTCGATGTGTTATTACAGTACAACTATTCACCTGCAATATCTCTCTGAGCGGAGTCTTTCAGACGCTTTAATTGGGCCTCCAGCTCTCTGGCTTCTCTCTCCAAAGTGGCAATCTCTTCCTCTGGAAACAGGAAAGGCATTAGAATGCAAAATGTATTCACATGTTTTTCTTTGTGATGGGAATAACTGTCAATCTGAGTTGTACTTACTCCTTTTCTCACTCCTTTCACAGTCTGATGCTTTCATCTGATTAATCTCCTGCCTCTTCCTCTCCAGTTCACTCTCTTTTTCTGAAAGTTGTCACTTGGTCATTTTTATACTGTTTTCGCAACAGCCTTCTAAATGTATATTGTATATATTTCATGATAGCAAATACCATTCCTATGGCACTAACCAGCAATCCTTTGGGACGTTTCCTTTTTGACCTTGGATAATTTGCTCTTCATTTGGGTGACCTCATCCTGCAGTGCCATCATTTTGATCACTGAAACAGTGCAAAACAAGAGCAGTCAGGTGACTGCAGACTCTAGCCCTTGTAAAGTCAGTAAAAAAAGTAGCCTAAACCCCTACATCCATATTCTTGCCCAGATCCTGATCATTGTGTGGGCAATTTAAAGTAAATCAGACCAGTACTTTTTAAACACACACACAGAGAAATAAACACATACATGCAGATAAAATAAATAAATATTATTTAAAATGCTATTTGCACAAATACATGTAAATGCATGTTTCATAAAAAGAAACAATCAAGGGGAAAGTGGGAGTTTACCGTAAAGAGATGGGAGGGGAAGCGCAAAGAGCGCCTAATTATGTATTCCGCGGTATGTACAACAATTGCCCATGAAAGCGCACGTATATTCTGTGCCTAAATATTTCCCCCTTGTAAAAGCAGGTGTTAATCCAAATTGCAGTTAAATGCGTCAATAAGAGAACCTTTCAAAGACAGAAAAACAGAATTGCTATTTAGAGCACCAGTGTTGCGTCTTGTACTATATCAAAAGCAACCTTAACTTTAGTTTCCATTCGAATGTCTTACTTTCACTTTCACGTTATTCACTTAAACTTTCCTACTTGCTAGATTTGACCAATCTTCCATAGCCTATGTGCACAAGTAGTTTGAGTAGAATTACTGATCTTCATTATCTCCCTGCTTGTTGACATATTATCATGTATTGTATTATTTCATGATTGCTAAACGTTTGATTCTTTTTAATGTTGTCATCAGTTAACTTAATTTAACTGCGCTTGTATGTAGGCTACACCGTTCAGTTGTGGACGTTCGTAAATTGCTGTAGGGGGTGGAGAAAGGCGCAGATTACCCGATGAAGTGAACGTTTGATAAATACCATGTACCACAGCGTTCACTATCTGCAGTCTGTCTATGGCGCTGATAACGCTACGTTCGCAAATGTACGTACATCTGGCCCTCAGTGTTTGCATACTGTAGTTTAAGGGCCAGCAGACGTTTCTCAACTTACTGGCCTGAACGTTCTCTGCCTCTTTGTCACCCAGTGCAGCGATCCTTTCATCCAGCTCCTTCTCCAGGTCTGTTAGGAGGTTAAGAAGACTTAAAATGAGATAAATACAGATGTGTCTGATACATTCTCAACTTTTTATGTTTTTCTTTTCTTACCTGAGATCTGTTTTAAATAATCTTGGATGTTTTCTGGCTCCTCTTTAACTCGTTCCCTTATTACAGCAACAAGCTCTTTGACTGAAGAAAAACAGCTCAAATATGAACTTTTTCAAATGCAAGTTATTGTGCCTAAGAACGATAATTGTACAATAACAGATCTCCACAGACAGATAATTATTTTATGTTGCATAATATGCATCCTGTGGTGAATTTGTTTATATAAGGGTTTCCCCCCCTCTATTTTAATCCCAGTGTCAGCTTTGTATTTATTTACACAGGTAGCCCTGAATGCAGCTCATTTGAAGTGCATGATGTGGTTCACTGCTCATTTAATATGACCTGAGAATCCTGTATACGGTCTCGTTAAATCATATCTCATACCCAGGCCCGGAGTGGCTAATCCGGAGTTTCAGGATGATTCCTGGTGGGTCATTAACATTTTGGGCCGGCCTGAATATTGTGAGCTTAAATATATTGTACAGTCATTTGCTGCGCCATTGCGGCGATTCAGCAGCCTGGGCTGTGCGGTCGCAGCCCCTTACTCGCAGCTTCTCAAATATTAACAAAGTAGCACTCACAAAAACTGTTTGGAAGTTGAAACCAATAATTTACGGGAGTAAATGAGTGGCCCCTTCTCCAGTGGCACAGCCTGGACAAACTTCCATGTGTGCAGGGGAAACGTGTAGTGGGCTAATAATAATTCATTTTACTGTAAGGTAATAGCCCCAGATCTCAAAAGCCCTCGAAAATAAAATATCAGATGTGTATGGGGTCCTCCACACATGGATGATCTAACATTCCGTTTTAGTGAGCAAGTAGTCTTGTTGAGAGAAAATAGAGGCTAGAAGCTCTAGCCTAGAAGTTTTCTTGCCTAGCTCAGGTAGGCTACTCTATGTGCAGAAAATGGCCTGGAATTAGTTTATGAATGAAATTATTTACAGGTTCAACTCTGATATATAGGTAGCTGGGCCTATAGTCTGCCAAAGTTCTCGTGCAAGAACAATCAAAAATGTCAAACTTGCAATTTGTTTATATTAGCTCAGTGGAGGCTACTCCTATATTAACTCTTATCCTGTAAGGATGCATCCCACTTGCAGAAGTGTAAAAGTCCGGCTTCAGAAAGTCCTACCATGTATTGGTTCTACCTGTGCACTAAACACAGGTGATTTCACTAATTAGCTTATCTACCTGGCTGAGGAGTTGTGCCAATTTAAATCACCTGATTTATTGAATGGTTGGAGCAAATATGTGTTACTACTTTCTGAATCCGGACTTTTACACCTTTGCCCATCTAGCTACTCTAGCCCCCCCCCCGAGAGGCAAATGTGTACTCACTGGCTTTGGAAGATGGACTTCTGTTCCCAAGATCTTTCTCTGCCTCCTCTAGTTCTTTCTTCTTGTTCTCCAGTCTTCTCTTCAGTTCTGCCATACAGATGTATTGTCAACATCAAGAATACAAAAAAACCTGCATGTGTAATGATTTAAAGCAGTTGAGAGGGATCTTTCCTGAACTCTCACCTTTCTTGTCCCCAGACTCACGGTCTATCTCCCTCTTGAGGGTCTCGATTTCACTGTTCAACATGTTCATCTTGATAACTGAGAAAAATGATAAGCAGAAAAACAACTTTATATATTTTAAGATTCTAAAGGTAAAAAGTTCAATATTGGATTTCGGTATTTCTACATACTTAGTTTAGGGACGCCTTCTATTTGAGTCATGTCTTCTTCAAACTTTGTCTTCAAATCTGCATGATAAAGGTTTATTATACAAAACTCACCAACATGACGCAAAACAGAAGTCACAAAGTTAGGTAGGGTAAGGTGAGGTAAGATCACCTGACCTGTGTATCTTTCCTTTAGAGAAGCACAACTATCTTCTGTCTCCGCTTTGCTTTTCTCCAAGACTGAGAGATGTTAGGAAGGAGGAAAACATATCTGTTATTTACACGTTCTTGGTTAAACCAAAACAAAGTCTGATAGGACTATACATTAGGATGACAATTCAAAACATATGCATTGAACTGTGGTTCAAATGTGTGCATGCCTGCATGAGTGTGTGGGTGTGTGTGTGTGGGGGGGGGGGTGCCCTACCTGTAATGCTGATTTTCAGTTTTGCATTTTCCTCCATCTTCTCTTGCAACTTCAATTCTGATTAATTAAACACATTCTTTAAGAAGGCACCGTCGTAAAATGACACTAACAATGACAGTAGCATCAAAACGGTCTTATCTGGGATACAGAAATCCCTTTCAGCCTTCATAGCAATGGATACTTGTTTCTTGGTTGACATAACTACAACTAATCATTTGCTAACCATTAAGCATAACTGTGTTTACAAATAAATTACTGATGAGAATTAATGTAGGGACAATGCTTTACAAATGATGAACAGAGCATTTTGAAATAGCTTACAAATGCTTAACAAATGCCGCATACGGTGTAGTTACGTATACTATACCACTTTAAACGTGAAACTTTATTACAGATATTGTCTCATACTGCATACTATACAGTACTCTTATGTATTGTGTGATGAATGATTCACAACTCACTCTGTTTTGATTTCTCCTCTTCTGTTGCTGCCAGCAGTTCACTCTTCTCCTTGAGTTCCTTCTGTGCAGCTTTGAGAAAGTTATAAGGACAAAATTAAAAGATAGTGTCACATTAAGGGCTCTATTTTAACGATCTAAAACGCATAATCTGAAGCGCAATGTGTCTTAAAAGAGGTAAAAATTGTCTCTGTCTCTGCGTCAAGCGCATACTGTAGGTCAAAAGGGTTGTTCTTATGTTTCTTAATTAGACATGGGTGTGTTTTGGGCGTAACAACTAATGAGACTGACCCTTACCATTCCCTTTGAGAGCAAGGAGAGCAAAGTCAAACAGCGTGTTGGTTTTTGAGAGCAAGGAGAGCAAAGTCAAACAGCGTGTTGGTTTTTGAGAGCAAGGAGAGCAAAGTCAAACAGCGTGTTGGTTTTTGAGACTAGTAAGCGCATCTCTGCAGAAGGAATCTGCTTGCATGTCAGACCGTGTATGCGACAGCAGAATTCCACTAAAGCTTCCTTTACTAAAGCATGTGTGTGTGTGTGTGTGTGTGTGTGTGTGTGTGTGTGTGTGACCAAGCCTACACGTTTCTACCCTCGCCTTGTATTTGAACTCATAGGCAACAACAAAACAAAGTCTTGTTTTTTCTTGGTCAGTGGCATGATCATTTTCAGTGGCGTTAAAATAGTGATTTTTGATCATGTGCCTGACCACACCTACTGTATTTTTTCATTGACAATGTTCATTTGGCAACTTGTGAACTTGAGTGCTTGGCAGAAAATCATCACTGCGTTGGGTGTAAGATAGGAACAATACATGCGTCACGCTTGATGCCACAATGAACCGGGTGTAAGACAGGGCCCCAAATCTCTGGACCATTATGTATTATGTATTCGTCTTCTTTCACAGGCATAAAACCTAATGTACAGTAATGGATAAAGACTGATATGAATGTGCTATTGATATTAAATAAGCATTCTACTAAACTAAGAAAAACACTTTTTTGTTTAACTTTACCTACTCTAAACTAGAGTCTTAAAAATCTACACATATGCCTACATAAGATCTTCAAAATGGCATCAAGGGATCTGTAAGTGTGAATAAATAATGCATATGGTTGCATTGCATGGTTCTGACATTAACTTCATCACCGCTGTGTTGAGTCAGATGTCCCACCTTTTATCTTGTTTGAAAGACCTGAGAATTGCTCAGACTTCTCCTCCAGTTGTTTCTCAAGCCCTGAGTAAGAATCAGAGACAGGTTGTTTATGTTCATATTATGTTATATTATATTATATTATCAGAGGTGTAAAAGCCTGGCTTCAGAAAGTAAAAGTCCTGCCAGATTTTTGTTCCAACCATTTACTTAATCAGCTGATTCTAATTAGCACAATTCTTAAGCCAGGTCAGAGCCATAGAGAGAAGAGTTTTCTCTCCAGTTTTCTCTACAGGTAGATCAACTAATCAGTGAAATCACCTGTGTTAAGCACATGGCAGGACTTTTACTTTCTGAAGCTGGACTTTTACATCTCAGTATATTATTATATTATATTATATTATTAATGAACTCGTAGGACTTACTTTTGTTTTGTCCTTCAAGACTCTGGATCTCTTCCTCTTTGGCTGCCAGTCGCCTCTGGACTCCTGTCTCACAAACAAATCATTGCATCCTCAATAGAAATCACAATTAAGTACAGCATTCTTTTGTTTATGTATAAGTATATATAAGTATATATACTCTTTTGATCTCGTGAGGGTGTGGTCTCCGCATTTATCCCAATCCGTGAATTAGTGAAACACACTTAGCACACAATGAACACACAGTGAGGTGAAGCACACACTAATCCCGGCGCAGTGAGCTGCCTGCTACAACAACGGCGCTCGGGGAGCAGGTGTTAGGTGCCTTGCTCAAGAGCACTTCAGCCGTTCCCACTGGTCGTGGCTCGAACCGGCAACCCTCCGGTTACAGGTCCGGAGTGCTAACCAGTGGGCCACGGCTGCCCCATGTCTACTAGTAAGCAAATACTTTCATCTTGTCTAATACAATCTGAACATGATTTAGTCACTAGCCTTGAATTGATCGTTGGAGGAAGAAATGGGTGGTTTCACAATCAGGGTATAGCACTTTGTTTCACAAGGCCTAAAAATGAAATCTTGAAATATCATTAATTACAATAGGGATATTCTTCCATATTACTGTTCTAAAAAGGCTACATTTTGCCAATGGCTTTACAATTCCGTTTTTCAAACCTAAACCTTCAAACCCTCTAAATACAGTGGTCCCTCTTCACAGGCGTAGTGCCCTCATACCTGCGAGCAGGTGATCTGTGTCTGGCTGCCCGGAGCACGATGCACTCTGGGCCTCCTCCAGTCTCAGCTGTTGTGTGAGTATCTTCAGGACTGAGAAAATAGAACTCTTTTTTTTCTGATTTCAGATTTAGATCATTCATTCATTCTCTGAATCTATGTTTGAAACTCACTAAGGTCATAATCAGTGTTGTGGTCATCCTGGAGATCCTTGATCTTGCCCTGCAACAGGTCTTTCTTTTCCTTTAAGGCCTTTTCAAGCCCTGATGACAACAGTACACAAAGAGAAAGAAATGTATATATATATTTTTTATATTATATTATATTATATTATATTATTTATATTATATACATTTCTAAATAAAAGTAAAATAAACGTTTGGGGTTCACTTAGAAAGTTCCATTCAACTCCATTATAGACATTTTAATCAGAGCAGCAGTTTTCAGTTTACATTATGTGCTTACGTAATTGCAAAAGGGGCTCTCTAATGTTTTCTCAGTTAGCCTTTTTGAATGATATCAGATTAGTAAACAGAATGTGCCTTTGGAACATTGGATGAATGGTTGCTGATAATATATATAATGGGCAATGCAGATATTGCATTAAAGATCAGCCATTTCTTTCTACAACAGTCAAGAACCCTTTTGCAATTATGTAACCAAACTTTTGACCGGTAGTGTATATACTTGAAGCCTACAATTTGATTGTTTCTTCTGCACCAATATAATCATGTTGTTAGTCTCACATGTAGTTAAATATACTGTTAAATACATTTGATTACAGAATAAGGGTGATGGGATACCTTTGATCGTGGAAGCTTTATCCCTCCTTTCATCTTCCATTTTGCCCTCTAACTTTCTCACTTCTTTCTCAAGTTTAGCAATATCTGCAGCTTTAGAGACAATGAGAGAAGTCAGTTTCCCAGCAAAAAAAGACACCTGAGGCTCATGTTAATAGCGCAGATCAGTTCAGTTCCAAAATGTGGCTGCTATATAGTGGCTATATAGCTGCTACTTACATGCGGAGGAATCCGAAGATTCACGCAGACGATTCAGCTGTCGATTTTTCTCTTTTAGTTGTGTTTCCAGTTCTGTTACACACACACGCGCGCACACATGCACACACACACACACACACACACACACACACACACACACACACACACACACACACAAACACAACAAGTTTGTGTTGCAAAAGATTGTTCAACATAGTATAGAGCGAACCTTACTAAAATGCATTGAAAATTGACAAAAAAGGTATAAATACCAATTGCTACATCGGTTTGCTTTAAAGCTGACAGAATGTTGCACAACTTTTTCTAGAGCCAGTGCCCATTGAGAAGAGATGAAGAACCCACTGACAGGAATGGTATGAAACTCACCAGTAAGTTTGGACTTGGACTGATCTGTCAAAGTCTGCATCTTGATGTATATTTTCAGAATGTCATCTTGTGATGCAACAATTTCTGGAACTATGGCAAAAGTGAATAAAGTAAAGAAACAAGAATGACCAATGACCATTCTCATTACAAAGAATTTCATCAGTTTCAAACAGATTTCAATATTTAACAGCTGCTCAGGAACAAAGGTATTATACAGTACAGGCCAAAAGTTTGGACACACCTTCTCATTTCAATGCGTTTTCTTTATTTTCATGACTATTTACATTGTAGATTCTCACTGAAGGCGTCAAAACCATGAATGAATGCAAAGTTATTTGGCCCACAGATTAATATTTGTCAAGTTATGGCTTGCTGAATATGGTATTAAATAAAAAAAAAAAGATAGCAACTTTGAAGAAACTAGAATATAAGACATGTTTTCAGTTATTATGACCACCGCGCAGCGAAGCGGCGGTCATATAGGTTTAGTCAGATTTATTTAATTTTTTTCTTTTTCGCATGCCCAAATTTCCGTCAATGATTCCCGGGACACTGAAAGACCGGGGTACACGAAACTCTGGAATGAATTTTACATGTGAAATCTATGAACTAATCATGTTTTGGTACTTGTTGTCTAGCAGATACCAGTGAGAATTGAGTGTGGATAATGCAATTTAGTGAGACAGTTAGAATCATATAGGCCTTTCAGCGTGATTTCTTTTTGTGGAAAAAATGTGCTGGACTGGGCGGCGGTCATATTTTGTACCGCTCTGCGGTACATCTACAGTAGTTTCACACTTTTTTGTTAAGTACATAATTCCACATGTGTTCATTAATAGTGTTGATGAATCTACAACATAAATAGTCATGAAAATAAAGGAAACACACTGAATGAGAATATATACTGTATATTGTCAGACTATTCTCTAAAGATTAATTTTGTCCTATCATTTCATTGGTGGAGTGCTCTCACTTACTCAGTGCAGAGCTTTCATCACTACCACCTTTGCTCTTGAGCTCTTCCTGCTTCTTCTCCAGCTGACTCTTCAACTCTGCTCACAAAACAAATATCCCCACATACTCATACTTTGTAACTTGCTATATTTTCTGTAGGATATATCAAAAGCCTTACATGTAAGAAATATCAGTAACCTTACAAATCATTCATGGCGATAGAAATTTCCATAAGTCACGGTGTAATGCCAATAGGCTATTTTAAAAGCTAATTTCCTATTGAGGAAGACAGCTTCTATGTATACATATACATTCTCAGACATTTGTCACTGATGTAAGTATTTTCTCTGCAGTAGCACATACCAGCTATCTGTTCTAATACATCCTCATCAGCCTCGCTGCTTTCCAACTCATGAATTTTCTCCTGCAGACTGATCACTTGTTTAACTGCAAAAAGTGAAGAGGGAAAAAAATCATAAAAACATACATGCAATCACATTTACAAAATGTCCAAACAGAAAACTTACACTGTCAAAAATATCTATTTGTGCATGAGTGGATCTTTCCTGCTGCTCACTGGAAATATATCATAACATATGAGACTAGTTACTGGTACTTTATTTGTTTCATGTTGGCCCATATTACTGTACCATACACAAGTCATATGCAAGCCTGCAACCATATTATCGAAACGATTGAAGGTGAAGGCAAAACGAGTTGCTTATACATAAACTAGTTGCTTATACATAATATACTTCAAATAGGGCTAGTGGCAAGTTTTTACACACTGTTCTAACTCCCTCTGCCTGACTTTCCATTCAGAAAGTCTTTAGGAGAAGCACCCACCTGGTGTGTGTGTGTGTGTGTGTGTGTGTGTGTATGTGTGTGTGTGTGTGGATACCCAAGTCTGTGGAGCCCCCTGCGGCTATCAGCTCCTGTTCTGCAAGACTCAGCTCCTTCTTCTTCTTCTCCAACTGCTTTTTCAACTCTGGGATACACATAAGAACATAAGAGGGCACCAAAATGTCTCAGGGACACTTGACATATACATCTACAAATATACCGCAGAAATGAATGATATTGCACTGTGTGAAAACATAAGGGAAGAAGAATGAAATACCAGAAATAGTTTTGGAGTCTTTGGCTTTTTTAATCTTTATCTCCAGGTCTTTGAATTCGACATACTTTGAAAAGGCTTCAAGGGCTGAAGGAGAGCAAGAGAGTTAGATATTCATCACAATGTAGGAAATGAGTGAGCCTTCTTACTACAAAACCTGAGCTTGTGTGTTCAACTGATATGTTCTTAAAAAAGTACTTGACTTTACAGAGAGGTGAGGGACACCATGTTTAGGTGGAACACTATTGACACAAGAAAATATTGGACCATCCCAACCAGCAATGAAACAGGGGCATGTGTGCATTTGTGATTAAATACTCACTTAACTTGGAGATCTTGACGGTTTTAAAGCCCATTTGATCAATCCAACCAGTTAATTTCAACTGCATTTCTGTCAGATATAAAATGACATATCGATCAAGGACCTCCAAAAAGATGTGATGACTACGACATGGTGCAATATGATCCAATTGATATGATGCCCCTTGCTTGGGCTGGATGATTGCTGATGTTAGACTACTCACCAGCTATGCGAAGCGCTGTCTCATAACCAGTTTGTCTGTTTGAAGCAACCTCATCCCTGAGCTTCTTCTTAAGATGCAAATTTTCCACCTCTGAAGATGAGGAATATAACAGGCATTATGGCTCAGTACAGATCACTATGTAGACTAGTGTATTCTGAGAAGTTAGATGGATGGCACATACCCAGTTCGTTATTTTTGGCTTTGTGCTTTTCCACATCAACCTTCATGTTCTTCATCTCATCTTCCAAACCTTACAACACAACAATGATTTCCTTACAGCAAAGAGTATTAGGGGCACAAGACGTGATCACCATTAAGTGCATTTTGTTACGTTCATGCAAGGACAGATGATTGTTTATTTCTGAACTTTTGGCTATGTGTACTTTCACAAATGTAGCTCCTGAATGTAAACATAAGACGGCAGATACAATATGCATACTCACCTACACATGCATAAACAAATGTAGTCTGTATATAAAAACAAAAAAAATGAATGGTGTAGGAGTTTTGTTTTGCTGAAAGGATTAAACATGACAAATATATAAAGGCTCAACTGGCTAAACTAGGATGATGAGAACACGCAAAGTGAACATGGAACATTTTGCTTACCTCTACCTCTGTGGAGCCATCAGTTCGTCTCTTCAAAATATCAAAGAAAGATAAATCATTTTCCTGATCTTACAAGCATGAACTGGTTACCTCCATAGCTGAATGTGTGTGTCTGGCTCACCTCCGTTTCAATGGTTCTGAGAAGGTCTTTGTATTTCTCCTTCAGACTCCGCAGAACACGAATGGACATGGGGGCATCAGCACTTGCAGGAACTAGAGGAACTAGTAGCAAGAACTCAATTATACTGATATACTTTCATACGCATGCTTTGAGTGAAATTGTTTGAATATTGTATTTTATACCCCAGTGACAAGAAATGTTCTTTCCCCAATATTTTTCTATAACAGGACTTTGTAGATCCGGTGAACAAATTCCATATTGTCATTCGATATCAATGCTTTCGTATGGTAACTATAGCAGAGGAACCTCCACTCCGCTGTGCATCGTGGAATTCTTTGCCTCCGCCTCGTCCATTCATTTGGGACACTTTATCCCTTACATAAAGTTAATGGTTGATAAAAAAAAGTTGCCCATCTATCAGATATAGTCTATAAAACTGTACACTTCTGTTAGTTGTTTTCAGTAAATATAAAATAGTACTGTAACTACTTACTAAAAAGCCAACCGTAAACTGTAAGTGTACAATCTCACCATGTCTGCTGTTGGCACTGAAGAGCACGTAGGGGGAGAGGAAGAGGCTCACTAGCAGCACCTGTGTCCCAGTCATGGCCTCATCTAACTGCTGTAGCAGTGTGGAGCTGCAGAACAGAGCACAGAGCTTTATACCCAATGCAGACCATTTCACAATAGTAAGTCTATGTCTGGCTGCGAATGCAGTTCCCCTTAAAGCAACACCATTCTTGCCATTATTTGATGTAGCCTACACTATGTAATGACAAAAGTAAATTGGGATGCCTGCCATTACATCCACAGGGACTTCTATGCCGTCTCATTCTAAATCTTTGTTTCACTGGCATTATTCACCTTTTCATGTATATATTTCCTTAATCATTTTTGTAAATCTCAACACTTTTTTAACAACAAAAGCTGTTGCTCCTGCTTGAACAAAAAGAGCAAAAAGACTTATTTTTCAACACTCAAATGAAAAGAAATAAGCAAGATATTAATTATCTGACAATGACATTGCTAGACCTCTGAAGTTCACCTACAAAAAGTACCCATCTTTGCCCATATATGGGGATCCGGGTGTTAAGTAAGGGATAATGGCCACTGAGGTGTCCTGTTATACAGAATTAATGAACGAGGTGAAGGCAACTCCCCGACGCGCGTATGTGCCCTTCATTCACAAAATAGAGCCATGTATAGATCTATGTGCACAAAAGTTTGCAGGAAGGTGGGACATGTCCTAATTTATGTTAAATCACACCTACAAGTAACAAGCTTTCAGAATATATTATGGTTTGGTTTGGTTAAATTGCTTTTCCTTCGTGTTGGAGCTCAAAATGTAGGCTATCACACTGTATGTGCCCTTCATGCTTCCCTGGGGGGAGCGCCTGAAACCCCTGATGACACCATGGACACCAAACAATCAATGTTATTATCTTAATATTCTGACAAGTTTAAAATATTATGATGGTTGACAGTGGGTCAGAAGTGGTGGTCCGATATCTGGAAGCTGGATTTCACTATCTGGGTTTTTGCTCACAATTTGGTCCCCCTCACTTTGAAAATATCTCCTGCACCCCTGGGGGAGAATAAGTGGAGTTGCGTTGAGAGTGGTCTGGATGCGTGCTAACCTTTCCAAGAACATCACTAGCCATAACCAAAACCGAACAGACTTCTGTTGTCATCTATTTACAACATTTTTGCATGCATTGTGAAATACAATGATGATAGGACAAAACATCTGTTTGCTCAGATAAAAGGATTGGCTTTCACCACTGCTGATTTCTACATAATTCTGTGAACTAGATGCACCGCAGAGCGGTACAAGATATGACCGCCGCCCAGTCCTGCACAGTCTCTCCGCAAAAATAAATCACTATCTCAATTTGTCTCCATCTCCTACTCTGTGTGTTTGTTTATGTGTGCGTGTGCCTGCTTGCCTGCATGTGTGTGTGTGTGTTTATGTGTGTGTGTGTCGGCGCGTGCGCACATATGGGTGTGTTTGTGCGTGCGTGTACGTGTTTGTGTTTATGTGTGTGCTTGTATGCATGCCTGTGTGTGTGTTCGCTTGTGAGTAGGTGTGTAGGGGTAATGGGGTGTATGTGTGTTTATGTGTGTCTGTGTGTGTGCATGTGCGACATGCGTATGTATGCATACATGTCTACTGTGTGTGTCTTTATGTGTGTTTCTGTGTCTTTATTTGTGCATGCGTGCCTGTGTGCATACATACCTGTTTGTGTGTGTGTGTGTGTGTGTGTGTATTTAGTGTGTGTGTGTGCCTGCATGTGTGTGCATGAATCTTCGTGTGTGTTTGCGTGTGTTAATGACTGCGTGTGTGTGTGCATGCATAGTGTACAGTCACTAAATGTACACATATATTAATTTATTGTATGGTCCCCCATGAACGGAATAACAAAACTTGGCATGCTTTCAGAGGGTGTCATATTGATCCTACACTTCAAATTCCGTGCCGTTTTTAACCTGTCAACCAAAGATACCTGCGATTACAATGCCTCGTTTTTGCTTTTTCATGTTTAACTAGGTGCCGCTATACATCAAATGAGTGGATATGGGATGGGTTGCCATGGCCCCTGGAGGCCAACATACAAAAAAATGTTGAGTGAGATTTGGAGTGTTAAATTAATGTTAAATTCCATTCACGCTTCGGTAATCTATTCACCCAAGAATGGAATTTAACATTAATTTAACACTCCAAATTGAATTTAGTGCAACTTGCAACTTTCGGAGATGATTGCTGCCCTTCATAACATAGCATAGGTTACAGATGTGTGCATCAGGGATTTGCCCTTTGCCATAGACAGGGTGAGCAACGCACAGTTGTGCACATTTGTTTAAAAAGTGGGATTTGAGATACATTGTTAAAAGCTAATACAAACTACAATATTTTACTGTCTGAAGTTTGGGACAATACCTTTTGAGTTTTTTTTTCAAAATAACGAAAGTCACTAATGCTGAATTAGTAGGCCTAGTCTAATAGACTAACATAATTCCAGGAAAATAAATCCTAACATCTTAGATTAGTCTTTGAATCACCAATTGTAATGATGCAGAATTATCCTCTGTACAGAGACTACATTCACAAAACAGTGGCCTGCTTTGTAGAGATGAGAGATGCAAAATACATAAAAATGTGTCTCCATGAGGTGGTAGTATTAGGCTGTGTCTTCAGATGTCAGTGTCAATGTCTTGTAGAGTAGGCTACACCTCATTTATAACAAAACGCATTTAGCCATATTGACCAGGGACCAGGGATTTTTGTACACTATAAGGCTAAAACTACAATATCACTTTACAGTTTACACATTGATTACAGTAAAGTGAGGCCTTTCAATGCTAAAAGAGTAAATATCCCAAATGAATGCAAATATGTTTATTAGAATATTAATGAAGTGCCTTTGTATCTTTGGGGATAAACTAGAGATGATTCTGGAGAAAAAGCTCTTGTGAGCTTTCTTCTTTGATGAAGTAATGGTGGTAGTCTTGTCACTCCAGGCAACTGGTGCACCACAAGGTAAGCACTCTGCACATAGGACAGCTACTAAACACAACAGTTATGATCATTTTATACATTTTACCAGTCATCCTGTAGTTTATGTAATTTTCTATGCAAAATTAGAGTTGCAATCAACAATGACCAATGTCTTACCTGGATCAACATGAGCAGATGTCGGATCCCAGTTCTGATCCACGTTGATGGACTGCTCCTTTCTATTACTGCCCGACTTTGATTTCTGATAAATTAGCATATGCAATAAAATGGCTTAAAAAATGGAAAAGGGGCAATTGTAAATTCTAATTATGTTTGGAGAAGCTTTAAAGCATCTACAATGTGAATTATGAGAGGAGCACTACTGTACATACAGTAAGCTTTTGTTATTTTTGTGTAACTGTATGCTTTTCTACAACATATTACTTGAATCTGAACAAAACCAATTAAATATATTTATATAAATTAAATATATTTTACCTTGATATGAAAAAAGGCCTTGATTTTTGAGAGGTTCGGTAGGAAACGAAGTGTCCGCTTCTTGGTCTTCTCTTCCTTTAGATTTGGCGAAATAGTGGTTTGCATGAACTCACGTGTTAGAGATGTGACCAGAGACTTCTCAAAACAAGGATCCTCTGACATCATTGCCTTCAGGAGAATGTCCTTACTGCCAAACTCATGCATGAGATCATTGTAAACGGCTCTGAATACTTTTTTAATGCTCACATCATATAGACAGGGCATACTTTTCGCCATGCCCAAGGCAGCATCAATTTCTGTAATTACCCTGTTAATTAGCACTCTACATATGTCTAACATATTATCAGAAAGTGACTCTTGATCATTCAAGAAAGTAGTCGAATGACTAATACAGTGACCAGGCTGGTGTAATCATCTGAGGCGGAATCCACTGGGTTCAGTGAGGGATAAGGGGAATCCATTACAATATCCTTGCTTACGGAAAGCTGCGTGGGATCACCTAAGCAAGGTCTGCTAAAGAGACGCTCAGTTAACGGCTGCTGCTCCGTTTGCCCCTCTAAATCCCCTGTTGTTTGCAGAGTCGGGGCTAGCATGTTCATGACATCCCTCGTCATGACTGTGGTAAGAACTTGTAAGAACTTGTGGCACCTTGGGGTACTATTTCAGACAAGGAATGTAGGAAACTGGGGCAAGATGCAGAGGATGAAGAATGTTGGAAAACTCCTTCCATATCCATATTCCAAGGTGATGGAATGTTAAAACAAGGAGGGAACAAATGCTTCACTGTCTCCTCAGCATATACCTGCACAAACTGTCTGACAATATTTTTTTGGGGGGGGAATTTGCCACTCAAAAGTAGAGAATCAGAAGTAGACTTTGTGGCAGCCATTCGATTTTGGTCCTTAAAGCAAAGATGGCGAATCAGGTTAGCAAGATTGTGTGAGAGTGAGCTCAGTCTCTCATCACACAGCAATCTCTCAAGCCTTTCCCCCACTGAGGTAAGATCCTGAGTGAGTGAGAGAGAACAATCCTCATTTTGCACATCCAGCTCAGCAGAGACGGTGTTTACAATGTTGATGATTGATTCACGAAAGATAGGAGAGGGCTCATTTTCAGCCATGTCATCCATGTCAATATAAAGATGGTGCACAGGAGGTGCTTCAGCAGGTGTCTTACTAAGGCTGAGAACTGCACCAGGTAAGACCTCAGAGCTCAGTTTTGATAGTGTAATTTTGGAAGCAGTGAATGAGGAGGAATTCGCTCTTTGTGGTTCTTTCATTAACTGGACATCCTCTTCTCCAATGTTGTCTATCATCGCATTGACTATACCTCTTATCATTTGGAGGTCCTCATTAGGGCTGGAATAAACGATTATTTTTTAAACGATTAATCTAGCGATTATTTTTTCGATGCATCGATTAATTTAACGATTCATTTTTTCAGTCCGATTCGATTTCGATTCAATTCGATTATCGATTATCTCCCCATTAATTGACTAATAGCAATTTATACATGTTGATTTATATATCTGAATGAAAAAAACATGAATTCCTTTTTCAAGGATTTTGCAAACATGCAGTGTCAGAGTCAATAAAATGAGCCCTGAGTAACGAAATTGACAAGCAGCTGTAAGTAAGCATGCTAAACTCAACATCCAAACAGTATTTTAACGTTAGCTTTGAGATACTGCTTGATTGCATAACTTAACTAAGTTTAGTCTCCGCAATGAACTATGTTGTGATAAGACCTTAGCAGAATTAACTTGACTGCAGCAGTTTTGAACAAATTTGCACAGCATGGTCATGATGCTAAGCGGATTTAATAGCAATTTAACCAGCCGTGTTCTCTACAATGCTTCTATGTCGCAACAACAATCCTTCAACAATCGTGAATATTTTGTGTTAAATGCACATGCAGAGGAGGGGCAGCGGGCTCGTTACGAGAGAGAGCGGGCAGGGCAGGGAAAGGCTGCGTGCGTAAAAAGTGCAGCTCAATGAAAGGATTTTATCTTATCTTTAGCCCTAGTCCTCATCCAAATCAACAGACTGCACAAGTTCCTCCAGAATAAAACCAAGCACCTTGTTAATAGCTTCTTTGTTGTCTTTGTCCTCAGCTTTGGGTTGTGTGTGGCGGTAATTCCAAGCTTTGGAATGTTTTGCATTGTGTCAATAGCATCTTCATTTGTTTGAGAGATGCTATATGAAGGTTGTATATCCATATCAGTGCAGTCTTTCATATCAGTTGTGGCTTCCAAAAGTTTCTGCACCACATCAGTCATTTCTGTGACTAATTCAGAAGCAGCGTTCTGTGCATCCAGGGAAGAAATTTGTGGGTCTGCCTGGAATAAAAAAGCACCAGCCACTTTGTGTGTATATAGAGAGTCTGTTAAGGACCTGACAGCGAGCAATAAAACATCACTCACAAGCTTTGCAGCTTTACTTTGAAACTCATCTTAAAGCAAAATAAGCTTCAAGTTGCTGAATCATATTTTGGTCTTCAACAGCAGTATCACACTCTGCATTTTCACCCACCGTCTCGTCTTTGTATAATGTGAAAATCTTGATCAGAATCCCTTTGGTGGTGTCCTTGGGATCGATCAGTGAGTGGATGTTGTGCTTCTCCGAAGGGGAATGCTCACCCTCACTGATGGAAGGCTCGTCTGTAGGTTCCTTCACTAGTTGTTTATCTGAGATTCCCTTGAAAGATATTTGACCAAAAAACTCTTCCATCTTGTTCAGCAAATTTTGATACAGTTTTGAAGCTGTAGAGAAGAAATTCCCCTTGTGTAGCTTGTCACATTCCACCTTGACAGAATGGAAAGACTCAACACAACCCTGCAGGTCTGTCACAAACTGATCTGCCATTATTGATGCAGAAGAATCTACATCTACATTAGGTCTGTCTTGCTCAAATGTTCCAGCGTCAGAAGCCTCTCTTTCCACCGGAAGGAAAAAGAAGGAGCTCACTTGAACCCTTCCTGGCAAATAATGTTGATCCAGTGTGCCACTAGCATTATGGCTTCTTACTGTTTTAAGTACGGCTTCGCTTACAGCCCTAAGAGCATTTGTTTGAAACCCTTCACTAGACAGTTTTTGAAGACATGCATGAGAAGAAGACTTTCTGGATGTTGAATCAGAGGCCCTTGTGACATTCTCAAACGAGTTCTTGTTGGATTGATCACTGCTGCTCTCTAAGGTCATTGAAGAGGATGAAGAGATCAGATCATCCAGTTATAAAATTACATTTTCCACAAACGTGTCAGCCAGTGTGCTTGAAGATAAAAATGGTTTCTCAGACTCCTTAGACAAGAAGGTGGTAAGAACCCCTTTCAAGGCTTCTTTCGTGCATTCATCAATCTGAGTCTGGGTCAAATTAAATTCACCTAAAGCCACACTATGTGTGCCATCACTATGTGTCTTTCTGAGAAATGGCCTGGTATGGGGCTGAAGCTGCTCGCTGTAAGTACTGGTTGGTTGAACACCAGAGTACTGAGGGTTCTGAGCAGAAAAAGCATCCGTCACCTGCAGGGCCTCTATTTTGTCAATATCAGGGACTGACATGCCTTTATGCCGCAACATCAGTGGGTTCTTGAAAAACTCCCCGATCTTTAGTTGGACTTTGTTGTAAAGCCCTTTGGCCGCTTTAACAGTCTGATTTTTAAGAGTAATTGGTACCACCGAGGGCTCACCGAATTGGGTGTAACTTGCTGTTTCCTCATTTGTAAGTGATTCTCTTGCCCATTCAGTGGATTCTATTATTGATGTAATCTCCTCCACAAAAACATCGAGGATCATGGAACCAAAAAGGTGAACTGGATGAGGAGAGCATCTAGAGGAAAGATCCTTGTCTTCCATAATGATGTTACTCTCTGGAAAACAAGGTCCAGCTGAAGAAGTGGAATGCACTAGTTTGATCTTTTCAGTGAGAACATCACTGATAATCTTCTTTGTCTTTGTGCGGAATTGTTCACTTGGGAGCCTGTCCAATGTAATGCTTGAACCTTGACCTGAATTCTGGCCAAGCTTTTCTTTCTTAGAAACGTTGAGCTCACCAAGGTCATCGGTACCAAGAGTACCAAGAGCAGGGATATCCTTCAAAGAAACACTTTGGCAAGCCAGCATTTTAACAGCCCTCTTCATAGTAGTAAGTTGCTTTTTAGTAGGATGGGTTTTGTCAATTGCATCCAAACATGTTTCCATTTCCTGTATGATGGTAGTCATTGCCTCTGCAGCAATTGAAACCAATATGGAATTGTTTTCAATGTCTTCCACAAGAGAAGAAGGCTGTTTTGGCTGTTGTTGAGCCATATATGTTTTCAACTTCAAAGACATATTTTTCACCAGTTCAATACTCTTGATCTTTTGAAGTGAAAGTGCAAATCTTGATGAGTTTTGCAAGTCTGGCCTGGCCTTGGAAAAGGTTGAATGTATTGTTTGCGTGACTTCTGTCACAATGGCGTCAATCAATTCTTCTGAATCTGGAGTCAAGCCAGCTTCATTCAAATTGGTAAAGGCTTCTACATACCTGACGCACCCGACCGGTAGCGCGACAATGTGACGTCAAAATGACGTAGATCTCTCTGGCGCGCCAGGGTTTTGGCCGTGTAGCGCGAGGTAGCGCACCACTCATTTTTTTTCAGACGAGCGCGACAAGGCGGAAACAGGAAGATGGACTAGTTCGAGGGCAAGCGAGTTGCAGTGTTTTGTTACAGTCGTGAATTTTTAATAGTTTGCTGGATAAGTTAACAAAGTTACCAGTGAGAGTTGCAACACATGGAATTAAGAGGAAAGAATAGAAACGATTTATTTTCAAACAAAGGATATCTATTAAGGCCTGAACAAAATCTCTTTCCACTTCAGGAAATTACACAAACTCAGCCAGCTGCTAGCTAGCTAGCTAGCTAACTAAACTGTTTAAATTATTAAAATTTCCCTCGGGATGACTAAAGTACCTATCTATATATCCATCTATCTATCTATCTATCTACCTGTGCACACACCTTGGAAACTACATGATAATGATGATGGTAGTTGTGAATAGTAGCAACCAAAGTCTGAAGTACCATCACAGAGGCTAGCTACTGGTGTTTCTTACTGCAGCTTCTTCTGCTGTGTAAGTAGCTAATGTTAGTCTTTTCACAACAGCGACACCTCTGTTCAGGAGAATATTGCAACTAGTGTTGCGACCACCACGCGCGAGTATAAATGGTTACGGCGCTTCTGTGACGTCACATTGTCGCGCTACTGGTCGGGTGCGTCGAGTATGTGGGACGTTTAAGACTCCTCTGGATATTGTGCAGGATATGCTCCTTTGTGATTCCATGCTGGGGCAATGAAGTAGTTTGCAGGAAGGTGCTAGACCTTAAGAAAATCACAATAGTTGGGAGTTAGCCCATAACAGTCTCTACAAGCTCAAAGGTTTTATTTACATATCCCATTACACAGTCCAGACGCACAAGCAAGCACATACATTCACAAACTTACAGCCATCACCTCAATCAATCTGCCAGGCCATTGGCATTGGCACAACATACCTCTTTCCAGAAGAACTGCATGAGCTCATGAGTGGCTCATCACAGGATCTTAGAGATGACCTGCTACCTGCTTTAGGGATGACCCCCTTATTAAGTTTGATGACATCCTGATCATCTTCAATGTAGATTATTGATGGATTTTTTGGCCTAGTACCGATGACATTTACATAGCCATGGCTCTCGTCTGGTGCCATCAAAAATTCTGGGTCCTCTTCAAGAAAATGTGCCTTTGTCACCTGTTTTGAAGGGGAGAAACCATTTGATTTTGTCTCAACACTGCAACATAACTGATCAGGAAAATTCACTCAGCAATTAAGACCAATTATACTTACAGGGTTGGTCATAGCATCAGAAAATGAATCCCATTCCCTTCAGAACAAAACATTGAAATTGATTACCAACTGTTACTGTGACTGTAAAGCACCTGTTAGAGCAAGATCCTGGGACTGATATAAAATCTATATCTGTACTACACTGTGAGTCACTTACAAAAGCACATTTGTGAAATAAATTAAATAATGATATTTATTTCTGACATCTAAAATGGTGCAGTATATGCCAAAAGGAAATTTATCGTGGACACAATGAGAGCTACTTACTCTTTACTGAGATCCGTAATGTAGTCACGCAATGGCAACATCTCCATCTGGATCCTGGAAGTGAAGAGCTGATGGACTCCCATGTGAGCCTCTGCTGATATGGGCTCTGTGGAGGCTGGCTGAACTGCAGATGGAGAAGCTGAATAACATGACAGAAGATTAGAGGTGGAAAGTAACGAAATACATTTACTCATGTTACTGTATTGAGTAGTTTTTCTGTGTATTTTGTAGTTAATAAGTTATAAAATCGGTATTTTAAATTTTACTTGATTACATTTTGAGTGAAGTATTGTACTTCGCTACATCAAAAATCCCATCCGTTACTTGAGTAAAAAAAAAAAAGTTAAGACTAACGAAAACAGAAAGGGAGAGAAAAAAAATTGCGCCCTAAACCACTAGCCTAGTGATAATGATCAGCATGTAGGCTAGCCTACAACAGGACATGAATCAAGCTGGCGCTATTGCAGTCTTTCTGAAAGTGATGGAGATGGATCACGAGATGCATCAGATTACATGTGTATGTATTTTCCGCTATTTCAATGGGTTGTCTCAGTTCGTTTTAGCACTAATGATTGCGGAGATATTCAAGCAAACACCATGGGATTTCGTGTTTTGACGTTTGTGCTCACCTTTCTTTGGAAACAAGTTTATTAGCAGTTGTTTCCCCTCATTTTAATGTCTCTCTTTTTCCTGTTTTGGCCTTTGTTTTTGGTAACCTGACTTGGCTTGGAGCAAGACATTGCACCAGCAGCACAACAATTAGTGGTCCACTAGGCCTACTAGCGATGCTCAACTAAACTAGACGTACCGCATAGCGGTACAAAATATGACCACCGCTCAGTCCTGTACATCCGTTCCGTGAAAATAAATCACACTTCAATTGTCTCCATCTTTTACTCCATCCCCCACTCTTGAAACTTTTGTGTATGCTTGTTTGGCATGCCTGAGTGTGTGTGTGTGCGGCTGCACAGAAAGTAGCCTACTGGTGCTGAAAAGGTGAATAGATTGTAGAATAGCCAAAGAAGATGTAGCATTGTTATAAAAACTTTAAAATCTCTAAACAATCATAAGTAGGGCAGTTCATCCATTGCAACTGGATTGATGAAAGGTCACTTACACCTGTAGGCTACATTGTATTTGGGAAAAGCAAAAGGTATCAGCATAATGTTATTTATTTATTTATTTATTTATTATTTATAAACAAAAACATCTGTCAATTCCATGCCGTTTTCAACAGCTATCAAAAACAAATGTCATTTTTGGATGGATGGATTTTTTGTGAATGTTTCTTCTTCTACATAAGATTTTAGTCATCTTTAGTTCATGTGATACTTTATTGTCAATGCACAAATTAAGTAACAGTAGTCTGAAACGTTATTGTTAATGCACAAATTAAGTAACAGTAATCTGAAACGAAATGCTGTTTTACATCTAACCAGCTTGGTGCAAATAACTGACATGTTGGGCCTTGATGAAATGCGTCGCTAGACTGTTCATACACATTTTAACGGGCCAAAGTTGAAGAGCTGTTGTCCGTTATTGTTCGTGCAAATATAGGCTGATTCATGTTCTCTTGCAGTGTGTAGGCACCATAGGCACCCGATATTGTTTAATTTTCCGATTGAGATATCCACGCTCTGGCTATTCTAAATGCAAAAATGCATCAGGGAGTTATGACAAAACTGTAACTGACAAACTAGATCCTAATAGAAAGCTGTTAGCTTACCTAAGCTACAGGTAGGCTTATAAGGTAGGCCTATTTACAACATAAATTGTCAATAAGCTATGCTGGCGACACAAATAAAATCTCCTTTGGAAACCAATGACTTAGCCTACGCCTTACAGTATCAAGCGGACTTAAACTGCCATATCGTGGCGAAAAGTTGTAATAAAATTCACGCAGCTCCATGAGTCAAGGAAAGCGCGAATGAAGTAGCCACTTCTAAATGGGACCCACTACTACACAGTAGCTTAAGGTGTGTTGCTAAAGCAGCCATAATGAAAGAATGTGTCATTGTTTGGATAGCCTACTTCACACACACGAGCTTTTTAATTTCACAGACTACATACAAGCTGGATTCAAAGCACATCGATTCCCCTCTCACACCCTGCACGCACTTAAAACAAATAAACAGGCGTCTCAGTCTCACGCATGTAGCAAACTGTATCAGACCGGTGTAACGTTGGTAAATCTTCCATTGCACAGAATGATTTTTGTAGCACGTGCAACAAATGACAGTCGAAAGATACAATTACAGTGCTGCTATCAATTTGCTTGGTATAACCGCATTTATTGTCTACAAATGAAATCAATCAAATTGGCCTCCATCACTCAACCAACGCTAACGGTAAAATTACCTAGGTCCTTATTGATATTATAAGATTAACGTACCTGCAGTAAAAACCAAGCATGTCCGATAAACATCCTCAGATTTATTTCGGCTTCAAGAAGAAATGAGAATTACATTTCATGCAGACCTCTCAAGTCTCACGCATTGGGCGTGAGACACGCATTTCAATGACTTCACACGCCACACATGGCATTTCTCACTCCGAGAAATGATTAACTTGCTCGCACAAAAAAAGGGCTATATTTTACAAACGTGTCTGTGCGCTCATTCAGCTCAGAGAACTGCTGTTCAGTTACTAACCTATCGGCCAATTAGAAAATAGGATTTCTCAACCAATCAGGAAATAGTTTTGTTTTGTTGCCGGGCGAATGCATAGCGGAGGTGGTAAACGAGGTGGAGTTGGAAGAGAACCAACTTGAGGTGGAAGAGAACAGGATAATCAGGTAATAACTTCATTCATTTCAATCTCTCATTAGTTACTATAGTTTTCCTACTCGTTGTTTAAGAACAATATAATTTAAGTGTTCGTTTGAATAGCTTATTGCATAGCCTATTGTTATAGGCCACTTTTATCATCAAATCATGTCATATTATTATAATATAATTATAATTATATCTTGGCCATGGATGCATTAATCATTGCATCTGTATTCAAAAATGTCGGGTAAAAAGCAATTAAGCATCCTCTCATTCACCCTGAGAGGAAAGCCCCCTAAAAGGTCCAGGTTAGTGGATGCTCAGAGGTGGTGAAAAAGGCCCATTATTGAATTGTTAGTGCCATGTGTCAAATCTTTTCTTTTGCAAATCTGAGCAATTATAAATTATACTTTTGCCCCATTTTGACTTAGGAGGGCATTGCTCCTACATACTTTAGCCAAAAATCAAATGCCTGCTCTCTTTTGGAAAGCTGAGGCACTGTTGGAAAACAATTAGAATAACTGTGTGATGTACTGACACAAAGTTACAAAGGCTAGATTATTCTTTTCTTTTTCTACCAGATAACAAGCACTTTGAACTGTCCACATTTCAGCCCTCTAGGTCTTGACTTGATATGACTTGAGTCCTAGCATTAGGTCTTGTCATGCTGTGTGCAAAAGTAGATCAATATAGAATGACAACATGAGTACTTTAGATCATTATTTGCCAAGGTATACTCATGCATTTTGTAAAATGCCCTATGAAAACTCCCCATAGGACTTTGGGTTATCCGAAATGCATACTGGCAATCAAATGCTTACTACATATGAACCGAAAGGTAATACTCTGAAGTTTCATGCTTGCATTTGGATTGTAGGCTACTTCAGTTTCTGATGACTACACTAAATGTGGAATAATTACAAAAAATGGGCTTTTAGCTCAGTGGTTAGAGCGCTCGACTCCCATGCCGGTGTGTGTTGAGGTGGCGGGTTCAAGGGCCGTGAGCGGCTGACGAAACGAACTCTGTTATACTGGAACATCTGAAGGCATATTAATAACAGCAACAAAAAGTTGTAGTATTATTAATGAAACACCCCCATTCAAGGGCGCGGGAAGGGGGGGTGCTGAGGGTGCTGCAAATCGTCGGACATCCATTATTTTTGTTATTCAGCACCCCTGGTCAACACACATACAAGGTCTAAACATGCGACAAACTGATAATCAGTAGGCTACAGAATATCTCATCGTTTTTATACTGTATATCCAAAAGAGAACTGTTTTGATCAACTCTGCCCTCTGCCCTCATCTTGTCTCCCTGCGGCCTGCTCACGGCTTTTATCCTGTGCCTCTCTTGTCTGCTGGTCCTTAACACATATGACACGAACAGTGTATAAAACCTAACTGCACCTACACTTTTAATGTAATTGTTTGTAGATAAAAAATAGTTTCATTAAGATAGTATCAGGGTTCTCAGATGAAACTACATTTATCAAACTAAAAATAGGAAATAATAGAATGTAAAAACAATACCAACCAATTAAAAACAAATTCAAATACTAGCACATATTTAGCCTAGGCTACTTGGGTCTTTTTATGTTTCCACAGGTTTCAATGATGTAGGCTTAGCTACATCAGACCCTCTTGTGCATACCGGCAATATAAAAACACAGGATCTGTGCCAAACTAATTTCAAAAGGGCACAATAATTTATTCAAGATATAATGAGAATGGATACCTAGGCTATGGAGTTCATCTCCTTGGAAATGACAATCGATTTTACCTCACCACAATGTAAAGGTTTATTTAAATAGAGAATTACCTTGCTAACTAACCTTGGTAACTAACCAAGGTACACTTAAGGTATACTAGCCTCAGTGGGTAAGTAAGTAGCAGGTAAGTAGCCAGTAATTCAATGTATGAAGAGGTGACATGAGCTATGAAAGAACAAACACGTTTATAAATGAAGGTTGTAAAATAACACATTTTCAACAAGCTAGACGTCAGTTAGCAACTTACATTTACCCATGCACGTCAATTCAATGTTGACACTTGCTCAGTTGCTTCTAGCGCCACGGTGGTTAAAAATGGTACGGTCCACAATAGGGGTTTCGGAAATCGCTTTGCTGTGAAAACAGGAGTTGACTTGTAACTGTAATGATACTTTTCACAATATCAGAAAAATTATCTGACCCCCCCCAACACTGATATTTCTGTCTCTTTGGGGGGTACTGGGTCTTCATTGGGGGGTATAGTACCCCCCAGTACCCCCTGTAATTCGAACTATGTCTTTCCTTTCCTTTCACAGAACAACCTTCTGGATCCAAATCAGTCTGGGTTCAAAAGCGGCCACTCTACCGAAACGGCTCTGCTGTCTGTAACAGAAGCCTTAAAAGAAGCCAGGGCGACCGCTCGATCATCAGTACTCATTCTGCTTGACTTATCGGCTGCCTTTGACACGGTTAATCACCGTATCCTTCTCTCTATACTCGCTGACATGGGAATCTCCGGAGCTGCTCTCTCCTGGTTTGAATCCTACCTCACAGGACGCTCGTTTAACGTATCATGGCTTGGTCAGCTATCTGCACCTCACCATCTCACCACAGGGGTCCCCCAGGGCTCAGTGCTGGGCCCCCTGCTCTTTGCTATCTACACCACCTCCTTGGGACAGATTATCCGTTCGCACGGCTTCTCATACCACTGCTATGCAGACGACACACAGCTCTATCTGTCCTTTCCACCTGACGACCCCCTGGTTTCAGCACGGATCTCAGATTGCCTTTCAGACATAGCTACATGGATGAAGGCACACCACCTCCAGCTGAACCTCTCAAAGACTGAACTGCTGGTCATCCCAGCTAAACCTACCATACACCACGACATCAACATCAAATTTGACTCCCTGTCTGTTTCACCGACCAGGACTGCAAGAAATCTAGGAGTTGTTCTCGACAACCAACTAAACTTCTCAGATCATGTTGCCTCAGTCGCCCGGTCATGCCGTTTCGCACTCTACAACATACGGAAAATCAGGACTTACTTTCAAAAAACTCCTGAAGACCCAGCTCTTTAGAGAACATCTACTCTCATAGCAACACTTACAACAAGTCTTACTGATCCTAGCACTCACCAGCCGTTAAACTGACAAGTAACTGTTAAAATACAGCACTCACCGACGCACTTATTCTTACTGTACTCTAATGTGTTTTTTTTTAAACTGTCCTAAAATTGTGAGAATTGTTCTAAAACTTACTGTTTACCATGTTGTTAGTCGCTTTGGTTAAAAAAGCGTCAGCCAAATGTAATGTAATGTAATGTAATGTAATGTCTTGCCTGTCCTCAAAACGTGAGAGCCCTGCATTTCATGTGAACATCGTCCTATCCTTATTAGACCCATTGTTTTTCCAACCCACTTTTAACCAACAAAATTACGTCTCACTGCAACGATGCGCCATCTAGTGGACAAACGACTACTTATCGCCAATACTGGAAATGCAGCCATGATGATGATGATTATGAATATTTTTGGCTTTCTTTTAATCCTACTGAATTTGTAATTATGTATCGGCCGTTCTAATACCGATAGTATGTGGGTGCCTGTGTGTGTCTGCATGTGTATATGTGTGCACCGCCATCTACAGGCCAATGAGTGTACAGTCACTAAATGTACACATAACCTACATTTTTTTAGACCCCCCCCCCCCATGGATGAAATTCTACGAAACATGGCATACCCCCAGAGAATGCCAGGTCAATCATACACATAAAATTTGGTGCAGTTCTGAACATCTTAACTGAAGATAGGGGCGATTAAAGCATTTTCATTTTTTACCGGGGGGGTGCAAATCACAAATGAGTGATTATGGGCCAGGTTGATGTGGGCCCTTGAGACCAACATACCATAAAAGATTCTTCATCCTCGGTGCCACGGTTCAGGTTGTTATTTATGAAAATCTGCTTTTTTTGCGGTTCGGGGGGCCCAGCATGGTGGCCCCCGGGGACGAAACGAAATTTTAACCGTAAAAGTCTAGTGGGGCTACATACCCACCACATTTCATGTACACCAGTGTTTCGTTGTCCCGGGTATCGTTGACCAAAAATTCAGGAAGTAGATGACGGGAAAAACAATCATTTGACAATCATTATATGACCGCTAGCGGCGGTCATAATAAACAAGACTATGAATCGTGCAGGCGGACTCGGCTAAACCATTTAGCTCTTTAGCAAGGGAGAGTGAGAGTGAGCTTAGACAGTTTTCACTATGTTGTATACAAAATCCAGTCAGTCAAACTTTAAATTTGGTCTGACATTCAGTTTGACATTTAATTTGGAAGTTAAAATATTCAGGTAAAATAAATATATGGTGGAAATAAGTATTGAACGCTTAAATGTTTTTTTCAGTAATTAGCCTAAACTTCCAGTGAGTCTATTTGAAATTTTCACCACACATTATATTAACACACATATAAAAAATCCAAACATAAGAGTTATGTGTAATAAAGTGGAATGACACAGGAAAAAAGTATTGAACGTGCCTACTGAAATTTTTTCAATACTTTGTGGAAAAGCCTTTGTTTGTAATGACAGCTTCAAGACATTTCCTGTATGACAAAACGTATTAGTCGCAGTATCAGGTGTGATTTTGGACTATTGTTCTAAACAGATTCCAGGGGTCCCTCTTGTGAATCCTGAACTTTAGTTACTTCCAGAACTGTTTAATTGAATTTAATTGAATTGGCTGCCTTCAAGTCGTTCTGGAGCTTTCTCCGAGTGGTCCTTGGCTCTTGGAATTGACTATCCTTCTGACTCCCTGGTCAGAAATATTGCGAGGAGATCCTGTGCATGGCCGGTTGATGATGCAGTGATGTTCCTTCCACTTGCAGATAATGGCACCCATGCTGTTTAGTGGACGATTCTGAAGTTTTGAAATGCATCTGTAACCAGTTTCATTGATATGTTTTGCAACAATAAGGTTGCAAAGGTCTTGGGAGAGCTTTTTGCTTTTATCCAGCATGAAATATTTCTTGTGTGACACCTTGGTAATGAAAAACCTTTTTATAGCCCATCAATATGTAGGCTACTAACCAAGCTTATATTAATTTGCACAGATAGAAAGGATAACTACTCTCTAATTACTTACAGATTCCAGCTCGTTCCTTCCCTTTCCTTGCCTTAGTGCTTTTTCTTAGCGTGTTATACTTTACACGTGTGTTATACTTTACACGCGTGTTATACTTTACTTTACAATACTTTTTCCCTGTGTTATTCCACTTCATTACACATGACTCTACTTATGGAGTTGTTTGGATTTTTTATGTGTGGATTACCTGGGTTATTACTAATGTCTGGTGAAAATGTTGTGTATTCCACTTTTCAAGGGCCCTCTCCTCCATTGGGGCCCTATACTTCCCACTTTCCCCCCCAGTTCGACGCCCTTTAATCTGCTGAACCTTCTGCTCGTTTCCAAATATAAAAAAAAACTCTTTGCAACTCAACATTGGCCTGCCTGCCTCAGCTGCCTGTGAGGGGCTTTTCAATTGTGCTGGATTACTGTTCACTGCAAAGTGACCAAGGATGAGTGCAACTAACTTTGAAAATCAACTGCTGCTCAAACTTAAAGGAGAACTCCGGTGATTTTTCACATTTTTGACATTTCTCAACGTCACCGAGTACTGTCGGTATGAACAAAACTGAAACAATCAGTTTTACATAGCTCGAGTTGCTGCAGCTACAGCGCTACACACTGGGAGCATGAACATAGCAACTTAGCCCCCCCCCCCTCCAAAAAAAAGTAACTAAGTAACTTTTACTTAAAGTACATTTTAAATGAACTACTTTTTACTTTTACTTGAGTGCATTTTCACATCGGTATTTTAACTTGTACTTGAGTAATATTTCATCAAAGTATTGGTACTTTTACTTGAGTCATACCTGTCAACACTCCCGTTTTTCGGTTTCTCCCGTATTTCAAGGTCATCTCCCAGCACCCTCCCGTTTTGTTATTTCTCCCGGAAAACTGCCGTAATTTGCATGGCCATCAAACTTCATTTTAAAATCAATGATCCATTCAGGTTGCCAGATTGTGTATGAAATACACCCTACACATACACGATCACTTAGTTTCAATTTCAACCGTTTTGTCATAGGCTAAAACCTGGCAACCCAAAACCCAAATAAGGAAGCGGGTGCTGACTGCGCAGCTGAGTCAAAGATCTTTGGTTGAGTATCGTCGTAAGAAAGCGGGCTAGTTGAATGGCCTACTCCAGAACTAGTTGTTGTGAAATTGTTGGGAATTTAATTGATTAACACATCACATAAACTGTTATTGAGTGTTGTTGATACACTGAACTTGTGCACTCGGAACCAAATCTGACAGCTTTGGAGTTTTGGAATATAGGCTGCAGGCAGGCAGCTGGTGGATACATAACTGGCATTCATAAGGTAATGGTAAGGTAAAAGCAAAAGCAACGACCGAAATGCAGTGTTGAAACACGTGTATGAAACGTATTAAATATGCAAACACAGATCAACAGTATAAACACTGACCACCCCACCCCCCCCCCCCCGAAAAAAAATCTCCCGTTTTTGGAAAGCTAAATGTTGACAGGTATGACTTGAGTACAATATTTTCGTACTTTTTCCACCTCTGCAGAAGATTAACAAATGTTATTATTGAGACGTTTTAATTGTTAAGTTATGATATAAGGAGAAAGGGAAATCTAACCATCAAGACTCTCCTCTGGTGCAGTTGCATCCTCATGAGAATCCATTATTTTCTGGAAGACAATACATTCCTTATATTTAAACATGCAGCTATTGGTTCCATTTAAAGCAACAGCATGCCAGAGTTTTAAAAACATCTAGATATTTGTTATAATCTACACATTCATTTTAATATAGTAAGGTCAAGGACACATTATGCCCTTTGTCCAGGCTGTGTACTATGTCCATCAAAATGACTACAGGAGGCAGTGACCGCCTTGACAACCACAGCTGCACTCCAGTGACCCCCATGGCAACCCTCTACAACTGTAGAAACACCCTAACGACCCACATAAACTTTGACAGCAACAGCCCAGCAACCGAGTAATAGCCTATGCATTAGTAATAGCACATTTGTTCGTTAAAATATGTGTATGTGAATTAATGTCTTGTCCCGAAAGGTTCTCAATGTAAAATTGGGAAAGATTTATGAACTAAAAAGCTGAATTTTCATTAACGTTAATGTACAAAAACAGTTTGCCTTTGTGTTGAGCAGACAAAACACATCCACAGTATTACAGAAAGCATATGGACTAACTTAAGAAAGAAAAGTATTACATGGAAAATATATATATTTATGATAATTGCATAATCAGATAATTTGATAATTCCCTGACTGAAAAAAGTATCAAATCCCTTGACTTTCTTTGTTGTTCTTAGCATCCCACCTCACTACCAATCAGTGCTGGTTGCTTGCATTTTGGTATGATTTATAGAACAGTTAAGTCCGGCCAAACTATGTATTAATTTCTGAGTGGTGATATCCAAGGACATTCCCACTCTGGCTCTTCACAAGTAGTAATCACTCCGCATTTTGCATTGATGTGAACTTTTTATTAATTCAAAGTGAAAGTGAAGCAATTACATCAGGTCAAACACAAAAAGAGTGTTTGACCTGATGTTAAGAAGGTATGCAACGTTGGTCAGATGCTGCATTGCTTAAATTAACTGAACTGATATGGATTTTGGTGTGGTTATGGTTACTAAATAGCCTACAATAACTACATTAAATTAATTTCATCGGAAAGCCTGCTGCTGAAAGTGATTACACATACCTTTTTGTTTGAAATATCATCCCATTTTAGCATAAGCTGTAGGCTAATCAGTGCTGGTTGCTTGCATTGTTGCCTAATGAACAACTAAAATAGCTTTTCTCTATTTACACCACTTCCTTAGGTGAGACCATTCGCTCCCATGGATTTGACTATCACTTTGATGCAGACGACACTCAACTTTACCTGTCTTTCCCACCGGATGACTCTAGGGTTTCCCACCGGATTTCTGCATGCCCTAAAGGATATTTCAGCCTGGATGAAAGATCGGCACCTTCAGCTTAATCTCTCAAAAAGTTTTTGATGTTTCCAGCTAAAACAGCTTTTCCCCAACAGATTAACATCCAGCTTGACTCAACTTCACTGACCCCAACTAGATCGGCATGTACGTGTGCCTGATCTTCAATCAGCCAAAGAGGACACATGTAACTCCTCTCCTAGTTACTCTCTATTGGCTTCCTATAGTAGCCAGAATTAAATTTAAATCTTTCACTTTGGCCTATAGGACACTGACTGGATCTGCTCCTATAGTTATTTTAATTCAATAATCAAGCCTTACATCCCCAACCGCCCACTGCGGTCTTCTGATGAGCGTCTGTTATGTCGACCAGTCATAAAAACTAGGTCTAATTCAAGACTCTATTCCTCAGTGGTTCCATGTTGGTGGAATGAGTTGCCCAGTGCTCTCCGTTCCTGTGGTAGTTTTGGGTCGTTTAAGAGGGGTCTAAAGACATTCCTGTTCAACATGTACTTAGTTGTTTAAGCGCTTATGTGTTATGGTTTGTATAATATTGTTAATATGTTAGTGCAGCAATGAGTATTATTCACATAGAATATGGATAACAGTTCAAGCAATGTTAAGTCAAGGGAGGGACAGTCTAGTGGTAAGTGCTAGATTAAGCATGTCCAGTTGTTTGTAGTGCTAGGAGAGGAGGTTTTTGAAGACAGAGACGCCCCTGCTCTGGTAGGAATTAGTGGTTGTTCCACCTACGTGTCTATCAAATTTGATGGGTTTCATCATAAAATGATCAATTGGTATGAAAATGTGAGCTTAACTGCATCACTATATTATATTTGTTGAATATGATGATTCTTATTTCTGACTACACAAATTCTGATCACACTACTGTACATGAACTGGTATCACAGGAGCCACATTTTATACATTTTTTATTTTCAATTATTTAATAATTTAAGGACCTTGTTCATGAGTATGTATGAAGAATGCTTTCTATCCCTTTTCACCTAACACATTTGTCGGCCGTCTTGGACCCCATCTGATCAGACCCCTTTTGTGAGTTTTTCTGCCAAATCTGATGCTTAACTGCCCCACTAAAAAGGGTTCTTATTTTATGTCTGCTTTAAGTGTTGTGTTGTTTGGACACAGGAGAAGCCAAGACTAAGATTGGAACTATTTTTTGGAGTGAAGGATGAATGAATTTTTTTAAAAATGTAAAAGCAATATGGCACTTGTGATCATGGCATTGGTAATGGATATACCCAGGGTTCTAAATTAACACCCGCCAACCTGCCAAATGCGGGTTAAAATTAATTTTGGCGGGTGTTAATAAAAACTTACTAGCCAGTTCGGCCGGTGATGTATGACGCATTACGTGCATGATACATAAGGCTCTGTTCTCAGTCATTTATCCCCTGGCACTACTTCCTACATTTCCCATGAACACTGTGCCGTAATGCTGCTTGATGACGTTTCATACGCCCATTGGCTGCGCGCAGTTTGCAGTGAAACCAGCGCGAGAGACCATGGAAATGAACAGAGCGTCTACTAGAAAACACAAGGAAAAAGAAGAATGAACAGAGCCAGAGCAGGGAGCATAGACAAAGAGGAGGGAGTTAGCTAGTAAAATAAAGTAAAAAGTAGGGCTGTCAAAATTAATGCGTTAATCGCAGCGATTCATTTTTAAATACATAACGCGTTGCAAAATATTAACGCAGTTAACGCATTGTGTTTATTTTATTCTCTATGGAGTTAGCTGAAGGTGGAGAGGAACGTGAGGAGCTTGTAGGCGAAAAGTTTCAGTTTAAAAAAGCTGCCTGATCAGTGATCACTGCTGTCGCAACCACCACACGCATCACACACTGTGCGTAGAGCACCAAGAGACAGGGACCAACATTTAGCCAATAAATAGTAGCTTTACTGCAAACTGTTTTTCACTCTTGTTAGAGAAAGTTTACAATGTCAACATTCACCAACAGCATGTTACATAAAGATGATACTTTTCGGGTCCTTTCCATTAAGATCCACTTGAATGTATACTACTCTGATTTAACTAAGAACGCGTCTGAGCGCGCATGAGAAGGAGAGAAAACGAGTGGCAGGTTCCAGCTGGCTTGTCATTGTTAATGATAATTGATATCTCCTTTTTAATATAAGAAACTTATAAAAAGAAATTATGAAGGCAAAAATTGGCTGGTAACTTTAGAAAGCAAAGTCATTGATATCGTTGAAACCCAACTGCCTGGCTCTGCTGTTCTCTATGGAGAGTATGACCAATCCACTCAATCGTTCTTGTCCCATGCTAGCCTCATTGTGTAAACACATTTCCCCATTCCCAGCAGGCTTTGTTCGTTTGTAAAAATTGACAATAAATAAAGAAATTTAATAAGTTGCAGGTATTTGTTTTTACTTCTCATATTGTAGCCTATGTTGTAACATCTGAACGTAAACATAATGCAAAAAATTACATATACAAATAGGGTCACCATGACTAACATAGGGCACGAGAGTGGTGTAAATTGTCAAATTGTAAGTTGTCAATCCCTCAAATTCATGGATGATGCGAGAAAAAAATGTTGATATCCGAAAAGGTACATGCGTGATTTCATTTTAATTACGATGTTGCGCATTGGGCCCGAATACTGAGGGGAGGGGACCCATGTCGGGGATGTGGCGGTGGGTCCAGTAGCAGCAACTGGAATCCATGCATTTCCACGAAATTATTTTTGGAATCTGATCCCTTGCCATAATTTATCGTGACTAAATTCAAGATGGCGGCGAACGGTAAACTTCCTCAAGGAAAACTACCTGTGCTTTTTCAAAGTTCTCAATGTCTCATTTTAAATGTCAAGGCCCTAGGAAGTCTACCAATGAAGTATGGAGCTACTTTGAGCCTTGTAAATGGTGTAAAACAGTAATTTATTTGCATGGCTAATACTATATGGCTAATAATGAGAGCCAACCTGTCCCGTGGCATCAAGGAAGCAAAAAAGGAATACACTCACAAGATAACCACCCACTTCAAAGACAGCAGGAACGCACAAAGCCTATGGCAGGGCATTCAGGCCCTCACGGACTACAAGCCCGCGCCACAGAGCTGTGAGAGCAACATCCCTCTGCTCAACAACCTGAACCGCTTCTTTGCTCGCTTCGAAGCACAAAACAGCACCTGCCCACAGAAGACCCATCCCCCTCTACATGAGCAGCCCCTGTGCCTCTCTGCCGACAGCATGAAGAGGACACTTGCTGCTATCAACACCCGTAAGGCAACAGGTCCAGACAACATCCCAGGTCGTGCGCTGAAAGACTGCGCAGGGGAGCTTAAGGATGTCTTCACAGACATCTTTAACACTTCCCTGAAGCAAGCCATCGTCCCATCATGTTTCAAAGCTGCCACCATCATACCTGTGCCGAAGAAAACTGCTCCATCCTGCTTCAATGACTACCGCCCTGTGGCACTGACACCCATCATCATGAAGTGCTTTGAGCGGCTTGTCATGTCACATATCAAATCCATTCTCCCCCCCACCCTGGACCCCTTCCAGTTTGCATACCGAGCCAAGCGGTCTACAGAGGATGCAATCTGCTCTGCCCTCCACCCAGCCCTCACCCACCTGGAAAAAAGAGACTCATATGTGAGATTGCTGTTTATAGACTTCAGTTCTGCATTCAACACCATAATACCACAACAACTCATCTGCAAACTTGACAAACTGGGACTCAGTACCTACCTCTGCAACTGGCTACTGGACTTCCTCTGTCAGAGGCCCCAAGTAGTACGTGTTGGCAACAATACCTCAAGCAGCATCACACTGAGCACAGGGGCCCCCCAAGGCTGCGTGCTCAGTCCGCTGCTCTTCACCCTGCTTACGCATGACTGCACTGCAACCTACAGCAACAATCACATAGTGAAATTTGCTGACGACACAACTCTGGTGGGTCTCATCACCAAGGGCGACGAGACTCAATACAGGCTGGAGGTCGACCATCTGACCACGTGGTGCAGGGACAACAACCTCCTGCTGAACGTCAGCAAGACCAAAGAGATTGTTGTTGACTTCCGGAGAGGTCACACCCAACACCTGCCACTGACCATCGACGGTGCTGTGGTGGAGAGAGCGAGCAGCACCAAATTCCTGGGGGTGCACATCAGTGAAGACCTCTCCTGGACCACCAACACTGCATCACTGGCGAAGAGAGCTCAGCGCCGCCTGTACTTCCTGCGGAAACTCAGGCGAGCAAGTGCTCCACCAGCCATCATGACCACATTCTACCGAGGCACCATTGAGAGCATCCTCTCCAGCTGTATCGCTGTGTGGGGCGGAAGCTGCACTGAATACAACAGGAAAGCCCTGCAGCGCATAGTGAACACAGCTGGAAGGATTATTGGTGCTTCACTCCCCTCTCTGAAGGACATTTACACCACCCACCTCACCCGCAAGGCGACCAAAATTGTGAGTGATGCAAGTCACCCCGCTCACAATCTGTTTGATCTACTGCCCTCTGGGAAGAGGTACAGAAGCCTGCGCTCCCGCACTACCAGACTCACCAACAGCTTCATACACCAAGCTGTAAGGATGCTGAACTCTCTCCCTCCTCTCCCCCCTCCACCCTCAGCTACATAACATCCTGGACATTGGACCCACAATGGCCGCCTGCACTACTCCACTTGCACACTTGTACACTTTACAACTTGTTGTTGTTGTCCTGAAAACACAACACTTCTGCTGCTCTTACATAACTTGCACCACTATGCCACTTTCTTTCTTACTTAGGTCAAACAGAACTACCCAAGCCTTTTATTGGCCTGACTTTGCACTAGTATTTTATTGACTGTCTATGCACAATTTCAACCAAATTTTGCTGCTCTTATTTTTTTCATTATTATATGTGCCCTCTTATTTACTTATTTACTTACTTTTTTGTTTACTTGAATGTTATGTTTGTCTGTGGACTTAAATTGGTAAAATATGTCTTGTCTTCACCGTGGGATAGTGAGAAACGTAATTTCGATCTCTTTGTATGTCTGGAACATGTGAAGAAATTGACAATAAAGCTGACTTTGACTTTGACTTTTGATGGCTAGGCCGATGCCCGAGGCACCCCCATCGAAAAACTGTTGCTAGCATCGGGTAACTAGCGCCAGATTTCTGAGTGCAGGGGACAAGCCGAGATGAGCTATACGTTCACACTCGGTATCATGTTTCAACACACTTTAGGTCAATATCACACCGGAATTCTCCTTTAAAAAAAGATTATATGGAAAATCATCATTCCAGCTAAGCATTCAATAATGAACATTGAATATTATATTATAATAGCCTTTAATAAATGTGCAGTGAGCAGAATTTAGGCATGGCTGCATGTGACATTTTTTACAGATCAAAATGATAAGCCTAACAGCAATTCTTTGTTAAGGCTATATGTTTATTGTTAAGCCTATTGAATAACTTTATGATACAGAACACAAACCATTTTGTGGAATGATACATCATCATGAAATTTGCAACGATGTGAGTTCAGCATAAGTGACATCTCGCTCTGTCTGCCCATCGTTGCCTGTAGCTGTGTGGCATTCTGAAACATTCTTAAAGCTGCAGTTGGCAAGATTTTTTTGATCATATTCACAGAAACCGACACTATGCTCCGACAGAACAACATAAATCATCAAATCATGAGAGGTTTGACATGCGACCCCAGGTGCTTTGCCAGGAGGCCATGAGAGGATGCCATTACTGGGAGGCAGAGTGGACAGAGCGCCATGGACTGTGCATAGGAGTGTACGTCCTACAGAGAAATCACTAGGAAAGGGAAGGGACATGAAAGTGGCCTCGGCCACAATGACAAGTCCTGGACACTAAGCCTGTCCAGTAAAGCCCATTCATTCTGGCACAATAACATAGAAACTGTCCTATCTCTTCCTACAAATGTGAACTCAGGAAAAGTAGGCGTTTACCTAGACTACAAGGCAGGAATGTTGTCCTTCTTCAGTGTATCTGACACTCTGAGGGCACCAATTCGGTTGTTAAAATTTGTCCACTAAATATGGGTACAAATAATCTTCACAACTCCATCAAACACTAGTGGAAGGACCTGCCATGGGATCAGAGGTCAAACTTAGGCAGACTCAGAACAAATGATAAAAATCACTGTAAAGTTTGTAAAAGATGTAATGACTGTAGTAGACACTGGGATATTAAATCCAAATGAAAACTTTTGTTGTTCGTGTGTGTGTCGCAGCATCTTACAGTCAACAATTAATCAGTGCCAATTTCATCTGAAGATAATCCAATGTTCATTGCAATAAATGTAGCGGCCTTATTACAAATGTTACGGTAGAGAGGCGGGCTGTGGTGTTTGCTTATCAGTGGTGAACTTCCACACAGTTATGTAGTTCTGGCAAAAGGCAATGACAAGCCTATTCTGTTTAGTCATCTCTGATTGCGCATTTTGGAACAGTAGCCTACTGAGGAATCAGAAGTAGCCTAAAATTTGATCGACTAGTTGACGACGGTAAGAGCTTGTATGGCTAGCCTACTTGTTTAATGTAGCCTCACGTTAGTTAGGCTAGGAGCATTATTGAGGCGAATGAATGTCATGCATTATTTGTCACCATCTGCATTTAAATATCGTTAGTGTGTATAACTCACGTAGGCTTTCTGAACATTCCTCAATCGTTCATGCTTGTACAAATCAGACAATGTTAGATTTGTGTTTGTTTCAGTGTTTTCAGTCAGTCAGTCCCAGCTTTTGTTGTTGGCCTATGTTGTTGTTAGCGTAATTTGAAGTCCTGATTTGTTAATTTAGGTATGTCTACACTCTACAGTGCATTAGAAAATTACGTAAATGAACTTGCATAACGGTACAAAAGGCGAGCACATAAATTAGCAACGAAATGCGATAGGCTCGCGCTTCCCCAGGTTGGCGCTGTTTAATTCAGATTAGTCCAGTTCTGCCTCACACAGTATTTTTCCATCCACTAGATGGCGCTGTCTGGGTGGATTTGTTTGGTAACGGGAGCCTCAAGGGGTATCGGTAGAGGTATCGCTTTGCAGTTATCAGAAGCTGGAGCCACAGTGTATATCACTGGTCGCCAGGAGAACACCTTGAAGCACACTGCAGCTGAGGTAAGGGGCATGGCCAGACTCCATGTTGCATAATACACCTACAGAGTACAAAGGCCATGGGCAGATCTGTGTGCTTTAATTGTCATTTATACAATAAAGTTATTTAAAATGTATCATGTTAGGCATATTGCATAACTAAAAATGGATAGTGAAATTGAGTCATGTTTCGAGACACTTAGGTACAGATGACTGTAGGCTACCTTTACTTAGGCCAGTGTTTCTCAACCTTTTTTCAATCATGAATGATAAACTTTTTTTTTCCAATGTAGATTATCATTAGAATACACACACTGTCTCTGAAGACCAACAAAAGCATGACGCATGTAACATACTACAACACGCGCGCACACATACACACACACACACACACACACAGGAGTGTGACTTACTCAGTGAGAGACTTGGGTCTGAGACGATGCACACAACCGCTCTATTCTTGCAGGAATGGATTACTTACACACATAGAGCTCCTGGTCCACTCTCATATATAGAGTAGTAGTAGTGTAGTAGGCTGCTACAACATGGTTAGGCCAGTCATTACTTTTATAATCGCGGGGCAACGTAACGATGCATTCTGAAGCCCTGTTTCTTTTCTCCCACGCCTTTGTGCACCGAGGGAGGGGTGCGCTTTTCTCCCTCAAGATACTTTCTCCTCCGATAATAAACTTGTAGGCCTACTCGTAACGAAAGGCAATTGAAAATGTAGCAGAGTAAAGAGTATATTACTTGCTCAAAAAAGTACTTGAGTGAAAGTAGAAGTACAGTTTTGAAAAAGGGATATGGAAAGTTGCCGTTCCTCGAAAAAAATACTTTTTTACTCATGTGCATTAGGCTACTTGTAACGCGATACTACACAACCCTGGAAGATTAATCCGAACGTGAGGTAATTGTCATCAAACTGTCGTTTCTTAGTCTTGCTAGGTCTCTACCTCCTTCACTGAATGACCACACGATGAAGAAGATGATGTTAAGACTCTGGAGCTTTTCTTTTCAAAAACCTGTCCATGTTGCTGGCTAATTAACAGCGACACAACGCTATGACAACTAATCCACTATTGAGCGCTGCTTGTAAATATTTGTAGATGTCATACAGGCTACGTTCCAAACCATGATTGCAGCTTCAACGTTAGAAAAAATAATCTGAACTATTTTCTCTGATGTGGCCTCCACTTACTTAACTGCGTGATAAAGCTAGAAGAAAGATTCCAAAATTATGCATTAATTCATTTCAATTTCATTTTATTAGCCTAGTGTCTGCCACGTTTCTGCGGCACCCTTGAGGATGCCGGACGGCACCACAGGGTGTCGCGGCACCCTGGTTGAGAAACACTGACTTGGCTACTCTATTTCACAGGTCAAAGAAAGAGGAGGCAATTGTATACCAGTGATATGTGATTCCTCAAAAGAGGGTGACATTGAGGCACTCTTTGAAAGAATAAAAGAGGAGCAAAATGGCAGATTGGACATGTTGGTAAACAACGCCTATGCTGGAGTACAGGTAAGAGACACTGGAGGGGCTTCCATATATCAAATGTGAGGCACTTCTACCCAAAAGTGACCTTTAGGCTTAGAGGACCTCCATATACCAAATGTAAGACACTTTTACCCAATCTGCTAAAAAAATAAATAAAGTGTGACTACTTTGGATAATATTAATACAGTGCATTGGCATGTTCAGTATACAGTAGTAACTATTGGTAACTGTTCAATGGTTTCAAGAGTGATTCATATTACAGGTGATATTTGACAACATGGGAAAGAAATTCTGGGAAACTGATCCATCCATGTGGGATACAATTAACAACACAGGACTGAGGTATTGTATTTAGTCAACAATAATAATATGATGACGGTAAATGGCACCCCTTAATACTACAAAATGACCTTTATTGTTTAACAACATTACCTCTAGATAATGTGATTCACTATGGTCATATGAAGAGATGGTACCTCTCAATACTACAAATCAACTCTGTTGTGAGACATCATCACCTCTAGATAATGTGATTCACTACGGTCATATGAGGAGATGGTACCTCTCAATACTACAAATCAACTCTGTTGTGAGACATCATCTCCTGCTTTTTGATAATGTGATCCATTATGGCCACACGAAGGAATCTTACTTTACTGACCTTATTAAAGACCATAGTACATCCTCTCTCTTTCTTTCTGAAGTAGTCAATACTTATTCTTAAACTCTGCAGAGGCCACTACTTTTGCTCTGTCTATGCTGCCAGACTGATGGTGGCCCAGGGAAAGGGCCTAATCATTATGATCTCCTCCATGGGAGGACTGCGCTATCTCTTCAATGTTCCCTATGGAGTTGGCAAGGCTGCTGTGAGTCCATCTGCCTACTATATATTTTTTTAATTATTATTAGCGCATATACAGCGCCCTCTACATTTATTAGCACCCCAGGTAAAGATGAGGAAGAAGATATCTAAAATTCATCTTTTCACAATGTAAACAATGATGAAAAATCTAACCGTGATGGGAATTGAATTTTTGTTTTTTGTCAAAAAAATATTTATTTATGAGGATTTCTTTTTCCTTCTCAGAATAAATTTGCTATCTGATTGCTTGCTAATCTGCTATCAGTATGCATGCAGCAAAAAGTATGTCTGTCTTATCTTGAAGGAGCCTGATCCATATTCACTGTGCAAAAACTGGGCTTGGAGCAATAGTCAGGCTTACAACATGTATGTGTATGTGTGTGTGTGTGTGTGTGTAATGTATTTGTATGTATGTACAGTAGATGGTGTATTCTCCAATGCGCATCACAAGTATCTGGGAGAAAGTGATTTGATGAAAATAAATTGACACCCTGCTAGTTTTGCTGTATATTGCAATTATCAGGGGTGAAATGGCTGTTAGACAGACAGCCTGCACTTTGAGTTGACTTCATCCACCTGTGTTTTGTACTGCTTCTTTGTGACAGTGTGACAGGCTTGCGGCAGACACTGCAGTGGAGCTTAAGAGCAGAGGAGTGGCGTCCGTGAGTCTGTGGCCAGGTGCAGTGCAGACTGAAATGATCTCTAAGATGGTACTCGAGAAAGATCAACCTCTCGGGGTTGACCCAAAGGTAAGGCAGCCTGATTGGCAGGTGGCCATTAACTCCCAATGTGTTATGTGGAAGGCCAAGCATTAAAGTCACATTGCAGAATCTTTAATATTTGTTTTCTTTTCCTCTAACAGTTCAAAGATATGTTTGAAAATGGAGAGACTACAGAGCTAAGTGGCAGATGCATTGTTGAGTTGGCCAAAGGTAAGGTGTAAGATTAGATTAGATTAGATTCAACTTTATTGTCATTGTGCAGAGTACTATGACAACGAAATGCAGTTTGCATCTAACCAGAAGTGCAAAAAAAAACAGAAAAGTGCAATGTGATATACAAAGTATAGGCAGGTGGTGCATAGACAGGACAATAAATATAGTGCCGTGTAGACAGTAGTATACAGTTGATTTACATAAGGTGGTTTAGAGTGGTATAAATGAGAAATAAATATGTGCAGTGTATTAGCAGCTACCTTAAGAGCAGAATAATATAGCGTCATCACCAAACTAAAGAAAATGGGATTATTTCTTTGTAAATAAACTCACAGCTCTGTATGTGTGTGTGTGTGTGTGTGTCATAAGTTACTGGATGCCTACCTTTCCCCCAGGATAAATTAAATGTTTATCTATCTATCAATATGTATTAATGCATTTTCCTCTTCGTCATCAAGATCAAAATCTGATGTCCCTCACGGGAAAGGTTCTAATGACGTGTGACCTGGCGAGACGTTACAACTTAAAGGATGTTGATGGTAATATTAATTTTATGTTGAATATCAGTTACCTTGCTTTAGGGCAACCTGCTATAGCATTATTTTAAAGCATGTTTTCTTTCCTCCAACACTGACCGTTTCAGGACGCAATGTACTTGACTACACATCCTTGAAGTTTGCGTTGACTCAGGTGCCCTACCTGTCTTGGCTGTCCTCCATCACTCCGTCATTCCTTCGTGTACCTCGATTCATCCTCACACTAGCAAGTGGACGTTTCTAAGTGAACACATGGTGGTGTAAAACTACAATTGGGATTGTTGACTGAATTTATTAAGTGCAATACTAATACTTTTTGGTAATTTTCATGTTGTGTGCACATTCTCATATGGTGAAATGGAAGGACATGTTCACAGTTTTCTAATTTGTATGTTTTTTTCAATATGAAGTAATCATCTTGCTCAACAGCAACAACTTTTTATTATCACGTGATTTTGGAGATATTATAACAATGCAACACTATAGGGTACCTCCCAAGTTGTGCCTTCTACAGAAAACCTAGGCTTACCCATAAAGTTTGATATAAGAATTTGCTGTATGGCTAGCCTACAGATCTCAGAATTCACCTATTAGGCCTACAATTTTTGTCAGTTGTAGCCTACTCGTATAATGGCGAAAAATAAAAGTGGGAAATTAAGAAAATCATTTGCTCTGTTTTTTTTTTATTATTATTATTTAAAAGTTGTATCACTATTTTGTTGTCAGCAATAAACGAAGAAAGCTTTTGACACAACCATTTTTTTTAAGGTGAAGATGGCGACAGACTACGCAAGTTGAAAGGATTCGTCTTAAATCGAATGACCATTCCTGCCACTGCCCTAGTTCATCCAATCCTCGTCTTGCCCAGCATGGGCTGGCACACACCCTTAGCTTCGTCACTGAAGGCGATACGGGGCCTAGGCTGTGAGTTTCCTGATTCTCCGCCTAGCCTCGATTTGGCCGGACAGGGGGAAAAACAGTTTGGGATTGCCAGAACAAAAGCGCAACGGACCAAAGGGCTGCTAAACAATACGTGTAGTTAATATTAACACACTTGAGATAAAATGTGTTTGTAGCTTTAACGAAGCTGTGCTCTCAATGAAATGCACAGGACAGTGAAGTATTAGATTAAGTTTGTTCAGATTATCTTTTATCTGGTGTGGAGGACACTGGAATTATTGTCCGAGACAATCGCTCGGGGAAAAGGTTCGAAGAGGGCAAGCGACATAAGGGTCAGACAGCGGCAGCAGCATTGTCTTCATCACTGTTAACTACTTGGATTACGGAGACGAAGAATAGTCCACACTGTTAGGACTTTACAGAGTGAAAAGGCTGATTTATTTTGAGGTAAGTTCGTTTTTTTTTGTAGGTGGTACTGAAGCGTGTCTGTGGCACTGCGCCTGTGCCGTTTCGGACCACAGGCACTAGTTACTACGCCACAAAGACCAAGTTTGCGAGATCGATGGGATGTATTGTCATAGACATTTAAAAGGGTGCCACTGTCTTTGTTGGATACACACGAAGTTAAGTGCTCTCTCAGGAAAGCGTTTAGAAATGTTCGACCCAGACGGACGGTAAAGTTAATTTTAATTAGCTTGGATACAATTTGTTAACACAACCTCATTTGCCAACTGCGTCAAACTTCTAAAGCTTAGCTTAGCAATGCGCTGTTATTAGCTAGCTTTAGAGCAGCGTGAAACTAAACTCGTTGGCTGGCTATCTCAATTTGAATTGAAATCATGGAAAACAGTTACACCTGCCTCAAATGCAGTGATATGTTTTACGAATCCCAGATGCCATTATCAAGTGACGTTTGCCATTGTTGTTGACATTTATTGTTTAAACACCGGACCAAGTGGCGAAAAGATCACTAAAGTGAAGAAAACGCGCATGTCTTTGGCAGAATTCTGGTTTAGTTAATGGCTGGCTAGAAAGCGTAAACAAATCGAATTGATGTAAAATATATGACACGCTTTTCATCCAGTGAACGTGGTCAAAGCTTTACTTAAATTGTAGACCAACAGCACTTGGTTTGTTTCACTCCTTGAATATTGTTCAACTGTAAACTTATCTCAGTAAAATTATTTTATTGATTAACTTCCCTTTTTAATGGAGAGATGCAGTTACAGGTTAGACTAAGTTAGGGTTTAACGTTAACTCCTCATCCATACAAGAGAGTTTGAGCTTTCTGTTTTTCATGCGAGTTAGTAGCCTACAATTCGTTGAATATGAATGAATGTAGCAGGTGTATGAATGAATAATGAGATGTATGTGTTGATGTCGTTACACAGGACATTTTGGCCATTTTCAATTCATGTAGGCCTACAGCTTGTTAGTAGGTCAACTAGCCAAGAAGAGTTGACTTGCTTGTGTTATAACAATATTTTAGAGTCCAGGTGGCAAAGGACACAGTCTCGTTGAGCTTCTTCTGTCTAAATAATGTAGGCCTAGACTTGTATCAAAAATAAGTTGGGGTCTTCTAGCTTTCCAAACGGCCAAAATAGTGTGATGTTAAACACTAAAGTAGGTTACTAGTGATCAAGTTACTTTTGATGAATAGGAGCAACTCCTTAATAGGAGTTCATCACAGATCTGCCTGTAGCTATTGACAAGATATTTAGACAGCCAACTATTGATCTGTTTGTGTTTTAAAACCCTTTCTCTTTTTGAATTCAGACTGGAAGACCAAAAGCACCACACCTCCTCCCCCTAGAGGTTATGCTGAACCGTTTGCCGAGTGTGGACTGAGAAAGGGAGACAAAACAGGCCCTGGGAAAGGGGTGAGCAAAGACGGGGGCAAGCAAAGGGACCCCCACCCAACTCTACCCGAATCCACCCTGTACCCAATAAAGTCTGTCCCCCATAGTCTGGTGAAAGTGGGGGAGGGGTGGGAAGCATAGAGAGAGGGTTACAAGCGGTTTCATGGTGGGATGGTCAGGAGGCGAGGGGGAGGGGACACAGCTGTTAGATCTGTAAAATTTCAAGTGAGAAGTTGGCTGCGAGACTTCCTCATCAAAGGATGTGGCAGCGTGACAATGACGTTTTATACTCAGCCAAACATCTGTGTCACTCTCACAACATGAAGAAAAAAAATCCATTGCTGGTCATATGTTGAGGTTATTTTACAATCACATGTTCTGCTACTATTTTTTTCCTTACTTTCTTTCTTTCTTCCACCCCTAGGAAAACAAACAAAAGAGAAGACGGTGGCACGTCACCGATGGAGACACACGGCGACTTTGACAAACAAACTGGACTGGATGGGAACATGAAGGCAAAGTCTCTCAAGGGATCCTTGTCAAACAAAGAGCGAGACGGCAAGCACACCAGCCCTCGACCGCTGAAAGCCTCCCATTATCACAACACAAATGGCAAGCTCCGGTCGCCCTCTGATCACACCGTGGCAGAACACAATGGGGGTGACAGTGGCGGTGTCGTCAGCTTTAGCACCAACCACAACTCTGTGGTTTGCCTCCCTCTGGTGTCAGAGGGACTCAAACTGGTGTGGACACAGTCCGACCAAACTCGAGAGCTGGACACTGTCCCAGAGCTGGTTCAAGCGTTCAATGTGTTCCCATATCCTACGTCACGAGAACTGAGCACGCTGGCTTGCCTCTGTGCTCTGCCACTAGACAAGGTTAAAGTCTGGTTCATGGTGCAGCGTATTAAGTATGGCATCAGCTGGACCTCCGAGGAGATAGAGGAGACGCGGCGCAAGCTGGCAGGACCAGAGCGCATCGGCAAGTGTGAGGATGAGGGGAAGACTGAGGAGGACAAGGACATAAGGAAGGGATTTACAACCCATTGCTCTCCTCAGAAGAACCCAGCAAAAAGAGTCAGGTATGATCAACCAGAGTCCCCAAACCCTCCCAGTGTGCCAAAATTCCGCTCTTCCCTTCCACCCCCACAGGACTCGTATTATTACCGCCACCCAGTGGACACACCTGCCATCACAGCCACTTCTCCGGGTACCCCAGAGTCTCCTCTCAGCCTTCAGCAACAGAGGCAGGGTCGCTACAAGAAGTCCAAAGCACAACTGGCCTTGCTCCGCAGCAGCTTCCTGCAAGAGAACTGGCCCAATGAGGCAGAACTGCGGCGCCTGCAAGAGGAGACGGGGCTGAGCCGCAACGATATCCGCAAGTGGTTCAGTGACAGCCGGTACCAGCTCAGGAACGGCCGTGCAGGACCAGGCATTACCTCGCCCCCTAAGGGAGGTCAGGGTGAGCCTCAGCCGGCCACCCCGACAGAATCTCAGCAGCTCCAGCCCCTACCGCTAGTGGCCCACAAGCCGCGAGACCAGGCGAATGGGATCAACCCTAAGGCGCTCCCTCGTGGGAAGGTGGTCCGTAATGGTGCGAGGGAAAGTGATTTCTTTAAGAACTTCTTGTCCAATCGCCTGGAGGCTTTTGGTGAAGGCACCATAACGAAGGGAGAGAGTGAAGATTCGGCAGATGAGCCGCCAGCTGGCATACCGAAGGACGAACCCATGGAGCCGAAAGCCAAGGAGGAAGTGCCAAGGGACCAGGACCAACCCCTAAAGTTGATCAGGGAGCCCTCTGAGCCAGAGGCGCCCACAGCGCTGCCAACCAATGCCTCGTCCCCGTCTCCCTCCGCCACCCCTCCGCCAGCCTCTGCGGCATTACCTCACAAACGGTCTTCAACCAGCGGCCCGCCTTCTCAAAAGGTGACATCCTCAGCCAAAGTGAACCCTCCAGTTGCCTCCAGCCCTTCCTCCTCCCCTCAGCTCACAGCAGCTGGCCGTCCTCGCAAGACAAAAGAGCAGCTAGATGTGCTAAAGCAGCATTTCCTCTCCTGTCAGTGGCCCACGAGCGAAGACTACACCCAGCTGGTCGAACTCACCGGCCTGCCTCGTGCCGATGTCATCCAGTGGTTTGGCGACACCCGCTACGCCGTGAAAAACGGGCAGCTGCGGTGGGTAAAGGGCCTCCGAGAACAGATACTGGCAGAAATCGCACTGCAGCAAAATGGAGGAGGAGCGGGTACCAATGGCTGTGGGGGCTCTCGGGGTGGCGGTAGCCGCAAGCGCAAGTCTCAAGGAGGTAGCACCACCAAAGCATCGGCAGCAGCAGCAACAGCAGCGGATTCTCCCGATATCAAACCACTCGAGTTGTATTACCAGCAGACAGGAGTGCTGCAGGAGAAAGATCTGGATGCTCTCTGCCGGAAGTCAAAGATGAGCTACCAGCAGGTGCGTGACTGGTTTGCATCCCAGGACCAAGAATCAAAGCCCTCTGAACTCCGTGTTACTGACTGACCATACAGGCCTTGGCCGCCCAACTGTTCAGGTTGATTTTTTTTCTTCTTTCTTTTGGCTGTCTGTTCTCCTCCAGCAATGCAGGGATAGGGGCTTGTCAGGCAAATGCATTTTGAGCTTTTGGACAATACTGCATTAATTTTACTGTACTAAGCTGCTGTGGCCCTCTAGGTCTTCCAAGTAAAAGATTCATTGAATACAGAATGAATGAGTGCTGTATATGTCCATTACATATTTTGAACTGGTTGAAACAATAAGCCAGTGCTGTCAGGAATGGGCAAAATGATCTGCTGTGCACTGTTTTCTTTTACCTGACACATTTGTGTAACTCTTTGGTTGTATGTATTATTGTTGTTTTAGAGCTAGACCCAAATAATTGTTACAGTTTACTATTAACTTAATATAGTCTACATTTAGAGTGTTAAACACACTGGTTGGTCCTACCCAGGTACTGTATATTAGTTCTGTAGATAGCAGGACTGAGATAGTTTGGACTTTTACCTTTGTGTGATCTCATTCCTTTCAACTCCTAAGACAAGCAATTCAGTCCCATTAATCATCTAGTCCTATGAAGACATTTTGCACTTGAAGTGATTAGTGCAAGCCCTGATGATTATATGGACAAACTTTAGATCAAAATATATTTTGTTATTTTACTTATTTTAATAATTGTTCTTTCCCCCTGAAAGTTCTTGTTTCTACCCCTAAAAAGGTGCAAAGCACTCTTTCTTCTATGAAATACCCTTTGAATTTAAGCTGCAAAAATAAACGTGTGCCTTACGTATGAGTCTGCGTTATGAGAAATATAACTTTTTGGATCACAGAAAACGCCTCAGAATTTAAGTCTTCCCTTCCTGTCATGTGATCAATTGATCAATTACTGTGAATTCTTAGAACCCTGAAAACACCTGGAACTTTTGATACTAGTGGTTGCAAAGTTACAAAGTAAATGCATATTTAGAGCTGACCATGGTATTCACTTTGACCTTGACAAAAATGTTTTTGGTCCATTTTAGTGCTGCTTTAATTAATACTGTACATTTCTTGAATATCATCCTAGGGGTTAATTGCATTCCACTGAACTTTAGGCCTGATGGTTATTTATTGTATATAGTTTTGTGTCTATTAGAGTCTATTACATGATAAACACATCAATTCAGTGCTTAGTGGTTCACTTTTACAATTTCTCACCCAAGTTGCAGATCAATATTGCAATATTGTTTGGTTCTTTCTTACAATACCATACATTTTTGAGGTTAATTCATGTAAACAATTACTAGAAATGTGGTAATCTTAGTTCATGAGGATGGCAAATTGAAGTGATGTGCTGAGCATTTGTAGAATCTGCTGTCAAATGAACCTCACTGAGGTATTTTTTTTCTTTGTAGTAGATTAATCTAATGTTGCTCTTTGGTGTAATAAACTGGACTGAATGCACTGTCTGTATTTGGTCTGTTATGTTTTATGTTTACCATACAATGAATACTGAATATAGAACCAATATATTTATATTTTATTAAATTGTCATTATTAAATACATTTATTGAAGTAGCCATAAACAGACATGTTTAGTCTGTTTACATATTTTAAGCACTGATGTGAAAAGACCCCATATTAGTATTTCCTTTCTGGTTATACATGTGGGCCAGCTGCTTAAAAGGGCAACACCATATGAGAAGACTTTTACATCACAATAAGCTGTTAAGCATGAGTCTAGAATCTAGTACCATCTCTGTAATCAGGGACAGCACAAAATGAATTGTTCTTGAGGAGAACAAGATTGATAGTTCATTCCTTCTCTCAGAAATCCTAACTTGTGTTGACAAGTACTATCAGTAATGCTCAGAGGACTTCTTGTAATACTTACCAGTTATTTAGGTGACTGTCAGCAAGGCCTTGGCTCTAGATAGGAAACTCAGATGACTTTGGAATAGTAATGCAAAAGGAGGTTGAGTTTGTTAATAGTAGACAGACTCTGCATTTATTGTAGAGCTCTCCTCAGATTTAGGAAAACATGCACTTCTCTTTTCAAGAACAGAAGCCAAAATGTGTCGGCCTTACAGGTAACTCTGCGGTGGAATCCCTAGCATTGGTTAGTTCCAGTGGGTTAACTTTTGAATCAATGTATGTTGTGTGTGTATTTTATGGTCATTGAACCTACCAATCAGGTCAGGATTTGCCAAGACAGAGTTGTTGAATGTTTATTTTTCAGACAAGGTCATAGCCTCATTTGCTGTCAAGCCAGTCTGGGGCATATGTACAAACACGTTAGCGTCTGGGTCATTCCAAGTGAAAACAGCCAAATCGGGGTATCATGTACATGGTACCTCTCAGATTTTGCTGAAAAGCGGTGAAAATATAACCTGACCCTAGCCAGATGAATTTCGCTCCGCCTAGCTCCACTCATCCATCTGGAACCGATCCATTGAAGTGTTGCTTCAGAAGGCTGGGCCTAATCGAAAAATACTTGCATATGATTGAATAAGCCACTTGTCTGTCATCTATTGACGTGCTACTTCAACCACTCACATCGAAGCCAACCCATGACGCTAATAACAGTCTCACAGTCGCTTCTACGCTGTCACATCTATGAAACTCCGGCCCTGCGTCCTGATTGGCTGTACCATAAAATCGGTTGCAGAAATCACTCTCAATGGAAGAGTCCCCAGATGGATGTGAGTGAAGCTAGGCGGAGCTAAGCAGAACGAAATTTATCTGGCTAGAGTCAGGTTAGTGAAAATATGCCTTATGTTACCAAACGAGGGAATCTGAAGTTTCAGGTCAATATCTCAAACAGTTTGCCCGTGGCGTCCATTTGAATTTCGGGTGCCACGGCCGTTATTGACACATTGGAATTTCACATTTCATCTTTTGCCATTTTTGGAAGCCCATAACGTCTGTTCTAATAGTGGTAGACGGCTGGAAACTGGTGTGGTAGTTCATTGTAGTCTGTACTACACAATTCTGGAGGCAGAATCAACATTCCTTACTGTTTGGGTGAGAGGTGGGTCACCAAAGTCCTAAAATATGTTGACGGCATGTGTGATTTTTCACTTTTTGGGTGGCCTTAGCACCACAATTAATGATTCCACAATTTTTATTCTAAACAGGATTATTTGTTATATGTGGGAACCTTGCTCTTGCCAAAATGAATTTGAAGGGTGTGGTACCACTGGCGGGGGTTTTATGGGGGTCCAAAAACCCTCTTCGGCAGAGGTGACTCTTGGAACCCCATATTTGGACCCCCAAATGACCATGTGGGCACTTGATTATCCTAATGGGATTTATACCAGATAAAGATACATATTTGTTCTTTCTTTTAATGAAATAACATTTTTGACTATGAAGCTCCATAATATGAATTTTATTCTTCATAATGCATTTTGGACATTGTTTCCAGAAGTCTGGAATGTAGATCAGGGAGAATTTAGTGATGATAAAGCATGAAAATAGTGGAAATAACTTAGTATTATGCTCAGTGATGGCAAACAATTAAATACTGAGACTGTCACGGATTAACCCCTTATCCCCCATGAAAGAGACCCGCCATCAAACTTTTAAAGAACTAAATAACAAGAATGTTACATAGTGTAAGAGTTTTTCCTTGCCGCTGTCACTCTCCAAGGCCACCCAAAAAGTGAAAAATCACACATGCCGTCAACATTTTTTAGGACTTTGGTGACCCACCTCTCACCCAAACAGTAAGGAATGTTGATTCTGCCTCCAGAATTGTGTAGTACAGGCTACAATGAACTACCACACCAGTTTCCAGCCTTCTACCACTATTAGAACAGACGTTATGGGCTTCCAAAAATGGCAAAAGATGAAATGTGAAATTCCAATGTATCAATTACGGCCGTGGCACCCGAAATTCAAATGGATGCCACGGGCAAACCGTTTGAGATATTGACCTGAAACTTCAGATTCCCTGGTTTGGTAACAGAAGGCATATTTTTACTGCTTTTCAGCAAAATCTGAGAGGTGTCATGTACATGGGTGGCTGAGTTGGCGTGGAATGACCCTTCTGTTTTAGGCGTACTCTCTTCACTATGTTCACTCAGCCACGGGAGCTCAGAACGGCAAGCTGCACTTTTCATGGAAAAACGTGGGAGGAGATGAGCAAGGAGAGATGAATCAGGTATTCCAGTGTATAAATGAAAACTGCTAGCCTGGGTGTTCCCATGCTGCCTTGCGCGCGATTTGATTCACGCTGCTAAGGCAGCCTGGAGACCATTGAGCAAATTTTCGCCTGAGATAGGGAACCAATCACAGAACAGGGGGGAAAGCAAGACGATGATGAGCTATGCACAGACGCATTTGATAGACATCCGTGGCACCCAATAAACGGATCTGGGCATTTTTTTCAAATACGAGAAAATGAACGTTTGGTTCCCAGACCACGTCTCATTGAGAAGTGGTGGCGCTAGCCAGGCTAGAAAACTGCAACTAGATGGGATAAAGCAGCATTTCCGGTCCTGTCAGTGGCCCACGAGCGAAGACTACAACCAACACGTATCTGTTATGTGGAGAACATTTTCCACCTTTTAAAAGCAGGTATACCATATCAATGTACCATTAAAAAAAACTTTACTTTGTTCACCTTTTTGTCTCAACTATGCTTTTTTCATGTCATAGATTTCCTTACGTAGATGTCTACTACACTACTAAATTTGGCCTATAATAGCATGTGGCCTATATCAACAGAATTTCCTGACTTTTGGCAACACTAGTCAAGTTAGCTGGCTTGTACACCTGTAAACAGACAGACAGATTGACTGGTCTACAGAGCAACTATCTAGCAAGCTAACTACCAATTAGACATACAGTAGTTAACTGAAAACATGCAAGTAAGACCCTAAGAATGAGTATGATCATGTCACTGAATATGTCAAGAAAGTAACACACAATGACAAATGCTGATGTCTTCCTTTAATTTGTATCATCAAGACTCATGGTTTAGTGTTTACCAGGGGTCTGGTCATTTCATCTATGGTCTAGGAGAGGGCCGGGTTGACCCATGCTGAAACTGGAACTGGAAAATCGGGGTCATGAGGTCTGACCTGCAAGTGGGGAACAGATAGTTCAGCATGTTACAATAATTTACTATAGTTAACATTCGCGCTCAATAGCTAATGATATTTTATCCCTCATGAAGACATGCAGAGCAATTTGAACGAAGGATATTGAACTAAAGCTGTAGACTAAACCATAAATGGAACTTGAACTGTGATTTTCTGCAGTTTCTAAATGTTAAGTATTACCTTGTGGGTGTGTGCACAGAGACGGAGGTTGGAGTCCCTGTCAACAAAAACAGACGGGTAAGTCTACACACAGACACACACACTACGTATACAGTCTAGGACATTGACTGGCCCAACAGAAGACAGAGGTACTATACTCACTGAGTCCTTGATCATGGAAAGAGCCAAGACTGGACACTGAGGTGACAGAGCCTGGTGGAGTCTTCAGCCAGAGAGAATGGACATTACACATATATGCTTAAGTAAATAAGTCTTCCCTGCCCAAGTTGCCCTACAGAGGGGTATTTCAGAAAGCAGGTTTACTGGCTTAACTGGGTATGTTAACCCAGAGTTAGCGGTAAACCTGGGATTTCAGTTCCAGAACGCTCAAATATGATCAGGCTATGTAAGTAACTATGGTAACATAGGCTCTGAAGTTAACTGGGTATGTAAACCCAGAGTAAACGGTAAACCTGGGATTTCAGTTCCAGAAAGCTCAAAAATTATCAGGCAATGTAAGTAACTATGGTAACATAGGCTCTGAACTTAACCGAACATAACCTGAACAAAACCTACCAGGTTATTTCAGTGCATGTTCAACCAGGCCGCTATTTTTACACTTGTCACACAATGACGTTTCATTTTGAAGAAGGTCCGATTGACAAAGAAGCACAAAACACCACGACAACACATGATAGCCCATCCTTTCTTTTCCAAACGAGTTTTTCAAGAGCGCTATAGTTTTTCCGCTGAATCCTAAATTGGGCCGGGCTACTTGAAAAGCATTCTCGACTCCATCCCTACATTAGGCTACGCATGGATTAGAATAGAATAAAATAAATCTTAGCTAGCCAACACCATAGGACATTTGCCTTTGGCTCACCAGACATCGGATGGACAAAAAACATCTCAGACACACTGAAGATATAATTACAGTGCAGTAGGCTACAAAAAAAGGAAAAAAATGAATAAATAAGTTTAAATATAGACTACATAACAGCTCAGCCAGGTATGCGCGTTGTCACTAGTTTGGTTAAGAATGCCGATGGCATTTGGGATAAAATAGTTTTTCAGTAGGCTACACTTTTTGCCTCTCTCCAAATACTTGAAATTATGTGCATCGATGATCGCTCTCCGACTGGGAGTTTTTGTAACGTTAGTATTGGAGATGCAGAGCAAATCGGCAAGCTGTCGGTCGGTGCGTAAAGTTTGCCTTGCGCTAAAGCAGTTCCTGCGCAACTTCATTCGTTTTCCTGGACACAAACCCACGAGGATCATTAGAGTATAATTTCACCAACTGGCAGGTCAGAATCACTTAGCCTATTAAATTTTCCAAATGTGCACCGAAATGTGTCTAATAGGCTACCCATGCCTTCCGACATTCTTCACCCTTCCGATGATGGAGGCGCAAAAGTTTAACTTGGCCCACAGCTGCAGAACCCGCGTTAAAATAGAAAATTACATTTGGGATTCTCAAAGAATTCTATGGCCCACTCAATCTGTGACAAGGTAGGCTAGTTTAAGAAAGCATAATTTAAAGCAGTCAATACAATAACCTACGATGTCCACTGAATTATTTAATTGTGCTTTTGACATTAAATAGGCTATCCTAAACGTAGGCCTACGCATTTCAGTGGTCAGTTAGGCTATTCTCTGCCAAGCAAGGTCTCGGACGCAGACGTTTAAGTATTGCTCTTTTTTTGTTATTACAGTTCTCTCCTCCTCGTAAGCCTCGACTACTCCGCCTCTGAAAAATACGGTGCTCTTCGTTTCGCCGGTTTCACTCTCAATAGATGATGCCTTTATAAGTTCGCCGTGAACGCGCACAACTCTAGGTTATCTAACACAGGGTTGATTGAACTAACTGGTAACCGGTGTTTTGGAACCGACAGCTCGGGTTTAGTCACCACAGGTTCAGACAACCCAGAGGTTAAGTTTTATCTCAGTGTTTGTTAAACCTCCTTTCTGGAAAACCCCTCAGGAAAATGCGTACTTACATGCATAGAGTATCTTGTCTGCCTTTCTCGGAATCTCTCCAGAGTATCTTCAGCTCCTTGACGACTTCAATAAACAAGCAGCACATGTCAATTGATACTTCATGTTTAAGTTCCTGTTTAAGTTCATCATAAAGTCATTTCTGTATGTAAATGAATGTACTCTTTAAGCTTATGCTTATCTTTAGGCTTACCTTACACTTTGTTGACCAGCAGTAACTGGGCAAATGGCAAACAAACAAAAATAAATAAATATTAGTACTAACGAGTATTGAGTACAGGCCACAAGAAATTAATAATCAGAGGACAAAAGTGCAAAGGTTAAAATTTAACACTCTGATCTATCAAAAGAAGATGTTGAAGAGTTGTTACCTGGAGATGTAACAGCGATGGGTAAGGACATCCTTTGAGGGGTCCTACACAAATAAATAGCAGTTTTGATCTGTTACACTGAAATGTGTACTAGACATGAAGACAAGAAACATCAGAAAGCAGAAATGTTAAATAAAACAAAGAATACGATTACCCATTATGTTGAAACTTTCCTGGTGATACCTTTGGGATTGAAAACATCCATTAGTGACCACAACTGTGATGGCACAAAAAAAAATAACATATTTTACATTAACAACTGTTTACAACTTGTATTACCCTCCACTGTGAAAGTGGTTTCTTAAGTTCAGTATTCTCCTTCTTCAGCCTAAACCATTGGAAGGGAGAATGAGATTGAGAATCATGAAGGGGTAGTTAGAACTTTTAGCACAATGGATAGCAAAGGTTACATCTCCACCTGTAACACTCCTCCGTGACTTCTTTCAGCCTTCTCTCCAGCTCCAGTGATTTCTTTTTGTGGTAAGTCATAACCCTGTCCATCTGTTTGAGCTGGAACTGAGCAATCTGGGCAATCACAGAACATTGTGTTGTCATCCCACATCTAATGGTGCAAAATAATAACGTAAAAATATTTTGCAGACTACGAGGCCAATGATTAGATGGAAGGTTTGTGTTGGCTAAAAAGAGACCTGTGAAATGTGTTCCATGCGTGACTGAATGAGCTTCACTGGATCTCGGAAATAGACCTGTTCTTGTGGTTTCATCTTTCCAGATAATGTGGAATGCAGACCCCCCCCCACCCAGATATGGAAAATATGTTTGAGAAATTGTAACACACTTGTTAATTTATTGCACATTTTTCATAAAACAATGACTTCAAAAAATCCCCTACTACTGACCTGATTCGATATTGGTAAGTAATTACAGCCAGTTCCACAAACACTGCATTGCTCTAAAAGGAGAAGAGAGTCGCTTAAAGTTTGGCACCAATTAGCTAACATTATACTAGGGAATTAACATTACATTTTAGCCAAATTATTTTAGCATTTACTTGGCTTGATGCACTTTTCACAGCAAATATGACCACAGCTGGAGACTGCAAAATGCTTCCCTTCCCTGCGAAAGCATCTGTTGCAGTGGAACCAGTCCATCCTAGTAATGCAGAAGACATGACAGACATCAGACAGACATACCTTGGCAAAGGAATTCTATTCATTAGCCATGTTTGCTAGTTTACAAGGCCAATTAGTTTGATCAATTAAAAAAAATATGTGAATGGATTCATCCATTTGTCCTTTGGTTCAAATCAATTCAAAAACAGATAATTAACTTAACTACGTAAACAACGTAGTTAACTCAACAGCCTAATGTTAGCCATCAGATAAATAACGTTAGCTATCGTTAACCTAAACTAGGCTATCAGCTAGCTCGTGGTCAGTAGTTGTCAAAAAGAAATCGTTGACACTTGGACATAGAAAAAAAAAATTATTTGCTGTTGAGCCGAATTAATGCCAGTTTACTCACCTGCAAAACACTGATCTAAAAAATGAGCTAGCCAATACCTTGTAAAGTCCTACTCCAGCCTGCTCCTGAACAGACTGACAAGCCCAGGAAGTTGTGTTGTTTTTAATATCCACGTGACGTGATACATGTGTCCAGAGCATAGGGTCCAGAGTTGATGTCTGGTCCAGAGTCATAGAGGGCCTAATATTAATTAACATCTAATGTCGATACTTCGTCAATTCGTTATAGCGTTATTTGTTATTGTGAATATTTTATTTCATTATTATACTTATACTATTTATTTTAATTGGGTGTTTTAGTCTTTGGTGTAGCCTAGGCCTACATGTATATTGTCAAGTTAACACGAATACAGGTGTCTGTAGGCTATACGAAATCCTAGAATGGTCGGGGACACAATTGACACACCAAACAATTATAACTATAAACCAAACTCACATCACAGAAAAGTGGGCCATCAGAATGAATAAAAAACAAGTTGTTTTTGCATATGCATATGATCCGATCCAGAAAGATCTCAATTCTTGTATATTTCCAAACTATTTAGGGCATCTTCAAATCTGATGAACAATCTTTAAAAACAAAAAACAAATCCAGCATCCCCCATACAAAAATGTGATATATGGCAATATATGAACATATATGTCAAATAACAGGGACTTATAATTTTACTTTTATGGACATATATGTGATTCAAATATTTATGTCAAACATATATTCAAAGCTATATGTCCATACATGCATACAAAATATTTTAATTTCCCATATAAGATGCTATATATCTTCATATACTAGATCCAATTATTTGTTTTCCAAATATATGGAGAAGTTTATGTGTGAATATGTGACAGACTTATATGTAGTCTCTATGTATGGTGGCATACATATCCATACACTAGATTCCACTACTTATTTTCTAAATATATGGAGAACTTTATGTGTGAATATGTGGCAGACATATTTGTGGTCTCCATATATGGTAGCATACATATCCATACACTAGATTACATTACTTATTTTCCAAATGGAGAACAGTGTGAATATATTTGTTTATGTTTTGGCGTCACAGATAAGGTGTCGACTATGCTGCCTTATGTGTCAATGTTTTGTGTGGAGCGCTTTGGGTTGCACTATGTGCATGAAAAATGTGTGAGGCCAAAGCTACTTTAAATATAACGGATGCTTATCGCATCTTGATATGCGCATGCGCACACAGCAATACCCATCCCCCACCCTGGACTGACATTTGAACTCCAACCACAGTGACTTCAACCGTCACTTTTTGTCATGCATCCGACTGTGTAGCCTAAGCTGTACAAACTCTGCTGTCATCATATCCAAGGTAAGAAAGCCTTTAGTAAACGGGAATTAGTTATAAAATACTGTTTTTATAATGTAATGTTAACCAAATCTGTTTGTTAACAGTCTAACCATCATGTTAGAATTAGCTAAAGTTAATGTTATCAATTAGCTATCGATAATGTTAGCGAGCTAATATTGCTAACGTTAGCGATGTTAGCTGTTAATGTTAACTTTTCCATTAACTAACTTTACCATTATGTGGAATATCTAGAATGGTAGTTAACATCATATCCAACAACAAGCCTGTCTGAGATGTCGTTATGAATATAAGTTTTAGTTTGAATGAAATATCAGGTGTAAGTTAGCTAACCTAGCTATAGCAGCTAACTTATATTTAAAGTGGCTGCTAATAACCATGCAGGCTAACGTGAATGTTAGTAGGCCTAAATGGATCTTTAGTTTGTGAAGGGTAGTGTTAAGCCATCCTTACAACAGAAGACTTTGAAGATTTGGGAAAGATTCTTGAAAGATAGTCTTTTGAGTAAAGCTTGAATGGGGGGCATTAGTTAAAAGACTCCAATCTTTCAAGAATCTTTCCCAAATCTTGTCAAAGTATTCTGATAAAGGTAGAGTTGCGACAATGGGTGTTCAAAATTCGTTAAGGTCACGTGGTTCATGTAAACTTCAAAAAGTTCCTGGAAGTGATTGACAATGGATTAGAATGCATTAAATAAGCTACTGTTCAATGAGAGACAGAGCCACAATTTTGGGACAGACAATAAATGCATTGATATACAATATTTATAACAGTGTAATTATTGTGTAAACTGTGTAGTTATCCTACCATTACAACAATATTAAATTAAATCCCAGACCGTAGCCTGCTAAATATCGGAAGGTGACCTTTTTTTCTCGCTTTTACGTATGTTAATTTCTGTACAAAACCAAGACGAGAGATTCTTTAGAAAACGCAGTAGCACCCACCCCATGAGTGTAGCCTAGGCCTTTCTAAATTATCGTTATAAAAAAAATGACCTAGTACGTGACTCAAGAGCTGTAAACAGTGTTTTTGAGACTGCGTGTAGCCTACAAAAGCGCATGGAATTTTTAATTTTGCAATGAGAAACTGTAACACAGCTAGTCTAAGTCTAACATTAACTTGTTTGAGTTTTCTCTGGTAGTTCTTCACTGATCTGAGATAATGAGCGAACTACCTTAACTAGCTAGCGTCTCGGGAGAATAAAAAAAAAAAGTTTAAAAGTTTTCTAACATCTCTCCAGTGTAATGGTGGGCATGTTAAGTTAACCGTAGCATTACCTACACAGTAACCCCATGGTAATGCGAAAGTGATCATAATAACATACAACGTGATATAGTCCTTGATAAATAACCAGCTATGAACTCATAAACAACAGCATTTTGTCACCGTTTGTCATTCACCGTGCTGTGAATACAGCATTAAGATGCTAGGCTAAATAATTGAGATTCAGAGAACTTGGTTGTGCTCATCCTGTCAGAAAATAGCAATTTGATCAGTGATCATGCATCATATCAGCGCAAGCTTGGTTTGAAACTGGTTTCTGTGGATGGGCTTACACGATCCTTCACTGGGCTAGTGCCTGCTGTGTTAATATGACCGTGCTGATGCTAAGCTGCAGCTCCCTCAAATCTATATAGGTTCTCATGCATATTAGGCTAGCTTTTGCCAATGAAAATGAATGCAACATGTAAGCAGAAATATTGTTGTGCTGAGTTCTAAGAACAGAGAGTTCAAGTTAAATGTTGTTGTGCTGAGTTCTAAGAACAGAGAGTACAAGTTAAGTGTGCAGATAAACAGGAACTGCACCCATCTCATTCATCTAGCCCGCTTCCTTACGACGAGAATCAGGCTGCACCCACTTCCTTATTTGGGTTGCCAGGTTTTAGCCTGACAAAACGGTTGAAATTGAAACTAAGTGATCGCTTGCTTGCTTTCTATTTTCTGTGTGCATCTGTACAATAAAAGACACAGCTTTTGGGCTGCAGAGTCAGAGACTGATGGTGTGAGGAATTCTTCCTTACATTAGCAGGCTCTCCTCTTGGTACCAGAGTTTGTGGGCAAAGCCATACTACGTGTTGTGGTTCTTGTATGTTGGGGTTAAATTCCCTGACAGTTACCAACAATGTTAACAACAAACTCAGCTTCACTGCTGCAAACAAAGTTGGCTATATGCTTCGCCATATAACGAACCAGCTAGCCTTGTGATAACAAAATCTTTACGTTTTGTTTAGTCCACTGAAAGTTATCCACATATCAAACGATTAAATACACAGTTATGGAGGAATTGTTTTGGGGAAGCAGTTGCACTTTTGCTGCCTTTAAGCCACTTAAATCCATAGCCTATATGAGCGTTACAACTTCTTCTTCTTCTGTCAGGTTTTATGGCAGTTTACAGGCAAAGTGTATTACCGCCATCTACTGGACTGAGATGCAATCAATTGGATGTTATTTCAAGGAAAATCATAAAAAAATAAATAAATAAATAAATAAATAATAAATAAATAAAAAAAACACAAAACACAAAACAACCAACTAAATCCTATTTGCTAATTGTGTTTCTTTGATAAATGTGATGACAGCACTAGTGATGTTTCCTGATCTAGGCTCACCTAATAAGGTGTCTAAAGAGAAGGCTTTCTTGGCTGCGTTCACGTCCCTCTTTAGCTTTTCTCTTTGTCTGGAGAATCTTAAGCATTTTAAAAGAACATGATCTACATCCTCTCTCATTCCACAAAACTCACATTTTCCAGTTGGATGTTTATTTACAACATGTAAGCTATTATTCAAACCAGTATGGCCTATTCTCATCCTTGTAAACCAAACCTCCTCTTGTCTGTTTGGGTACATAGGTTTGTTATTTAGGATATTCTTTTGTATATTATATAAATGTCTACCTTTCTTCTCCTTATCCCATTCAACTTGCCATATTAAGTTAACTTTGTGTTTGATGATTACCTTAACTTCTGATCTGCTGAGAGGAATGTTTAACTGAACTTCCTCTTCCTTAGTTGCCTCTTTTGCCAGCTTGTCTGCTTCCTCATTACCACCAACTCCTTTATGAGCAGGTACCCATACAAACTGGATTGATATTCCCTGTTGACTGATTGCAAATATGATATTATTAATTTCATTCAATAAATCCTGTCGGCATGATGATTCTCCATTTTGTATAGATGTGAGAGATGACATTGAATCAGAACAAATAACTGCTTTAGGGGGCCTAGCTTCTTCTATCCACTGTAATGTCATTTCAGCTGCAAATATGGACAGATGGTCTGATGTTCTCTTTTTAATAGAGATTTTGTGATCAGGGATATATGCTGCAATACCTGTTTTACCCTCTGAATCTTTAGATGCATCTGTATAGACCTGTGTTGTATCATAATACATACTTTCTAGATATTGCTCTACGTTCTGATACACTCCTCCAGATTTAGCTATCTCTTTGGTTTCCATAATTACCATAGGAGAACAAAACAACCAAGGTGGAGTTCCTACCAGGGACACAGTCTTGTTATTTTATAACAACACAGGTTTGCTATTTTATTACCATCCCAACCAAAGCTACAAATCTGGGATCTACCATATTCCCAACACTTGTTAAGAACTTTCTTAGTGGGGTGTGATACATCATGTTCCTTTAAATTAATCCAGTAAGCCATACTCAACTTAATACGTCTAAGGCTTAAGGGCATTTCTCCTGTTTCTATTTGTAATGCTGGTATTGAAGATGTTCTAAATGCACCACAACATATCCTCAGACTTTTAGCCTGCATTCTATTGATTTCACCAATCAATGTCTTAGATGCTGAACGATACACAATACATCCATAGTCTAACACTGATCTTATCAGTGCAATATAAATTCTTTTAAGACATCCCTGACGCTCCCCAGTTGTACCCTGACAAACATTTCAAAACATTAATGCCCTTTTTGCACCTCTCATTTATTTTCTGTATGTGTTCCTTAAATGTTAACTTGACATCAAACCACACTCCCAGGTACCTAATAACGTTAACTTGTTTTAATGATTGATTATATAACTTAAGTTCTAGTGTGGGATTTATTCTTTTCTTTGAAAAACAAATAAATTGAGTCTTCTGTATAGACAAATGAAAACCCCACTCACATGCCCATTTTTCTACCTTGTTAATAGCCAGTTGAATTTTGGTTGTAATATTATCAATATTGCGTCCTTTTACCCACAAAGCTCCATCATCCGCATATAATGCTCTATTAATTCTAATGTCGTCTATTGTATTGAAAACATCATTAATCATGATGTTGAACAGCACTGGACTGCATACACTACCCTGAGGTGTTCCGTTTTCTATTGAATAGATGTTAGAAAAATTAACCCCAACTCTCACTTCTATTGTTCTATCCTTTAAAAAGTCTCTAATCCAGTTAAACATCTTACCACTAATACCCATTCTATTCAGCTTAATTAACAGTCCCTCCTTCCATAGCATATCATACGCTTTCTCTATATCAAAGAATGTTGCTAAGACTGATTCTTTACTGACTTGCGCTTTCCTTACTTCATTTTCTAGACATACAACAGGGTCCATCGTAGTACGTCCATTACGGAACCCACTCTGGTGTGGGGAGACAAGACCTCTTTTTTCAATTTCATACATTAGTCTTCTAGTGATCATTTTCTCCATAAGCTTACATAAGTTAGATGTTAATGCTATTGGCCTGTAACTTTTAACTTCAGTCTTATCTTTCCCTGGTTTCCCAATAGGAACCACTACAGAATGTTTCCAGCCCAAAGGCAATCTTCCTTGCTCCCAAACCTTATTGTAAAGACTTAAAATTATCATTTTAGCCATATCATCGACTTCATTAATCATTTTATAACATACACCATCCTTCCCCGGTGAAGTATTCCTAACCCCATTTAACGCTCTCCTAAGTTCAAATAACGTAAATTCCTTATCTAGTACACTCTCGTTTATTACATGTTTCCCCAGTAGCCCTTTACTCTCATCCATAACTTTAACTCTCCAAGACAATTCCTCATCAGTTAGGTTTTTTGAACTATGAACCTTAACAAAACTTTTTGCAAGCATCTCTGCTTTCTCTTGATTAGTTACTGCCTCTTTATCATTATTTTTAATTACAGGTAGAGAAAATTCCCTTCTAATGCCTCCCATCTTTTTAATCATGCTCCAAACATCACCCACTTTGACTTCTGCTCCTATTTTACCACAAAAGTCACGCCAATATGTCCTTTTAGCTTCTTTTATGACTCTTTTAACCCTTGAGTGTAATTTTTTATATTCCATTAAGTTGGTATAGGAATGATTTGATTTAACAATTTTGAAAGCTTTATTTCTGGCTTTAATTGCTTCCTTACAATCATCTGACCACCAAGGTACCATTCTTCTTTTCCTCATCCCAGAAGATTTGCCAAGAACCTCCTCCGCTGACTCACATAAAATATTTGTAATTGTTGAATTTAACTCATCAACATCATTACTCATTTCTGACATTATTCCCATTAGCCTGCCACTTGCCTTCATGCTATATAACCCCCAGTTTGCTTCTTTCATTCTCCATCTTGGAAACCAATTCTCTTCAAGGCACACATTTTGATTTCTAATACCTAACCAAATAATATAGTGATCACTGCCAAGAGAATTTTCACTAACCTCCCATTCACTTACCCCTGCTATCTGATCAGATACTAATGTAAGATCTATTGCTGATCCTGTTCCATGAGACGCATCATACCTAGTATTCCTTCCGTCATTTAAACAAACCAACTTATAATCATCCATAAACTCCTCAATAGTGCTCCCATTTTCATCCACCTTAGTACCTCCCCACAGAGTGTTATGTGCATTAAAATCTCCACATAATACTAGCTTCCCATTTCCCTCCTCACACATATTGTCTAGCATTTCTCTCAGGATTCTTTTACAAGGGTTATAAAAGTTGACGATTTTAATCTTAGTTTTACCTACCCAGATCTCAACCAGGACTGTTTCAACCTCTTTATCTGCATTTAAAGCTCTGTAATTAATCCCCTGCTGAATAAATGTGGCCACTCCACCTCCTGCAGTATCCCTGTCTTTATGTACTGCTGTATATCCATATATTATGAAATCAAGTGATGATTTTAACCAGGTTTCCTGTATACAGATAATGTTGGGTTTAATATCTAATTCCTCAATAAAGTTCTTAAGTTCCTGACCATTAGCAATTAAACTTCTGGCGTTCCACTGTAAAATTGATAGACTCATTACGAACTGCCACCTGGTACCTGGCTATCAGAAATTCCTAATACCATGTTATGAATAGAGTCAACTGACAAATCATGAATCTCTAGATACTTTTCTGCTGCTCTTTTAATTATTTTAATTCTATCACTTCTACTTGCCACTTGGGCTGAACAGTTAACCACTTCCACCATAAAAGCAATGAAACTTTTCTTATCCACAATTAAAGTATCTTCAGTTACCTTACAACATTTCTGGGTCGTTTGAGCTTGACTAGGGGTTAAATCTAAAGGGGCCATACCTACTTTAACCCTTGATTTTGCTTGGTTTTCTTTGTCAACCTTTTTAATGGCTTCAGCATAAGTAATGATCTCTTTTACCTTAACATTTTGCACTTGAACTGCTCTTTTATGCATTTCGCACCCTTTGCAGGCCGCACTATGTTCACCTCCGCAATTACAGCACTTGATTTTCGTTCCTTCCGCACATTTACCATATTCATGTTCGCCTCCACATTTAGCACATCTGGGTTTTGATTTGCACGCAGAAGAAATATGTCCATATCGCTGACATTTAAAGCATCTAGTTGGTGGGGGGATGTAAGTCCTCGTCATATAACTTACATACCCAATCATGATTCGTTCAGGCATCTTAACCTCATCCAACACTAACAAGACAGACAAACTTGGTCCTTTACTTCCATTCCTAAGTACTTGCAAACGCTTGACTTTGCTGACTCGAACTCGTTTAACATTGCTTTTAATGTCTTCTTCTGACAAGTCTGTCGATACTCCAGATATCACCGCCATTATTTTACCCCTTTCTTCCCAGTCTTGGGCTTTAACACTTTTCCCCAGTAACGTTTTAAGTTTCATCAATCCCATTCTCTGATCACTGTCTTGACAAACCACTAACAGGTTACCATCTCTTAGCGTTCTGACGGAGCAAACTTCTCCTATTTGCTTATAAATTGCTTCACTGACTTTTAATGGGTTTAATACACAGGGGGTTTGAAATCGAATCACTACTTTAACCTCAGTCCTAACTCTTTTCGTTTCATCTAGTTTAGTATTTCCTTTTCTTTTCTTCGATGCTCTTTGAATTAAATTCCATTCACCTTCGTCACCTTCGCTTATAGTACTCTCACTATCATGCTCCCCTGACAACTCCTCCAAATCATTAGATCTAGTTTCAAACTTATCCATGCTTAACAATCCATGATCACATCCCAGTCCACCAAACGCCATTTCCAATGAGTCTGGCGGCTCTTTCGCATTCCCGGAAGCACTCATCGCTTCCCCCCGCGTTACAACTTGACGTGATGGTGAAGCTAAATGCCCAAGAAACGTCACGTCAAGTTGCCTACTAAACGCAAAAACTTAATGACAGCTTGTGGTGGTGCTGCCTAATTGAAATGGGATAGGCAAGTATCTTATATTCGGCTATTACGTGTGGCACATTTATTGGGCTTTTAGCCTCTTTTAATTTAGGCCTATTTGATGTTGAACTGATATGACTGAGCAGCAGAAAAGTCATAGTCGATACATCGTTTATTATTATAATTAGGCTCTTGTGATAGCCTACTATTACTTTACTACTATTACTGTTATTATTATTATTATTATTCGGATGAGGCAAAGGAATGTAAATCTGAGTCTGAAATGTTGGCTTCAAACAGTCTATACTGCTGTAACTGCACTGCTGCTATTATTAATTGTTAACTTCCGGGAACTATTTGAGGCTTCCATTAGCTGCCATTGTTGGAAAAAAATGGAACATTAGCGTCAATGGAGTTGTCGCAACTCTACCTTTATATGGCTCTGGGCTACATGTTCTTCATCTCATAGCCCTTATTTAAGCTTACTTGTGCCAAGGTGTGTGTTTATTAAAGATGCATGTGAAGGTAGTAGTGCTTCAGTGATGGTCTTTTCATGTTCTGTGTGTTTTACAGCATATTAATCTTCTCTGTTCCCTGTTTGCAGGTGGTGATTTGTGAGGACTGCTGCCCTGAGAACACGAAGTACATTCTGCATATTATGCCAAATCAATGTGTGCCACTTCCATAAAGGGGAAAAAAGTTTCTACCTGGAGAGTGTACTCACTGTTTGTGTAGAAAAACTAAACTTTAAATATAGCTGCAAGCAGCAATGTGGGGGCCAAGCAGAGAGATCAGCAGGCCAGATTTGCCATGCAACTCAATGCTGTGGCATCAGGCATATAGCATTAAGCAGTCACAGCAAGTTCCATGCCAAACAACCCAAGATTGGCTGAGTTACAAGGTCAAGTTTCACATCAAAACATAACTGATTTTGTGGGGCTGAACCAGGGCTGAGTGTCGCCGCCCCCTCCCCCAGCCAGCCCACCGCCGCAACCACCCCTGCCCATCCCACCCCGTCCCACCCTTGCACGCACACATTAGAATGAACTAGATGGAACTTGCTGTCATCAGTTTCACATCAAAAATAAAAGATCGATTGAGATATGATCATGCTTGCTGTGATTTCAATGCCCCCATAGAGGTCAAAGGTCAACAAATTATTTGTGCATCATCAGGATGAACCAGACGGTTTTATGGGCTGCCATTGACCTCCATTGCAGAATAATGCAGCAACTACAGGCCAAAATACATTTTTGCCAATTCCAGAGCCCCCTAGAGGTCAAAGGTCACCAAATTTATTGAGCGTCCTCCTGATGGGTCCTGAGGACCATGTACTAAGTTTGGTTTTGATACATGAAAGCGTTGCTGAGATATGAGCTCACTTCCTGTTTGGCGGCTTTGCCGGCAAATTTCGATTGGCTGTTACAGGCGAACGCTTCTATCAATTGTTCCAGAAAAAAATACACTGATAAGGCATGGTCTAAAGATGGTCTCTGCCAATTTTGGTGAGGATCCGCTGAAATTTGTGATCTGCGAAAACTTGTACGTGTTTTTGATTTAATCCAATATGGCGGCCGAATCAATAACGATGACATCACAAGTTGGCTTGGGTCGGCCTAAGGACCTCCAACAGTATTACCCGACACCACTAGTGCATTTTAATTCTAAGCACAACAGCAGCTACAGGCCAAAAGGCATGTTTTTAAATTACAGCGCCCCCTAGAGGTCAAAGGTCACCAGATTTCTTGAGCGTCCCCCTGATTGGGTCTTGAGTCCATGTACAAAGTTTGGTTATAATAGATCAATGGGTTGCTGAGATATGAGCTCACTTCCTGTTTGGCGTCTTCGCCGTAAATTTTGATTGGCTGTTACGGGTGAACGGTTTTAGTTCCGAAGACGAAAAGGAGTATCTTTTGTGAGGCTTGGTCTGAAGATCATGTGTGTCAGATTTGGTGTCGATTGGACAAAATTTGTGACCTGTGAAAACTTTTTAGTGTTTTTGATTAAATCCAAAATGGCGGAAAATCCATCATGGCGGAAATTGACGTCATAGGGTGCGTTGGACTCGGATTGGCCCAAGGATTCCAACGATACCTCATTTTTGACAATTGGGCCTACGGGTCAAAAGTTTCGTGCGTGAACGCATGTCCAACTTTGGCCTGTTGGTGGCGCTAGAGCGCTCGAGGTGCCGGCATGAAACTTGGTGACATTAATCATGGGACTGTCCCTAATCAGTGTGCCAAATTTCACAACTTTTCACCAGACGGTTCTATGGGCTGCCATTGACTTCAATGACGGAAGCGTAATAATAATAAATATAGCTGCAAGCAGCAATGAGGGGGCCAAGCAAATGAGCAGAAGTTGGGATTGGACTGGACTAGACTAAGCTAGACTAGACAAGGCTGGACTGGACTGGACTGGACTGGACTGGATTGGATTGGATTGGACTGGACTGGACTGGACTGGATTGGATTGGATTGGACTGGATTGGGATTGCAGAGATATGAGCCTACTTCATGTGATTGTTGATTGGATTGGATTGGATTTAATTGGACTGGATTGGATTGGACTGGATTGGATTTGATTGGACTGGATTGGGATTGCTGAGATATGAGCCTACTTGATGTGATTGTTGATTGGATTGGATTGAATTGGACTGGATTGGATTGGGATTGGACTGGACTGAATTGGACAGGACTGGACTGGATTGGATTGGAATGGACTGGATTGGATTGGATTGGGATTGCTGAGATATGAGCCTACTTGATGTGATTGTTGATTGGATTGGATTGAATTGGACTGGATTGGATTGGGATTGGACTGGACTGAATTGGACAGGACTGGACTGGATTGGATTGGAATGGACTGGATTGGATTGGATTGGGATTGCTGAGATATGAGCCTACTTGATGTGATTGTTGATTGGATTGGATTGAATTGGACTGGATTGGATTGGGATTGGACTGGACTGAATTGGACAGGATTGGATTGGAATGGAATGGACTGGATTGGATTGGATTTGGATTGCTGAGATATGAGCCTACTTCATGTGATTGTTGATTGGATTGGATTGAATTGGATTGGATTGGACTGGACTGGATTGGGATTGGGATTGCAGAGATATGAGCCTACTTCATGTGATTGTTGATTGGATTGGATTTAATTGGACTGCATTGGATTGGACTGGACTGGATTGGATTTGATTGGACTGGATTGGGATTGCTGAGATATGAGACTACTTCATGTGATTGTTGATTGGATTGGATTGAATTGGACTGGACTGGACTGGATTGTACTGGACTGGACTGGACTGGATTGGATTGGATTGGATTGGACTGGATTGGACTGGACTGGATTAGATTTGATTGGACTGGATTGGGATTGCTGAAATATGAACCTACTTCATGTGATTGTTGATTGGATTGGATTGAATTGGACTGGATTGGATTGGGATTGGACTGGACAGAATTGGACAGGATTGGATTGGATTGGATTGGATTGGATCGGATTGGAATGGACTGGACTGGACTGGACTGGATTGGATTGGGATTGCTGAGATATGAGCCTACTTCATGTGATTGTTGATTGGATTGGATTGAATTGGACTGGACTGGATTGGATTGTACTGGACTGGATTGGATTGTACTGGACTGGATTGGATTGAATTGGACTGGACTGGATTGGATTGGGATTGGACTGGACTGAATAGGACAGGACTGGATTGGATTGGAATGGACTGGATTGGATTGGCATTGCTGAGATATGAGCCTACTTCAAGTGATTTTTGATTGGATTGGATTGAATTGGACTGGACTGGACTAGATTGGATTGTACTGGACTGGATTGGATTGGATTGGACTGGATTGGACTGGATTGGATTAGATTTGATTGGACTGGATTGGGATTGCTGAGGTATGAGCCTACTTCATGTGATTGTTGATTGTATGGGATTGAATTGGACTGGATTGAATTGGATTGGGATTGGATTTGGATTGTTGAGATATGAGCCTACTTCATGTGATTGTTGATTGGATTGGATTGAATTGGATTGGGATTGGGTCTTGAGTCCATGTACAAAGTTTGGTTTCAATCCATGAAAGCGTTAGTAAGATATGAGCCTAATTCAAGTCATAGTTTTCCCTAGTGGTCAAAAGACACCAAATGTATTGTAGCTATTCAGGATGTGTTCATGAGTCCACGTCCCAAGTTTGGTGTTGATATGAGAAAGTCTTGCTAATTATAGCACCCCTAGTGGTCAAAAGTCACCAAATTTATTGTGCGTCCTCAGGTTGTGACCACTAGTCCACGTACTAAGTTTGAGGTTGATGCGAGAAAGTATTGCTAATTATAGCGCCCCTAGTGGTCGTCAAAGTACACTAAATGTTTTGTGTGTCCTCAGGATGGGGTCTCAAGTCTATGAACCAAGTTTGGTTTTGATATGTGAAAGCGTTGCTGAGATAGAAGCTAACTTCCTGTAACTCTAGCGCCCCCCTAGTGGTCGAAGGTCACCAAATTGATTGTGTGTCCTCAGGGAGGGGTTCCAAGTCCATATACCAAGTTTGGTTTTGATATGTGAAAGTGTTGCTGAGATATGAGCCTACTTCCTGTGATTATAGCGCCCCCATAGTGGTCAAAAGTCACCAAATTTGTTGAGCATTCTCCTAATTGGGTCCTGAGCCCATGTACCGAGTTTGGTTTTGATACGTGAAAGCTTGGCGGAGATAACATTTCACTTCCTGTTTGGAGGCTTCGCCGCCAATTTCGATTGGTCGTCACGGCTGACTTGTTTTGAATAAAGGTCCAAAAAGCAATGTGTTTGTGACGGTTGGTCTGAAGATCATCTGTGGCAAGTTTCGTGAAAATTGGATGAAATTTGTGACCTGTGAAAACTTTTTAAGGTTTTTGATGAAATCCAATATGGCGGTCCAATCAATTATGTTAATGTCAAAAGCTGATATGTGTCAGCCTAAGGCCCTCCCAAAGTATTAACAGAGATAACTAATATGTTTTAATTTCAAACACATCACCCCATAGAGGCCAAAACATACTTTTGTTAATTATAGCGCCACCTGTAGGTCAAAAGCCATGAAATTTATTGAGCCTCCTCCTAATTGGGTCCTGAGTCCATGTACTGAGTTTGGTTTTGATATGTGAAAGCCTTGGCGAGATCTGAGTTCACTTCCTGTTTGGCGGCTTCGCCGCAAATTTTGATTGGTCGTGACTGGCGACCAGTTTTGAGTATGGGTGTCAAAGGCAATGCAATTATGAGACATGGTCTGAAGATCATCTGTGTCAAGTTTCGTGAAAATTGGATGAAGTTTGTGACCTGTGAAAACTTTTAAGTGTTTTTGATGAAATCCAATATGGCGGTCCAATCAATTATGTTAATGTCAAAAGTTGATATGTGTCAGCCTAAGGACCTCCCAAAGTATTAACAGAGATCACTAATATGTTTTAATTTCAAACACATCACCCCATAGAGGCCAAAACGTAGTTTTGTTAATTATAGCGCCACCTGTAGGTCAAAAGTCATGAAATTTATTGAGCCTCCTCCTAATTGGGTCCTGAGTCCATGTACTGAGTTTGGTTTTGATATGTGAAAGCCTTGTCGAGATCTGAGTTCACTTCCTGTTTGGCGGCTTTGCCGCCAATTTTGATTGGTCGTGATTGGCGACCAGTTGTGAGTATGGGTGTCAAAGGCAATGCAATTATGAGGCATGGTCTGAAGATCATCTGTGCCAAGTTTCGTGAAAATTGGATGAAGTTTGTGACCTATGAAAACTTTTAAGAGTTTTTGATGAAATCCAATATGGCGGAGGTCCAATATGGCGGAAAGTTATGTAATAGGAGTCAGTGAACTCAGGCCGGTCCAGGGGTTCCAACTGTATATGGATGTTCAAAATTGGACATACGGTTGAAAAGTTAAGTGCATGGATGCAACGCCAACTTTGAGACATTGGTGGCGCTAGACTGCCTGGGGTTCAGACTTGAAAATTTGTGAAATGGAATATGGGAAGGTATGGAATGAATGTGCCAAATTTCACAACTTTTTACTGTACGGTTCTATGGGCTGCCATAGACTTCAATGGCAGCGGAAAGATGTGTAATAATAATAATAATAATAAGAAAAGGTAGAATCACTATGGGTTGCCGCGCAGCTTCGCTGCTTGGCCCCCAATAATAAGAAAACATAGAAACACAATGGGTGCCTTCGCAGCTTCGCTGCTTGGCCCCCAATAAAAGGTTAAACAAATATTTTGTGTGTTTTCTTTGGAACATCAACCATGTTATATTTCTGATACATATATTGTGACATATTTCTATAAATGTGACATAGCAGAACATTACATACATTTTGCAATATATTTACCTTATATGAGTGCAAATATATGTCCATAGACATATATTTGCAATATATTGGTATCCCTAGTATGCGTACAAATACATAACTTATCATATATTAACATATATGCAACTAACATATATTTGTAATATATTTGTATATCTGGGAAAATATATGTGACATATATAAAAACGGCCAATTTTGCTATATTTTGAAATATATTTGACATGTATGTGTATATATGTGACTTATATGTGTGAAGCATACATTGACATATACATAATATATGTGATTTACATATATTGCCATATATCACATTTTTGTATGGGCCAGGTTACACATCTAGCTTATGAAGGAATTGTAAAACATTCCAGAGGTACACACTTTGAACGTGGACCACCTTACAATTCAGAGGTGAAAAACTCTGCTAACCATTTGTTCAAAACTTGCCTTATATTCATGTGGCGGCCATCGTAAACCAAAACAAGGCTACAAGGTACACAAACCATAGGATTGATGTGGTCTATGCAGTCGCCAGTAGCCTATAGTGCATGGTGAAAAAGCATGATAATCAGTGTACCCTGTAGCCTCGTTTTGGTTCACACAATGGCGGCAACTATCCTGGCTAACGTCAGACCTCAAATCGCGCGCGCAAGGCAGCATGCAGCAACATGAAGGCAAATTGTGCACCACAAGCTGATCCAATTAGCCAATTCCTCAGCTATTTAGTGGTCACCTATGTTACAGGTAGAGGAAATGGGCTCTTTGCATGTACAGCTCGTTTGTTTCTGGTGAAGCGTGTGTTTGAACCTGACCCTATTGTTAATGTAATTAGTGTCTACACTAACCCGGTTGGGTGTTGTACCTAGTAAATCAGCACGTTACGAAAAAGGATTTATGAGTTAAAAATTATTATTGGTAGAACAAAACAGATGACGTTACACAGTTAACGCTCCACTAGAAAACAAAGTGGCCGCATTGAGAGCCTTTTGTGCAAGTACGGCATTTAAAGCTGCAGTTGGCAAGATTTTTTTGATTGTATTCACTGAAACAGACACTATGCTCCAACAGAACATTAATCAGCCGGTTTTAGGAAAAACACACACAGAGCCTGTTATTTGTTTTGCAAAAATCCACAGCTCCCACTTCTTTCCTGCTTCTTCTGGTCCAGTCAGAGCACAGCTGTATGAGATCTGACCAGTAGCGGAGATTTGGGGGGGGCTGCGGCGCGAACAACCCGGGGCCTCGCCGCTAGGGGGGGCCCCCCACTGGTAGGATTTTTTTTTTTTTTTTTAAATACAGTTTATTGACCACATATCCATTCGGAATTGTTTACTACTTAAATGTTCAATAAAAATATATGTAGGCTGGGTTAGGCATAGTTTTTGTCTGTTTAACACAGCCAGAGAGCTGGCTATACTGTGTGAGGGAACTACCGATTTTGATAGGGGAAGAGTTCGTAAGAAAAAGCGTTTGTGTTCAGATGAACACGCAGATGAGATTTTAGAAGACAACAGGGACAGATTCAGAGTCGATGTGTTTTACTACATACTTGACGTCTTTGTTTCTCAGTTTGAACATCGATTTGCAGATTTCAAGAGAATGGCTGGAAAATTTGCTGCTCTGAACCCGAAACATTTTACTCTGATGCGCCTGAAAAAGTTAGAGCGTTTGCGGACTTTTATTCACAGGATCTATCCAATGCCGACGAAGTGGTTAATGAATTTGTTACATTTTGTGCAATGTACAGTGAGCTGTGCATGCATTTAAACACCCACAGAATCCTCCCATTTCTCATCGCAAACGACAGGGATCGGGCTTTTCCTAATCTTGCCATTCTTTATCGTATTTACTTGACGATTCCAATTAGCAGTGCGAAGGCTGAGAGAAGTTTTAGCCGACTGAAACTCATCTTGCGCTCCACCATGAGTGAGTCGCGGCTGTCAGACTTAGCGCTCCTCTGTATCAAGAGAGACATTGAGGTCAATAAGGATAAAGTTATTGACAGATTTGCAAACATGAAGGAGAGAATGCTGAAACTCAAAATAGATTAAATGTTTTTTGCAGTGTGCATGTCCTTTTAGGCCTGTAAAGCTACGTGTCTGTTTTTTCCTTTGTTGAGAAATTCTTAAAAGTGGGCCAACTTTTAACGTTCTTGAGTTCACAGTCCCTCATTTTCTGTTAGGCAAGGGCTATTGTTTTCATTTACGTTTCTTTTCTTTAAAAAGGATGGGATAGTTGTTGTCCCTTTAACATGCTAAATGAGTTGAAGTTGTTGAGCAAAGTTGTTTGTTTGACCGGAATAGGGAGCTATGATCAAAGGCTTTATTTTTTATTTTTCCTGGAATAAACATATATTAAATATTTTGGTTGGTTGGCTACTGCATATTACATGTGTGAATGGAAAGGTTGGTGAAATTACGCTAGTGCAAGCCAACGCGACAGTGCGGGTTACTGCAACAATCAGTAAATCTGTCAGACTTGCCAACTGCAGCTTTAACTTTGAGTGTGTCAATCTGCTGAATCAAGCAGAGGGGTTAAACTAATCCATTCAGTTTAAAAACCTCCTTAGAGTTGCATGCTTCAGGGATTGCACAAATAAGGACTACACACAAAGAACCTTTTGGGCAACCAAAATATGCAGACGGCATCTTCAAGCAGAACTCAAATCCAAGTTACCATCCCCACATCACCTACAAATGAAGACAGAAGGTCTTCAAAAAGAAAAAAATGTTTATTGGGTAATTATTTTCTCTTGTCTCGTTCTGAACTGGCTTTCCCATTGACAATAACCAGCGGTCCAACCACAGCATCCCTGGTCATCCTTTTTCCACCTAAAAAAGGAAAAACACAAATCTAAGCCCGTCGGAAAAAAAAGGAACACAGGACACAACACAAAGGGTCATCAGGAAATTTGAACATACCTATTGCCCGCCTTTTTCTGGACTGACAGCCGTCATCACCACCATAGTCACAGCAGCTGCAGAGAGAACTCTGGGCCGGGTTGTCAAGGAGCTCCCAACTGTTGGCCATTGCAATTTTCTTATTTAAAGATAGATGCTTGAGGGGGGGGGTTAAATAAATAAAAACTGCATAGATTACCTTCCATTCTTGTCATGGCAGGCCTTCTTCCCTTGGTTAAAGCCGTTTTCCTCCCATGCCACAAGCTTACAGTGGATGTAGACCTGATGAGACGCAACGTCAGATCAGAGTTCATGCACACCAAAATATCCTTGTTATACTTGTTAAGTGAAACAGTACCGGCTGGTTAAGAGCAAATGCAAAAGCTTGCAAATAGAGCTGGATTTCTGAGCTTCTTTGACGAGGTTGGAACCTGGACATGGTTTTGCGGCTATCGGTGAAACACCTGGAAAGGAGAAATCCATTTCAAGGATCCAGCTATTGAGCATACACGTTTAAAGGTTCGAATTTAAATTGGTGCCAGTATGCTAAAGTGGACATTAACCCTTTGTTGGTGATAATAGGGTAGGTCTCAGGCCCCAGCTGGTCCTCCGTGGAAGCTAGACATTCCTCCAGCAACAGCAGCAAGGGCTGGTGGGCCTGCTGATTCACCGAGGCAGAAATGGGGATGAGGTTGCCTAGATTGTATTGGCTAGTCACCGCTGGACCACTGAAATCATCTGTGGACACAATAACTGCTCAAGAACCGCTTTACTTCCAAAAGTAGGAGGGAGGGGGTATCCTTTGGTCTGTACAAGCAACTGTAAAAGTTCTAAACTGGTGTGTGGGAAGAGTCATGGGTTACTAACAATTCAAGAAACCTACCATTCATCAAACTCATACTGAACACCAGTTCACTAGTGCCAAAGGTTTCAATGACAGGTCTGAAAATATGGGGAAGCCAACCATCAAGCCTATGAGAACACAGAAGATGAACATGTAGGTAGGTCATGTAGATTGTCTGTTTAAAGAAATAAGATAATGCGCAGTGTATCCAAGATGTGCAGTGCATAGATCATGAGCAGTGTATCCAAGCTCAAATTTGGATAGCCCCACTTGCCTTTGGTACATACAAACAACAGCCTGAAGGAGGAAAACAGCTCCCGACTCAGAATTATAGGTCAGCTTAGTAGACCAAACAATATTCTCCTTCAATGCCTTAAGAGGAGAGGGGAGAATTAACAAATATATAAACTGGCATCCATTCCACACTAATTCACGTCAGTACACCATATAGGTTTATCATTTATCCATGCTCTCCAGTTGAGGTCGCTAATGTGACGCAATCACCGTGATTCATTGTGGGTAAATAGGGCAAAAACACAAAGCTATACGCATTGAATGTTTTGGTTGCCTATGGATCCTTTCAACAAGGTAAACAAAAACAATGCTTGAACGTTCTATTTGGGCCCCAATCTACTTCCTCTGCATTAAGATAACATATGGAATGTTAAAACGGAAGTCTTGTGGGGCCAACTATGATGCTGATAATGGAACTCTTGAAAGGGTCCATAGCTGCCCTTTAGCCCCATAATGCATTGAGTTTTGATCACATGGTTTGGCAAACTCAATTGAATTTAGGCTTTTGGCATCTAAGCCGTGTTTATGGCTAGAGAGTCACTCCCTAGCATCTCCAGGAGCATAAAGCAGTAGGCAACTTACCATCATCTCCGCCCCACATCGCCACTCCACAAACGGGAAAACAACCTGTGCACCACCCGGAAGTACAGAGACGCTGGTTGGAGAGCAGTAACCCAGCCGGACTAAAGAGGGATCAAGGTCTGGTTCATGCTGCAGTCCCATCGGCCAGTTTACAGTCACAAAGTCTCCCCCACACTCCACAGAGAAGTCCACTGTCACAAAAGACATCAGGTCAATAAAGGTACACATTGCAATTTCCCTTTGTTAAACAAAACAAATCAATGGTTACCTGCTTGTACAACAGTGACAACCAAAAGTGTGACCAAATAGAAAACAGGAACCATGGTAACAGAGCATACACCTGTTCCTACAGCTACCCCTTTTATACCTCTAGAAATGTCACAGCTGGTGATCATGAAACTTCGTCATGAGGTTGTTAGGCACAATGTTCATCAGGTGCAGCTGTCTTGCCAAGGTGCAGACAATTATCGTGTGAATGGCAAACGTCTTCTCAAGTGAATTTTGATACCAGGTTCAAAAAGATTACAGATAGATAGATAGATAGATACTTTATTGATCCCCAGGGGAAATTCAAGGTCTCAGCAGCATACATACAACACAAACACATTCTTTAACAGCAGAAAGAGTAATTAAAGTATATAATATAAAAACACAACTAAGCAGTAAGGACAGTAGAAGATAAAGAATATGCTAAATATACTAAAATACAAATTATACTAACACTTAATACAATATATAAAAATATACTAAAATACAAATTACAAAAATACAAATTATACTAACTAACACTTAATCTAAATCAATTCTAAAAACAGTATCCACATAGTGGTGATTAATAAATGATTAATAAATCAGAGGCGCTTGCAATGACTGAGGCAGGGACTGAGCCTGTGATTCTCTGTGCTCTAAGGTGCTCTGTGTGAATGTGAATGAGTGTCATGGTGGTAGTGCAATGGTGATAGTGGTCATGGTGATAGTGCAAATGAGTAAGTCAACAGTGCAACAATGCAGAAATAAAGTAAAGTAAAGTCTATATATCTATATATTTAACTATTTAAGAAAATGTGTGGCCACAGTTCGGCTGTGGCATGGAGGGGGGGGGGGGGGGGGTATGCATATGTGCTAATGTGCTAATATAGCACGCAAACAGAGAGGCATAAAGACAGTGGTACAAGTGGCTAGTGGACAGACAGTACCAAACATGGAGGGGGTGAAGAGGCAGACAGACTATGCAGAGAAGTCTATCTCTCCTCTTCCCTTAAGTGAGGCATTGAACAGTTCAATGGCCCTGGGGACAAATGACTTTCTCAGTCTGTCAGTTGTGCAAGGCAGTGAGCGAAGTCTCCAGCTGATCAGGCTCTTCTGCTTAACAATAGTGCTGTGGAGTGGGTGACACTCATTGTCCAAGATGTTGATTAGTTTGTTCAGGGTCCTTTTGTCAGATAATGAAGTGATGCACTCCAGTTCAGCTCCCGCTACAGAGCCAGCTTTCCTTACCAGCCTGTCAATTCACCCCACATCCTTCTTCCTTGTGCTTCCTCCCCAGCATACTACTGCATAGAAGAGGACGCTGGCAACAACAGACTGGTAGAACATCCTGAGGAGCTTACTGCACACATTGAAGGACCGCAGCCTCCTCAGGAAGTACAGCCTGCTCTGCCCTTTCTTGTAGAGTGCATCAGTGTTGGCTGACCAGTCCAGTTTATTGTCCAGGTGGAGACCCAGATACTTGTAGGTGCTAACCACCTCCACATTGACCCCATCAATGTGGACTGGTAGCAGAGTGGGCTTAGATCTGCAGAAATCCACAACCATCTCCTTGGTCTTTGAAGTGTTAAGTTGAAGATGATTGAGTTTGCACCATTGCACAAAGTCCTCCACCAGGCTCCTGTACTCCTCCTCCTGCCCGTTCCTGATACACCCCACAATTGCAGTATCATCAGAAAACTTCTGCATGTGGCATGACTCGGTGTTGTAGCAGAAGTCTGATGTGTACAGGGTGAACAGGACTGGAGAGAGCACAGTTCCCTGTGGCACTCCGGTGCTGCAGATCACAGTGTCAGAGAGACAGTTCTTCAGTCTGACGAACTGTGGTCGTTCGGTCAGATCACAGGTTTAGTGTACACATGTACATGTACACTCTAAAAAATGCTGGGTTATTTTCTCAACCCAAACGCTGAGTTGAAACTGTTGGGTCATTGTGTGGGGTTATTTTTACTCATGTTGGGTTATTTTCTGTAACCCAGCTTGTTGGGTTGATAGTTTAGGACAGCGCCCCTCCTCTCCCCCACCTGACGTGAGCACACTACCCAGCACCAGGGTTAACTTTAACACAAGGCGTGTTTGACTTGAGGCAGATCTGTGCAGATCTGACTTGATGTGATGCATGGTGGGTTGAACACAATGCATATTGGGATGGACGCAATGCATACTGGTTAGAAATTCTGTCCGACTTCTGTCAGCCGGGGAGGGACTTACCACCGTGACACCATGTCATATGACCTTAACATATCGTGGGAGTCTTACCTAGCGTTCATGGGCTTCGGAAAAACCTTTTTCCGAGGCAAAACATCATCATTCCACGTCATTCAAGTCACGTAATGTGTGAGTCAGAGGTCGGAAACTGGGGCTAGATTTTCCTAGCGTTCATGGGCTTCGGAAAAACCTTTCTCTGAGTGAAAACATCATCATTCCGCGTCAATCACGTCACTTAATGTGTGAGTCAGAGGTCGGAAACTGGGGCTAGATTTTGCTAACAGAGTTGCCCAGTTAGGGGCTCGTCATCACTTTTGTCGTCACGTTGTAGTTCGTTTGTAGTCCATGTGGCCTTTCATGTCCAACAGTTTTAATGTGAACTTGGGAATTTGCTGTTTTTGTCACTTGAAAGCTGCATATCTTTCTTTCACGAGCGTCTTACACTATATTTTAAGCAAATACAGTTGTTTGTTTAGGATTAGTGAGTGTATGTTTTAACCTTTGTTGTGGCATCTGTGTTTATCACACATTCCGACGGCAAAGCACATGAACACTTGCTGTCGGAAAAACAAAGTAGCCATGGGGGCGGTCCTTCTCATTCCGAAGTGCCCTGAATGCACCCTTAGCCTAGCCTGACGAGCCAGACCCACATTAAAATGTAGGGTCTGGGCACTCACCGTTCGCAGTGCTCAGTCCGAGGGGCGGGATAATCAGTTGTCTTTCAAATTCCCTCTGCACGCAATAGGACAGCGGCAGCGCTATGAGTCCCATGCGTTTCCCACCAGCGTGTCACACTGTTCGCCAACAGCAACATCCATCTTATTTGTTTTCAAGTAGCAGGGAATTCAAGCCAAACCGTTGCAACTCTGCCATCAATCATTATGTTAAGCCCACCTAACGACTCTATACACGATTTCATTGGCCTGATTGAGTTTTGATTTCTGGAGCTCACAAGCCAATGGAGGTAGGCTAGCCTACTGAAAACGTTTGGATATTCTGTTATTTTCTGCTGTTGGCTAAATAGATAGACACACATATAGGGGAAACACTTGCTATTGAATTTATGTGCTACAATGCAGGCCTGTTAACTGTATGACAACAGTGGTTTATTTAAACTACATCATAAGAATTTATTTCGTCAGTCATCAGCTGTACCCCTCAAAATCCACTTTTCTCGGGTTATAGTTTTTTTTCAAGTAATTTGAATATTGTATTCGAAAGGGGAGGCAAAGAAAATACACTTGGTTGAGTATTATATTTTTTAAAGTCACTTAATTGTTCTAAAAAGCCTTTCAAACGTGTCAATGACGTCATTCATTAGCACAATGCTAGCGTGTTATGGGCAACAACGGCCCAACCTGTAAGAAATCAAAAGGACATAAGTACTCGTTCATTTAACTTTTGACCTATAACCCATGTTGAAGTTATACAAACTACAATCAAATCTGAGATTTGTCAACGACAATCAGGTGAAAGAGACAAATTTAGGTGTCTAGCTCTATTGACTCCCATTCATTCTGCACTCATGGCGATCGCCGCCAGTGGAACTCTGGTGGAACTGCAACCAAAATTCGGTACAATGGAACTTAGTACGGAGTGGCCAGGCTCTCCGTAGACGGGCTCTGGACTTATTTTCCCAATAATGACCAGTGTTCTATACATTATCCCGCTTATTACACGGCTACTTGCCAAACCGAAACAATAGACTCCCCACGATATGACTCTTTAGCCTACATAGCCTAGGCTATAGCCTATTTGTTACCGTTTCATTGTGGCTTTTGCTGAGAAACAAATAGTTCGCAACAGCACACGCTGAACTCATAGGCTGAACTTGAATCAAACATTCTTTAGAACATAGCTGATCAACTATCCGCTTTCACTTTTGAATGAAGTTCCAGTCCTTGCGTAGTGATATGAAAGACGTGAAATAGAAGCATAAAACCCATTTTCCTTGACAGTGGTCTGTTATACTTAGCAACGGTCTGTTATTGAGAATTAGCAGACCACCGAATGTTGGGAAGGCCCATTCAAGTGAATGGAGCATTCTTCAGCATTATGAAGAGCCGTGTAATAACATGAGCTAGGTAACGGTAGAACCATAGACTGTAAAAAATAGGGGTAGAACTAGCACTGCCACTAACGTTAATATTACTGAACGTATGTTTGTCAGTCTGCTGTTAAACAACTCCATGAGGTGGTCATGGTTTCCGAGTGTGTTGCGCTAATATTTTGTCTCCGGATTTTTAATGTTTGTCAACATCATTCACTGATAATGGTTCGGGAAAGTCTTGATATAAAGTTCTGTCAATAGCAGTGATTAATTCACTCTTTTTCTTTCTTTGATTGACAGGGCTGACCCCCAAATGGACCGTGGAATCTAGCTGTCTTCATGGAAGTAACTTATCACATGCTGATGCTGCTTTTATATCCATTCAAAATAAAGTAAACTGTCAAATAAATAATTATGTCGAACTGTTTTATTTCATTGCATGGCTATTTGTTGCCCATTTTCTCTCAATGCAACCCAAATACTGGGTTTAGAAAACCCGACAACTGGTCATTTTAACTAGCAGTTGAATCTATACCATATATACTGTGTGAATTTTACTCAACATTTATATAGTTATAACCCAGCATATTGGTTACCTTTACTCAGTCTATTGTGCCAATTTAACTAACGTTGTGTTGATATAACCCAGCGTTTTGGGTTAGAATCATACCCAATCTGCTGGGTTTAATAATGTACCCAGACCTTTGGGTTAGGATAACTTAATGTGGTGTTGGTCCAATAGTTAACCAGCGGCTGGGTTATATTTGGGTTATTTTTAACCCAACATTTTTTAGAGTGTATCAACACAGATGACAGATGTACATGTATATCTGTTCAGTCGGTACTGTCAGAAAGGTCTGTCCATCCATTACACTGGGAGGGTCTCATGATAATCATGCCATTTAGGCCTATCCTTTAGGAAATAATTACAGTGCATGTACAGTGCATGCACTGTACTGTTCTTCCTAGGCTTCTTATTATTATTATTACACTGCATAAAAATGCACTGTACTGTTCTTCCTAGGCTTCTTCTTCTTATTGCATTGCATGTAAATGCAATGAACTATTATTGCTGTTCTTATTATTACAGTGCATGAAAATGCACTGTACTGTTCTTCCAAGGCTTTTTCTTCTTCTTCTTCTAACGCAGTTAATGCAGCTTCAACCGTTTAACGTAGAAACTTCATTCAAACTATGTGGGCTTTGTATTTTTCATCTTTATAACTTTTATACTTTTTAAACTATTAATTAAAAACTACTCAAAATTTCCCCATAGACTTAACATAGGGCTGATGACATCATAATAGAGCACTTAACAATGCTAACATGCTAACTATGCTAACCATGTTACTTAGCTAACTTAGCTAATCATTTTTAGCAATTTTGATAAAAAAATGCTAACAATGCTAACTATGCTAACTAGCTACAGTGGGTAGGAGTCATAGTTGATGACAAGTAACAGTTACAATGGCTGAACAGTTAAAAAGTTCAGTAGTTTAAAGGGTTAAATTGTTTAACAGTGAAATATTGTAGTGAGGACTTTTATTTTGAAACAGTTTTTTGCAGAGGAAGCAGTTGAACAGGATGTGTAGTCTTAATAGGGCCAGTTTGTATGCTTAAAGCCTGAGACTGGCAGTTGATAAAAATGCATGGATTCCAGTTGCTGCTACTGAAAGCAACTGAATCCATGCATTTCCACTGAATTATTTTTGGAATCTGATCCCTTATCATACCTGTTCGTTTGTACTCGTCGCTCTACTTATCGTGACTAAATTCAAGATGGCGTCGAACAGTAAAATTCCTTAAGGTACTGTCTGTATAAATCGTCTTGTAAATAAACTACCAGTGCTTTTTCAAAGTTCTCCATGTCTCGTTTTAAATGTCAAGGCCCTCGGAAGTCTACCAATGAAGTATGAAGCTACTTTGAGCCTCGTAAATGGTGTAAAACAGTGATTTATTTGCATGGCTAGGCCGATGCCCAAGGCACCACAACGAAACACTGTGTTGGAAGCATTGGCTAACTAGAGCCATATTTCTGAGTGCAGGGGACAAGCCGAGGTGAGCTATGAGACATACTATAAGACTACAGATCCTGTTAAACTACTTCCTGTGCCCACAACTGTTTCAAAATAAAAGTCCCTTTAAACTATCCAACTTTTTAACTGTTCAACTGTTGTAACTGTCAGTCAACTATGACTCCCATCAACTGTATCCTCTGCCTTCAACTATTTTAAAATAAAAGTCCTCACTAGCTAGTTAGCATCATTAGCATTGTTAGCATAACAACTAAAAATGATTAGCTAATGTAGCTGAGTCACATAGTTAACATAGTTAGCATGTTAAAATTGTTAGAATAGTTTAGCATGTTAACATTTTTAGCAAAGCTGCTAAAAGTGATTAGCTAAGTTTGCTAAGTAACATGGTTAGCATTATTAGCATGTTAGCATAGCTAACATTATTAGCATCGTTAGCATTTTAACATAACTGCTAAAAATTATTAGCTAAGTCACATGGTTAGCATAGTTAGCATGTTACCATTGTTCACATTTTTTATAAAACTGCTAGAAAACATGAGCTAAGTTAGCTAAATAAATTGGTTAGCATTATTAACTGTGTTAGCATAGTTAACATTCCTGTGAGCAAACATTAGAGCCATTCCAACTGTCAGTTATCGTCAACTATCTACCTATATAGAGCCTTTGAACTATTTGTCTATCAACACGCATGAAACTATCTGTCTATTAACAACTTTTAAACTATCTACATTCAACTTTTAAACTGTCTTCTAAACTATCAACTTTTATTAAGCTATGCTATGTCTGTCCTGGCTTTATTTTCATGCACTCGTAATTCCCTGGAATTGCATTCTCTAGTTATTAGAGTGCATGAAAATGCACTCTATTGTTATCCGATTTCTTCTTATTAGAGTGCATGAAAATGCACTCTACTGTTATCCGATTTATTACAGTGCATGAAAATGCACTGTACTGTTCTTCCTAGGCTTCTTATTCTTCTTCTTCTAACGCATTTCATGCAGCTTCAACCGTTTAACGTAGAAACTTCATTCAAACTATGTTACGTAGGTCTTACTTAGGACAAGAGTGCTATGTATTTTTCAGCTTTGTAACTTTTATACTTTTTAAATTATTAATTAAAAACTGTTCAAAATTTCCCCATAGACTTAACATGGGCTGATGACATCACAATAGAGCCGTTAAATAATTAGAATCCTATGCCAGGTGGTCAGGCCATTAAGGCTTTAAGCATACAAACTGGCTCTATTAAGATTACACATCCTGTTCAACTGCTTCCTCTCCCAAAAACTGTTTCAAAATAAAAGTCCTCACTACAATATTTCACTGTTAAACAATTTAACCCTTTAAACTACTGAACTTTTTAACTGTTCAGCCATTGTAACTGTTACTTGTCATCAACTATGACTCCTACCCACTGTAGCTAGTTAGCATGGTTAGCATAGTTAGAATGTTAACAGTGTTGTGCATGTTAGCATTGTTAGCATGTGAGTTAGCATAGTTAACATAACTACTAAAAATGATTAGCTAAGTTAGCTAAGTCACATGGTTAGCATAGTTAGCATATTAGCATGCTAGTTAGCATAACTACTAAAAATTATAAGCTAAGTTAGCTAAGTCACATGGTTAGCATAGTTAGCATAGTTATCATTTTTGACAAACATTACAGCTAAGTAACTTGGTTAACATTATTATCGTTGTTAACATAGTTAGCACAACTGCTAGCAAACATTAGAGCCATTTCAACTGTTAGTTATCGTCAACTATCTACCTAAATAATTTAACCATTTAAACTATCCACCTATTTAACTGTTTAGTCATTCCAACTATATTAAACCTCATCTACCTAGCAAATAATTTAACCATTTAAACTATCCACCTATTTAACTGTTCAGGCATTCCAACTACATTAAACCTCATCTACCTCACAAACAATTTAACCAACATCCTGTGTGAAGAAAAAATAAACATACCATAGCCTAAAATTTAAAATAATACACAGATACGGCCTTATTATGGCTTCTATGCAAGACCTGCTCAATAAAACAAGCGCCCTCTGTTTCATTTGTAGGTGACTATATATATAATTTAAGTGTTGTTATGAACTGGTTATGTGATGATTCTGTGAATACTGGATATGGGGGCCCCGTTGTACAATGCCTGCATACCACAAATAGTGCAATCATACAATCAATGAGAGCATGTGGTTATAAATTCTTTGATGCAACAGTTGCTTTTCTGGACCAGTGAGGGACATTTGGGTAATTTTCTGTGGCACACCTGATGATCTCTCACGGCACACTAGTGTGCCCCGCCACAGTGGTTGAAAAACACTGATTTAAACTATCCACCTATTTAACTGTTTAGTCATTCCAACTATTAAACCCCATCTACCTAGCAACCAATATAGCAACCATGTCAAATACCCTAGTAACAGCCTAGCAACCAATGAGTTTAACCTAGCAACCAGCATAGCAACCACCACAACTAACCTAGCAACAGCCTAGAAACCACCTCAAGTACCCTAGCAACAGACTAGCAACCATGTCAAATACCCTAGCAACAGCCTAGCAACCACTTATACAGTTACAACCTAGCAACCAACATAGCAACCAATGAGTTTAACCTAGCAACCAGCATAGCAACCACCACAACTGACCTAGCAACAGCCTAGCAACGACCTCAAGTACCCTAGCAACAGCATAGCAACCATGTCTAATACCCTAGCAACAGCCTAGCAACCATGTCAAATACCCAGGCAACAGCCTAGCAACCACTTCCACAGTTACAACCAAGCAACCAATATAGCAACCAATGACTTTAACCTAGCAACCAGCATAGCAACCACCACAACTAACCTAGCAACAGCCTAGCAACCACCTCAAGTACCATAGCAACAGCCTAGTAACCATGTCAAATACCCTAGCAACAACCTAGCAACCACTTCCACTGTTACAACCTAGCAACCAACATAGCAACCAATGAGTCTAACCTAGCAACTAGCATAGCAACCACCACAAGTAACCTAGCATCAGCCTAGCCACCACCTCAAGTACCCTAGCAACAGCCTATCAACCATGTCAGATACCCTAGCAACAGCCTAGCAACCATGTCAAATACCCTAGCAACAGCCTAGCAATCACCACAACTTCAACCTAGCAACCACCATAGCAACCAACAGGATTACCTAAGCAACCAGCATAGCAACCACTTAATTTGGCATAACAACCAACATATGTACCCTAGCAACACTATTGCAACTATTCACCCCTTGCAAGTGACGTCACGTTTTGTTCGCGCCACAGCAAAATAGCCTAGTGGACGGCAAGAACACGAATCAAATCAATGGGTTGTAATGGGACATATCGCACAGCTAGGAGATTATAGTGAGATTTAACCGTAGTAATGCCCTTCCACGACTGTTGGCTTATTGTTTGGAATACAACAACATCCCATGTTCTTGCATAGATATATTTTGGTTTGTTTTCTTTGTGTTTCGGGAGTATTTCAACCACAATTGCATGCTTATCTCCTCAGTGTATGAAGCACAGCAGCGGTTGCTATAGCAACCATAGACTCTGAACAGGACGACATATAGCACTTAGGCAAAGTCTTTGGCAAGATCTGAATGTAAACAGATAATACCGTTCAAGTTTTTTTTTAATTTCCTATTTCTTTCAATTCTTTAACTTAAGACATGTAAGAAGTAAGTTTATTCGCTGGGCAACGTACAAACTGACGAGTTACATTAGCCCTAGCACTATGAGCTACAATAAAAACGTTAGCTAGAATAGCTAGCTTCTAAGTGTGGCAGCTAGTTATTATTTCATGTTCTGATATGACATTCTTAACGTTTTGACTATGTTACAACTGATAAAAGCAAGACAAATAAAGTAACCAAATCGCTTTGCAATATTTTAGTCCAGAAATACTTATGGGTGTTCATTTACCATAATGTTAATTACAGTAGCCTAACGTAACGTTATCTCCCCTTGCTGTTACCACCAGTTTTAATAACTTTACATTTGCGATCATGACCCATTTCATCTAACAACACCACTGGCATCTTCTTTGACTATCAGACCCCAAACAGCAATACATTGAACTACAAAGATGTTATAGTAATGGTGTTCAGTTCATCATAATCTTTATGACATAATGTAATTTGCCGTCCGTCTCCCATCTTTTTGCCGTCCAGCATGGAGCCGTCACGTGACTTAAGTCACGTGTCTGCAAGGGGTGAATATCTGCATTATTTGTTTTTACTCTGTATGATATTTTACATCATATTTTTTGCATTTTCCTGCACTGTATTTCCTTCAGGAAATGCTTTTCTAGTTCTTCTTCTTCTTCTAACGTAGTTAATAAGGCTTCAACCGTTTAACGTAGAAACTTAATTCAAACTGCGTTGCGTACTTAGGACATGTGGGCTTTGTATTTTTCATCTTTGTAACTTTTATACTTTTTAAACTATTAATTAAAAACTACTCAATTTCCCCATAGACTTAGCATTGGCTGATGACATCATAATAGAGCACTTAAGCAATTAGAATCCTAGGCCAGGTGTTCCGGCCACCTGCATCAACTGTCAGTTTCTCAGGCTTTAAACATACAGTCTCATTCTCTTAATAAGACTACACATCTTGTTCAACTGTTTCCTCTGTCCACAACATAATTTAACCATTTAAACTATCCACCTATTTAACTGTTCAGGCATTCCAACTGCATTAAACCTCATCTACCTAGCAACCAATATAGTTTGTTTTTACTCTGTATGATATTTTACATCATATTTTTTGCATTTTCATGCACTGTATTTCCTTCAGGAAATGCTTTTCTAGTTATTATTCTTCCCACCAAATTTCTGCGGCTAATTCAGCTTCAACCGTTTAACGTAGAAACTTTGTAACGTAGGTCTTGAAAAGGACACTTGAGGAATGTATTTTTCACTTTTGTAAACGTTATACTTTGAGATATTAATAAAAAAACAAGCTTATTTTTCCCCATGACATCACAATGGGCTAATTAACTTGATTTGCACCTGTATCAACTTCCAGCTGCTCAACTAGGCCATCAAAAAGCCAGTTAAACTGAATGCACCCGTATCAACTGCTTTCTGCTCAACTAGGCCAACTCTCTCTGTGTATCTCCATTCTACAAGGATATAAGGCACATTCCATCCAACTTTCTATCCATTCATCCTCTTCAAACCATTCACTCATCCACCCATTAAACTATCCCATCAACATCCATTAAACAATCTGCCTATCAACATCCATTCAACTTTGTCTATCAACATCCATCTACATTTAACTTTTAATATACTGTCTCAGGCTTTAAGCATACAATCTGGCTCTCTTAAGACTACAGATCCTGTTCAACTATTTCCTCTGTCCACAACTGTTTCAAAATAAATGTCCTCACTACAATAATTCACTATTAAATAATTTAACTTAAACAAACTACTCAACTAACTGTTCAGCCATTTCAACTGGTCAGTTGTTATCAACTATGACTCCTGCCAACTGTTTCCAAATAAAAGTTTGTTTTGCATTTTATGTTAATATACAGTATGTTTATATTTTCATGCACTGGTAATTTCCTCAAAATCACATTTTCTTATTATTATTATTATTATTATTATTATTATTATTATTATTATTATATACTCATTCCTACATCCTTAAAGTGAATCTGATAGTGTCAAAGGGTCGGCAATGGAACCAAAGCAAAGAGTGGATAATTGCAATGTGAGAGTTTGAAAGCCTAGACACCATCCGCTCATAAATATAAGGGAGAGAGGCCTTCATGGCCATTTCAGATAAGTAAACACCATATAAATCCCAAAATGAAAATGTTTATTTCAAACTAAAGATGAAGTATGAGATGGAGGTAGATGCACTTCAAGCTTCCGTGGCCTGTCAGTAAGGACAGTGACTCCATATCATATATCTCCATCTCACCTGCAAGAGAGAACAAACTTTACAGTAAAAGTAATTTGGCTCTGGTTGACAAGTGGACATTTTAAATCCTAAACCATACCTCTATACCACATCTTTAGTTGGTTTCCTGGAATTAGTTTTCCGTGATTATCAGTGGTCCCAGTACTGCATTCTGAACAAGCCCTTGAGGTTCTTTAAGTTTTTTTTAAAAAAAAAGTACAGACACACACTTGGTGGTACATTTTCAGACAATAATCAAAAGGCAAAATCTTTAAGTTCATGACTTGGTCATACCCAAGTCCACATCCCGTATTATGCGCCGTTTGCAGACCGAGTCACAGCAATGGCAAACATCACTCTCAGAAGGATCATCCAAAAGTTCCCACCTTTGAAGTAAAGCAAAAAATAAGCAACTAGTCATATACAAAATGTGTCAGTGTAGAGAAACATTACCTTTCAGACTCCTTGTTGAAGTTGCACATCTTCCTGTCCTTATCAAAACTATTTGGGTCCCATGCCACAAGTTTACAGTGGATGTATATCTAGTGGAAAAGAAATAGAATTAAACGCCCTTTTCCAAAAATTGACAGGTTTGATCTGATATGGTTAAGCAGAGCCAAGCTGTACTAGAAAGAATTACATGCCCCGTTTTATAATGCAAATATGTTGTTCGTTATTAAGTCCTGCCAAAGCATTTATCAAACTAACATCCTGAGAGGACAAAGACTTGCATGAATGAATTTTGCTATAAATAACCTTGTCTTGCCGCTATTGACATGGCCGCCTAATACATTTCAGGTAATTTTTCCCTCTCATAACAACCTTCGCTTAGCCATTCTCTTACCTCCTTTTCCAGAGAAAATCTAAAGGCTTGCAGGTAAAGAACTACTGCAGAGGACTCATATCTTGGTAGGAACTTTGAGTTACCATTCTTCCCATCATTGAGACACCTGCAGAAGGTATAGAATCAATGGAATAAGCAAAACAAAACTTCAGGAAACTGGGGCAACAGTTTCCTGAAGTTTTAGATAGAAACGCATGGTGCACCTTACCCATGGTTAGTGATGATTGGATGGACCAGTGTTGTTGGCTCCAGCTCTATGGTGTTTGATGCAACACACTCATCCAGGAGCAACAGCAAGGGCTGATGGGCATGCTGTTCCACATATGCCCAGACAGGGATGAAGGATCCCAGAGGAAAAGAGTTTGACTGTGCTGGGCCAGTGAGGTTCTCTGTGGCGACAACAATTATGAGATTAAATGCACCATTACATTTTATTCAGGTGAATTACGGCTCAAATGTTGCGTTTCTGAAATGTGTTTACATACTATTAAGGATCCCCATGTGAAAGTAGAGCTGGCTGTGGCCCTGAACGCGGACAAAACCAGGGTTGAGAAAGGGAGGAACCAAACCCTTTTCTCTTTGCACAGAAACAGAAAGATACTTTTAGAAATAGGACTGTGGATTTGTAACCTATAAAGTATACTTAAAAAAAATAGTTTTACCTTGTATATATACATTCAACAAGGAAGGACATTGCAGCTGGTTTAGGCTTTGGCCTTGGCCTGAATGCAAGTGTGTTTTTGTATATCAGCTTATCTCCAATTATCTAAAATCATAGCCAGAAGAACATCAGTCTCAAATATGGTAGAATATTTGTTTGTGTGTGTGTGTGTGTGTGTGTGTGGAGGGGGTAAGGTTACAGTGGTAAAACGACTTACCTGTTTTCTGAAATTACACGCATTAAATGGATAAAGGAAAACTGCTTGCCCTCCACCCCCAGGAAGCGGGAAGAAGTGGTTTGCGTAACAGCTCCCAAGTAAGAGCCGAGACGCATTCATAGACAGCTCTGGTCCCACCGTCCATTTCACCAACACAGTGTCTTCCCCACATTTGATTTGGATGTCTATACATTTTTCAGAAAGAGAACATGTGACTACATTGTCTTCTTTTGGAACACAAAATCATTTAAGCTGAAGTAGGTCTGAAATTATCATGCTTACCATTATCTGCAAAGACAACACATAAAACAGCAACTGTCCAAAAAATAACTTCTCTCTGAAGGATCATGGTTCATAAGGTAGGCTACAGGGGCCTGAGCAGTGAGGTTCAATTGCTGCTGGGGAAAGCTGGGGGTTAAATAAATTACCCTATATTCTACACCTGTGGCTGTTAAATCTGTTCTTCACAAGCCAATTGGCCAAGTGACCTAACCAATCCCTGAACACATCATGGCCTCCTTACACCAAACAACTTTGACAAGATTCTCTTGTCAAAGTTGTTTGGTGTAAGGTGGCCATAAGAAATAAGATAGATAGATAGATACTCTATTGATCCCCAAGGGGAAATAATCAATGTTTTGTCAAAAAGCAACTATTTGATCTTCCACCAAACCTTTTAGTTTAACAGTGGCTGTGAAAACGTGTAATGCATGTTCCATCATTGGTTGATTGCTCATCATGCCTGCATAAGACTTAGCCTAGGCCTAACCAAGAGACTGAAGAGAGAGGACATGCAGTGGTTATGGTCATAATTCATTTGGTTATATATTAAAACTTTATAAAAATATTTATAAATTAATTTACTTATGGTAATGCTCTGAAATAGGTAGCCTAATCTACATGTTTAGGTCATTTGAGGTCTTTTGCATTGGGGAAGCGATCCTACTGCCGGAACCTTGGTTATTGGTTTAGCGGCGGTCATGATTGTGAGTAACGCAGGAAGTGAAATCAAATCTTCCGCCAAAAGAAGTGTTCCAAATTATTAGTACATCGAGAAAAATACGCTATCAATATAGTTAACTTATTAAATTGATACATACATTTGTATGTGTTAAAGTAAATGCTATCATGTTGATCAAAGTAAAGGTAAGAGCATCTAGCGATTATTATCGTTTAATTTCAGGTTCCTATATAGACGACAACGTTCAATGGTTAGCTCGACAGCTAGCTAACGATAGCTGTTTCGTCAGCCTAATTTTCAAAATAAGTAACGTTAACAGCTAATGCACTCGCATGTAAATTAGCCATATAGCACTAGATGGGTTGCTGTGATAGTATGTGTCCAAAAATTGTATTCACGTGGCGTTATTGAAGTGAACCCCGTTGTAATGTTACAGTAAAGTTAAGGCATGTTTTTGCATCAGCTGCGCTGAGCAGTGTCGCTTTTTTCGGATATTAGGCTAATGTAAACAGGCATATAGCACTGGAATTAGACCTGTAACGTTACTGTTACACCTGGTCAGATTGCAAACGTTTCTGATTTTATTCTTTCAGACTCTTACTGGAAAGGAAATAGAAATTGACATAGAGCCTACAGATAAGGTATGTTAAACATCGGGTCATGTATTATCCTCCATGGTAACTGTTAACGTTATTCCGCAGTTTTTAACTTGTCTTTTGGGTAGGTTGAAAGGATCAAAGAGAGGGTGGAGGAAAAGGAAGGAATTCCTCCCCAACAACAGAGGTTAATCTATAGCGGGAAACAAATGTAAGTTGTGAAGCATTATTGGTGTTTTGAAGTGGTATTCATGTAACTGTAAATGACTAAGATCTGTCACCTACATAGTTATGTAGTACCTGTCAGAATGTTCCAGTTAATCATCCCGTTTGAGTCATATGCTTTTCTAACCCCGCTTTCACAGGAATGATGAAAAAACAGCTGCCGACTACAAGATCCAGGGAGGATCTGTATTGCACTTAGTTTTGGCCCTGAGAGGAGGCCATGTCTCCCACTGTCCCAGCTCTGCCCCGTTATGTGTGTAATCTTCCCCTGCTGAGGGTGTGCCAACCTTGAAGTTTCAGTCACTACTACTACCTGCTTATGCCACAGGAGCACTAAGGAGTGCATCTTAGAACTAAGATGTGGCAGCAGCTGATCTCCAAGCAAATCCACGGATGTCCCGCAATAGTGAAATCTTTCGTTCTGATTATGTCGTGGTCACCACCTGAAGTTATATTTGAAATGTGTGAATGATGGTTATGTACAGTGTGATAGAACTGGGGCTACTTGCCTGTGAATAAAAAAACAAAACAGAAAATGTCACGTATATTGCATCTTGAAGTGTAGGGCTGTCTAATGTAAAATTGCACTTAATGTTACTGACATGATTATTGATACTGAATACTGAAGGTGACCAAAGTTTACAATAAACTTTATTTAAAAATGACTCAGGACAACAAATCGAAACTCACTTCAAACAAAGAAATATTCGCTTTCCAATCTCCCCTGGTTGTGCCAATACATAGTGTCCATCCACATCACTTTTCAGAATGATTCATACATTTCCCAGTCCCATATGCGTACACGTGCATGAGACTGGTTGTGCTTTATTACTAGAAGAAAACTGGGTCCTCTGTACACACTGACTGTACAGGTTCCATAAAGGGATTTGACTGCTGTTAAAAAACACTAAGAGTTACTGTATCCCCAAAGGATTACACTGCCTGGCCAAAAAAAGGATAGTCATTCGGATTAAAATTAGCAAATGATCAGGGCTTGTATCAACTGGGTCAATTGTGAAAGTGAAATTGTGGTTAAGGGACTAAAAGGAGTCATTTTCAGACATCAAAATTACTGAGCCTAAAGGTACTGTAAGTGATTTCTAACCCATAACACTCGCACACCGTCACACTAGGCAAATATCCTCACGATCTGCTAGCTGTCAATTCTCGGAGTCCACTTAAAAAAAAAAAAATCTTCATACACAACCTTGACTCAATGCACTGAAAATAAATGTGGAGTAGGCATGTCCACCCAATCATAAGCAAACTGGAGTTTTTAGGGAACATGAAGGGATGGGTAAGCTCCCTCAGTTGTGTTTGAAACAAAACAAGATTTAACCCAGCATCTCATTGTAACTCTTTGAGGTGTGTTGGACACGAAGACACAGTGGTGCAACTCTCCTGATGTCAAGACCTCTGCAAAAAAATGGTTACTCTGGATGGTGACGTTGCATAAAGTTGTCAAAACAGTGCCAGGGCAAATACATGTTGTAATCAAAGTTGAAGTCGTTCAACAAAATGGGTTTGTGACTTTTTGGCCAGGTAGTGAACTTCATTATCTGAACTGAAAGGGCCATCAAAACACTTGAGATAAAAAAAGTGGAAATCATTTTGTAACCGTTTAAAATTATGTGGAAGTTGGATTTGATGGATTTAGTGTGCCAATATGAAAAGTTTTTAAATACTGATATGTCACAAATCTGGTTTGTAATAGAATGATCGGTTTTGGTTAAAATGTTGTCCTAGCAACCCTGGTAAAAGATTAAAAAGTGAACTGATCCAGTGAGGACCGTGCACCAGGTTTAGTGTTCCAGCAAGTATACTGGTTGGGGGTTTATCCCACCAACTCAAGAGGGTCAGTCTGCCATCCTTAAATAAACTTACATCAACCAAAATGTGAGAAAATGTAATTCCATGTAGCACTTTAGATGGATAGTAGCCCTTAAAGGGGCTGAAAAAAGAGGTATACAAAAACGTAGGTAAGGCATTCAGGGATCGTGATCATGTGGCTCTACCTGACCAATGAGCAGCAATGTTCTCTGGACCAGGAAAAGAAGTTATAATAAATAGTGGAGTTAAAGCTGTAGCATCGTCAGTGGGGTAGGTTGTTAGCAGTGCCAGGGAGTTACATTCACAAACACAAGCACTCACAATATGTATGGCTTCAATGTACTCTAAACCAAAGATTATGAATTATAATCTTTGATTTAAAATGTTTTGGATGGAAGCATTAATTAAAAGACTAAATGTAATCTGCATTATTTTTTTCTTTAGCACATTCCTGACTGCCAATCAGGTTGGTGCAATCAGCAAAATGATGGCTTACGTTTAGATATACTGTATAGGTGTTACAAGTGTTTGCCTAAGTGGTAATGGATGCAAAGTCCTCCTGATTTTGATTATTAATTAGACACAGGCATGGAGGCACTGTGGGGCTCTGCAGGTACAGTCACGAAAATTACACTGCTCATAAGGGGTGGAGACTACATTAACAGCCTGGTAATGTTACTCATACCTCAGGCTCCGTTTTCACTGGAATTATAGAACTCCACCTCTTCCAGATTTCTGTGTTGGAATGGAAACCAGCTGGACCAATTTCATTATGACATCAAACAATGCTCAACGCTGAATCAGACCACAAGAACCGCACTGAAATATGATGTATAGGAATGCCACTTAAGATGTCCGCTGGCAGTACAGGCCAGTGACTGTATCAGGTCAGGTCAAAAGAGCATGTGGTTAAACCACCAAACAAAGCAACCAACCAGTATTTCACAGAGCTGCCAAAGAGAGTCTGCAGAGAAGCCCCTCTTGCTGGGGTGAGAACACAGAGTGACCGTGCGCAGACAGACAGGGAAGGCAGCTCACTGCCATGCGGGAGCAGGGAAGGAGTCGATCTGAAGCATGTCCTGACACACAGAGCCTTGTTTAGAATATTGCACACGAACTCGCATCTTCAGGTTCACCTGGCAGGATAAAAAAATAAATAAAATGAGAAAAAAACGGTTATTAGGGCCAGTGAGAAAAAATGTCATTGTTACTGGATGTGAAGGGTGGTGTTTAGAATACATTCATTGTTTATTCAGGATAGTTGATAGAAATGCACACTATTGGACCCTGGGGCTCATGTCAGCGCCCCCTACCTTTTCTCCCTGTTTATGTTCATTAGTGTGTGTTCTTTGCTTTTGTGTTTCTGGTCCTCCTTGCTGGTCTTGGTATTTCACATTGTTTGTATGTATGTATGTATGTATGTATGTATGTATGTATGAATGAATGAATGAATGCAGGCTTGGAATTTCACCATTCTGGGGGCAAGGCCACTTGGCCTTCAGTTGGGCATATTTGGTGGGGGGCACAAAGGCCACATGTCAGGGCACCAAGGCCAAAGTTAACTCAGTAGTAGGCTATAAAAATAATCAAAGTTTTATTTAGCCTATTCACTGCAGTAGACCTGCATCACTGTATGAAACATTACAAAAACATGAAACATGACATATTACACAGAACTGTAAATCATCTGATCATCTAATATTTACAGATATCTAGGCTATATATAACATTTATTTTATATTTGGCCTGTTATAAAATCATGTATTGAACAATTTAACCACAGCTCAGCTTTAAGAAACTCAAATAGCCTAGATGCATGCTTAGCATTTTGTGATCGTTAGGCTAAGGCAGGCACGTGCAGAGAAGGGGGGCTACAGGGGCTCTAGCACCTGCCCTTTTGCCCCTTTGATGTCCAAGTGCCCTTTTGACAAGACCCGTTTTTACTTTTTAAAATGTGTAATACTTCCGCTAGTTTCAACGTGAATATTCGCTAAAATGTCTCATTAATAGTTTGTGAAATTAGAAATGTACAAAAATAAAAATGTTCTGTGTTAATTGAAATGCCTTGCGGCCACCAATCCGTGACGTCATACATTCAGTGAACTCTCAGAAGGTGCACGCAGGCACAGTGCTGCAGGAGACGTTTGGGAGCACGGTAAGGTCATTTGGCAGTTAGCCTATCTGAACATGCAATAGTATTCAGCTTAGAGATAGAGAATAAAAGTTGTTTCATTTTTAATGAAGTAGGCTATCAAACCCGTTTTAACCATGTCATGGTCCATCCATTTCAATAACCTGGCAGCTTCGAAAATCTAAGGCTGAACGTTCATAACATATTCTGTTTAGGTTACTATGTTTTAGTAGCTTAGGTTAGTAGACCTAGTTAATAAAACAGAGTAGACAACCCTTTTCTAAATAGTCATAAGCCGACGACATAGGCTACTGTAGTTGTTTAACTAATCCAACTCCACACGTCGTTGTTTACAGTAGGCTACATTACGCGTCATTTCACTCAGTGGCCACACGCACAGCACGTGAATCTGCAAGACACCAGCTTGCTAATGGTGGTAGTTCACTGTGATAAACATTAAAATTATAGCCTGACAAGCCAGACTAGGCAATAACATATTTGCTGCCGCTAGGGTGCGTCTAGATTTCTAGGCTATTAAAATTAGCTTTGAATTTAAATCAATAATATGATCTCTGTGTAGACAAGAACATTTTGTTCCATGTGCTCTTTTTTTTTTTAAATTTGAGCCCCTGCCCCTTCAAAGGTCTCTGCACGCCCCTGGGCTAAGGCTACTTTCACAAACTCAGTCAGCTGTCCTCTGATTTACCAATATCTAGGCGATATTGTAACATTTATTTTGTATTTGGCCCGTTATGAAATCATGTGGAACAATTTAAACACATTGTAAAACTTAAAGCCCAAATTTGGAGACATCCATGCATGTCGAAATTTACTGCAAATTCAAAACGTCTGATATATGGTTTGTCGTGCGTTAAAAGAAGGGTTCGTGAAGTATTCCACCGAGATGAATGGGTTGGGAGATCATGGGACGCAAAACCTTCAGTAGAATGTATGATTAAATTGAATTAAATTATTTACTTTTCTCGCGAACCGTTCAACTCAGCAATTATCGGGTAACATCGTTTAAAAGCTGAGAAAAAGCTCTTTCATGTGATACTTGTGATGTCTGTGTGATGAATAGGCTACTTCGCGAGTAGTTCAACTGAGATGAATGGGTGAATTTGGACGCACTTTCTTTCTTGCGCTGTCACTTTCTCCACTGCGTAAAAGACTAAATTAATTTGCGCTGTGAATGCTAAGATTATTTTGACAGGCCACAGGCTAAATACAAATCGCTATTAGTAGGACGCAAAGCAGAATATTGAAAGAAGGGGGCACCTAGGCCACCGTGGCCTGTCTGATTTTCAAAGGGGCCTCACGGCCAATGCAAGAGAAATTCCTACCCTGAATGAATGAATAATATGTCAAATTGAAAAAAAGTAAAAGAACAAAGAAATGCATCCCATAACTGGTGAACACTTACCTTGTTGGGGTTGCTGAGGAAAACAGTCTGAGTCACAGGACCTGCACCCTGGGCTGGGATGAGATCACCACTCGGAGCCTTCATTTGCAGCTGAACACTCTAAGGAGAGGACAGAGAAGAAAACTGTCAAAGTCTTTGTCCTGGCATCTGATTTATATATATATATATATATATATATATATATATATATATATATATATATATATATATATATATATATATATCACTGATTCTTGAGATAAGGGACAAAAGTGACAAACAAAAAATCGATACTACATTAATTTGAATTGGATATCATCATTAACATAGATCTCATCTATCATGCCTGAAAAGGAACAGGTTTTTTATTAACCACTTTTTATGAAAATTGACATTTACTGACTTAGTAACTTGTCATTTGTCAACTCCGTCTGACACATGAAAATATGTTTTTTTGTGTGTTTGATCAATTCAACAACACTGTTAAGTCTTTAAGTGTGTAGAAATGGTGTGCCTTAGCAAGGTTTAGTGATAAATTGCATTGTATACACTTTTAATATCATTTTACATTGTTTTGGAATAAGCCATTTTAAATTACCTTAATTTAGTTTACTATTTTTTAATTTTTAATATATACAATTAGTGGTTTTGTGCACACAAGACACTGATGCATGTAGATAAGTTGGTGTTTTAATGTATGAACACACTCAATTGAATAAAACAAACATATTTATTTTATAAAAATGAAAAACCTCCATCTTACGGGGTTGACACACAACTGACGGTGTTGACAAACTAATCGAGAATCAAACTGATTAAAGATATTTACCTAGTTTTGACATGGCAGTATCAAGGGAAAGGGTATCAAACTTCAAACAGAGTTTCTACAGGACCTCAGGCAAACAAGTTCTATGATTTGCTCCAATTTCTCTCAGCAAGTAAGTAAATCATAATTGCCTTCGGTGTAGAGCCAAGTATTAGATATTTATATATAATAGTTTGTCTAACCTGCGGGACTTGGGGATTGGACAAGAGGTGTTGAACATGCCTACGCTCTATGAAGTCCATAACATTAGGGGCTATGGCATAGAGCTCCCTGGTCTGGTTTGCTTGGAGGAGACAAGCTGTCACTGTCAGTTTTAAAATCTTTCACTGGACAGAAACAGACATCCCTCCTCCTAGCCTAGTCGCCTGCTGTAGTTTTACTGGTAACCTTGCTATTTTATAGTTGTATCAAGTAGCTTAGTTGACTTTACATTCTCCTATGTGGGTCTAACACTTCAGCCATTTGGAACAGAAGAACACACCAGAATAGGCCTGCTTAGTAAGCAGGATTTGATGGCTGCATTGCAATTCAATGCGGAAGTAATCCAAGTATTCAGAATACGTTACTCAGATTGAATACGTTACAAAATACATATTTGGACATGTATTCTGTATTCTGTAACAGAATACTTTTTGAAAGTATCCTTCCCAACACTGTCTACATTTCATGAGTCCCATGCGCTTTCCCACCAGTGGAGCTAGTTGGCTAGTTGATCAAACTTTTGGCAACTTAAAAAAAAAAAAAAGCTTAACTCCAGACGCGATTCAAAGACCGCTGTTTTCCAGCACCCATCTTCGTTTTCAAGTAGCAAGGAATTCACGTGGAACCGTCGCAACTCTGTCATCATTATGTTAAGCCCGCCCACTGACTCTACACACAATATGATTGGCCTGATCGAAGTTTGATTTTTCCAGCTCACAAGCCAACAGAGAGTTGCTAGACTACCCTGGCTGCAAATTACATTTGCTGCTGCTAGGGTACGTCTAGATTTCTAGGCTACCCTCCTCCCATATTTAGGGTGAAAATTTGCAGTAGGACCACAAGAATAAAAAAACTCAACTTTCACATCTTGGTGTTCTATATCTACATCAATGGACTTTCCTAACCACCAGTGATCATCATACACCACTGCCAGCCAATCCCCTATCTCAATACTGTTGATAATTATATCAACAGTAGCACCCCCAGGATCTTTCAATGGCTCCTCTTCCATTTCATCCACCAAATCTTACAATTCATCGACCGAATCCCCTGCTTCTCCCAACTCGTCTTCCATCTCCTGCATCAACATGGCCAATGGACGGCTCTTCCTGGCCCTAGCATCAGTCTGCTGCTCCTCTGAGCAGTCTCTTATACAAAGAGTAGCTGGGGGAAAGCATTGGCTATCCAATGGCTCACTGCAAGAGCATGATAGTTGTCTGTACCTAACACTAAACTGGCGAAGCCTATGAAGAAGCCGATACTTTTTTAGAACCTTGCCTGATACACTGCAAAAAATCAAATCTAACCAAGTGCTATTAATCATATAATAAGATCAAAAAATCTATTTGGTATTGTTTCTAGTATGAAAAGACTTACCTAGCGCTCTCTTGAAAGATCATTTTGACTTAATTTAAGAAGACTTTGACTTATTTTAAGGAATCTTATCAAGACAGATTTACTTAACGCACTGGCAGACAAATTGGCTTGCTTTTAGGACAAATTTGCTTCACCCACTGGAAGAAAATGTGCTTATTTTCAGGATGAGATGTCTTAAAATAAGTCAAACATTTCTTAAATTAAGTCAAATGATTTCATGAAAAAGCGCTAGGTAAGTCTCTTTATACTGAAAACAATACAAACTATTTTTTTATCTTGATATAAGATTAATAATCTTGGTTAGATTTTATTAGATACGCAGTTTTTGCAGTGCAATGCCAGTTGTCTGTGACCTGATTTTTCAAAGGCTCATTTCTGTGCCACATGAGTTGTATAATTCCTTCTCAGCTCTTGTGGAAAAGAAGATATCTCCTAATGTTGCGAGTTCCAATTTTGGCTTCCCGTTATTATCCTCTCTGTTTCTGTTCATGAAGAATCTACAATCATTTTATCTTTTAGTTTGACATTTGACTTTTCTATTTGAGGCTTCTTTTTCCGCCATTCCTGCTTTCTTAGTATGTGTTGCTCTTTTGTTAATTTCTTAACCTTTTCTTTCAACGCTTTTATCTCCCCTGCATGTATTTTCCTGTTTTTTCTCCTCTCTCAGCTGCAAGGGCACGCTGGGTTGAAGTAGGCTCCTCAACAGCCTGGTCCAGAGGACATTCCGGTGGGGTGTCTATTTCATTTAGCCATCTATTCTGCATAGCTCTGGACCTTTTCTTTGCTTTCCTCCAATACTTTCTGCGGTGCCTTTTTGCTCTGGGTCCTAATTCTCCTACTTGTTTTACTTTTTTGTTTTGGTCCCTGTCCAACATGTCAACACCGTAAGACAAAATATCTGACAGAGTTGACGTCTGACGGAGTTTACAAAACAACATGTCTTTTTAACTTAATCATGTGTAGTAGATGGTAGCCATTTTGCTTTTCCTCAGTTGCCAGCTGCCACTAAACTAAACCAAAATACCAACTTTTATTTCAAACTTCTTGATTGAATTCAGCTCTACTTTGAAGACAGTGTTGATACATGAAAGCTGTGACCACAGGGATTTCAACTTGTTTGCTGAATATTTATTTTTTAAAAAACACTTAAAAGACCATGTGTTGGACTGCTGCATCCATCAACAGAAAGAAGTCAAAGTGGGTCCTCAGGGTTAAAGCTGACCAAAATATGCCTAATTTATTTCGAATTTGAAAAATATCTGACGGAGTTGACATGAATTGAGGACAGATTTTGATCGGCTGTTGTTAATGTATAAAATAACGCAATGTTGACTAAGTATTTTGTGATATTTTATTAAGCCATCCAATTAACCTAATAATCATATTTGTGCATTTTGGGCATTTTTAAAACACTTTATTTTTGCAGTTGGATACTGTAACCTCTGCGGAGGACGGGTTCATTTGCATGGGCTTTCATAGTACAGTGCTGGTATTTTATGAAATTACTATGAAATAATATAAATATAGCCAAAACTAAGAGTCTAAACATACACAAGTCTTTCATATCCAACTTTTAAAGCCTTTTAAATGAAATAATGTATTGTTTTTTAAGGGAAATTGCAACATTTTGATGGGGGACATGTTTTGTCCCTTATCTCAAGAATCAGTGATATTTTAATTATATATATATATATATATATATATATATATATATAACCTGATTCATATGTCAGAAGTGGAAATGCTAAGGTACACACATGCAGAACAATGGATTTAATGATGTGTGGCATGACCAAATGTGAGAACAGAAATGAAAGACAAACACAGAAACGGAAAAGAATGCTCTAATTCAACAGACCTTGGGTACAGCCACTTGTAGAGTGAAACTGCTGATGTCTGTGTCTGAGGAGTTGAAGGCGGTGAAGGTGACGGTCACTCCCGTATCGGTTTTCTTGTCAGTTTGTAGCTTTAAACTCAAGTCATTTTTCTCGTACACTGTAACAGTTGGTGCTGCAACCAACAGAGCACTGGTTAGGCAATTCTATCAGCCAAATAAAGTAGGCTGAAGGCTGATTTTAGAGTAGCAGTCTTTCTCACCTGGAATGGGGTCCAGTCCGCCGAGCAAGTCCAGCAGGTCTCCGCCTATGTTGGTGCTGGCAGAGCTGGGGGCTGTGGTGGGCTGCAAGGGCTGGGCCGAATCCCCCAGCAGACCCAGCAGATCACAAGCCTGTCACAAAGCAACAGAGGAGCTCATCACAAAGTCTGTGCAAGCTCAAACAAAGAAATAAGCAAGCTCTGTGATATCTGCACGAGTGTGATATGAAATAAATAGTAGATTATTAAGTGTACCTGGTCTGTTGTCTCCTGAGGCCGGTCAGTTTCTGCCTGTTTGACCTTGACCAGCTCAGGCTCTTTAAACCCTGCTGTGAAGTCTCCATTGCTGTGGCCTGGTGAGTTCTTGTCAATCACAGGCATCCTCTCCAACACAGCAGCCCTGAAAGAACAGCCCTTCATCACCACACTGGGCCAATCTGGCAACCACAGCTTAAGACCAACAGACTAGTGGAGAATAAGAGCAGAGCATAAATACTGGGAACATGGTCTGAGATCAAAAGAGTTTAGAATTTTTAGTAACTGTACCATCCACTCTCATCTCTATGTTTAGGACATTTCCTAAACATACAGAAAAACAACTATACTACTCCCTCCACTGCCTATATTGCCATTTAGCCTTTGTAAATACAAAGACATTACACCTTTTTCTCATGAAAAAAGTACACGCTTCTGTTGAATGGTCACAATCCTGTAGGTACAGTACCTCATGTGATCGTATTTCTTGAACAGCGCATTGTACTCCACTGCCCTCTGCTGGAGTTCCACGTCAATGCAGCTACCGTAAATACTGACGATGCTCCTTATACGACTGTCAGAGTTAGACAACACAAATGGATGTGTGAGACAGAGAGAGAGACAGAGAGAGAGATAAAGGGTGGGGGGTGGGGGAGAAGTGCATACGTAAGTATTAATATTGTTCCTCATGTTGCTAAACTGTAATGTCAGCACTGATTGACACACAGAGCGCTCTCATGGGCTCTCCCCTGCTCCCCCAGCGTGACTCACTCCACATTGTTTGTGATGCGCGTGCTGAGCTTCATGGTGGCTGTGAGGGCAAACGCCCTGGTCGCCGGTGACGACATGTGAGACTGCAGTACCGTCTCCAAGGCATCCAGCACGTCATCCTCCGTCACCTGGAAGTGGACAGTAAACACGCCGGCCATCAGTGCTTTCACATCAACCATGACTCAGACGTCAGTACAGATATAAGCATTCTCTTCCCAGACAGAACAATCAGTAGTTCATGTATCCTTGGCAACGAGTAATGCAGTCATGCCTGCCTTTTTTGTCTTCCTACTTCCTCCTCTCTGTTTTGCTGCCTGTAGTGCTTGTTCTGTGCTCTGGGGCTTACCTGTACCGGCTCAGTCTCCTCACATTCCCCCTTCAGCAGCAGGTCCCCATACTCGCCAATACACCAGCAGGCCACCTGCACCAGAGATTGCTGGAGGGACCAACACACACACACAGTTGACAAATACTGATTAAAATAGCAATACAGAATTATTCTCGCGGGTAAAGGGGTCATTACGTTCTTTAGACATAGATAAGTAGTAACCCCACCTTCCTATGGGTTGCAGAAGAGGATCCTGATCAGACACTACCAATTACTACTAACACACACACACACACACACACAATGTGACAGACCTACCAATTACTACTAACACACACACAGACACACACAATGTGACAGACCTGTGAGATGTCGGTCACCAGTGCCCTGTAGAGCTTGTGAACAGTGTAGGAGTGCAGCTCGGCAGCCGTGGTGATGAGCTGGATCAGGTTGGGTACCGTCTCATCCCTGACATCGCCCCCTGCCTGCACACAAACACGCCTTCCTGCTAAATGCATCATCTCATAAAGCAGTCCTACAGTCATCTCAAACTCTACGTGGATTTAGTTGAAAAACATTAGCTGTTTTTAGTACAAGATCTTCAGTCCACTGGAGTTAAAAAATGGTTACAAAGGCACATAAGGACCATTTGGGAAAAGAAGCTTCAGCATAATATCTTTAATAACACTCTGAAGCAGTTCAAAGCAAATAATAGTTCAACATGTGCTAGGTGGGGATTTCTATACTAAATGGAGGCCATGTAAACACCCAAACTCGACTGTGTGTCGTGCCATTTAACTGGTGGTGATGTGACACAGAGAAGTACTTCCTCCTGATGGGGGCATGCATGTTGAGTGGCTGTGCCCTGGTGCAGGGGGGTTATATTTGGGTATTTACCGTGGTGAGGACATGCAGGATGGTGTCAATATGCCAGCGCTGAGAGGGCGCGTACCTGACGAGACACAGAGATAAGACAGAGACACAGAGAGTGGGGTTCAGCTGTGAGGCCTACATAAACACACAGGCAGACAGACAGACACATAGGCTAAATCCCAATCTCTCACCTTACACACACACACACACACCTTGATGCACATTCACGCTAATTTCGTGAGGGCTTAGGGCTGTCCCACTGCGAAATTGTGAAGTGCTTGAGGGCTCGCTCGCACCCTTTCTGTGCCCTTTTCTGTAAGTCGGCATCTACGATCACCTTACTCAAGGGAATTACCTACAATTTATAGCGTTGAAACGTGAAATACGGGGTTATCCAAAGGGAGGCTGGAAGCTTGAAAAAACATCAGTAAACAACTGCCTTAAAACTAAACGTGTTTGCGACACGTTTTTTGCGTTGTCAGTATAATGATCGGTCACAGGTGCTGTCCCATTCCTGTTATTAGCGTTTTGAACCCTTACACGCTCGCAAACTTGATCACTTACGACTGATGTCAGTTGTGTGTGTGAGGGTTCAGGGCTTAGACCTTAGGGGGGACATTAAGATTCAGCCATAGAGAGCACACCGCACCATGCATGGAGAGACCGTTAGGGTGCCGAGCGGCACTGCCCACAGCTGCACAGACAGACAGACAGACAAGTCCAGTCTAGAGATGCTCAGTCAAGTTGACAACACTGAGGCTGCATCGAGAGACACTGGCAGTAGTGTGCATTGCCAACATCGAACAGTAACGGTCACGCAGATATATAAAAACAAACACAAGGAAACACAGGAACCAGAGTCAAAGAGGCAAGTGGAGAGGGAAACGAGACCACAGTACCGGTCGGCAGCAATGAAGATGCCCGAGGTGGTGTGCGCTCGCAACTCCAGGGGGCAGCTGGAGAGGAAGAGGAGGAGCTCCTTCATCAGGGAGCGAATGTTCACCGCTGACACCAGAGCCAGGGACAGCTCGAGAGCCCGACTGGAGGAACAAAGGACAGGTCATCATATTCATGTGGCAGGATGCCTTGTTTACAATACATTCCGGCTAAATTTGGGAAAATTATTTAAATTGTACACACAAGCATGCACGCACGCACGCACGCACGCACACACGCACACACACACACGCACGCACAAACAAACAATTTCTAAGGAGAAAGACCCTCATCATACCGTTGCACAGATGCATCTTGGTCCTTCAGACAGTCGACAATGGTGCCCCTGTGTCGCTGAACAGCATTGTGGTCTGTCTGAACAATCTTCTGCAGTGACGTCATAGACACATAACTGTAAAAAGATTTTGAGAGAGTGACAGAGTGAATGCAATAAGAAGACACATGTAATGTATAATTAATAGGGCTGTCAAAAGACACAATCGCCCAATCTTGTTGTGATTAACTATGATTAATTTCTTCCTTTCGCACTGATGATGGTCTGAATGGGACTGAAATGTTTTGCATTTTGGTAGCACTTTGCACTTTTCATCACTGGTTGGATAAAATTTGCATCGGCAACATTGGTGTGCGAGTTCTTTCTTGACTGAAGGACTGATATACTATTTGACCTGGAGTCATATGGTGCGATACCCTGTTTGCCACATTCCTTATAATGGAATTATGTGGAATCAACATGGAAATTAAAATGCTATTGTTTGACTTTGAACACAGACTCTACACAGAACAAGCTAACATATTTATAATAAAACACTACAGTCATTGACTGTTTAAAAAGCATAATAATAAACAGTCATGTGAAAATCTGTTTTCTATCTAGAAATTGCATTGCATTTATATTCAAAACATAATTCTGATCCATGTTGTGTCAAAGAAAAAGTAGAAGGCTAGACAAGAAAAACTTGCTAGGTAACATCAACTCTAGAGGGAAATAATCTCATTGGTCCAGAGTCACAGATAAAATCAGAGGACGGATAAAGCCGTCTGTGCCGACAGCACAGCACAAACAAAACATTAGCCTTCACGCAGACCTGGGGGCAAACCCTGAGCATCAGGGCATGCAAAGAAATGACTGTATATTTACCGTATATTTCTGTCATTATTTAGAAGAAATCTACCCAATATATTCACAGCAAGAACCTGAAATATGGAGAAAAAAGGAAGGTGTTAAAATTGGCCACAATCCGCTTTAAAAATAATCACAATTTCATCATTTCAAAGCCTTTCTGCATCTCTTTACAAACACTAAAAATACACAAGTGTTATGCAGTGGGGATCTGTAGTGTGTCAGTGGGATGATGTCTAATGCACTATGTTGCAATAGATCAAAAGTTCTATAGATTGATAGATACTTTGTTAAAAATGTTGGATACAAAAGGTATACATAATAGTGTTACATTGTACCAGTGTCCCGTACATAGATTATGCCTTGTCCTAGACTAAAAGCTTTTATTCAATGGGAATCTTTACTGATGTTCTCTTTTAGTCTCAAACTAAGCTTAAACCACATACAGAAAACTGGCCCATAGAATATTTAGGGTGAGGACTACCCAAAGCCGCTCTGGACCTTACCCTGAGCCCACTCTCTGACTTGATGTCCATGATGGTGAGCACAGTCTCGTACAGCACAGCACTGCCTGCAGTCTTGCTGCTGTCTGTGTTTGTAGCCACCTGCGGAGACACACCAAGAGTAAGGAAAGGCACAGAGCCCAAGACCTTCTGAGGCCTCTACTAACTGCCTGCAGTCTTGCTGCTGTCTGTGTCTGTAGCCACCTGTGGACACACACCAAGAGTAAAGGTCTGCGCCCTCAAAATAATTTTCAGAGTGCTTCGGGCAAGTGTTTATTGTTGCTAGGTTACAGAAGTTTTGATTGGTCATCCAGAGAGAAGTGACATTGATGAGCCCAGCGCTGTTCTAAAAGTTTAACAGATTTCAACGTTCAGCGCTCTGAGCGCTGCGGAAAAAAACTGTCAGCGACGAGGGCTTTTTTCCGCCGAGAGCGCTGAGCGCTGTGAACATTGAACTTCATAGGATTGTGACATTCTGAGGCCAAAATCAGTAAAAAGAAAAATACCTTTACTTCTATTACCGATGTTTAAGGTTTCTGCCATGGTATCAATTCAGTACTGGTATCGAAATACTTTGGCATGGTATTGTATCAAAGTAATTATTTTGACATCGCAACAACACTATTCTATATCAGAGATATTACTGATGTTTACAGACAGGAACAGACAAGCTTTTTCTCCTGTTCTGTGTCATTATGACAATGTGTGTCAATAGAAATCAATCGATCAATCTCTGTTGCAGTTGTTGGGTTTCAACAATGCTGTGAAGAACAGTCTGGACAAGACCAAACTAATCACAGCATCCCTGAAACACACACATGTGCACGTGTACATAGCCTACCTGAGCCAGCAGGTCATTCATGGCATCACTAGCCGTGTCATTATTGCGCCCCAGAATTCTTAACAAACGTAAGATGCGCACCTGTGCACACACACAACAGAAAAAGCGCATGAGAGTGTTGAGCCTTGAGTTATGGAAATTATGCAATATCCTGATTAAGTTTTTTCTTAACGTTGAACACAGCCCACCTGAAGAAAAGGGTCACTGATGCCAGCAACGTTGTGTTCTGGGGAGTAACCGGACATCACCAGGCCTTTCATGATCTGAACAAGTTCTGGTACAGCCTGGTAGCAATAGGAATGGACCATCAAACAGAAACGTGAAATATGTTACGTTACTCTCCATCTACAGTATCTACTTAAATTATCTCTCTCTCCCTCTCCCTCTCTCTATATATCAGAGTGTGTGTGTGTGTGTGTGTGTGTGTGTGTGCATGTGTGTAGTGAAGAATATCTGCTACCTTCCGACACTGGTCAAGGGTGTCTGGATTACGTTCACACAGCTCTGTGATGAGGACAACGGCACCATGCAAAACTCCTACAAGAGATAAAAAAAAACATTAGACACCATACACTCACTCATAATAAGCACACATTACATCTGTAAAGGTTGGTAAATAGCAACCATATAAGCACACACACACCATGATTCTTCTCAGACAGCAAGGACCGTGCTGAGGGAGTGAACAGCTCTCCCAGCTCTGGAACTTTCCTTACAATATGCACAGCACAAAGAGCAGCCTAAAACATAAACAAAACATTTTCCAACACTGACTGCACCATGAAATTGTTTACCATCTCTGTATGTGTCTGTGTGCAAGTGTGTGTATCCTGGCCACGTGATTGAGATGAAAGAGTTATTTACCTTCTTCTTGATGTAGGAGTTGGAGGCTCTGAGGAGTCGCTCGATCTCTGGGGCCAGGTCACGACACATCTCTGCTGAGCCCATACAGGCTAATGTGCACAGGGCCAGAGACTGGACATACTGGCTGCTATGGGACAGGTCACTGAAATAATCAGAAAGATAGAATTGGGAAGAATATTGGACATACCGTTAAAATTATGTGCATGTGTGTATATGTGAGGGAGAGAGAAATCAAGACAAAAGGTAGATAGATACATAGATTGATAGACTGATAGATAGATAGATAGATAGATAGATAGATAGAGAAAGAGATTGCGGGTGTCTGTTTGTGTGTGTGTGTGTGTGTGTGAGAGAGAGTATTTTAGTGAATGAAAGAGGCAAAAGACTTCTAAAAGTCTGCAAGGCACTTTCATGAACAATGTAAAGAAGCTTTAATAATTAAATAAACTGCATTAGCATCAGTTGGTTCTCCATGGCATTAGATGTTTTGTGATAATACATTTTGTGACAGAATATTCCTTTTCCTGAAGTCTGGGCCAAATATTTACAAGAATGAATGATAACAATTATCTCTAGAAAAAGTTACAGTTGTCATGCACATTTCAGGGACTCAGGGACAACTGTAACACTGAAGAGGGATAAAGTTACATTCTTACTTCTTGATAGAGTTGGTGATGAGAAGACTGGCATCCTGCTTTTCATCAAGAAGCATCATAGCACCTAAGTAACCAATGCGCTTTTCATTATACCTGGGGCTAGCAATCAGACGCACACACTCCATCTAAAAGAAAAAGGAAAGAAGTCAGAAAGAGAGGGGAGAAAGAAAACAAAGTAAAAATTTTGAAAACACAATCCACCTTTTCATACTCTCTGGCCTAAACCTGTCAAGCCTATTTGACCTGCGCAGTGTGCAGAGATGCATACCTGTCCAAAGTGTGCAGGGTACCCTAGCATGTGCACATAGAGGAGTTTGGCCAGGTTATGTGATCGGCTCCCATTGTCGCCCTGTCGAAACTGTGCTCGGATGGCCGCACATTCCCTCTGGATGACGCCTCGCTCCTCTCCCTGCGTTCGGGCGCTTCGGATCACTCGGATCATCTCCTGCAAACGCACTGATGGAGACATGTCTGCCTGTATGCAAGAGAGACACAAGTAAGGGGAGAACGATAAAATACATTGTACATGTATGGCCCACAAAACGCACTTGACAGACACTTTGGTCATAAGCTAAATCCATCAGACATAAGTCTCACCATGTTTAAAGCCCCGGCAGACAAACAGATCAATCCGTATCAGTATCGATTCAATAAGGTAGCAGCTAATGGATCTTGTGCCAGTCTAAAAAATGTCGTGGAGAAAACCCACGGTAGTGCTCGAGCATTTCCTGTGTTGATAGCCGCGAGGTCACAGGTGTACTTCCGTGGTGCAGGTGTAAGTGTAAACGATACACCTGAGCATAGCGGAGTCACTTCTCAGCAGTAGGCTTCTGTAGTCTAACAAGTGTCAGGTACTGGTAATATGGACGAAGCTGCTTTTTTAATTGTTAGATATAAAGGTTTGTAATATTTCGGAAAAGTGGTTTACTGACGTGATGCGAAATGTGATCCACAGACGATTGTTTTCAGTGAAGTCAAACTCGTAATGGCTGAAAACATCAGGGAAGCTAAACTAGCCATTTCTTCAATGGACAAATAATTTCGCCTGATCCTCACTGCGTAGTATTTTCTGTCAAGACACACATTAACGTTACTGTAACATCGAAAACAAACTGCAGCTGTGCCGTGTAAGTTAGCGACAAATGTTGATTTTATCCCACTGGACAAATGTAATTCTTCCCTCGCGATGCTTCGACCGTGACACAACGTTAATAGCATCACTTCAGTAAAATATACACCGACAGGATAAAGCTCAGATATTGAACAATAACGTTATGAACATGCACTAATGTTAACATATTTCTGTCGACTCAACCAAGTATTTCTTTCCTAACCTTGGACGTTAGCCGGGTTAGCTAGGTTATCTAAATGAATCTTACCTCGGAAATAAACTCCCAGGATGGGGGAGTTAATATTTTGGTGGTTTGTTCTCTAGATTATTCCCAATTATTATTCAAGTAAGTGATGCTGGTGGGGCGTTGTTACCTACAGAGGTGAGGTATTTATTTATAGCACATTTAACTAGCTAGCCATCCACCGTACACTGTAACACAGTGCAGCTATCCACGACAGCACAGCTCACACAGAGCCTCACAGCAGCACTAGCGCCACCAGCGGTCCCTTCAAAAATAGCAACCCATGTTTGGTGAGCTTCAAACTTGCATTATTAGAGCATATTTCTACATAGAAAAAATGTGTACATGTATTCTTTTACTGCTGCCAACATCACTAGGAAATGTAGAGTAATGTCACCCAAAAAGAGAAATTCAAATATGCTTTAACCATTCCCAGAAGGAAATTTCCAATGTTACAGCAGGAATTCTACACACATTTAGGCCTAATTGTGGACTTAATTTACAAGCAGACAGAAGCCTGATATTTGGCTCATGACTTATGCATATGAGATAGATCTAATTTGCTCAAACAAAGCCACGGGAATGCACACTGGGATCATCTGCGTGTTGTCCTTCTTGCATTATTTGAGTTCAGAGTTAATCATAGAATGATCTGATCGACAATTCCCCATACTTTTATATTTCTTTTGGAAGCAAATACAGACAAAATAAGTCAAAAAGAACAATGGCCCATATTAACGACTTTTTAAATCAACTTTGTTTACAAAAACAATACAAGTGCCCTATGAAATTGTAAACACAATTCTATGTGGTTGCCTCTTCAATACATCTTCCAAGTGCATTTGATATTTTTTTAATTCATTGAATACAGTTTTGGAAAAATGTGAATACAAGACCAAAGGCATCAAATAAAATAACACTTCCTCTGGTAAGGTAAGGCCATAATAACAAATAATAATAACAAAATAAAATAACACTTCCGCTGGTAAGGTAAGGCCATAATATATTTTGAAATGCATGTAATATTTCATTCAGTCAGTAGCTTAAGGGAGCCGCATTGAGAGTGTTTGAAGGCACTATGCAAATGGTCCTTTCCTGTGAACCTAAAAGTTCATTGAAGTTGGTCAAGCTTAAAATGAACTTATTCAAAAGTAATATAGATGTAAACATAATGTTGAATAGCAGACACAGATCAAGTCATGAGACTATAGACAGACATACATGGACAGACATAAATACAAAAAAACAAAGACAAGAGATAATAGATTAGCTGCTCTTTGACCCTTTGAATGCAACAGAGCGGATTCTGTGAGATAGACCTTTCCTCTTCAGCCAGAGCCAACACGCTCTGCATCTGCATGGACAGAACTATGCTGACCTTTTGCTGCATGAGTTGTTCAAATTTTCTGTCTCATTACTAGTGACAGTCTCTCTGCTCTCGTCTTCTGAGGGGAAGACAACCCTGCAGAGCTTCTGAATCAAGTGTGTAACAGCAGCTGTGTAAGACAAAAACAAAGTATGAAGGCAACATTAATAAAAAAACAAAAACATGTTCTATATGGTAATAACTCATCCGGGTATATATGTAAAAATTTCATCACCAGGGAAGGTAGATTAAACTGAAAAGGAACACATACCAATAGCAATATTGACGCTCTTTGGTTTGCCGTCCCAGTACACACAGAGAAAATAGACAGGAATGCCAGTCAGCATGATCGCAACGCCAGTGCCACACACAATAGGCTCTGAGTACAGAGAGAAGACCAGCAGGAAGGCCCAGAACAACAGGTAGATCACTGGCCACATCAGGTTTACCTGGCGAGAGGAGAAAAGCAGTTCAACATCTACACAAACATAATGATCTGTATAGCATGTAATTGTGAAGATGGAAAACCAAGGAAGATCATACGGACAGATCATAAAATTAAAATAAGATTTAATAATAATAACAACAACAACAACCACCACATTTCAACACTAATGTGGCGATAGCTGCACATAACAACAAACAACAAAGTAAATAAATTCAGTAAGGGAAATGCCTCAAGAGATTTTGTTTGGCCATCAACTATACCTTGATTGGGCGATACAGATCAGGTTGCCTGAAGCGCAGTACAATCTGCCCAGCGACTGTGACTCCATAAAACAAATAGTTTATGAAGCCGACATAATTGATCAGCGTGTACATGTCACTGGTGCACAGCATCAGGAGTGTTGACAGACACTAAAGGAAAATGGTGTAACATAAATAATTCTCAAACAAATTAAATGGCAAAATATCACAAGTGAAAGGAATTGAGATGAAGTGGAAAGGGCTGAATGTGTGAGGCTCACAGTGAAAAGCAATGCTGGGATTGGGGTGCAGCGCTCCAAGTGGATCATGGCAAGCAAACGCGGTAGATGTCCTTCCCTCGCTCCAGCGAAAAACAAGCTGAAAGTAATCAAGCCCAAAACTGTCAAATTTATATGCAAGTGTAATACAGCCAAATAACTGGAATTGGGTGTGCAAACATCTGCAATTGCTGTTTCATTGAATATATCACAATAGGAAATTGAACTAGACAGTAGTATGTGATGATGATTGTGTGATATGACAAAGAGAATTAGGAGGGAGAGAGAGAGAGGGGTGAAGGAACTGACCGAGACGAAGTGAAGAGGGAGCCGTTGACCCCTCCGAATGTGGACAGCGCAACGGAAACAGGCATGATCCATGACATCACTCCCAATAACTTCTGCCCAAACGTCTGGGAGACAGACAGAAAGAAGAGGCCAAATGCTCTTAGCCAACGGAGTGTTGATAAGCCAGCCAAACAGCTGTAATTTAAAAACTACATAAAAACATCTTTGCCCGCCTAAAGAACTAGCCCTCAAAAGCACCATTACATAATGAGTGGTATAATCTGCTTAGTAAAGGGGGCTGATGGAGTGTGTGTGTTTGTGTCGTCTCACCACAGCCACGGCGTTGGAGGCCAGCAGCTCCTGAGGACTCATGGCCGTGATATACGCAACATTAGCGAACACATACACAAATGTCACCACAGGGATGGAGATGTAGATTGCACGAGGGAGGTTCCTGAAAATGAAAGATCTCTAGTTCATTTTCGCACGTTTTGCGATTTATGAAATGAAATTTTTGGAAATCCTTTACATATCATTTACGCATCATTAACATAAAATGTGAAATCAGTTACACATTACCTGTATGGATCAATGAGCTCCTCTGTAACATAGTTAAGGAAATTCCAGCCTCCATAGGCAAAAGAACCTTGCAGGAAAGCCAAAGCAACTCTTCCGACATCATAGTCCTGCTGAGTGTCAAAGGCATGTGCTGGCTCTAGCCAGTAATGTTCCCCTACAAATGAATAAAGAGCATAAATAAGCATGTAAAACTTTGGTGTACAGAATGCATATAAACTTAACAGCAATAAATTATGCCCCATTCATTCCTAACTCCCATTCCATGTCTTCTCATCACTGCCATTTCCAGGAGCTTGACGTTTTTACAGCTTCCTCCGTGAAAACCTCATTAACCCACATGCCAGTAGAACCTAACTAGCATGCAACACACAACCATGTTATATATACCACAAGATGCCATTGAGGAAATGTACTGTAATCCTGGCATCTTCTTTGGCATAGACAGGACAGCTTGTGCCAATCTCAGATCATATTCTCATGCCCTTTAATAGAAAATGCCTGTAAATGCCAACCCTCAAACCTAACCTAACCCCAACATTCCAGTCAGTCTTCTTTTCTGCTCTTTTGTTTCCATATTAACACCAATATAGGTCAATAAACCAACACAAATGCGGTTTACTACACCATCCAAATTCCTGACATGGCTCCTCCCCTGGCTGTGGTATTATTGCAAATGCTTCACACATGAGGAAGTACTATCAAAAGAAAAATTGGCAGCATTGTGAGCTATTTTTCTTCTTGAATATTGGAGAATGCTGAACTGGATGAACAAACTTCAAATCAAGCAACGACAAACAAAAGATATCCTCAGAGGTGTTAGCAGTGCTTTTTGAGTATACTTTTTGTCTTTATTCAGATAGGACAGTGAAGAGAGACAGGAAGTGAGTGGGAGGGAGTTATGGGGTGAAATCCAGAAATTACCGCGGGTCTGATTCAAACCCATGGGCACTTGGACCCGAATGTGGTACGGACACTGTAGCCACTTGCACCACATCACCCCTAACAGTATTTTAACAATAACCTGCATTGACATAAAATAAAAAATATATGAGAAACAAAAAAACATTGCACAATTCCAGAGAGCAAGGCACCACCTTTACACTGAATTATTCATGTGTTGGTAAAGACATACCCTTGCAGATCTGGACTAATCCCATGCAGATGATGAGACCCAGGGCTAGCAGCTTCCCAGCCGTGAACACATCCTGCACACGGGTGGCCCAGTTCACACTGAAGCAGTTCACCCAGGTTAGCAACACTAGGAGACAGAGTGACACGTTTCCCTTAACAGCAGTCGCTTCTCTTTATAAAAACAGATGGCTAGGGTTATGGGCATTGGCTTAATTAGTCATAGAGTCGTTTGTCTTTCTCTAAGTTTACATTTGTTTACGTTTACATAGTGCAATTTTTACTCAAGACAAAACAGTTGTGAAATTACCACAACAATCTTATTACATCAATAATTTCACATAAAAATCCATCCAGGTCATGCATTTTTCCAAATATATGCAATTCAGCATGTTTCCGGTTTCGAATCAGTCTATTGGGATTAAACTGAATACGTGTAGCCTCTTGTAAACAACTTATTCTGATTTAAATAAACCAAAAAAGGCCATATTCGGTTTACTAATAAACCGTTTGCACACCCTAGCATATGCCTGTTTTAAACAGAATATTGGGTCATGAAAACACCTTAAACGGAATATGCTCCCAGAAAGAAAAGTGTTGTAGGCCTGCACATGATCAATTCACACAGAATTAGGATAAAATGAACCAATTTTCTCACACTTTCCTAATCTTGGCGAAACAACGCGCATAATTTTGGAAAGAAGCGGAGACAAACGTAGCCCGTCTTACAATCATGCAAATGAGTTCATCGACGGGAGAAAATCTCGTAAGTGACGTTTTTTAAAAAGATGCATCATATTCACTGAAACAGACACTATGCTCCGACAGAACAACATAAATCAGCCAGTTTTAGGAAAAAAAAAAACCGCACTTCTACCTCCACCTAGAGCCTGTTATTTGTTTTTCAAAATACAGCTCCTGGTTCTTCTGGTCCAATCAGAGCAGGGCTGTGTGAGATCTGGCTGTCAATCACAGTCTGGTGCGCATTGACGAGCACAAACTCGATGAGAGGATGCTCGATGGTAGTGGGGGAGAGGCATGAGTTGTAAACATTAAACTTTTTGGCTAAGTCCCCTCAGTCTGTCAGACTTGCCAACTACAGCTTTAATGAGGCTGGCTATCGACGTACGCCTGAAGAAGTGAAATACAGGTGGAAGACCTTGAAGACGTTGTATTATGCAGCCAAAAGAGGGAATTCCACCAGCGGAGATTTAAGTCATGATGTTGGGAGCCTATTTGTAAGCTACGTCACTGACTTATTTGAATGCTATGTAAACAGGAATATGCTCAAAATGTGACCTACTTGCTTGTTTAACAGAAAACCGAATATTGACATAAACAGAATTTGGGCAATAAACTGATTCAAAACTGTTTATTCCCGGCATGAAAACGTGCTGATTGATTGAAACTCAAAGCACCACAAATTTAACTGCAGTAAATTCAGTTAGGATACTTTTATCTCCAACAAACAATCCCTCTGATGATGAACTATCTTCAGTAATCTTCAGTCATGTCCACAAAATAAATACCACTGGAGTTTTAGCCTGGGATATTGAACACCTCATAATTACCGGTAATTTGAAATGTATTGCTTTGTTGTTCTGAGAGAATCTCCCCCCAAAATTAGAGATTTATGTCAAGATAATTAAACTCAGAGACAATGAGAGTTTTCAACAACGATATCACTGAGGCAGTAAAACCTAAGCCACATTCTGACTCTCAGTCTATGCTGATTTTGCAACAATACACTTGTATGACACTTGCCATCCTATCAGAAAACCCAACAAAGGGGTGGGTGATGCACACAATTAAAAGGTGCCATGTGTAAGAATTGAGGTAAAAATATCCAAAAAATGAGCTACACGCATCAAAAGAATGAGAAGAAATAAGGGCGATGATGTCATTAAAAAAATGACAAGGTATAGTGCTGCAGAGAGATCAACCTAAATTAGCATGCTAAATTACTAGCCACAGCCCGACAGGTGTCATAATACCAGTTTCGGCCATGGGAGGCGGTATGCGGGCAACATAACCGCCAGCCAAACTGCAATACACGTGTCTCGGTTGTTACTCTAGGGTAGACCAACTCACTTTCTGGAGGTATACTGCCCCATCTTTTATGGAATGTGGAGTATGAATTGATTTTTTGGTGGACATTACACATGGCACCTTTAATTCAATGACAAATGCATTCCAAGATGGAGCTTTGTCTCAATAATATTTGTATATGCGCAGAGGGGGATCCACAAATATTTCTTGATTTGCATGTGTTTTGATATCTACAAATAAAAAAAATTATATTTGTAACTCGTATATTGATTTTTACAAATTCTAGTTCTAGTCAGTAACCATTAGCGACTGTAAAATGAAGGAGAGAGAAGGAAATGTGCTGCCTAGATCATTGATTGGAACATTTACTTTTAAATAACGGCCTGATGGTGTCAAAAAAATGTCAAAAGTGCTTCTTCCTGAACCACTTTTAAATTTATTTCCTCAGCATATTAAGTCATATCATAGATTATTATGACCAACAGTGAAAATAATAAGAGTTTTTGAACTTTAATGTCACTAATGTTGATTATTCAATGATTCATTTGAATTTAAATATTTAAAATACTTTCACAGCAAAAATTATATATGCGATTAATTTAGATTAATTTATCACAGAGTATGTAATTAATTTGATTACATTTTTTAATCGATTGACAGCCCTATCCATTACACATGCTTGCCCCTGGCTCAGTCTTTGAGAAATAAAACATTAAGTATGTTTGTTATGCAGAGAACAGGCAATTTTGCCTTCCCGTTACAACAGACAGCACTTGCTAATTGAACAACCTATTTAACAGTCTAAAAGAAATCAAATGTGGGATGTTAAGGGAGTTCTTACAAATACATTTGGCACTCCTGGCTCTGTAGAATATCTGTATTTTTGAATCATTTGAATTTAAACAAACACATCAGTAGTGTGGTGAAGGTCATCTTTTATCAGATTAGAACCATAGCTATACAAAAGCTATTTTTGTATCTTACAAGGACTTGAAAACACCAATCCATGCTTTAACCACCTCAAGACTGAACCTTTGTATATAGGGTTGACTCGTTTCACCCTTGCTAGATTACAACCGATCCAGAATGCAGCTACCAGACTTAACATGAACAAAGAAAAGATATAACATCACTACTGTTTTCCCCCTTGCCCTGCGTGTGCCCTTGCTGTTTGAGTGTCTGAGCTCCATGTTGTTGCTGTTTATTTATATAAAAAAAAAATCAAAAATTGTGTGTGTGTGTTTGGGGGGTGGGGCGGTGTACTCACAAAGACAGACGGCGGCCAGCAGTCGCAGGCTGCTCTCCGGGGGAAAGCAGGAGGGGAACAGGGGCTGCAGGATGTAGTTAGAGAATGTGAGTGCAATGACTGCCTGGTTGGTGGGGTAGATGACCAGCACTGCAATCCATAGCCTCAGAAACCTGTGAGTGTCCATATGTGTGCAAACACAAGCAATCACACAGACACAGACACACGCGTGCACACACACACACACAAATCGCTTTTTTTAGCCACAAAAACACGATTATGTTCTGCACCACCCATGAATGTATGCAACTGCAATACCTACCCTGCAACTTCACCAAATATGTCCTTAACATAATAATAGTCACCACCTGACTTGGGGATTGTCACACCAAGCTCAGCATAGCAAAGGGCTCCAATGGCTGTGATAATGCCAGTCACTGCCCACACTATGAGTGACAGGCCTACTGAACTGGCATTCTCCAAAACCCCCTTTGGACTGACAAAGATCCCAGACCCAATGATGTTGCCTGCAAATATAAGGGAACAAAGTATTTACATTGTTAGCAAAATGTTTTCTGATGTGGGCAAACAATAGATCTCTCAGTGAATGCGGTGTGCATTGACATACAAATTCAGCTATTAACTCCCATTTCTATAATTAAACTGGCAGGGAATTAAATGATTCAGGTCAGTCGCCCACACTCTCACGGTGGGACCACACTTAAAAGGATTGGATAGGGGAAGGGGCCATTTCCCCACCCTTCATCTAGCATTTCCTGTTTAGAGACACAATTGGTAGGCCTACACAATATTTTTCTGTGCATGAATTCCTTTCTCTTGCATATTTGCTTTGGTTATGCCTCAAAGACAATTTTGTTGAATGCATAACAAAACCCAAAGGAGAGAAAATGCCCTCATAGTTATTTGTGGCAATCAATTGCGGCATCGAATATAGCCTATAACAATACAACAATAGACTTTAAACAAAGTTTATTTCCTTTTGTTAAGCCTATCCACCTGTGTATGCGTGTGAGAGAGATATGGTCTATGAGTTTGGAGACACTGGCTGGCGTCATATCGTGCACTCAATCAAGTGTTGGTCCAGGTCATTATAGTCGAACTATGAATCCACAAAAGCAACTACAATAATTTTATTCTCTAAATAATGTAGAATTTTTCTGATAAGTAGCCTACCCAGCAACACTAGGCTAATGACTAAATTCTGGGACTCATCTCTGACACGGAAAAAGCCTACATTCAAAGCGCTCTCACACGCACACATTACAAAGTTTGTGATGATGCCGTGGATAATGGAGGACTTACCGATAATGATTCCACATGCGCTGACGAGACCAATCTGCTTTTTTAGGCCAACGGCCTGCCCTCCGTCGTCTTCGTCTGTTGGGCTGTCCGTCAGAACACTGTTGCCACTGAGTCCAGGGCTAGCAGTCATTTTTGTCCAAAATTAAGCGCTGGACTAATCAAGACTAGCTTATGCACTGTTGAGCCTATAGCCTAGGCAAGGGTAGACTGCCTCAGGACTCTCAGTTAAAAACTAAGCAGAACAAATATGATGTAGCCTAATGACAAAATATTGATAAAGTGGTAATGACATAAACAGACTAGGCTACTATCCTCAAAAAAGAACACACAGCCCGGTGGGAATAAGGCAGACGTGAGCATACCAGGATATCGCATTGGTTCAACCAACTCCCCCGCAAATGCGCTCCACCGCAAATTAGAGATAAACACCTGAACGCACAGCGCACTCTTTTCAGTGAAAGTATTTGCGCAACTGACCTAAATTTAGTTTAAATGCGCATAAACTGTTTCCATAGGTAGAACAAAGAAATCCACAAAAAGATGACAAACTTGAGCTCTGAAAGAATAAACCTCGACCAATCATGACATTCTTTTGGCATCTGCACGACCAGAACCATCCATCGAGAGCGAGACACCCGACGCTGTCCTCGGAGTTCCTGAAGACTGCAGAATGAATGCAGTCAGGTGTCCTGTGTGCCCAGTCTGGCTCACCTGGTTTAGTAAACTCCTCAGACCCCGCCCATCACTGTCTTTGCCAAGGGGACATTCCTGTGTTTGTCCAATCTGTAGCCTTTACATATGTAGCCTATACATTAAAAACAAACTATAGTGATTATGAATAGCCTATGAATACAGCACAGCGATGACCGGTGATGGTTTATGCTCACGGATGATTTTTCAGTATTTCTTGAACTTGTGGTTTGATGAGTGAAACTTTGAAAACGTGTCTTTGTCATGCGCTGTCAAGCCAATGCTTTATAAACATAAACATAAAGAAATGCTAGCCTAATATAAATGTTAAACATATTTCCATATAACAGCCTTTGGTCGTGACGAGGTCTCAGACTGTAGGCTATCTCAATTCAGCAGTTTAATTGGCTGCATAGACTGTATTCCATCATAGGTTACTTTATAGGAGAAAATGTAAGCATTTATGTTAAAAACTTTTAACTTCTGTTGAACCAGTCTCTTTTCTGAAACATCTCCAGTAGGCCTACATGGGTAGTCTCCTTCATTGGTCTTATCCAGAAAAATATGGCAGACAGTAGCCTACACTGAGGCCTAGCTGCTGAGGCTACAATGTGCAAGGTTTTGATAAGAAAGCCGGCAAGTGGTAGGCTGTTGGTAGATGGTCTGCAAGTGTCAAATGTATATTTATGTGGCCTACACAAATGAACTACTGTGGTAGCGATCTGGGTCAAGCATCACACAACTAGGACTGCATGGCAATGGGATGCATTGGACATGTTTCCTTAGATTATCATAGCAGCCAAATGTGATGCACTAACGTGAGAAATGAAATAACCTTCATCTAACAAAGGCATGCAAAAAGGTGCATTAGAGTAGTCTCTTTTTCAATTAATTTCCTGGACAGGCTACTTCATAGATTTGTTGTAGACTACTTTGTCGAATGATTTAGTAAGCAACGCATGCAAACATCAACAATTGCAGTAAGATTTTGTACATTTATTTACAGCAAAGGTAAATACATCGTTTCCTGACTGTCAATGCTGTTGAGTGTCAGTTTGTAAAGTTTTAGTCAAAATAGGAATTAACGTTGAATAATGTGATTGAAATCATTGGTCCAGCCAAACCAAAGTTAGCGCCCGTCGCGATGCAAGTGTTGGAAATGAATGAGTTTTGTTAACCAGGCTATAGGCTACATATCTCGCCCCAAATTGATAAAGATAAGAATATAAAAGACAAAAATGCAGTTGTTTCTTAAAGTACAGGAAAGGGTGGGATATGTAGACAACTGCCATATTTGCGAATCATCATCTAAAATAGACCATAGGTTGTTGCTAGACCAAACTTTTTCTTAAAGCTTCTTTAGTTGTGTTTCGACATTCTCATTTCGATCAGTGATGCCACCTGCTGCATTAGGAATAAGGGAACTATAATTTTACATTTGGGGCATAGCCTCCGTTGTGAAATCTTATGATTCTGCTCCAGTTCTAGTCTAATTATACTGAGAATGACAACACAGAAAACAAACAGGTACACAATTCATGTCCAATTTCAACGTGGGTTATTTTATTATATATTTTTTCCTGGTTTTAGTTGAAATTGTGGTTTTGTGGTAAACACCAAATACAAAAGGGAAGAAAAGGGAAACTGAGACAGTCGTTTTCTGATTCTCCATCATCAACTGACCTCTTCTGACACAGGAAGCTCAATCTCTGTGGGAGTTGCTGTGTGTCTACAGTGTGGCACTGACATACTTGCATGGCATCTCAGTGTGGAATGCATGCCTGGTAAGGCTGTCGGTTCAGCTGGCTTGTGTTTCTGAGATCTCCCTCTAACCTGTAGCACCAAGGATGTGGCTGACTCGTACAGAACACAACACAAAACAGAAATCGCCTTAGAAAATATGGCTCTTGTGACACTTGAATGTGACATTCGAAGTTTTACGGTGTGTCATTAATAGCTAACTTACAGATTTGGTTGTACTTTAAAAACAAACCGGAACAGCAGAAAGAAAAAAAAAAACTCTTGCTTCTCTACTACTTTTTGTTCTCTGGTGCCGACAAACTAAATCCAGTTTTCATAATTACCTATGACCTTCATTTGAATAAAAACAAACAAACAAACAGAAACAATCCTTGGATTTACAGGAATTCTCAGTGGTAGCTGACAACTCATAATGCCCACCATTGCTCTGAAGGTAGGGCCTGAACAGCAGGAGGGGAGACTCATTTTCACACAGAACTAATTTACAACATGTTTACGTATGTGTGTGTGTGTGTACTGTATTTGTGTGTGTGTGTATTTGTGTGTGTGTTGGTCTGATATGTTTAAGTGTGCATCCTCCGTCTTCACAAGCCTATGGTATAAGAGCGCCCAGCGGGGTTGTGGATGGCAGAACATGTTGGCTCGGTGACTGCCCACTCGTACCATACCTTCTTCCCATTATTGCATCTCCAGAATCTCACGCAAACATGATCGCCACCTGCCACTGAAATTGGCTGCTGCAAGGAGACACAGAAGAGTTAAGGCACAGTTAGTAAAATCCAGAGACTGAAGCTTGTATCAGCAGGGTACAATATGTATGTTTGTTGACAGGAATCGGCACTGTAGTGCTAGCTGGTGTGCTAGTGTCAGTAGATTACATATTACAGAACTTACTTTGAGTGGGAAAAGAATGGGGAACCAGGAGAACATTCCTGGGGAATGAGTCTCTGGTCGTATACCTACAATGAGTGAAAGGAAAAGTTAATACATATCTATAGCTATTTAAATCAATCAAAAATAAAGGGATTAAAGGAAAGACATTTTTTTTAACTTGAGATAACAGATGCTACCCCACCACAAAACAAGTTTTCAACACCACTACATTACATATAATTGTCCATCTCAAACAACCCTGTCCACATCTACATTCCAGCACAGTGCATGAGAACTTGAAACCCTGCAGTGACAGAAGAACATTTGGAAAAATACCATATAGTCTACAAACAGCATGAACTGATGTCAACTGTAAGATCTGGCCTTACTCAGCATGACGTCTTTATATAACGTGGTCTCAAAATAGCCAGCGAACCCATGGAGCACCGAGTTACATCCCACTGCGAAGCGTAGGCACTGGTACCTATTATTGTTCATGTCTGTAGGGAGATCAAGAGAGAACACATAAGTCCAAGCATACAATCATACGTCATGAGGTATATGGCATATGGAGTGTCTGTATAAGATTCTGGTGTAAAGAAAGCACAACAGGTAGCATTTTACATTATGAAGTGTACACTACAGTACATCAAACAAGGTTGCATGGGAAGGCTTACATTTATTAGTAAATGATTCCAATGTGAACTATAAAGCCTCGGTTAAGAACTTCTATGTCTTCATAACTGAACTCCACTTTTTTATAAAATTTCAATATATATATCTGCAAAGGAAGTTAAATTTTTAGTTTGTTTGTATGCAAGCAGGACTACGCAAAACTATGGGCCATGATGTACTTATGCTGCATTCCTTTTGCATTGTCCATGTGGGAAAGTGTGAAATTTCCAAGCTGTCTCACGTCATTTCAGCTTTGCTAAAAAGGCTAATGTAGCTAACAATAACAAGTCTGCTACTGCCCCTGTTGATATTGAAATTGTAAGTGTGATGAAGCTGGAATGTGAACGTAAGTGTGAATCATCCCGTAGCTTGTTTAGATTAGCCCCGAGCTTGCTCTCGTGTTCTAGGCAAGCGCCCAGCACTACCGAGACATCTGCTGCCCTGGTGGCGTCCATGTTCTTCCCCACAAAGATAAACGGGAACGCTATAAGTGCTACATTAAGTCACATTCGCGTGTAGAGCAACTCGGGCAGGGGAATGTTACAAATGCACTGCAGCATTAAATCTTTTTGGAAAGGTGCAGTATGAGCCTAGGAAGAACCTATGGCATTGAGGAGTGGAACCAACACACGGGGCTGCTCCACAAATTTAGTTTCACTTTTACTGACATTGCAAGATTGTGGCGGAGGTCTGCGCTCTCCGAGAGCCCTTCTGGTTCAATCAGGATTTCATACCTGTAGTCGGGTGTGTGAACGTAAAGCACGGCTGGGGGTCAGCCAGCTGGTGGAAGTTGTGCAGTCTGACAACGTAGGGCGTCTCAAAGTGGCACTCTGGGTCCTTGTCCCGCTCCCGTGAGCCCCTCACTTCATTATATAACTTCGATGAGGACAGAGGAGCCAGGAAGGAGGTGTACGAGCTTGGAATACTCACCCCATCATCTGAGAGAGGACAGCAACAACACGGAGGGGAAGAACATACAGACAATCAACACAAAGGACCAAATACTGACCCATTGTGCTTCCTAACCTTGTACGACTTCACCATACCACTTGACGGAAATGGGTCATGTGCATTCTCACAGAGAGAACAGAACAGATGTGTTCCTGTGTCTGTCCAGCCACCATTCCGTTACCTTTGAGAAAGTGCTGTGCTCCATCAAGGCACTCAGGGGACAGTTCGTTGTCCCCGAAGGATCCAAGCAGCTCGCTGACGATGATGTCCGCTTTCTCCGGAGCTGCCCACTCCCGCATGTCACACGACACAACGGTCACCTGGTCGCCCCACTCCTCAAAGCGCCAGTTCTCCAGCCTGCAATGATAACCCCGCTCAATATCACATCCTAAGATCTCAAGCCTCTTTTTCTCTTTTAGCATTGTTTGGTAACATAGGATGTATGATTCCCTGCAGTTAAAATACTGTACTGTACTTTGTTTACATATTTTTCAAGCCAGTACTAGTGACTGAAGCCCCTTTCACATACAAAATCCATCAAATAAAAACAACATGGAATAGATATGGAATTTTCATACATGGTTGTGTAGGGAGGGGGGGGGGGGGGGGGGGGGAAGGATATTTTTTTAATTTTGAACTTACGTGACGACAGCATTGGGGTTTTTCTCCACGGCATACACACGCAGCTTCCTGTCGGCCTGCTTGGCTGCGCGTAACGAGGCGTTTACTAAAGGTCCACGGCCCGCCCCAAGCACCATCAGCACCCTACAGGGGACCACACGCACAAGTAGGAATCTCTCAGTCCATCATTCCGCGGAGAAAAGAACAGTGTGTATAGTGAAGTAATAGAGTGCTTATGGAAAAAGACACCACTTACTGGACATTAGTATCCTTCTGGTCTTCTGGTACTCTGTCTAACAAGCACTTATACACTGCCTGCACAAAGGAAGCACAGGGGAATACTGAATGACTAGGCACATCTTTGAACACTGACAATGACGTTAAAGAGAAAAACGGGAAGGAAAACCAGTTGATCAGAGCAGGTTTAAACTCACCTGTTGGTATTGTGAGTATTTAATGGGATCTTTCTCGAACACCTCGTACGTCTGTGCCTCCAAGTTGTCCATTAGAGGCTATTTGACATATAAAATAGATCATTAGAATAAAAAAAATCATAATAATACCAATGCTCATTCTCATATCAGACAAAATGCTAACACACATTGTTTTTCTGTTCTGTTTCAATCTCAATCACACACACACACACACACGCACCTGTAGTGGGGACTGTAGGTAATCTTCATATCCCTTAGCATACATATCGTAAGCGTTGGGTCCCGGGCGGTTCTGGTTGAGGTACTCCAGGTACTGCAAATATGAGCGGAAGTCTTTCTCGCTGTGCCGACTTGTCCCATTGAAGATGAACTGAGCCTCCAGCTGAAATAGAAAAAAAACAAAGTATTCTAACAGATTCCTGATTATTTAATAATACTTAAAGGAGAAATCCGGCGAGTTTTCACAGATCTCAGTTTCTCAAGGTCACCGAGTAATGTCTGTGAGCTCCCATTTACATGCCCACAGAGTGTAACACTGTAGTTGCCTGGCTGCATTAGCTGCTGGCTGTAGCAACTCAAGCTAGATAAAAGATAAAACCGATTGACAATACTCGGTGACCTCTAGAAGCAGAGATCTATGTGATAACTCGCTGGATTTCTCCTTTAAGACATGTAGAGACTACTGTGCTACTGTGACCCCTGACATACCCTGAAGAGTCGGCAGATGATTCGCTGGTGAGCCTTTGAGAGGACAGGAAACCCTTTTTTGTTGGTCAGGAAGATGCTGGTTGGTAGAATGGCTGCTTTGATTGGTTCACCAAGCCACTTGTCAACAACCGTATCAGAGGGCACGTCAGCACCAATCTCAATAGCTTCAACAAGAATAGAGGAGATGTTCATAGAGATGATCATTCTGGTTTCAGCTTTTCCTATCAAATTTTCATACTTAATTCTGTCATAAATCTGTACCCCCCCCCCCCCCATTCTCAACATTACAGTGTATGCAATTCAGTACATATTCTTTCTGTGTAATGTTAACCTTACCTAAGCAGATCCGCTTGTTATAGTCACAGAGTGTTCTGAAGGAATGCCACCTAAGACACATGAATGAAGACATGTCATAACCCTCTGGACATAACCCATCACTTGCACCTGCATTCATGAAAGTGCACCTTAGGGTGGACCAAGGGACTCCAAAATTCCATTTTTCATGCTTACCCCTTTGAATTGCTTTATTTGTCTTTGTACTTCAAAGGTCTTTTCAGAGTGTAAGTAATGTGACAGAAAGGACTGAGTAAAGCCTAATTCAGATAGGAGGCAACTAGCCACGAGAGACAATGGAATGCTAATAAAATGAAGCCATTTCAGGTGAAATAATTTTGCAATGCAAGACATTGTGCTAATCTCAACTTCTGAATGAGACAACATGCAAGAGACAAGCGAGAAACAACAAGCAAAAGGCAACATGTCGTGCGAACATCCAGCTGTCGACCGCCGATGAAGAGGTCTGCATTGTGACTGCATCATTAAGATATCACTCTTACCAGCCCCAGGTTTTCTCATCATTGCTGCCATCATCCATGTTTTTGGATGGCTCATTCTCGATGAGGTCATCACGGACATCCTCTGTATCCATCAGAGGCACTCGTATCCAAAACTGGGAGGACAAGGTCACCAAGAGGTCACTCAGTCATATACATATATCAATACAGTAAATCGTCTACAGCGTCAAGACTGATTTGCCCATGGCCTAATCAGCATGAGTGGGGGTAGTTGTGGTAAATAGATAGAGGGAGGGAGGGAGGGAGAGCTCATGTGCTTGAGGCATTACCATGGAGGAGTGGTGTCCTGTATGGAGGTGGTTGAGTAGCACACGCGCCAGGTTGGCACAGTGAGGCGTTCTCATAGGAATCATGAAGGCTGGTAGGCCCAGATAAGCACAGAAATTCAGCTCCTGAACCATAGCCTGGAGGACACAATTAACAGCAAGAGGCCATGACCAGTCTGTACATACTATAGAACACTTAAACTGAACTAACCAATGGTCAGTTCCTACATCACTTAATTTGAAATGAACGTCAAAACTGAAATTAATATCCATGTACTCCGTTTCTTCACCTTTGTGAAATACAAAGAAAACAGCCACTCTGGCAGGCATGGCTGTTTGAAATGGTTTTCAAAAAGAAATCTTAACTTACTGCTTCAGAGTTCCTGCGCACGGTCGCCAGCTCTGAGTCTACCTCTATCCATGGAGATAACTTTCCAACTATTAGTGTGTTCCAGTCTAGGTGAAAGAGATGAATAGCATAGGTTATAGAAGATATGATGTGCCATTGTCTCAAACCTAATTCTAAACAAGACATATGTATTTTTTCAAAGCCTCTGTGAACTTAATAGTTGCAGCCCAGAGAGAACAGTACCCCTGGGGTGTGGTTGTGATCATGTGAACCCTTGATCTGAACCAACAATTCATTGCAGCAATAAAATGAGCCATTCATAATCAAGATGACTCTTTATAATTACAAATGCTAGTCTGAACATTTTAACATGGGCCTTGAAACCACATTGTTTTAGTTGCAAAGAGGTTCTCCCAGGCAGAGACCGCCACAGAACAGCTCACCTCTTGCACACAGCAGCAGGTCTGAGCGGGTTTGAGCCCCTGCTCGGGACTTGGCAGGTTCCAGTTCATATTCCCTTTTGAACCTTGGATGGAACAGGGGCATGCAGAGGAAGTCAAATCTGAAAGAAAATGATATGACTTATTAACAGAGGAATGTTCGTAAAACAGCAGCACAGAGACTGAGAAAGTGATGTACGTATGGTCGCTTCCCTGTCAATGCGATGTCAATAAGTTAAGTTAACCAGTTTATGTCTGGCTGATGATAAGTTTATAACAGTCACTTTAGGTCCAACAGTATATTGCCATCATCAAGCATGAGTATGAGGGGTTATTAACGTCGTTGATGCAAACAGTCTTGAAATAACTCTGAAACTAAACATACTAGCACTAACATAATAACTCTGATTATAGTCAACTGTGCACCTATATTAACATTAGGCCATTGGAAATTATGCCAAGTGACAGCTAACAGTAGTTCCATTGGATCAGGATGAATGAGCTAACGTTGGCAACATGATAACCTGACGCTGTAACGTTAACGTTATCTTTCTTTTGTCCGGTCAGATGTAAGGTTATACACTTTGCTATTGACCCTCGGTAATACGTTCATTTCTACTGCGGAACGTGGTAATGCACTCAACTAGTAATTCGTTAGCCAGTTAGCTAACTAACGTTACTATCAGTGAATTCATTCAACACGTGCTAGTAACCGGCATAGTTAGCAAGCTAGTTTATAGCTAGCTTTTCGAAATACTAGCGGGGTTGCTAGCCGTGGTACACTAGCTTCAGACATCACGTGTAGACATCATGCGAGCGGCAATTTTAATGGATTTACGCTCCCTATTTCAGCTATTTCAACACTAGCAATGTGTTATTTATAATGCACGTGATTGCTTACCCAAGTTTTGCCACAGCAGCTACGGTATCCGTTACTTCAGGTATACAATCCAAATCTCTCCCGCAGGAGACCTTGCTCATTGCACTGCCAGACGCCATGGTTATGAGAATGAGCGAGTGGAGATGGTAAAGACGTCTGGGACTATAGCAAACGTGAGGCCATTTTGGTTCTAATCAAAGTGAAGGTGAGTGAGCCTTCTCCTGACCCGTAGAGCCAAGATGACCGAAGTACGCCAGCAGTTTCTGTGACAAACTCCTGCGAGATGAAACAAGTTTGAAGGTTTATTCTGACGTTGTTACTTAATTTTGATAGCCTTCCCAAAAATATCCAGTTTTCAAAATATCCTCCCTGGAGATTTCCAACACATTAGCTAATTCAAATCTAAAGCACCCCAACAGCAAAATATGTATTGATTTCAATTAGCCTAATAATATGGAAAAATTATGGTGGTCCTGTATTCACTACAAAATTGTTGCTACATACTTATTTTAAACCTATACAATAGTTATTATAGCCTATTAATAATGGCAAGAATAATTGATTTAGTAATTTGTTGTAGACTAACATGCTAGCAGCATTATTTTCAGACATAAAATAGACTAGATGCTACACTTTTTTTACAGTCTTTTCCAGAAAAGCATAGAAAATGCATGTCAGCTTTTGCAGTGTTTGAAGAGTCGCTTCATTGTTTGGCGTTATTACATACAAGCAGGATATTAAATATCACTGTGTTAGGTTAAAAGCCCTATCCCATGTAATTTAAACTTCTTAAAACCTTCTGATTTGGATTTGTGTCTGCGCGCGCGCACCAATGCACAGTCATACACGCAGCAGGTGAATGTTTTTTTGCAGGGAGGGGGGTGAACCCTTTAAATAGATCTCTTTGTCTTAATTCTGCTTAGAGTTTTCTTATGGTGGAAGGGTGTAGGCCTACATTTGTGGAAGAAATGGCTCTGCAAGATGTGTGTGGATTTTATGACTCTGCTCTTTACCGACTATACAGCTCTTCTGAAGATTCACACAATTCCACTTGGAGAGAACCAAGAGCAAAGCACAGTGGTGTTCCTCTAAGTTTCTCCATTCCTCATTCACAAAACACCATCTGGGCAAACCATACGGATGCTTTCTTCTCTCTGAGATCTCATCCATCCACTACATCAGTAAAACGTCCATTCCATCTGTCTCACGGCACCACCACTTTGGCCTTTGCTTTCCAGGGCGGCGTGATCGCAGCGGCCGACTCTCGCGCCAGTGCTGGTGGCCTGGTCGCTTGCCCTGAAGTTGCGAAGATCACTCCTATCCATTCCCACCTGGTGGTCACCTCCTCGGGCAGTGGGGCTGATTGCATGCTATGGGAGCGCATCCTCGCCCGCGAGATCCGTCTGTACCAGCTCCGCCACGGGCGCAGGCTATCCATTGTCAGTGCCGCCAAGCTCCTCTCCTTGATGCTGCATCCGTTTAAAGGAACTGATGTGTGTGTGGCCTTGACTCTGTGTGGATGGGATAGAGAGGAGCAAGGCAAGGAGAGAGAAGCACAGCGGGCCGTGGAATCCAAAGTCTCCATGGCTGTGAAAAGCAACAAGGACCTCAGTGATGGTGAAAAGCCTGTTAGCTTTTGTATTTCAGCTGCATCACCAGTGGGTGCCCTCAGCCGCACTGAGTCTGAGATTCAAAGAAAATGGAAAGACCCAGAAGGTCGGGTGGAACCTTTCATGTCGGCGCAATATGATCAAAGGACGAAAACACAGACAGCCTCAGATCAGAGCCTCATCAGCTCCCAAAACACCACCATCACACAGCAATCTGGTCCCAGGCTCTGCTATGTGTGCAGTGATGGCACCTTCCTGAAGGGGGAGCTCTTCTCAGTGGGCTCAGGCTCCCCGTATGCCTACTCAGTGCTGGATGGTGCTGTGAGGTGGGAGATGTGCACGGAGGAGGCTGTGTCTGTGGCCAGGGAGGCTGTGTACAGGGCCACTCACAGGGACGCGTACTCTGGGAACAACGTGGACATCTTTCACATCACCGCCCGTGGTTGGAGGCGCAGGGAGAGAGAGAACCTGAGAGAGGAGTACTATAGAGAGGGACAGAGAAGACGAGAATGCACAAAAGTGAGAGAGATAGAGAGAAAAAAACAGAGAAGAAAATGTGTGACCAGAACAGAGGATGCAGAAGAAAAACTCTGATTAGAAAGAAATGAGGATGAGCCAAATGATGTAGGGTTTCATGTGAGACAACTAGAAGTTTTAGTCTGTGTTGAAAAGTGTCAGGGTAAACAATAAGTACAGTAATTGTGCAAGTAGGTGGTCACATTTCATTATTTCATCTCTATCTGTATCTATAGCAAACAAAAAAGAGCTATGTCAGAATAGGCTCAGTTTGGTTCCTTCAAACAGCTTATTCCCATAAAACTGGCATGACTAATATCATTTTTTTCTAATTTCATTATGCCTCTTTTTTTTATACTAAAATTGCCATTGCACTTTTATGACATGCAGTCCTGAAGAACTACTAAATCATGTCAGGCAAAGAATATAAATTGTGTGACTATGGAACAACTTGATGTTTTGGTAAGTGCAAACTACAGGTATTGCCATGATTATTTGTAGGCTACATTTTTGTCCTACAGTTTGCACTTAGCTGCATGTTTGTAGACAGTTTTTCAAGGCAACCGAAATAATATAGGATAGGCCTACTTAACTTTGTATAGGTGTAGTGGAATAATTGGTGAAATCATGACTTTTTTGTGCTAGCGTTTTCTTCTCTAAGTAAGCATATTGTAAACAGTGTCATGCACAGAGCATGGAACAACCACATAGCATTCAAAGTTGGAAGGCTTGACAGTTCATACAGCCAGCTTCTGTGGCTGTCTCAAAGTGGTTTGATTAATTTTGCTAGTGGGTCGGTAGTTAAATTAATATTAGGCCTAGGCCTATTTCCTGCATTTTTAACGTCATAAAGTAAACTTAAACTAACTTATTACCCGAAGCTTAGCTTGATAGTAGATGATAGACTCTATATTGACTCCAAGCTCTTGACTTTCATTTTGTCATAATTGGGATTGGGACGGGTCATAATTTGTAGCACGTACTCCTTTGTGCGTAGCCTTCTGCGTAGTTATAACTCATAAAAAGGCCAAGTAATCTGCTATTGTGGGTGAGCGTCCTTGGCAACCCCACCAGTCCACTGCTCATCCCATCCCATCTGTTAGGACTCAGGGTTGCCAATGGTCTTGTCCATTTCTCTGTCATCAGTCTGCAATAATTGGCTAACTTATCCATTGCTCCTTTGGTCTATCCCTTTGCACAGCCTGATTGGCCATGTTGTCCTGCCTATTTTCCTGACTCACCTCCATCATCTGACTAGAAAAAAAAAATCCTTGTGCACCACTGTGACTCTTTGCCCATGGTCACTGACAAATAAATCAATTTAGAAATATGCCAATGAACTGTTCAAATGCTGAGACGCTAATTCTTAAAGTTTGGGGTGCTTCTCGTAGAGCAATAATGTAGTATAGGCCTACACATAATGTAATGTGTTCAGGCAGAAAAAAGGCACTTCCTGAATCCTCTCTCTGTAAGTTGTACACAAACATGAGTATGAATCTGATAAATTTTTACATCTTATTCAGCAGCGTAGAGAGGGTGTATCAGATGAATAATTGGTTGTGGTACACATGTGTGAATTAATTACTGAATCAGGCCCATGCAAGTGTGGCATGATGTAATGAATGACTACTACATAGATATATACAGTATTGTTCTCCAGGGTTTTACAGTATAACAAACAACACATGAACAAGTGGATCAGAGAAAAAAAAGGCATCCCTAAAAAGTTATACTAAGTTACTTAAGTGCTGTGTGAGTGTGTGTGTGCTGCTGAGCTCGCCATCACTCCGCCCATGTAGCAATGCTTCGACCTGAATGTGAACATAGTACTAAGTATGTAAATGCTTACAAAATGGCTGTGTCTCATTTGACATTGTTACCTGTACATATTGTAACTATAGCCATAACTGTAGGTAGCTGTTTTTTCTTCCTGAACATTAGGATGAGCTTTTTGCTGTTGATCCATATGACAGGAACTGTTGTTGACAGTCTGAGCGACTGATTCGACACCCCAAACAGTATGACCTCAGTGACCTCAGTAAAGACTTTGAAAATGCCTTGCCAGTACATATCGTCTTCTTAGTTACTCAGTTGTGTCAGTGTGATTGTTCACTAAACAAAATGCATCAGTGAACTCTGAAGGGAGCTGAGGTACATAAAAAAGATGACAAAGCTCTGTTACAAAAATAAGATGAAGTTCGCCAGAGGAGATACGAGGGATGCATGGACAGGTCAGAGTCAAAAAACCATGATGGGCCGATGAACCCTACTTTGCAGAGGAGCTGAATACCTTATACACAAGGTTTAACAGGACGGATTCTGTGGACTGGAACCTTACCACCAACTGCATCTCTGCACCAGTCAGTATGGAGGAGCGGAAGGTCTCCATCCTTTCGGGCTGCATCTGAGAACAGTTGCTTTGTTGCCAGGGTATGGAAGGAGACAACTATCATTCCTGTTCCCAAGAAGCCCCATGCCAAAGCCACAAATGATTTCAGGCCTGTGGCACACTCAGATCCTTTGAAAATGCATGAGAAGGAGGTCGCTAGGGACCTTACCACTATGGTGGGAGAAAGCAAAACAAAGATTTGAGGATGCCAGCCTATGTTTTCTGGACACAATGACTACCATGGCTCCAAATTTGTATGATTGTTATTCATGGATGTTTCATCTGCTTTTAAAACAGGAAATAGGTCATGAACATACTTCTGCCTCACCTCAACACAAGAAGTCAACACAACACTGTGGTTAGACACAACTGGCATTGGATTGGCAAGGGTTTGGATGACTCTAAGGGCCCAGCACTGACAGGGCCCCCCAGAGAACACATATTGTCATCAAGTATAGGCTAAATAATGTAGTCAAAATTGTAACTTTGTGTTTGTGTAAACAAATAAATAAGCAAATCGTGTCGTAAACTAAACAAATGCATGGTTCAGTGTTGCTAAATTAATTAGTCCTCACATTCAATATTGCATCCTAGTACAACTTCCTGACAAAGAAAAGCAAGGAAAATATAGCAAAAATAATAAAGCATGCAACCAAAATCACTGGTACCTCCCAGACCCAACTCTCAGACCTTTACACTAGAAAGAAAAGCAGATCATTAAGGATCCTTCACATCCCCTCTGATAGTCATTTTAGCTGCTCCATCAGGCAGACAGTTCATAGCACCTCTGGCCAGAAAGATAACTTAAAAAATCTTTCATTCTCATATATGCATGATAAACACCTACACCTAATACTGCGGCTAAGCACAAATTATTCAGTTTTTTTTATGGATGCTTTTTTTAATCCTTCTAAACCAAGAACATTTTATGTGATAAAATGTTGCCATAGCATTGGCCCATGAACTTGATTTGTGATGTGATGTTTGAATGTGATGAGGTGAATGTAAGCATGCTAAACCCCTTCAGTGTCCACCCAGTTCCAACATGCTGTCATCGTGGCTGTGGACTTGAGGGCGATGGCGGGCTCGTACATCGCTTCGCAGACAGCGAAGAAGGTGATTGAGATCAGTCCCTACCTGCTGGGCACCATGGCGGGCGGCACGGCCGACTGCAGCTTCTGGGACCGTCTGCTGCTAGCCCGGCAGTGCTGCATCTACGAGCTACGCAACGAGGAGCACATCTCTGTGGCTGCCGCGCCCAAGCTGCTGGCCAACATGGTGTACCAGTACAAGGGCATGGGCCTCAACAAGGGCACCATGGTATGTGGCTGGGACAAGAGAGGGCCAGGTTAACATACCTCTTCATTCCAGTCGTGATACAGCCAGTTAATACTGCAGTCTGCTATTTGGAGATTCCAGCTATTTTCTTTAACTTCTTTACTTGCTCTTTGATCAGTGACAAACAAATCCACTGAGACTATATTGAAATACATTGCATGTTATTGATGAGCCAATGCTCACACATCAAGACAAGAAGTGCTAACTGATTGGAGTGTGATATGTCTGCCAACTTATTTGCACCATTCTCTGCCTTATGTATTAAGTTATTGCAGAGAATGGGGATGATAAGTATAGGATTTACTTGAAAAGACAAGATGTAAAAATCTCTGCAGTGGAACACAAAAAGAAAAATAACCAAATTGAAAAATAATTTACTACCCTTGACTCCTGGTTTGGGGAAATGGTATTGTAATAAGATCCTCCTGTCTGTGTGGGTCTGCTCACAGAACTTTAAAAGTACTAATCCAATATACTTTGAAATTTTATACAAGGCAGACGGTCACCATATCTCTGCCCCCCTTCAAGGTCATCCGGATCTGTCTCTGAATGCAGACAGCGAAATTTTGTTTCACTTTGGTTAATACTGTGTGACAGGGCCAAGGATATGCAATCGCCCCACTTCCTTTGTTTTCTGCCTGAAAAAGGAACAGATAAAAAATAGTCACTGCCCGGCAGTGGAAGCAACATGAATAATCTTCTCTCAAAATCTGTCACACAAGTCTCTCTGCATTATTAGGTGAAATCCAGCGTTTGATTTAGGTGATTAATGGGTAGACATGCTGCTGTGTTAAACAGGATTGGGCGCTTCAAGAAATAAAACTTGGACTTTTATGGCCTGTGCAGACTGTTGTTTTAGTGCTGGTGGTTCAGCTGTCTGGTATATAGTGTTGCGTTTGGACTGCTGAAATGTCAAAGTACTTAACTGGTAAGAAATAAAGCTCAGCACTTTGTATTAAATAGAATATTAGTGCAGACTGTCATTGTCTAAAATTGTCAGGAGACGGTAGATTTTGGTCTTAACAAATGTAGATAGTAGATTGTACTTTTCTTTTTCTACTTTTAGGTGACGGTACTAGTACAGTAATTTCCTGGCAAATGTGTGTATATGTTCTTCAGTTTTGATTTGTGTGGGACATTTCCTGGGGCATGTTTAGCAACCATGTTGGCCTACACAGACAGAGCACTACACACAAGCTCCTTCAGGAAAGTTGTTTTGATTAACTTGTGTGAAGGACTTTGGACTCCATCTGTCATGTAATGTGGAGGAGCTGGAGGAGCTGTTTTTTTTAGCACTGGGGGATTATTAGCCATGCATCATTTCAGCTTTCTCCCAATTAGTGTCCGACAAATTGACTGCAGAGAAATTGAGTTCTTTAATTAGTCATTAGAAAATGTCCCCCTGATTGAAAATTCATATTGTTGTGTGATGGGAGAGGGGAAGAGAGAGGGATACAAGAGGATCAGTCCTCACTGCAAGTGTGTGTGTGTGTGTGTGTGTGTGTGTGTGTGAGTGTGTGTGTGTGAGAGAGAGAAAGAGAGAGAGATTTTGGAATCAATTTGCCAATGACAAATGGATATAGTCAATTGAAATGTCATTTTTGGCTAGATGCTGTCTGAGGCGAGGTCACTGCGGGTAGTGTCTCAGAACTCTGGTGCTGTGGTGCATAAACAAAATGGTAGGCCTGTGTCTATCTGGAATGACAAGAGCAGCAGTCAGTCAGGTAAATGATCCCCACCCCCACATCTTAATCTCCAAAGATATGTATATGAGTTGTTCATGTGAAAAAATGAATTCACAGGCATTTAAGTGTCCTGAGGCATGGCTCATTGGTCAAGCAAAGCTGAATTTATGAAGTGGACAAATTTGATCTTTCATATCTCCTGTGTGGTTGACTGGTCCCACCTGTTGTACATAAGATGTCCTTTTAAAACTGTTGAGGACATTCCGGAGTCGTCACAATCCCTTGTGTTTTTAATAATATCATGGACATATTTGTAGACCTTTGAAAAAGCTTACAAAACAACTTATTTGATTGTCAGTTACATCAGATTCATCATGTTATGAATTTGTTGTTGTTCCAAAGCATTCATAACTGCATATTCTACACTTACATTAACATGTATATTCATGATTTCATCCAAAGTGAATTAGTCATAGTCTTAAGTCCAGAAACACTCTCTCAATAGTATGTACTCTATTCCTAACTACAAACCCATGACCTTGGTGATGTTGGTACCTTTTTGACTGTATGTTTACTTTTGTGCTGCATTCATTTGTCTTAGTTTGAAATAGTGTCACTGCAAAGGGGAGTTCATTTAGTGTGTACCTCACCAATAACTATGTAACTATAAGAATAACAGACAGTGTTCTGACATAAGTATGTATATTGAAAATGAATTAGAACTCATTAATTTATAACAGCAGTGTCAGAAGGAAATTATAGCCAGTAAAGAAACACTGTAGTGAGTGACATTTCAATGGAGTTGCAGTGAAATCACTCATACAGGATTTTCAGTACTGAAGCAAATTCATTTAACCAGAGGGGAAAGGAAAACAAATTAGTCATGGTTGCAGCTGTAGTCCTGGCCACTAAGGGGAGGTGTTTCTACATGCTCCACACATGTAGGGGATGTGAGGCCCCCACTTGGAGAAATTGCCCAGACAAAGTGCTGTAACTGGCAGTACATCACAGACGACGTGTTTAAATGGGTCCAGCACAGTGACACCGTAATGGGAAATCAATACGGCTGTGACTGCGGGCTGGGAAAGCCCAGTGGCATGATGGACGGAGGCTCTCGGCCAGGACAATCGGGTCGCATGCATAATGTGAGCCCCCGGGGGATCAATGGGGTTTATACGGAGCGTGCCACAAGTTTTAAAGTTTTTTCACGAAAAGCCCCCCCCCAAAAAAAATGTACGCCACTGTCCAGACACCAAGAGTGACGCAGTAAATCTGGCAATCAATTCCGAAAGTAATGATTCAGAGGAATGAGAGGTAGGGGAGAGAGAGTCTGCAACAATGCCGGTGATTAAATGGAGAGGTGACTGTCATGTAAATTAAATCAATCTCGATTAAGAGAAAGCTCGTTACCCCCGTTTCACTGATGTCAGGCACACACATTTTTTTCTTTTCTCTTTTATTTTTTCCCCCCAGAGTGATTAAGTGTCCAAGTGCCATAAGGAATAGATTTAATGGCATACAGTTGAGAGCCTGACAAATATGCCTGTAATAACATTTAATGCCGTGGCATATCTGCTAAAGAGCTTAGTCGTACCAGGCGTCACCTCCCCTTTCGTCACACCTGTAACGGAGGAGCTGCGGAGTCAGGGACCGCCCGTCCGTCACTCTCGACCGTGATATGATGGGCCGTGGACCTCCCACAAGAATACCGCCGTTAAGGGGATTCAGTAAAGCCGAGCGAGCATCCATCTCAGCACACTGGATTGAGTAGTGATTTCATGTTTCTGGCTTTTTATGTGTGGCTGAGTTATTAGGGTGCTTTTTTCTTTTTTCTTTTCTTTTTTTTTTTGGAACTCCGCGCTGCCCTCCAGTCGAAGCAGTGGTGTGTGACTGTCAGTTGAGCGCTCAGTGTCTCCTCGTGCTGTTTATTGTCCATGTGTTTCCTAAGCATGTCAGTCAGAACTCAGGATTTTTTTCTTTTTCTTTTCTTTTTTTCCTAAAGGCCCTCTGAAAAGAATCCAGCCCTAACGGCTTGTCACTGGGGGGGCTAACCAAGCGGAAGGAGTCGCCCACGTGTGACCCCCAGGCTGAGCACCCCTTCTCCCTCCTCGTATCCCATGGGCCTCTCCCACTGTACAATGCTTGCGAGTTTTATATTGACTTCTTACACACCCATACGAATCTCCCCTTAATATCCTTCATTATATCATTTGACAAAATCCACTCACTTTGTGTACCACAATGTGAGGCTTTCATTTTGAGACAGTTCCAACTGCATTGTGGAGGTACCAGATGTTTCCTCCTGCTCAAGTGCCCTTCCTCGTCTCCCCTGACAGGAGAGGTGGCTTGTGAGTGTGCTTGTGAGTAGTCACTGCTATTATGTTTTTTTCCCCCCTCCCCTCGTCCCTTTTAACCTATTTTCAGCCCTCAGACGTTCAGAATGGCAAATTGCCCCCATGTTGCTGGAGAGCCCTAGTGATTATCAGGCAGAGGTAACGGAGCGTGTGGAACGTTCAATTTACCAGGTGAAAGCTATTGTGAGCTTTCCCCAACTGCGTTTTTTTGAAGGGCTGTTTCGCCGGTAGATGGTCCTTTTAAATTGTCCGCAAGCTCAACTAACTGAAATCCTACATCTTCTCTGGAGTTTGTTTCTGCAGACATGAACTTAAGTAAAACTGAGGACTTGTGTGTGCATAAGAGAGAGAGAAATAGAGAAAGAGAGAGGGAGAGAGATGGAAAGTGAGAGCAAGGTGTCTGGAGAGCTCGGCCTTCTCACAGGTTTGCATGGCTGCGTGCTGGAGACTGTCTGTCTGACAGAGCTGATCTCATTAATTTACCATCTGCACACTGGCCCTGCTTGAGCACAGATGGGAGCGAGTCACCATAACTACTCTCCTTGTATTCTGTGTGTGTGTGTGTGTGTGTGCATGTGTGTGTCATTCTCCAGACCAGAACATGCTGTTTCTCCAGTCCTATTAGTAACGCGGCTATATACGTTTGCCTGATGGCTTGTGACGGTGGTGCCGAGGCCGGGCATTTTGTAATTCCACACCGTCAACACTCTCCGTCTCCCCCTCTCGCTCTCCCGCTCTGCCTCAATTCTAATCTCTGTCTTTTATCATTTGAGGTGCGGGGTTAGGTCCTCAGGTATGGATCAATAATTAATTTGGGTGTTTGTTTTTGGAGAGATCAATAGCACCTTGGGCGATGCCCTGGAGCAGGCCTGGAGCTGGGCCTCTCTCTTTCTCTCTCTGTCTCTCTGTCTGTCTCTCTCTCTCTCTCTCTCTCTCTCTCTCTCTCAAGTGCGTTCTCACTCTCTCTCTCCCTCGCTTGCACACTCGCTCACCGCTGCCTCGTCAGCAGCTTCCATGTGGGGCCTGTTGTTTAATCAGGGCATGGGGAGACGGCTGGAGCCTGAACAGCTGGGGGGGACATGGGTTGAGGCCTGCTGGAGCTGTACTGGGCTGCCTTCATATGCTGGGGAGTGCTGGGATGGATTAATTGTGGGCTAATGATAATGCTACTAGTAATGCTAATATTAGTGTTAATAATAGTAGCAATAATAATAATAATAATAATAATAATAATTTCTCCCCAAGGATGAGGGTGTTGCTGAGGTTTGACCTTTAAATATTATTGCGTGTGTGTGTGTAAATGTTTAATTACTGCAATTGATTTGGTTTCTGGAGCATGAATTATGCACCCTGTTCTTTTAACTGTTTTTGTTGTGATATGAAGGTGTAATCTTTGCCCCTGAACTCCACACCTCTCCTGACTGTGTGTTTATTTGTGTGTGTGTGTGTGTGTGTGTGTGTGTGTGTGTGTGTGTGTGTGTGTGTGTGTGTGTGTGTGTCTCCAGGGCTCTACTATTTGGACTCCGAGGGCAACCGCGCATGTGGCGACCTGTGGGCTCGGGCTCCTTTTACGCCTAGGGGGTGGTGGACAGTGGCCTGCGGCACAACCTGACCATCGAGCAGGCCTGCAACCTCCGCCGCCGGGCAATCTACCAGGCCACCTACCGTGAGGCCTACAATGGCGGGTAAGCGGGTAACCTGTACCACGTCCACAGCAGTGGATGGGAGATTGTGTCCCAGGAGGACGTCCTGCGTCTCCACCAACAGTACCAGGGACAAACCGCATAAGGGGGTAGGACAGGTAGGGACAGGGAGGGGTTGGGGGTAAGGTGTTGGGACTTGAGCCTGAATGGACAAGGAGTTGTGCAAATGGATTGTTAAAAAGGGTGACTATTTAGAATGGGCTTGAGTTATGTAGGAAGGAGATGGGAGGTAATCTCTTTGTTGTCACATTAGCGCAGCAAAAAAAAAAAAACAGACTCCCTTCCTTACCCTCCAGTGCATCCTGTCACGGGGCAGTCAGGCGAGGATTTGAGTTTGTTTACATGCCCTCAGTTACATCACAACAAGAGCTCCCTCTTTCAAATCCTGCTCGCACACGTCCTAGAACCGTTTCCGTCATTTTTTTCCACATATCATGTAATATGTTTTGTCGTCTTGTGCGTGTGTCGGCAGACTGAGCTAGTGGGCTGTAATGCCTATCTCACGCCTTGTAAAGATGTGGGGGCGCCGCATCCCTGCGGACTATGCGACGAACCAAAGCTCCAGCTGGTTAAGTCGCTTGGAGTGGGAGTGAGCTTCTGTTGCATGCATTTCACATGAACACTACCACCGTTACAAAACAGTGTTAAAACTCAATAAACACGAGATTCTTCTACATCGTAACTGTGGCTGTGTTTTTCCCCCTCTGCTCAATGTGTGGATGTGGGTGGGTGTGAATGAACAGGCTACCAGAACTAACTTGTCCCTGTAAGATTATGAAAAGTGACTATTAGAATATATATCTTCTTTGGCTTCATCTTAACGTAAATAAGTTTATTATGTCAAGGATGTCTGTCTGTCTCATAGTCTTTACTCTACATACATGTAGGCATACTTTGTAATGTGAACAGGAGCTATGGCGCTTCCACAGCCTGACGACATGGGCACGACCTTGATACTGCAGCCCAATTTTTTGTTGGTGTGAAACCTTATTGACTCATGAGGCATAAGGTTGTTAGGTTGCGGTTTTACTGCAGGCTGTTACTGTTTGTGCCTGCTGAATTGAAACAGATAGAACAACCCCCTTTCAGCTCCAAATATAGAAATAAAAGGGGTAGCCTATTCAATATGACGTGCCGCGCGGTCCAAAGCAATGTTGGCAAAGCTGCTCTCCATCCCAAAGTCAGACTAACGGTTTTCATTCCCATACAGCAATGATCGGTGCTATACTGTCACTTTGTTTAACTATGTAACGACCCGTGGCTGGCTGTGCGTGTCCTCTCGGCAGTTTTATGGTTAGAAATAAACACTAATAAAGGCAATAGGGGGAGGAATTGGACTTGAGCCCCCCAGCCATGGTTTAAAAACTTGTTTCACAGGTGACTAGTTAGATGGAAAACAAATGGGATTCCAATAGGCCTGCATGAAAATGAGGGGGTCTGGTGCGGTGCAACAAATGAAGAGGCGATGTTAATGAGATGAGCAGAAACAGAAAACTACATCTGTAATATTATCTGTAATATTAAATGCTATTTTCTCTTATGCTTTCATTTTGCCTCTTGATTTTCTGTTTCATAGGGCTAACCGTTTGTGGTAAATCTAGGAGTTGATGGGATAGAGCAGAGATAGCATTCGTTCCCTTCCAAGGTTCTCAAATTAGCTATTGAACAAATACCATATGCATCTTGATAATATAAATATATAGGGGTCATTCCAGCTATAAATGTCTTTTCTCGTAATGTGTGGATCTAAGATATAAAAAAGTCAGAAAGGACTAGGCATTGGACATGTTGCAAAATCAGAATCATGCAAAATAAATGATTCTTTTGGACATACTGATGGGAACAAACAGCCGAAATGATCCTACTGGGTCAAAAATAACCTCCACGCACCCACGTGCCACCATCTGTCAGCTGCACATTTACCCTTTCATTTCAAAGCCGATTGGTGTTTACTGTTTAGTCTGGATGTACAATGGAAACATGCCAAATTGATGTGCACCCCTCCATGTCCCATGTTTTGCTCTGTTAGAAAAGAAAACAATGTGATTCCTTTTACACGGTGTAAACATAGATCAAAGCAAAAAATAGGTTGGAGTAGACGTGTGAGCTTTTGGTGATGATTGAGGAAGACACAAGAATGACAAAAAAAACAGAACATTTTTCTCTGGCTGTACCCAGATCGAAAACAAATGAGAAGTCAATTTGGCAGAAGGAAATGACTCCCGGCTCTGTCTTGTGTCCACCCCAAAGCCTCTTGAGGCATCGTGTAATCAGCGTGGTTGAGTCCTTAAGCGCGCGCCAGCTCTGCAAAACAGCGGCGCTCGCCCCGAGGATAATTGGGTTTGTGCTTTTTGCGCATCCATGCCTCGCTCTCACAAGGGGGCTGAATTTCCTGCTTCTCTTCCCCCCCCTCGCCTCGTTTGAGAGGTGCAGTTTTTCACTGCTCTGCTCGCGACAGCCACACTCTTGTCATTCCTGTCGCGTGGCGCGCGCTCTCCTCCCCTTGCTCTGTGCCCTCTTCTGCAAAAGTGGCGTGGAGTTGCAGTAGGCCTACCGTACATACAAGCGGAGCTATAGCTCAAAGCCCTGTCATCTCTGATCTTCACTTGCCAAGCTTTTATTTTGTGAAATAAATGTCATCCTGATCTCCCCAGTCAGCCCAGTCACCCCTGTGCAACAGTTGCTCCCTCCTCTGCTCTCCACTGCTGATACTGTGGAGGTAGTGATGGAGTGAGCGAGTTATGATGATGGAGGTAGGGAGGTGGTGGTGGAGAAGATGGGCCTCTTTCCAGTACCACCACCTCCACCACCCCCACCACCATCATCAGCAGCAGCAGAAGCACTGCATCACCCTGAGAGATGGCATGGCGGTGTGGGTGGGGGTGGGTGGAACGAGGTTTGACAGAATATTACCCCTGGCCAGCGACACCTGACGGTACAAATGTGGCATGTCTGTCCATTTGTTTTATGGTCAGGGCCGTCGCGCCTGCTGCAGAGGCATCCCTCCGAGGCAAAAGCGCGGCAGGGTCAGAGGAGCTCTTCTCCGAGCGCCGGGAAGAGTGATAGCCTCTGCTGTGGTCACTTTACTTCTGTGTGTTTTATTTTTATCAGGCTATGTCCTTTAGACCATGCCCTGCGGCCTCACCAGTAAATTGCTCCTGATGGTCTCCCTACTCTGTTCTTTTCTATTGGGAAAGCGGGGCTGTGTATCAACTTGATGTTTGTCTTCTGTCAGCGCCGGGAGGGGCTTGTATTGAGCAATAGGTTCTGAAGGGATTTTTTTTGTCTGTGCGTCTGTGTGTTTTTGTGTGTATGTGTGGATGCATGAATAAACTGTTGTTGGGAAACTATGATAATGTAGTGTATTCCCCTTTGGCTATGCACAATATCCGTATAAGCATACTATAAGTATTCAATTTTTTTCTGATAGACACAGGAGATTAATGGTTAGAGAATGATTAGGACTGTAACACAGTACGTGTGCTGGTTCTTGATATTTTGTCTCTGAACAAATGTTCTTCCTTTACATCCAGCCCCAGTCATGGCTACCTCCTGTCTCTCTCTTACCTTCTTCTTCATCTTACTGTTGGCCTCCAAATATCACACTCCATCTGTCCACATCTCTCTCCTTATCTCCGTCTGTCTGTCGGTCTTCCTCTGTTACCTCACATCTCTCTCTCTCTCTGTCTCTCTTTTTCACTCTCTCTCTCTCCCTCTCTGTCTCTCTTTTTCACTCTCTCTCTCTCTCTCTCTCTGTCTCTCTTTTTTACTCTCTCTCTCTCTCTCTCTCTCTGTCTCTCTTTTTCACTCTCTCTCTCTCTCTCTCTCTGTCTCTCTTTTTCACTCTCTCTCTCTGCGTAACTGTGAAAATGTCTCATGTCTTTTCCATCTGTCTGTTAGTCTTACTCCGTTACCTCCCCTTTTCTGCTCTCTTCCCTGTGCCCGTCTCTGTGCCCGTCCCTGTGCCCGTCTCTGTGCCCGTCCCTGTGCCCGTCTGCGTCCTCATCTGTCTGTCTTTGTGTCTGTCGTTGTCGTCTGCCCTCCTGTCGGTGGGTGTGGATGGTCGTGGGGGTTTTGACATTCAGCAGCGGTCTTCCACAGGCAGGCCCATCAGGGCTCCGCCAGGCGCGAAGCCTGCGCTCTTCCCGTAGATTTCCACTTAATCTCCCCAGGAGCGTCCTCGGCCCATCGCCTCTGCCCCCCTCACCCCACACACTCTCTCACATACACACACACGCACACTCACACACACGCACACCAACATGCACACACTCTCTCACACACGCACACGTACACGCATACTCACATACTCACATACACACACACACTCTCTCTCACACACGCACACGTACACGCATACTCACATACACACACACACACACACACACCACGCACACGTACACGCATACTCACATACACACACACATACACACACACACACACACCACACCACACACACACACACACACACACACACACACACAGGATGGGCCTGATCAATGCCATCTCCTTGTGTATGCATCTCCTTGTGTGTGCCCAGGAAAGAGGTGAGTTGAAGGGGCAGGGTGGGGTGGGGTGGGGGCTGAGAAGGAGGCTTTAACTAAACAGCTTCCTACACAAACACACACACACACATGCACAGAGAACATATGCACACACACACACACACAAAACACACATACACAAACAGAACATTTTGTTCAAACCTGGTCTATATCAAGAATGGGTCCCAAAACCAAGGCCTGTAAAATATTTCTGTTCAATTATTTTCAACCCTGGAAATTACTTCAGTTTTACAGCCTGAAAATAACATTGTCTGGTAAGCAATGTTGGGGCAGTAATGTAATGAAGAGTATTATTCATAGGCAGCCCAAACTTTATAGGGTGGAAGACAAACATGTTCTCAGTATGATTGAACCATTAAAAGGTTGTACGGCATTCTCATTGAATTTCCACAAGGCCCTAGATTTGGAAAAAAAGTGCAAAAAGAGTGACATTAAGGATAGTATAAACTTGTTTTGTACGCATTTGGTATCGATCAGTTTGTTCTTTACATATATGTATACTATATTTTATTAATGTTGTACCAATATATGAGCTCTCCACATATAATGGGTTTGAAGATGGTAAGGATTAAACAAGGGGAGGTTGCTTTTTTGGGTCATGTTCAAATGATTAAAATGCCATGTGGGGTACATATTTACATATATGTATACTATATGTTATTAATGTTGTACCAATATATGAGCTCTCCACATATAATGGGTTTGAAGATGGTAAGGATTAAACAAGGGGAGGTTGCTTTTTTGGGTCATGTTCAAATGATTAAAATGGCATGTGGGGTACCTAGACACTTCTATGTGAAAGTAGCTCAGTGTATTTAGTGTACAAAGTGCCAGTGTTGTACCATACATGTAGATACAATTCATAGATAAATAGTCAAAATCATTATTTTGCCCATATACAATTGTAAACAATGATTTTATTATATTATTATTTTGTTTAATGTAATTTTATTTAATTCAGTCTTCCATCAGTAGTACATTATTCTGTTAATGTAATGGTGAATGATTAACATATAAGGATTTTAGTTCCCCATACATTGGAGTGTTGGGTGTTTTGGTTCTGGGGGGGAGTGGTTTCCCCAATCGCAATCGCACGGTAGCTGTATGTTGTCTTATCTGTTTTTTTATTTATTTTTTATTTATATTTTTTTCCAACATTTATCACCCAGAGGGTATACATACAAGCCGAAGCTCAAAGAAAAGGACCACAGACAAAAACAGAAACTCAGACACAGACAAAAAAAAAAGAGTACAGAGAAAAGTGTGTGTGCTTGTGCATGAGTGTATGAGTGTGTGTGTGTGTCTGTGTGCGCAGTGTATGTGCATGTATGAAATGCATCATGTGCACATTATCTGACCCCTTCCATGCTTTCAGACCACCTTGCCACCTTATCTACATAGCACAAATATTCTGTATTCCACCTTTCCAGACTACCATTTGCTATGCATGTAAGCTTCTCCATTTCAAATACTTGTTTTAGGTTGCTTCCATAACCTTGTCACCTGCTTCAGTGCGGTCAAGTGCAATATACGAAAGACCTTTCGTTCCCTAGCCTTTATCTTATGTTGTGTATTAATGCCCAGCCAATTTTCGAATGTGAGGGATTACTTAATATCCAGAATGCTTTTGACTTTCTCTACCCCTACCCAGAAAGACTTTATTACTGGGCAAGTTAAAAATATGTGTGTGTGGTTTGCTTTTACTTCTCCGCAACCTCTCCAGCATCCAGACCCTGTTGCAGGAGAGCACTTACTCATTATGTTCGGTGTAATAAAAAATCTTTGGCTTATTTTCCAAGCGTATTTAATATAGCTTCTTACCTGTATATGTTTAAAAAGTGTTTTTGCTCCAGATCGTACCTAGCAACCATGGTGTTGTACGTGTTTATTGTATTTTTATCAAGAAATTGTGAAAAAGTAACTAATCCCTTACCAACCCAACCTTGTAAAATCTTATCACTTCTACCTGGTATAAAATCCGGATCATGCATCATTTCTCTGAGCAGTACACTCTCACTCTGTGTTTTCAGTTTTTTGCACAGTTGTCTCAGTTCATAACTGTATTTCCTATACAGAATGGTTGTAGGTGTTGTTTTTGTCTCTCTTTCTTTAAAAAAGGCAATGTTCCTATTGATCCTGTTTCCATCTCATTTCCCATATTAATCCACTTTCTCTCTAGGTCTCCTTTCATCCACTTCATTATTACTTGAACTTGGATTGCATAATAATAATTTTGTATATTCGGGAAGCCTAGCCCTCCTTCGTCTTTCGGTCGAGTTAGTAATTTAACCTCCTGAGACCCTGCGTCCTCGTATGAGGACATAACATTTAGGCTTTGCAGGACTTTCTACTTCAATATTCTGAATAAATTTCTGTTGCCCTCATATCATGAGTTTTTTGCACCAGTTAGTGGTAATAAAAGCACATTATACTATATTGGGAAAAAACAAGATGGCGTCGATATCAACATAAATGTTTTATCAGCGGGCACATGACAACTGTCGTCATGGTAAAGTGCCATTGTAATTTATGCGGTTGAAACTTGTTTATTCATGCTTATTAACAGTTCTAGTATGATATGGCATACATTTTTCACATTTATTTTTTATTGTAACACATCAGGAAGCTTTTATTTTTTATGTCCTCATTTGAGGACATCGGGACTTAAAATGTATGCTTCCAGATTGCTTCCACATAATAGACCCATGGTGCTAGTTCTAAAAGTTTAGCAGTTTCCAATACACACATGCACACACTCACTTTTTTTCCATTTTGCACTGTTGTTTTCACAAAGTTTTGTCAACTAAACTTAAAATTGATTTTTTTTAATTATATGTTCCAATGAATATGCGCTCGTTTTACTAAATCATGCGCTCATTTTACTGAGTTGTGCACTCATTCTAGTACATAATGTGCTCATTTTACTAAATTGTCCACTCTTTTTAGTAAGTAGTTCACTTATTTTACTAAACTGTGAGCTCATTTGGCAAAAATAGCTAATTTTGCTCATTGTACTAGAATGTGCACTGAATTTAGCAAATGATGTGCTCATATTCATAAATAGTGTGCTCATTTTACTAAATTGTGGGCTCATTTAGCTAAATTGTATTTGCATTTAGCTAAATTACACACATTTTTAGTAAAATGAGTGCACATTATCTTGATATACACACAAAATATCTTGCAATGACACCTCTAGGGTGCCATACTATCACACACACACACACACACACAGTTTGCATTATTTTGCACATCCTTGAATTTAGTGTTTAATTTCATTGTTAATGTTTTTGTTACTTAAAAAAAAAAAAAAATTCAATTGAAATACATAGGTGCACTCTCTCACATATACCTGTGTATACACGCACGCGCGCACACACACTTTTGTTTTACTCTTAACTCTATTCTATTCTGATGAAATAAACAGAGTTACACTTTGTTACACAATGGCGATTTAGTTGTGTTTTATGGTAAAATAGACCCAATGTCCTCAAATGAGGACATCACTTTTCTCAAAAACTACTTGATGTACTGAGGTGAAATTTATTTTGTATACTCATGAAGCCCTAATAAACCAAAATAACTGAGAGAAATAAAAAATGCATTCAAATTTATACCCCGGGTCTCAGGAGGTTAAATTTAACTCTGTGTTTTTTATTATTCCATATAAAATTTGCAAACATTTTGTTCCACGAGTTAAAGAAATTTTCTGGTAATCGGAGAGGTATGGCTTGGAATAAGAAAAGAAGTTGAGGGAGTAGCATCATTTTATTCGTTTCTACTATACTGTACGTCCCGTCTGGTATTAATTTCCACCTATTTAAATCATGCCTTGTCTTCCTTTCAAGCGTGCTATAGTTGTGATCCAAATCTTTACTAATGAAAATACCTAAATATCTTATCATCTCTGTATCCCATTTGAACTTATAATGTTGTTTAAAAGAGTGATTCATTTGTGTGCCAATACTTAGAGATTCACATTTATTTTCATTTATTTTATAACCAGATACTGTGCTATAGTCTTTAATCACCTCCAGTAGGTGTTGCATTGAAATTTCAGGGGAGGTAAGATAGATAATTACATCATCTGCATAAAGTGCTAGTTTGTGTGTTTCTTTCCCTATCTTTATCCCTTTAATATTTACATTTTGTCTTATAGCTACAGCCAGCACCTCAATATATATAGCAAATAAAAGTAGGGAGAGAGGGTCTCCTTGTCGAGTGCCTTTTTGAATAGTACATTTCCTTGACAGGGTACCATTTGTTTTAACTGTAGACACTGGGTTGCTATAGAGAGTTTGTACCCATTGACAAAAAGTCTCATCTATACCAAATCCCTTAATTGTTTCAAACATAAAAGGCCAACTGACCCAATCAAAGGCTTTTTCAGCATCTAATGTCAACAATAATAGCTGTTCATTCTCCCTTTGTGCATGGTCAATAACATTCAACATTCAACAAGTTCGTCTAATATTATCGGCCAGTATTCTTCCTGGTATTTAAGCAATATAGCACAAGTGAGAGTGGGGTTGGTCATGGATATTCCCACGGGTGTTGTTCGGCCGCAGGCAACAACAGCCGTGGGAATATCCATGACCAATCCCACGATCACTAGTGCTATATTGCTTTTATACAACAATTCTACCACAAACTAAATAATCTGAAAACATCCCGTTATTGTTTAAAAATGTTAATTTCGACATCATTCTTACGCATCAAAAAATAGTTCCCTTTTCAATAGACAGCGTCTTGGTTGGTAGGTACAGTAACCAACATTCCAGATCCCTCATTACTGGTCTTTGTGGTTTACGTGTCTTCTTGAAAGAAATGTTGAAAGTCGGGCTGAAATCACATTCATATCTAGGTTTGCTGCATGCATGTTACAAGGACACTGGGCCATGTTATGTAAGGGACATGGTACTGCAAAAAAAACGGAAACATAGTCTACATTGCAGAACCACTCAACTTTATTACTTTATGGTGAATAAATGTTACACTACTGTGCACAGCCTGACGTGACGATGCTAGCACGTTAGCAGCGGTTAGCTAACTATGCTAACGTTGGTTATCTACAAGTCTCCTCCAAGTGACAATCATATTATACACAATGCTGGCAATGCTGAGAACAAGCATCCTCGTTTATCTTACTTACATTGAGTTGACTGTGTGGTTTAATCCACAGATGTGGTGAAGCACTGTTTCGTTATGGTTTGCTAAGGAGTAACCCATTGCTTAAAATAGTGGAGGGCTGGGATGAGAACATTGTGTCAAATCTTCGCATTGTATCGCGGAGTGATTTATTATTAGCTGTGCAAAGTCGAATAAGATTGATGTTATTATCTTATGATCTGTGTTGAGAAGTGATATACTGTAGGTCTACAGTATATGATTCACATTTTGTTGGATCTTTGCCTTCTTTGTGTATTAATGTTACTATTGATGATGACCATGTTTGGGCCCACTTACCTTTATCTAATGCGTACCATGCTCTAACCAGTAACGGAATTATTTGTTCTTTAAAAGCTTTATAGAATTAATTTGTGAAGCCATCATCACCTGGAGATTTCCCATCCTTCAACCCCTGTATTTGCATCTGTACCACTTGTGCTGTTATTGGATTTGTTAACTTTTCATTTACTTGTGTCAATTTTGGTAACTCCATACTTCCTAGATATGTGTGAATTTGATCACAATCTGCTCTTACCTCTGCCCTATAAAGTTTTTCGTAATAACTAGCAAATGCTTCTGCGATCTGATCCTCGTCAGTTATTATTGTGCCTTGGTCTGATTTTAAGTTTGTTATATGTGCTTTCTACTTTTGTTTCTTTAGTTTATAAGCCAGTATTTTTAGTGGCCCACCATCAGCTGGCTGGAATCTTCACAAAGATCTTCAACCCGTCCCTGGCACAGTCCACTGTCCCACCCTACCTGAAATCCTCAACTATAGTCCCCCTGCCCATAAACCTTTCATCTCTAGCCTCAACGACTACCGACCAGTGCCACTAAGCCCAGTGGTGATGAAGTGCTTTGAGAAACTGGTCCGTTGTCACATCACAGCAGCCCTGCCCCGCAGCCTTGACTCCCATCAGTTTGCCTACAGAGCGAACTGATCCACAGAGGATGCCATAGCACTCCATACTGCACTATCTGTAATCACACCTGGAGCAGCTCGGGAGCTATGTGCGGATGCTCTTTGTGGATTATAGCTCTGCATTCAACACCATCCTCCCTCACAAACTAGTGGTCAAACTGGAGGACCTGGGCCTTCCACACACCACCTGCATGTGGATCAATAGCTTCTTCTCTGACCGCAGACAGAGGGTCAGAGTGGGTCACCACACATCCACGACCCTAAGCCTCAGTACTGGCTCTCCCCAGGGTTGTGTGCTGAGTCCCTTGCTCTACACATATGATTGCTCCCCTGTCCATCACAGCAACACCATGGTGAAGTTTGTGGATGACACCACAGTGGTGGGGCTCATCTCTCGTGGGAGGGGGATGAGTCTGCCTATAGAGATGAGGTGGAGCGGCTGTCAACATGGTGCAGGGCCAACAACCTGCTCTTCAACACCTCAAAGACCAAAGAACTCATCATAGACTACAGGAGAAAGAAAACAGAGATCCCACCATTAATCATCAACGGGGAATGTGTGGAAAGGGTGGCAGACTTCCGCTTCCTGGGAGTCCACATCGAGGAGAGCCTATCCTGGAGCGTGAACACCTCTGAGCTGCTGAAAAAGGCCCAACAGAGACTGTTCTTCCTGAGAATACTCAGGAGGAATAACACCACACAAAGACTGCTGGTGTCCTTTTATCGTGCCTCCATTGAGAGCATACTAACATACTGTATGTGCGTGTGGTACACCAGCTGCACAGCAGCTCAGAGGAAAGTGCTCCAGAGGGTCATCAACAACACCCAAAAGATCGTTGGCTGTCCTCTCCCCACACTGGAAGAACTACACAGGTTCCCGTTGTCTCAAAAAAGCCCAGAACATTATAAAGGACACCCACCATCCCGGTCACTCCCTGTTTGAACTGTTGCCTTCAGGCAGACGGTACAGATCAATTAACGCAAGGACAAATAGACTCAAACACAGTTTTTACCCAACTGCAATAACCACCCTCAATGCTGCAAAAAAATAATGTGCAATATGGAATCTGATATGAAATGGATCAATGCAATGACAGAAAGTATGCGTGTATGTACAGTAGATGTTGTAAATCACACTGTTATTATGCAATGACTGTGTGTTCATACTGTTTTTAATAGAATAATTAGCTATCGGGTATTGTACAAGATATTGACAGCAGAGTTTCCGCTTGAAAAAAATGGTGCCGGTAGAGGTTTCGTTTTCCGGACATTTTAATGATATGCCGGTCAAATATCCTATTATCGCTTCTTAATTAGTCAAGTTGAGGAAAACTGGAGACAGGTTATGTAGCTTAAAGAATGACATATGACAATGACAATGAGAGGCTGAATAGAATGCAACATGTTCATTAGCCTAACATGCTTAACTAGTGTCAATTTAAAGATCTAGCCAGTCTCTATGCTGTTTTCATGGACAGCAAGAATCCGCTTCGTTCGTTTTTTTAAATAGGCTACATTGTTTGTTGCTGCTACCCATGTTATCCCCAGTGGTTCAACTGTTTCACTTGCGCAGATGCGCACACACATTGAATGAGCGCTCACACCACTACCCGCTAATGCTATGCCTTTTTATTTGATAACACTGACTAAATTAAGAAATATTTCCTATTCTAGAAAATGTTTAGTTTCTTTTTCTTTCGGTCCACGGTTCAATGATACTATTTGACAGGCCCGTCGGAAGGGGGGGGCGAACTGGGCGGTCGGCCAGGGCCTCGCGCTCTCATGGGCCTTGCACCTGGCCAATGATGTTGCAGATTTATCTCTAAATCTTTATTGCTGCTCTTTATACAATATGTCTCTAAAATAAAGAACTGTATTTCATTTAAATCTGCATAGACATTGTTTAAGATTTAAAAACAAAGTAAATCAAAATGAATATCTTTTAATTTTATTTCATGACGTCGTTACGTAGGCTAGGCTTGTAGCGGCCGCCGGCCGGCCAGGCTTGTAGCGGGCTTGTTGTAGCGGTCAGCCAGGCTTGTTGCGGCCGGGAAGGCGAGCCAGAACGAAGGGGAAATGTTGGCAGCACGTCCGCGCGACTGCTTTCGTAAATTTCAGTCTGGTGCTGAGAAAAGAAAGAAACTAAAACAGAAAGAGGAGTTCAACAAGACACTGCATGGTTCTCTGGATCGGTTTGTGAATAATTCATCTAGAGATGTGGCCGAGCAGCAGCAGGCACACAGGGATAGTGACAGTGGTGCTACGGTTATGGAGACAAGCATTAATGTTAATGTTAATGTTGTTAGCACCAATGAGGGCAGTAGCGATTTAACATCTCGATCGTTACAACTGGAGGAAAGCATCGAAAGGGAGGAGGATATCCAATGTGAGAATCAATAAAGTATTTATGCAATATGTGCCATTGTAAATTAAATCACTGTGCATAGCCTACGAAAGCCAGAAAGGTCGATTTTTTCTAAGTAGGCTATGGTGAGTCAATCTATGTTATGCGTGTTATTCATTTGTCAGTGTATGTAATGCACATATCTTCAATAGTTTAGTTTGAATGTCGTGCGCTTGATATCGACAAATTGCGTTCAGTAGCCTAATAGCCTACTTCATGACCATTTTCTTCAAGTCAAAATGTTCACCTTTAGCTATGTCTGTGTTAACATGTATGTCTGTGTTGTTGATGTGACGGATAATAAACGGCTTATTATGGCCAACGATTTATGTGCCTGCTATAATGTTAAATATCATTCCCCCTCTTAAAGACATGTCAATGTATTATCCTACTACTAAATATACACCGACAGTAGCCTAGTTACGTGTAAAGTAGTGTGTAAAGTGGGCTGCATGATTCCATGCACGTATAGTTAAAAGGGCCTCGCACCTCGCATCCGTCAAGTTCGCACAGGGCCTCGCCCCCCTCTTGCGACGGGCCTGCTATTTGATTGTGCCGCAAATTACCCGCGGACCAGCAATCTTCTTGTTGAGGAGGCCCTAACCCTGCAGATCATAGACAGAGAAAGCATGCTCTGGGAACAGAACACAATTGCATGTCCAGTGTAGCCATGGGTCTGTCTACACCAGGGGTCGGCAACCTTTTTTGCCTGGAGAGCCACTTTTACCAAAATTCTTTTTTTTTATCTCAGAAGAGCCACATAAAGACGGTTACAAGAAAAAGTTTGGATATTTAACGTACAGTTACTTTCATTCAACAGAGGATCTTTTAATACATTTTCTACTAGTTTTAAAAGTAATGTGCAAATAACTTGAAATGTAAAGTGGAATGACAGAAGTATAGGCCAAAGGCTTCCCATGTAGGCTAAACACCACCCCCTATTTTCCCAGTGTCCTTTGGTATGCAAAGTAACATCATAGTTAACAACACAACACTCAATTTTCGTTGACATGTCATTGGCGAAATTGAACATTAGGCCTACCAGAGATTAGATTTGGTGATGGCCTTGGAGTCTGGCTGGCACATCTTCAGTGAGGTGAAGTTTCATGCAAGAATTGAGGCTGTCTTCGGATGGAAACTTTCCCATTTAAGCCTGCTTGTGTTCGCACTCGCAAGCTGTGGCCTCTGCCGATTCCTTTTTGAATTTTCCTTATCTAGCCTACAGCAAGCGCACACATCACCAATAAGAATTAAAGTGTTCTCGTTGACTGAAATGGAGGGAAATCGGTGATTTTGTTTGATATGACATGGCAACGAACCGTGAATGTAAAAATATTGTGCAGGCTACGGTTACGGAGTCAAGTGAGGTGGAAAGTTATAGGCCTATAAATTACTCAGATAGACCTACAATATTACATTTTGAAAATGAACGAACTAAAATAAAATACATTTGAATTAAATAGCCTACTCATTAATTATTTTCAAAAGCTGAGCCGCATCAGAGGGATCAAAGAGCCGCATGCGGTTCCGGAGCCGCGGGTTGCCGACCCCTGGTCTACACGGAAAATGACAAGTGTCATAGTGCGACTGCAACCCCTTCACCTCCACTTCCAACGTCACTGATTCCGATAGATACGCCCGACACTTCAGCTTTTTCTCTGGTGGTGGTGGAGCTGACCAGACATCTGAGGCTTCAGGCGTTACCCATTTACCATCATCCATCGCGCCTGGCCTCTGAAAAAAACTTTTAAGGCTAGTCTGCCTGGGCCTGGCCATGTTTCAACCGTCTTACTCATGCGTTCATTGTTTAACAAACGTTTTAAGCGTGCACTGCATGTGTGTTGTCTAATAGGCTAACTTTCAAACGGTAGAGCCTGTTCCTTTCAAATATAGCCAAAGGACGTATGCTTGCTTTAGTATCGGCCTACATTTTAGGCTTATTCTCAAATTCAGATTGCGTTAGGGGGGCGGGATTATTAGCCAATTTCAATCGGACAATTTGACCTGAGAGATTTAATTTTGTCGGAATTTTCATTTTTTTTCCGGCCAATGTCCGGCAATTACCGGACAATGGCAACCCTGATTGACAGCACAATAACTTTAAAAAACGACCAGTAAACAATGTTAAGGCATTTGTGGAGAAGAAAGATGGTTCGGGTGTTCTTACAGCTCACACACTGTGAATGTGTTGAAAACAACGCAACTTGCGTTGTTTTAACACATCTCTGTGTCCAGATAGGGACCACTAAGTTTGTGTTGTTTCCTTTTTAAATTTGTTGCACAAAATGTGTTGAAAATAGCACAACTTGCGTTGTCTTTTTAACCCTTAAAGGAGTACCGTCACACCGGAAATTAACATTCTAAAGAATATCTGGGTTCATTGAATTCAACATAGAATTTTAGAACCTTCAATTGTTGCGGAACTTAGAATGTTCAAAAACCTACACCTTTCACATCTCTGTGTCCAGATAGGGACAACACATTCGTTTTAAGAGTGCAGTAAGCTATTTCATAGCTCCCATTGTTTAGGTCTATCCAACTAAGTGCAGAGGCACCCGCCCCCCTGTATCGGTCGTTACTCAAGCCCCGCCCCCATCTCTCTATCACTAACTCCATCTCTCCCCCCTCCCCACTCTCCTGACTCGGCACTTGTAATTCAGGTCAGCCCGTGGACGTGAGGGTAATGAGAGAGTCAGCCATTGCCGTGGTGGTGGCGGTGGCGGCAGCGGTACAGGACGCAGTGGCGGTGATGGATGAGGCAGAGAGCCGGGCGTTGTCGTAGATGATTGACAGCGGCTGGAGTAGGCCGGGCGTGACTGACACATCTCCTGGCGGAGAGTGAGCGCCCAGGATGTATGGCTGCGATGAGAAGTGGTCGGAGCTTTGATAAAGTGACAAGGTCAGCGGATCACAAGGGGGGAGATTAGATTGAGGTGCCTGGGTTGTTCCTCCCTCTCTCCTCCTCCTCCTCCTCTCCTCTTCTCCTCCTCTATCTTCAGCGTAGCGCTAACGAATGACTCAGGGAATGGTAATGAATGGTGGCTTGTTATGGAAATGAATGAATACTCCATCACGGCAAGGACAGGAACGTGCATGGAAAGTGGCATCTATTGTCACTCATTCCTGGATCACTCTCCCTTGACGTTCCCTGCACGTCGTCGGTCATCTGACTGTGAACTTGCGGGTTTGACTTCTGACCTGTCCCTCACACGGAGCTGTGCACCAGCACACCATCCACACCCTCCGTCCTTCAGCGCGTTCGTCCTCTCCGATGCCGATGCTGTTTCCAGCGACAACTGCGGCCTCCCAGCAGTGAGAAAAACCCACCCCACACTATCTAACCCTGGAATGTTGGCTTGTCAGCACTGCAGCCGAATCCAAAATAACTACATCTACTTATCTGCTGCCTTGCCAGTCCTGCCTCTATCTCTTTGTCACTGTTTCTCTACTGCTCTCTCTCCCTCTCTCTCACACACACACACACACACACACACGCACGCACACACTTTCACATACACACACTCTATTTCTCGTTCAGTCACTTGCTCCTCATTTTGCTCCTCTCTCTATGTCCTCCTGCTCTCTTCATCCTATCTTTCTCTCATTTTACGCCTTATTCTCACGCACTTGCTCTTTTCTTCCCCCCCCTCGCTCTCTCTCTTTCATATCTCTCTCCCTGTATTTTCTCTCTCTGTTCATTCTATATTCTCTGCTCTACTCCCCATCTCTCCTTCTCTCTCTCTCTCTATCCCTCTCTCTTTTTTCCCTTTATATCTTCCATATTCTGCTCCTTGCTGCCCCTCCCCTTCACATGCACACTCCTTCTCATCTCTCCTCATTCCTTCCTTTCTCTCTCTCTCTCTCTCTCTCTCTCTCCCTCTCTGTGTGTCGCTGAGGACAGATCTCCTCTCATTATGGTGATGGTGATGATTCAGTTCACTGGTGCTCTTTCCCCAGCGCCTCTCCAAGGCCTTTTTCTGCAGTCTGGTCATGGAGTGTTTTTCTCTTCAAGGGCACAGTGTCAGTGTGATGTCTGGTCCCCAACCCTGCGCCCCCTCTCTCGCTCCTTACCTCTCTCAGTCCCTCCCTCTCTCTCTCTCTCTCTCTCTCTCTCTGTCAGTCCCCTCTCTCTCTCTCTCTCTCTCTTTCTATGTCTGCCTCGCTCACTCCCCACTTTTCTCAATTTCTCTCTCTAGCATCCTTCTTTCTTCCTCTCCGCCCTTTCTCAAGCAAGCAACCCTTTTTCTCTCTCTAATTTTTTTCTCTCTCTCAATGATCTAGCACCCTTCTCTCTTTCTCTCTCTCTCCCTCTCCCATTTATCTCTCTCTCACAGCATCCTCCCCCTTCTCACTGAAACACTTGGACGTACACACACACACACACACACACACGATCAGATCCTTCAACCAAACACCATGACGTTCTCAGACCACAGGGTCACATTCCTCCTCTCATTTCTGTTTGCCTGTGACTGCTAACAGTGACCTTTGGTGCTGTCCTCTTAATAACACACACATACACACACACACACACACACACACACACACATAGAGCCTATCTCGCACATGCTGATTCGTTTTATGTAATTACTTTCATCCTGGCCATTTAGCTCTTGTTTTATGTGTGTCTTTGTAAATGTTTAATGTAGAGCTTTCAGTTAAGGTGGCTGTACACAGTATTAAAATTGCATACTAATTGCAGTGCCAGAAAAAAAATAGGTTCGGATTGCAAATTCAGAATTGCTGAATAATAATAATAATAATAATAATAATAATAATAATAAAAAGTCAACTTCAAATGTACTTTCCTTTTTAAGGTGTGCAGATGATTGCCAACAAGAAGCCATCAGATTACTTTGATTTCAAGTGAATAAATTACATAAATAATTTGTTGCAAATGAATCATCCATGAAACAAAAATTATGTCAAAGGTAGTTATTCTATCTGATAATGGAGATTCTTCCCCTCACTAGTTTCAGCACAGCACACTAAAAGATCTGTGCCGTAGTTGTTTTTGAGAAGTGTAGCCGGGGCCCTTTGAGATGGCTGGTGCTGACATCCTCTCCCTTATGCACTTGACAGTTGACACTACTTGACTTCAGTTAAAGAAGCAGTCCTCTATTTGGTTTTGATTTCCCATTTCTTTTTATGGTTTATCAACACTTCCTCACTCACTTATGTCAGGACTGTGTACACTGCAAACACTGAATAGACAACTAGAACACAGTTGGTGTATCCAAAATGGAAGGCAGCTGTCTGCTGCTTCACTGCCTTCAACTGTGTAACAAGTCACTTGCTGTAGCAGGCATCAAGGTAGTAGCTATGAACTTTGTTTCGGACGGCCTAGCAAGATGGCAACACAGAACACCTTTGCCAGAATACTGACAGCTATCTTTAATCAGTGGGAGTTGAGCAGAGATGTTCAAAAGAATCTTTGGTTGAAGGTAGCACAAAAGATACCTGTAAGCTGCTTCCAAATATGGCAAAGGAAAGGTATTTTAGAAAGCAGCATTTTATAGATATAAATATTTCACTGCCACTGAATGCTATCTTAGAAGGCAGCCGAAGACAAACATTTGTTGACTTTGTCAAAAAAATGTTTGTATTAGCATTACAGACATAATCTTTAATGGTACTGTAGGCAATTCTGGATGACATCACATCGTATCACTAACAAAACTCAACAGCCAACTCACCAATCCCCTCCCTTAACTCTACCTCCATTTTCCCAAACTCCTGTCCCCTCCTTTTGGTGATTGGCTGAAGCAGTTTTGTCATGTTTGGGGGACAGGCTTGCTCCACGTTGTTTGTTTCCAGTTCACAGAGCCAGGACTGTATACAAAGAGGAGATATTTGCTGAATGCTGCAAAAAGACCCTGGAAATCCAGAGTTCTCGCGAGAGCACAATGGAATTGTCTCTGCGAGACACTCTGGCAAAGAACAATGATGCACGTTACTTTTATCCCAACATTCTGGGGAACCAGCTAAACTGATGAAGACAGCGCTGCAACGTTGGAGGACAGTACACATTGGTCGTAGTGTTATCCAATTGCGTCGAAGTCCAAAATCATTCAGAGTAAACATGGTCTAGTGTTATCCAATTGTGTGCAGTGAGATTTTTAAATGCATGCTTGTTGCTGCCCCTCGAGTTGGGCCATTACATTGTTCTTGGCCAGACCCTTAATCTTTCTAGATTATCAGGGTCTGGATTTTCCAGGCTAGCAAAAAGTGGTACAGGTTAGAAATGGCTCAGAATTGCTTACAGTTCCTTTTAAGTGAAGGAATGCGATTGCATTGCACAGATCAATGGTGCCATCACTGATGGTAGTTGATAATCTTCTATGCTTTTTGTGGTATTTCCATCAGGTCAGACAGTGTCTAGTAAGTATGTGTTTGCTTGGAGATATTTGTCTTAAGAGGTTCAGGTTGTGTATGTGTAACGGAGGCAGACTGACCTATCGTGCTAGTTGCCCGAGTAAATCCTCACAGCCCTAACCTTAAGAACGCTTTTAACCGCTGAGTTGGAAGCCTGGGCTTTGGTGGTACCTGCAAGCGGATGGTGTACCTGGCTGCATCTTTTCAAGGCCAACCACGTTGTGGGTTTAGAAATTGCATCCCCAATCAAATGTCCAGGCCTATGTTTCGTCATTCAATTACTGTACACAATCAGTCTTTCTCTCAAATGTCCAATTACCGCAGGTGGCCAATCTTTCGAAATCCTTGTGCTACCTTTACGTCATTTGTTGAATGTACATTCCATCAGTTTCATCCGCCAGCTCAGCGATCAAGAACATAAAACAGGTATGTTGTTTATATTTTGTTGATAAAATGGCTATTTTGTTGTGTTTCAATTATGGAAAGATTTATGGAAAGTTATGCAGAATTCAGATAATTATACATCACTAGCTAGCCGACTACATATGGCGATTAGCATTAGCGATTTCTAATGCTAAAAACATTCAGTTAATGTATGTATGTTCAGTTAATGTGTAACGTTAAATACTGAACGTATGTAATTACTGTAGCTATATATTTGTAATGTAAATAGTATCCAACGTTGTCTGACTGTGTAGCCTTTTAGGTCAGCATATCGATTCTTTGGTCAAGTTAAGCATAGTTGAGGCTAGCATCGGCAGTGTTATTCTTGTCATTAACGTGAACGTTATTTATTTCAGACAGACAGGAATGCTCGGAATTAGTTACCGTTACTCAAGTTAGTTGTAAGACAGCACATCTGACACTTTTATGGAATATGGACATGGTCTGCAAGCAGTGGGGTTCATGCTGCTACGTATTTGTTTATTATAGTTAATGGGGTCAGGTCATCATAAAGAGGCGAAATTGTTCTGAATGTAACGTTAGGCTATAGCCTATTAAACATCATGTTATGCACATGCAGGCAATTGTGTACCCTTCAGAGAACCCCTTTTTAATTTCCCTTTATTTTTTCCCTATTACAATGTTTGCTTAGGGGAGCTCATTGGAGTCCAATACCTGTTGAGGCAGAGTCAACAGCCCCTGGAGGACATGACCCCTGGCTCAGACAGGACCTCAGAGTTGCTGGAGGACATCACCATGGAGGAACAAGAGAAAGATGACGAAGGCTTTATTGATACCTTGGGAGAGGAGGCCATTGTTGAAAATCTAGTGGCGCCAGATGATGAGCTGCCCTCTGCCCTGCTGCCCACTCACCTGCACGCTCACCTGCTGTCGCCTGCTCCATCTGTGCCCAGTGCTGTGCCCTCCTCTGCAGCCAGTGCCCAGTCTCAGTCCGCTGCACTGTCCTCTCACCTGCTGTCGCCTGCTCCATCTGTGCCCAGTGCTGTGCCCAGTGCTGTGCCCTCCTCTGCAGCCAGTGCCCAGTCTCAGTCCGCTGCACTGTCCACTCACCTGCTGTCGCCTGCTCCATCTGTGCCCAGTGCTGTGCCCTCCTTTGCAGGCAGTGCCCAGTCTCAGTCCGCTGCACTGTCCTCTCACCTGCTGTCGCATGCTCCATCTGTGCCCAGTGCTGTGCCCAGTGCTGTGCCCTCCTCTGCAGCCAGTGCCCAGTCTCAGTCCGCTGCACTGTCCACTCACCTGCTGTCGCCTGCTCCATCTGTGCCCAGTGCTGTGCCCTCCTCTGCAGCCAGTGCTCAGTCTCAGTCCGCTGCACTGTCCACTCACCTGCCCACTCACCTGTTGTCACCCCATTGGCCCACCCACCTGCATACACACAGAAAAAACCCACCCAAGCACCTGCAGACACAAAGCGCATGTATGCACTGTGACCTCAAATGCATGTCGTAAATGTGGCCAGTTTCGCACACAGTCAGTATAAAGGCAAAATATTTTACCCAAACACTGAGGCAGTTACAAAAAATAGATAGATACAGTAGATAGATAGATAGATAGATAGATAGATACTTTATTATACTGAAGTAGTTAAACATATTACTTTACTATTAATAAATGTATAAATGTTTTTATTGAATGTTTTTATTGCTGTCTAGTGTTAATAATTGTTATATCAATAAATCACAGTTTTTCTTGATTGCTTAGATGGGCTGGGATCCACTCGACTGTTTGTACAGTATAGGCCTATTTATCTGTGGTTATTGTTGGTCTTGTACATCAATATCTTTATAATATTTTTATACATCTTTATATCTTTATAAATCTAAAATATGTTTTATTATTCTGGTTCCTTTTCATTCAGAAAGTAATCACTGACCTGACTGAAATAACTGACTGACCCGACCTAATTGCCCTTTTGCCTAGAGTATGTATACTGTTGAGCATGTTGTGTTAATAAATATATTTTATTGTGGAATTGATTATGTTGTGTTGTATTCCTTTACAATACGCTCATTCTAGAAGCACTTATAATATCAAGAAGCTGCTTGCAGTTTGAATGAGACATAACAATTACAATATAGTATGAATGATATCTCCCAAATTAACATATAGGCCACAATTGCATAAGTAAATGTGAGATTTTAATAATGTACTTAAAAAATGACAAAACTTCATGAAAAGATAAGGAATTGATTGTAAAACAAGCCAATTTAAAAATGTAATCTGTTCATTTGCTCTTGCTCTGGTCTGGATTCGAACCTGCGACTTGCTGGAATTTCTTCCCCGTTTCCCCCTTCTTCCCCTTCTTATACGGACGAATGTTCCCCCCCTTCTTCCCCTTCTTATACGGACGAATGTTCCCCCCCTTCTTCCCCTTCTTATACGGACGAATGTTCCCCCCCTTCTTCCCCTTCTTATACGGACGAATGTTCCCCCCCTTCTTCCCCTTCTTATACGGACGAATGTTCCCCAGCTTTGGCTCAGAGCGTTCGTCTCCCATGCCGGTGTGTGTGTCACGGTGGCGGGTTCGAGGCCCATGAGCGGCAAACGAACCGACCTTGTGACATATGTCTTCTTATAGATATGGTGTTTGACTTTATTACCTTGTACATGTATAACTGTGGCATTGGTTCACACAGTGATTTAGGATTTAGGAGGTCACTGTGTCTACGCATTTCTCTCATAATTACAGCTTAATAAAAAAAATGAGTAATTTATGAAATACACATATTGAAATACATACTCTTGACACATACAACTTATATGAAATACTCTTTCCAGGGGTGTGTAAAGAAAATGGATAGGTACAGTTTGTGAATACTATGTGGACTGGATGCATCCACATTTAGGTCAGAAAGGAAGATATTTACAAGGCCGCTCAGTACCACCCTCTCTTTGCACCAAAATATACTCTGGATTAGTTGTCATGTCATAGGGAGAAGAAAACAGCCCTATTGGCATAAAGTGAATTGCTAATGCCCGACTAGTTTCCTGTAATGTGTTGGCCCTGGGGGTGTGGAAGACATTTGCATAGTGTTGCGCCCGTCGCTCATTGAGCCATGGTATAAATTTCCCTTTTGGAGGGAGCGAACCAGCGAGCGAATTTTAATCTGCTCCTCTCCACTGTTCGCTCGCTCGCTCTCTCACCTCTACTCTCGCTCAGTGTATTAATTAGTTCGGCGCACTCTCACTCTCCACCTTACCTTATTTCTGGCACATTTGTGTACACACACACACACACACACTTTAACACTCAGAAACACCTACCTACCTACCCTATTGGCAACCCTCGGCAGGAACCTACTTGTCTGGCTGCGTGCCGAATTAATGAATTAGTTTGTTTGTTTCCCCCATGTCTTGTAAAGCCCCACTGTGATCATGTCAGCAGCGGGCTGGGCTTTCATCTACCTAAATTGGCAGGTGTGTGTGTGTGTCCTGAGCAGACAGCTGCGTCGACTGGCTTGTGTTGTGGCAGAAGGAGAAAAGTGGCTCTGACGGCAGGAAAAGGGTTAAGCCACGTGTTAATACGGGCCAAGAGATGAAGGTGCAGGAGGTCC